>NC_088979.1:108822521-109459573 GCF_963932015.1 Anas acuta | reverse complement strand
AGGCCATAGGAGACAAAAGCTAGGACTATCATGGAGTACGAACGAGAAAATGTAACTTCAAAGGGGGATACGGAACTACAGAACTGTCTTCTGATCTCATCATAAAAAAAAAGCAACAAAATGTTAAATATTTATTTTTAGATACAATACATTACTGTTAAAATGCTCAAGACCTACAGAATAAAGCTGGCTGCTTATGCAACATAATATGGCACCACAGACAACTATGTACATTTTCTTTGTGTCCCGTAATCAATGTGTTTCAGCTGTTTTTAAAAGGCCTCAGGGTGGGAATAGATCACTTCAAGGAATTTCCAAGATCACTACATATAGCTATACAATACTTTTTGCAAGGCAAATATCTGCTCACTTGAAAGATGATCTCAACTACCCAAATCTAATTATTAATTAGTGATCTGTCATCTCTACATGAAGAGTTTTTGACCTTTATTTAGTGACTATAAGTTTTAACTAACTCGAAACAGAAAGGGACAAGCCATCGCAACGATGCTCTAGAGCAGCTGACCAACAACGAAACAAGAAACAGGCAGCTGACAGTGACCACGTTTGACCCGCAATCCACCTGCTAACACAATCGATCACAAGTTACTGACTCATCTTGTGACTGTAATCAGAGTAATTAGGATTGTCCTTTTGTGATTTTTTTGTCCTCAAAGAAATCCCAGAGGATATTTTTCTGGCAATAACACTTCTACTGAAGAGCATGAGTTGACTACACTTTTCCTCATTTTCTTCTCCCTTGTACATTCTGAATTAATTATCACTGAAGGACAGAATAAAATATTCTGAACGTGTTCCATACACTCAGTTTTTACATCATTTTATCCTACTTAGGAAATACCCATACAAGGTCTCTCAGGTAGAAATGGGAGAAAGAACAAGTCTGTTGAAGCCGAGCCACCAGCTGACTGAAGTAATAATTGGGAAAGTAGCTGAACTGCTTTGGCAAAGCATGTCATGCATATACTTTGGGCTCTTAATGGCTTCCCTAAGTGGGCAGCTATAGTTCAGCTTTTTTTCCAGACATGACTTAGATTAGCCTAAGCTTCACCTTCATTTTCTCTGAGAAGAGACTATCAGTCCCCACTTTGAAGATAACTTCAGTGACAATATACAGGGCGCATAGTACTGCCTTTAAATATAGTGTAAATTCAAAACTGCACCTCTTAGGTAACTGCTGTGATATTTGCGTTTCAGACTTTTTCATTTCCTCAGGGAGTGATATGGGTGCCAATGCTGATTAATGTCTTCACTACAAAAATGATGGTGCAGAACAAAGTCTCAGCTATTTTGTGGACAGTATTCAAAAAGTAGAGAGTAGAGTATGTTGGAAGCCAGGGTCTAGACTGGCTGGACAAATGGTACCTTGTGAAGATCAATGAAAAAATGTGAAGTCCTGGTTATGAGCTGGAGTGACCCTGTAGTACAGCAATAAAGGCCAGGCACTGTTAGCCTAAAAGGCAGTTTTGCCAAAAATGACCAGGTGATGCTGGGGGAAAACACAACAAATATAAGTAAGCAGCGTGCCCTTACGCTGAAGGAGGCTAACCACATCCTGAGCTGTATTAGTAAGAACATAGGCAGCCGGTTAAGGGCCGTGATTCTGCCCCTGCGCTTGGCACTTGAGACACCACAGCTAGAGCATTGCGTTGAGACTTAGGATTCCCAGTACAAAAAACAATTGCATCCATGATTGTACACATTCAGGGCCCACTAGGATGGCTAACAGGCTGGAACATCCATACAAGGAAGGAGTAAGAATGGGTACAAGTGCTGTATTTTTTGGCTACTGTTGTCCTCAAGGACAGAAATTGAGTCTTCTTGAGGGTGCGTGCAAGTAGTAAGCAGCTACAGATAAAAACCAGAACATGAAAACTTCAGCTAGAACTTTTCCTCTTCAAGGAAGGGGGTTTGTTGTTAGGTGGGTATGTTTTTTCTTATTGAGGCAGGTACCTGAAGAGGTTGCAGAATCTCTAGCCTTCAAGATGTTCAAATCTCAACTACTCATGTAACTAAATACCCTACTGTAACTACATGGGGTGTGACCAACGTTACATGACTTCTAGAGGCCTCTTCCAACCTACTTTTTTTTTTTTTTTTTTGAATCTGTAAGAACTACTGTACTTGCATACCTGACTTTACAGAGGTAGAACCCAAAGCAGAGGGTCAGAAATAGTAAGAGCCCAGTAGTATTACTGCAGTAAAAATATCAAATAAAACACCTGTGTAAAGCTCCAAAAGAATGGTCATATGGACATAAAGATTTATGTAATAAAAGTATCATGTTTTAGAGGTATCTACTTTTGTTTAAAATAGTTAAAATAAATCCATCTACCATCACCCAGGCTTTTTCCTTTAATATCTACAAACAGTGTGAATAATGGCCCAAAGCCAAAAAAAATCCTCCTGCCAGCCAACAGTCCCTAAGGACTGACCTGGGCTTCAGCTGTTACTGTCAAAAAAGAAACCACAGATAAAACTAACATTTAAGTGCCGTTTTTTTCAGCATAATTTTTTTAAAAGTTGGCCCAGACACACAATGCATAATTCATCTCTAACTGATCTCCCTAAAAGAGTGAAATTTTTAATCGAAGAAAAACCTGACTGCTTTTTCTCTGCCAAATATGTTCATCTTCTCACTAACATATCCTGGAAGTGGGCATGTAAAGCTAAACCATTACGATATCTTAATTAGATTAACTGAAAACAACAGAGAGGAAAGAAGGATGGGTATCACACTACACATTACATACTGTTACTTGATTAACTTTGTTGATAGCTGTTGATGCAAAGAAACTCCAGGGCGCTTGGATGTGCCTTGTTTCATCTAACCCAGTCCTTCCAAAGTGGGGACTCAGAAGTGAAATCATACTGGGAGTGAACACAGTAGAGAAAGTACTGATTTATGGATTCCTACCAATGTGTTGCACTGAGATATTAAACTGCTGCCCCTTTTGCAGTACCAAGGCACCCTTTAACATCAGTTCAAGAACATGTTGCAAATATGCTGTGCAGTTTTGAAGACTATCACTTCAGTGATCCATGAAAAGGTGCTGCCGCCACACTACTACAATGAAAAAAAATCAACATTTTCACCTATTGATGCCACTTGGATGGTTAGAACCAAAAGATTTTCAAAGTAGGCAGTAAGCTTTAACAATTAAATTCATAACTTGGTAATGAGTACTTGCAGCCCAGGGAGAAGTCGCCCTTTAAATCGCTTTGTCCAAGTTCTTTCCCATCCCACTTTAAGATTTTCCCTCATCTGGGGCACAAATTTGGGTCAGTAGTTGAATAAAATGTAGTTCTGTCACCAAATACGCTGTCATTAGGATTCTCTTGAGAATAAAGAACATGGCATCCTTATCTGTGTTCTGATGGCACCAAAGCACTTACACCTGGTTCACATAGCATATTATCAACAAAATAATGTGCCCTGTAAGGGCAGTGCAGGTGCACAGTCACAGGTGAGATTAACATTTGTGTTGCAAATCTGATGCATATGAGAAAAAGCAGAGGCAACTTTTCTTTAATCTGTAGTAGAACTAGACAGTATCCAAGAACAGGGCTGGACTGGGCTTGCTGCCATCATCTCAGGTATTTTTACAGTAAAAAAAAAATGGAAATCGTGTAACACATTTAATAATAAACAGCAATAACTTGAAGAGGTAAGCCCAGACTTGGTAAAGCCCAGACTTAATGTTTAAAGCTAAACAGGAGCTTGTCTTCCATATTTGCTTTCCTAAATACTTTCCTTATCTTGTTTCTAAACCAGTTCTCACTCCTTGGTAACTGGTAACAACGCAGTCTTTTCTCACATTTTAGCTTTTGTTTGCAAGATGAATTTAAATGAAATGCAGCACCATTCCCCTTTCCCCCCCTCCATTCAGATTTTTATCAATATAATTTTTATTAGCAGTATCTTCCACATAGAAAGGTGAATGGTCATCTGAACATATTTTTAAAAAGCAAGTACAGTTACAGTAAATGATGTTGAACTGATGATTCTAGCAACATATCTATCACTTCACAGAATAGATACAAGAGGTATGAAGAGAACATAACATGCTACCTTCTTGCCTGCAACTTTAACAATAACCATATAATGGTTTGAATTTGAAGGGACCTTAAATATCATCTAATTCCCATCCCCCTGCTATAGGCAAGGACATAATTGCTCTAAATAAAAAATTGTTCCAAATTTCTATTTCCATGTAATCCTCTGCTTATCTGCTGAGGCTTGAAACAATTCCTTCAGGTATGACATTACCTATTAAAAGTTACAAAAAAACAAACTTTTTTTTTAAACATAACACTGAATAAGTAGAAATCGTGAAAATGGAATTGGACACGTGGCAGTGGATTTACAGGGAAAAATTCACATTTGCTGCTGTGACCTGTGTGTTGAAGAACGCAGAATAACAAATTAATATTTTTAGTATTGAATCTCCTAGAATTTTGCAGAAGTGGGATCTTAAGGGCTTAAGCCATGGCATTCAACCCCTTCTAAGGCTACTGATGATCATGTTGCTCAGCCCCCGTCATCTCTTCAAGTAAAAGAAGTTTCTCTATCAAGTGTTTGCATGTCTTCTATGACATTGCTTAGGCATATTATTCTTTACTCATTTTTTTCAATACTGTTCTCTTGTATCAAAAATAATGTCTCACATATATGACATGACAAAAAATATGTAGTATAGTATGTAAAACAACAGATTTCTTCCAGAATAGGTAAGTGATGAATAAATCTGAATTTTTATTTAACTACTAAATGGGTGCATATATATAAAGTTGTATGCAATACCAATAAGGCATCCAAAAAAACCTGAATGTCATTAGTTTTAAATAAAAGCTTTTATGCTAGTTTCTTCAGATTATTTATTTTATGAAGTTGACTAATGCAGCAATAGGACAAGAACAAGGAAAAGTCAGCTCAACAGCAGAGACAAAAAATACACCCTTTCTCAATCTTTCTCATAAATGATAACATGCTGTTTGAGATCTTCTAACAATAACCATGAAATACTGCAGAAAGCCATACCCAGAAAGTAAGATAAGGACTATTATGACATACACGTTGCTTTATCACTGAGTGCTCATGAAGAAAATTAGATCCATTCAAGCATTCCAGTTTGGAAGGTTGTCACACTAGTGGCTGATGGTCAGAATACAGAATATAAATCTTCCTACATTTTTGAACTATTCAGTTGTCCAGGCTGCACATTACCAGTAAAACATGGTGTTTCCATACACACTGTGTCACTGAAGACAGCAATATGCAGGTCTTAACTGTAGTCAAGAAATCATTCTCAGAGCAGGCCCCTGGAAAATATACTATAAAAGCCTCTTCTGGCAGTTATTCTATTTCAGAAGACTTAAAACAAAAAGCCTTCCTTCCTTTCTATAATGCAAACAACTCATTTTGAGAGATGAATATAATATGCTTCTGTCAGTTTCCTTCTTTGTGAAGCATCTTCAGAGACTTTTTAGAAATACAGATATTACAGATATTTAGAAAACCCAGGAGAAATTCCCTGAGAACTGTAGGCAGACATGAATGCTGATTACTGAGTTTTTCAAAACAATGCTTTTTTGCCTGCTGTTAGCTTAAAAGAATATTTTCAAGTTTTAACAATGCTGAATATCCTTGAACAAAACTTTAGTGAAGTTTCATGTATTCTAAAAAAAAAAAAAAGTAAAGCTTTTAAGTTCTGCTTCATTTTAAGAAACTAGTACATCACTAAATGCCTCAGTCTTTTAGTTATCGTCTACCAGTGTTGGTATAAAAGCTCTCCTAAATCAAGTACTGTTAAAAGAAGGTTAATTTTGACTAGCCCTTTATTCAAATGTTAGAGCATTGAGATGGTAAGAGAGCTTCAGCACAATGGAAAGCCAGTTTTATCCAAGTCATAGTGTGTAAGAAGAAATGATGCATGGAACAAAATTGAAAGGAATAGAAGAAAATGAGGTGCAAAGAGCTGCTTTACAGGACAGCCAAACTCTGGAAGACTCTTCAGCCATAACAGGATATGCCTTCTGAACAAGAACCTTTGGATTACTAGACCTGAACAACTAAGTGGAATTCATGTAGAAGAGACAGGAAAAAAAAGGCCACTGGATTCTATCGGCATTGGAGTATATCAGCCATGGCCAAATACAGTTGCCTGAGGGTATCAACAAACAGTGTAATCGGTACTGTGATGTATTTAATCGTGAATGCGTTAGTTCTTAGAGTGAAGCTCCTATACAGCATCTTAACTGGTCTAGCGCTACTACCTACCAGTCAATTTGCATTTAACTTGCAAGCCATACCCAGTCTATTGCCAAAATAATCTTTACAAGTGCTGTTATATGAAAACAAGCATCCTAGCTGTTTTCCCCAAGGTATAGTAATTATTTCAGTTTATGACAACATTACCTGTATTCCCTTTAGGCTTAAGGTCTTTTTTAGTCTCCCACAAGAATGGTAGATTTTGTAACCTTTTTCCAGTCTGAGAATTCTGTAACCCTTTTAGCATGGATCTAATCCAGAAAGCCCAGATTCTCTCCAGGCAGCTACTTCCTAGGATTATGACTATGAGTTCTGGAAAGCAGTCTTCCCAAGAAGCTTCCTTCTCTAGACCCTGGCCCAGAAATTCACATGCTGCATTTCCCAAGAGTCCTTGCTAACTAATGATCCCATAACATAATCTCTGGACTGATCCTTGTAGGGAAGTAAGATACACAAACTTTGATAAGGCTGAGGTCTAACACCTAGAAAGAGCCAACCTGTTAAGAGTCTCCTAATTGCAATACTCTTATTTCTCCAAGGGAATATCAACATCTAATGAAGGCATATAAACCTCCCGAGTTTCAGCTTTTCCTCCAAGAAGCTACGACTGTTGTGTTGTTTGTTTTTTTTTTTTTCCTGGCAAGGAGCACTTACCCTGCTGCCCCTGCGGTGTTTGTGAGATGATGAACTGTGCTGGCTGCAAGTTGGTTGTTGGATGCACCAACACAAACTGTTGCAGGTTGAGATTCTGCTGCTGAAGCTGCTGCAAGTGCTGCAAATCCTTAAGGAAACAGGAGAGGGGGGGGGGAGGGAAAAGAAAAGGGGGAAAAAAAGGGGGGGAAGGGAGGAAGAGAGCTGTGTGTTAGACATTTAAGTCATCCATGAATCCCAATTTAACTACATTTCCCAACCAATTACATTATACCATTCAGAGATAAAAAGTGGATGTCAAACACAGCAGTTCTGCTACTAAATATCTTTTAGACTGGCAATATGAATTTCACTGTCCTTAAAAAAAATGCTTACTAAATAACCCATCAAAGCCTTTCTAACAGTGTTCTGCTTTTAAAAAATAATAATCAGTTCCCCTCTCAAAGTGTGTAAGTTTTCAAATACTTTAGCATACAAATACTGTCAGCACTTGCATTTCTCAGACTTGTTTTTTGCAGATGCAACTCTGCTACAACATTCATTGTTGCCAAATCAAGCATATTAGCTAGGAGCTATTTTTGTTTATAACAACAATCTGCAATTAGCATTTTAATTAGCAACAGGAAAGCAAAAAATTAGATTCTTAGTATGCACTCTGGTTGTTCAGGTCAAAATTTGGGAAGCTGCTAACCCAAATAGTATACAATCATATTTGATTAGTTTTGAATGAAATTGCAATAAGCTTAGTAGATATGGCTACAACTACGGGCAAAAGGAATAACCCCAAACATTGCACTATTGTAGAACCCTACTTTTATGTATTTAAGCCATTCAGAACTGTTAATTTTCTATAATTAAATGATTGGTCTTGATGTAAACGCTAATCTCTGAGAAACTGAATCATCACAGTTCAACTTGCTGTTTAGCTGGAGAATGAAAACAAAACTACTTTTTAAGAAAATCCCTCAAAACTAGCCCCTTTCTTTTCCAGAAAGGACGATAATTGCAGAAAATTAAAGCACAGTGTAAAAACAGCCAACTGAACAGTCAATATGAGAGTTATCCATACACATATGCAGAATCTTTCAATCTTCCCCAGAAGCAGCTATTTCAAAATAGCTGCTCCCTGCCAAGCTGGTGAGCAAAGTCAGAAATACCTTCCATTCTTACAAGCTCCAATTCAACAAACAAAACACTTCCCAAAGCTTTCTTTCAAATAAGTCGCTCGGATACCTGAGTATCTGTTTGTTGACAGATTCCCTCTGCTGGGTCCACCTGTGTCAGAAAACATTAACAATGCCAGCCTACTCTTAAACCTTTGCTCAGTCTGATTGCTTGAACGGAGCTGCTCCCATTAACATACCTCCTCATGTACTTCAATTAAAGTGAGCCAGACTAACAAAGACCTGCTTCTTAAGGCTTATAAACTAACCCCCCATACATTTTGACTGACAAGTTAGTGAGCTCTCACACAAGCAGCTCTGCCAGCAGATGTGACAGGCCATCAACTGCCAGCAGCAGAAATGGTGATGAAAAGTCAAGACATACTGACAAGGATAACTTTTTATTTAACCAACATTAAATACTACCATTTGCAGAATAAATCTACCTGCCCGTGCCCTTACGGTATTTTAAAGATGCTAAACTAAGACCTAAAAGCTGCAACCATCTTTTTCTGGGGAAGGGGGACAGGAGTGTCAGTGGGTGGAAAGGAAGACTAGGGGGTTGAAGAGTCCCTTGATTTATGAGACCACAAACATGCATTACAAGAAAATGACTACTTAACCTGCATTATAAAGACACTGGCCATCAATCACTGAGGCAACTTCGTCACATTAAGTCAAAAGCATGCAGTGTAATAATACGGTAGACAGACACCAGATGGCATTGACCAAACAATGCCCTTTAAGAAATGGAAACTTCTATTTTACAAGAGAACGGTAAAATAATTTAAAAGCGCCCCCAGCACAAGAGAGTGTTTTTTAAGTTTGCTTTCAGAAAAATTGAGAAGTACTGCAACCATTCCTATGAAATCAAGGTCAATTTCTTTCATTACAAAAAAAAAAAAAAAAAGACTTGCTCCATTTTTTTCCCCAGGAACATTCTATGTTTCTTCTGGTTTCACGGCAAAGTTATATTGGACGAACTGCTACTAAAAAAACTCCTCCTACTTCTTGAGGCCAGTGTGACATAGACCTCCATTCATTTATTCATTGATATTAAATACTCTACTGGTTATCTTTGCAAATTGAGCAGACCCTCCAGCACAGAGGGCCTTAGACTGAATTGGATGTGAGTACTAGATGTAGAGGAAGAAAAAAAAGAGTAGGGCAAGGTGACTAAAGGTAGAGAAACCTGTGTGGAAAGAGACAAAGAGGCTGAAGGATGAAAACACAGGTGGATAAGAAAAAAGAAGAAGTATAAATCCAAAAGCTAGAGTTCAGAAGAAAGTTTTGAAGAAAAGAGCATGGACAGAAATATATAGGTTGCAGGCTTTCCAACACTAAAGAAAACAAATGTAAAGTCCCCAAATGACCCAGTAGATCTCGCATGATTTGAAAAACCACCACGGAAGATAAGAGTTATGTACAAGAAAGAGTACAAATAACAGGACAGGGTATCGAGTAGTGTATTTCTAAGATCAAAGCGAAGGAGAGCTTTTTGTTTAAGACCAAAATATTCATTACACAGTACTCAGCTAAAACATTGCAGCTCTTATCATCAGACTCTTATACTTTAATATGAGAAAGCTGCTTTTAAATCAAGGCCTCGGGATAACTGGTATAAGCAATCCTATTCTCTGCATCTGTCTTGGTAAATGGTATCTTGACTGAGTCTTGTTTAAATACAGAAATATAATTACGTAATGTAGAATGGAAGTGATACCTCCAAGGCTAATTGCTCAAATAGCCCTATTGGTGCCTCAGATGCATTTGAAATCCAACTTTATTTCTACCTTGGCAAAGTTTGATTATTTCATTAATTGTCTCACTACAATAAATCTCCCAATAGCAGCCACGCAAACAATTCCTGACATGGTTTTCCTAGGCAGTTCTTTGTTTTCTGAACTGTCAACTCTATAATACTATTGCAAGTACGTAGAAAGAGATAGACTGATTTTTGTGGAAATGTCTTTTGGTGCTTCCCAAGAAGCTAGCAAGATCAAAGCAATCCAATTCCTACCTCAGCAGAATAATCCACCAAGAAAAGTGGAATATCTTGATATGAGGACTTTATTCAAGCTAAAATTCTAAATTTGATGCCATTATTTCAAGTTAGATCTTCACTAAATTCCAGTATGTCTGCCATTTTGAGGTTTATACCATATAAACACTGACGATGGATCTGAAAACAAGAAGTTTACAAAGTACTCCAAAACTTGGTACAACTGTTTAGTGATGATTTCGCATCAGCCCAGCAGCAGCACTAACATCTTAACAGATTTCTGCAGCAGATAACCTTACGTTAACTGCAGTGCACATTAAAGAAGTCATGCTTATGCAATTAGTTAATTAAAATAAATATGGTAATCCCCCTGCTGCAGAGACCTGCCAGTTAATCAATTATTCAAAAATCATCAAATAAAATAAACACTCAGCTATTTGTATAATCAGCTATGTGTTTACAATAGCAACACAATGAGGAGCACTGCTCATAGAACCATGTTGAGACAAGTCAAAAGACATACTGATATCCAACTACAAACTTATACAGTAAGTTTTCCATAACATATCGCAAGCTATGTCCAGCAGCTGCAAAAGTTATGCCCTGAACTTTTATCATAAGAGGAAGCTAGAACAAATCAACAAATCTACACTTATATACCAGAATAGCCTATCCTAAAAGAGATTGTTAAATCACAAATTTAAGAACTCAGAAGCCCAAGAAAACAAACAAAACGTTAGTTTGTTCTACTTGCACTACAAATACACATTATATAGTGGCAACTACATGATCACATGCTATTTTTCCACAGAGCCTCATTCAAGCACACAAGATAGACAATGTTCACTTCAGAAGATCCTGTCTGATGGCATACGCTTAATCATTTCAGCTATACACAAAGTATATAGAAGGCTTTGCAAGTTCTAGAGAAAAACCCAGCACTAAATAAGTAATTGGAAGTGCACATGTTCTCATAGCCTCCCAATGAAGAGGAAGAACAGGATAGCAACATCTCACGCATGAACAAAAATGACACCAAAAGCATCGACAATGTTGGCCAGGTAAAGCCAGAAAGCTCAAAGTACAGATTTAATATGAAATTCTAACACTCAGTGTTTCAGTAAAGCAGACCTCACTATCCTTAAGTTGTACACCCAAAGGATAAGAGGCACACGACTATGGATCACTTACATTTAGGTCAAAAGGTTGCATAATAGCAGATGAGAGCTCTGACACATGCACAGAGAGATGCAAGAAACTAGCTGTCAGCTTCCTTGACATGGACATTTTTTATTCTTTTGTTGAAATAAAGTCTGTCTTAAGGCTATATACAAAGGCTTAACAAAATTAAGAGATAGTCTTGGTAACTCAGTTTCCTTAAATGTTATATCCTCGAATCATCTCCAGATCATGACAGTACGCCAAGAGTCTCATCAGGCAAGGTCAATACTAGCCTTTGAATCTGTGCTTCTCGTATGGCATCACAGTAGCCTCTGCAGGGACTGCCAGAAGTCAGAACATTTAGACCAACACCACAGAGGGTGGCTTCAGCTAATAAAGAAAAAACAGTAACAGAACCAGGCTCCACAATGGGCTTCACAAACAGCTGTGATATTTCCATTCTTAATCAGTTCTCATCTTCGCTTCTTAGACACTTCACCCCAATTGAATGCAAGTGAACAGTCTGAATAGAAAGCATTGGAAAGCCTTTAAAAGCTGATCATGGTAAGAAGCAGTGACCTTGGAGATTACATACCCAACATTGTACAGCTAGACTAATCATACTGAAATATTACATATCAAGAACTTTACTCTCTGGAGAAATGGACCCCAACACTAGCAACACAATCACCTGTAAATAGTACTTATGATGCCTATGCTCTATGTTTGGTTATTCTTGTCCAGAAGCCTAAGCAGTTTCAACACTACATGTGTTAGTTGTTGAGTCAGTGGTGCCTCATTCTCAACACTAAATTAAGCCAATACTGGAAGATTCAGGAGGATCTTTGCCGCTCCTAGTAAGTAGAATTTCCTTGGCAAGCAGTTCGTCAGAGGTAAGAATTAACAGGTCTTTAGCAACAGGCCATAAAACTAGACAAATTCTGACACGACTCATTCTAGCAAGATTTTCTCTAGACAAACAGGAACGCTAATATTCTTTGTCACTGAACTCTGAGCATTAAGCACCAAGCCAAGTTAGCAGACTTATCTGTCAAGTCAAGCTGCCTTTTTTCAGCTGTCATTTTATTGTTTGGATCTAAGAAGCATCTTTCATGGTATGTGGATATTTCTTCCCATATCTAAGTCTCAACAAGTGGCATTTCTATGGGCCTCTTTCTCTATCCATTTTTCTCCCCTTCACGCTAACTACAAGGAGCGAAATACTGAAAACACTGCATCTGCTCAGCTTCTGGAACCAATTCAGAAGCCCAGTGGAACTGGTAAGCACCTGGTTTACATTCTCAGCTATAGCCACCAACCTCACAGCTAAGGATGAGCAAGGAAAGACTAAGAGTACCTCAAGGATTCTGGAAACTCATTGAATAAGGAATAAAAATATTACTTCAATGATGCAATTTGTCAAACTCCTTCGTTTTCCACCCTCTCAAGCCTCAAGGCTCACCTGTGCAATCTGTATTGGCTGAGATAGAGGGATCTGCGTCATCGGCGTTGCAGCAGAGGCCGAGATGGTGGCACCAGCAGCGCTGTGCTGCTGACTGGCTGAATGCTGCACTGCAGCTGCCAGCAACTGTGCCTGCGCCTGTTGTAGCAATAACTGTTGCTGGGCTGGCGTCAACGTGAGCTATAAATAATTAGAAAACAGCCATTAATATCGGGAACAGCCACTTTAGCTACAGAGTCATTAACTAGCCCATTACTAGTTATATTAACCAGACATTCTTAGAACTATTACTACAGTTCAGCCATTACCTACCCAATGACTTTGGCCTTAAATAAGGACAGCTGGCTACTCAAACACGCTGTATGAATCAACCTACCACAGAACTGACATAAACCAAACGAACAGAAACATTGGCACTTACTGGAACCCACTGAACCTAAATTTACTTCTAAGTTTTCTCCATAACTCTACCAGGAGGTTCAGGGAAAAGGTAATTAAGTAGCAAGCAAAAGAAAAGAATCAGTAATGCCAGGACTTGAAAGGAAATTTACACCCAGCAGAACAGCAAGTGATTAGCCAGATGAATGAGAAGCAGGAATGCTGGCTATGGCTACTGAACAAACTGATAACACCCCAGCTGCTTCACATTAGCATGAATCCCTGCCATATTCCATCATTTCCATTATGCCCTAAGATATAAGTAAAGAACATGAGATCCATTTGTTTCTCTCCAAGTCTCCCCATCCGCCTTTTTTTTCATTGTTATTAAATAGAATAGAGTTGGCAACTTTACATCCCTTTCGTTTCCCAAACACGCATTATCTCTGTGAAACAGGTGGCAGCAGTCTCTCCTTTACATGTAAATGAATCTTGATGCCCATATTTACTACAATCCATATCTGCCTAGTCCTAGAGTTCTGTGTTCCACTACTGCAGACATTCATAGAACAAAACCAACATTTTTCTCATTCTCAAAAAGTCTTGAAGTTATTAAACCCCACACACTCTATTACAACAGTCTCACTTTTAAAACTTTCAAATAT
Organism: Anas acuta; assembly: GCF_963932015.1. NCBI lineage: Eukaryota > Metazoa > Chordata > Aves > Anseriformes > Anatidae > Anas > Anas acuta. The sequence continues at coordinate 109,445,799 of NC_088979.1, read as the reverse complement.
AATTAAGCAGAAGCTACATAGGATGTTCCTTGCAATCTAGCTTACTAGAAGATTCAACTATTGAACATGAAATTAAGATATCATTTCATTCAGCTGTAGAGATGACCTAACTTAGCACTTCAAATTATAAGTATATTGCTAGAACTACCCTAAATTCCTTATTAACATGAAAACTCTTAAAGCTGCAAAGCTGATTACATGGAAGCAAGTTCGCTACCCAAACCAGCCCATTCACAAAACTTACTTTTTTTTGTTGCTGTTGATGTTTTGAAACTGACTGAAAGCATTTAGAACTATTTAGAAGCACCAATTAAACACCTATCCTACAATTCCTCCAAAAACTTTGCAAAACTCAAAATCAGTAGGTTAAAATAGAAGGATTGAATAAGCTTAAGGCACAGACCATCAGAAATTACTTAAAAAGAAATTTATATGAGAAGAGAAAATTAGTGACAGCAGTTCCATCATTTCTGTTCATTATCTTAAACTCAGGTAACCCAGTATGACACGGTCTCGTCCTTGCACGCCTCATTTTAATCTTGCAATAAAATAAAAATTCCTCTTTAAGACATCAGTGAATTCCTGATGTGTACACAGCTTTATTGCAGAATTTTATTTTGGGGAATGCAAACAGTTTGCAACAAAAACAGATGACTGAAGTGTGCTTCCTTGAACAGGAAAATATATTCTAGTCCCTCTTTCACTCCAGCTTCTTCCTATATTAAAGGAAATGACAGTAACCTTCACTGACAATTCTACGAGGACAGCAATAGTGCCATCGTTTGCCGGACAGGAGGCTTTACTACAGTACTCGTGGGTAAATCTTACCCCGGTGATCTGTCCTCCGGCCAGCATGAGCTGGGTTTGGGGTATGGCCGCCTGCACTGAAGGCTGCTGGGAAGGCTGGCTTGGCTGCTGAGAGTCCCCAGATTCTTCATTAGATTTAGACTAGGAAGAAAAAATACAACTCTTTATAGTGTAAAACAGATGTTAATGTATAACACTGCTATCTCAACACTGCACAATAAAAATCTTTCATCTGCATACAAAAAGCCCTTGGGTTTATTTTAAGAGTGGGTTTAAGCAATGGCTCTGTGTGCCCACCATCTCAGCTATGATTGCTCAAATATGTCTGTAGGTAATGCAGTTTGAACAAAACAAAAAGACTCTCAGGTCTTTTGTGACTCTGACATTATTTTCAGATCTCATTTCATTTTATGCAATGCAACTGAGGCTGACACTACCTTGCACTGTAAAGAAAGAAAAGGTTGTTAAAATTATTCATTGCCTAAAATCCTCAACAACGGAACATGGGAAAGGAGATTGTGTTTCCATTTTCTGTATTTGCATCCTGCACCTTTAAGTCATCATATTGTTTGGCTTATAGAGAACTTGTCTGAGAAATCCTCACAGGTTTATCCACTTAGAGCAGAATGCACAGTACATACAGTGCTTCAAAATAATCAAGGTTTAGCATTTAATTGAATGCTGCTTTATTTTGAAAGGTTTGTTGTTATGTTTTGTTTTTTTTTTCTTAAACAGAAGAAATTGTGAAGACATGAGGGAGGAAATGCAAGTGCATGAAGAGGGGGAGAGAGTTTTATGATAATTAAAACTGGTTATGCAGAACATTAAAATTCAGCATAGATTTGCATATTTTCCACCACCTGTTTTGGGGACTGCAGAGCAGGCTAATTAACATAAAGGCTCTGATTAATTCTGCCAGTCATTGAGCGATAATTACAGCGCAGGACTGTAAACATTCTGCACTGGAGATACAGCCTGTTTGCCAACATCTCTCTCAGGGATGGAAGTTTACCATGGCAACCAAGGCAATTTTCTGCCTCCTTCCTCTCAGAAAGGAAGGTCACTATACCTCCTCTTCTTTCCAAATTGTTATTATGTATAAGTGGGTCCACATTCTATTGCATTTCATGTAATGCACTACCTACGTCCTTTAATAACAAGCAATACCGAAACCAGTTTTCAATAAAACTATGTCCCTTGCCCCTTAATATAGTACTGGGAAGAAGTGGCACGTTAACCAATACGCTGAAGTGTTCAGCATCATAAAAAGTTTGAAAGCTTTGTTGTCTCACATACATTATTAAGCAATTACTTTGACTTATTTTGAAGTTACTGCATGTTGTTTACACAAGCAATCTATGCTAGCCATATTACACAGCTAATGTCATGTTATATTCCTATATTCAGCTACCAGAAATAGGGACAGTTTACGAAGTAATACCTGCTATGTTTAAAGGAAGTGAAGTGGAAGAACATGAAATACTCCTGGAGTTGTAATGTATCGTGAAAACTGTACAACACCTGACTGAACATCAGAACAAAATGAAGACCACTGGATGTTCTAACTACCTCAGTTTCTGCATCCTTACAACCCTAGTCCCAGTTTAGAGTTGTGAAACTACCATCCCCCTGTATCTACCACTTGCAAGACCTATCAAAATGAGAAAACAGAGTAACGTATCAGGGGTTCAAAGGTATCTCTGACAGGACCAACAAGTTGGTTAGAAGGCAGAATGAGAGAAGGACGAACAGCAGAAGGAAGCAGTCTTTACCTGTACATTTAAGGACTGAGCAGCAGCCTGTAAACTTGTTCCAGCGAGCTGGACCTACAACACAGTGCAAAAATGGAAGTGAAGTAATGCTGAATCCACAGAAAACAGTGTAAGAAGGAAGTACCCACCCCCAAAAAAAACTGCCCCAAGAACAATGCCTGTCCCTCTAACACTCGAATCACTGAAATATAGGGAATGAGCTTCAGACCAGAAAAAAATTAGATGTGTATCTATATGACTCAGTATTATTTGTCTACCTCTTGTGGAAGGTATTCGGGCCTAGGGACCCAGATATTAAAGTGAAATTGAGTAGAAACAGAGCATTTTGGGGGTGGACAGCCTATTCATTCTGCTTGCTGCATAAAAATCCACAGTTCAGGGGAGGGTGCTAAGCTCTACTCATCATCCTGCTAGTATTTCAGAATAGGTCTTTCCCCAAATATGCACACTGCATTCACCCGCTTCCTTATACGACAGAGGAGCAATCACCTGCATAGCACAAAACCCACAGCAGAAAACTCTTCCACAGATCAACCCGATGAAGTATTTGCAATCCTCAGCCACTGAAAAGACTGTCTCAAAACAGAGGACTGGAAACGCTTCACAAAGGTAGTATTGATCTAGGTATACTCAAAACTTGAATTCAACGTTTGTGATTCACAGACAGATCCAAAGTAGATCTTGCGTTACCAGCAAGAAGAATCTGATGTTTCAGAAAGAGGTTTTTAAACACTGGCATTTTATCTATAAGAAGGATTTTCTCTGTATAACAAATGCTAAGTTTTTATTTACTGAAGACTGTTTGAATCAGTTTCTCCTTGTTTCTACCACCACTCCTGCTACAAATAAGGAATTCCACGTAATTACCAACACTTTCAAAGGTCAGATTAACAGCCTGTAGTGAAGTCCATCTCTAACCACGTTTGAAAACCACAGCTCATTGGAAAGCCAGATAACGCAAGAAAAAAATAGAGTCAAGATGCACCACTCTGGCCTCTATAAAAATATGTCCACATATAACATACATCACAAATGTGTCAACAAATGTGTAAGCACAGGAAGGAGAGTTTTAATTTAACATACTTCAATTTAAATTAGTAACTTGAGTATTTGAACAAGCAACCCTTAAGAGTCACTCTGGAAGTATTTCCTACTGCTATGGATGAAATCCTACTAGACTTACTAAGCACGTTCTATATGCAAGCAAACACTCTCAGAAAAGCTCCTCCTCACTACAAGGAAAGTACCGGTTTCCAATTAATGTAATCTGAGCTTTTAACATGAATTAAGAGCAGAATAATAAATAATAAATCTAAATAATAATATCCTATCGTCCAAAAGAACAGACTCAGATATTTTTTTAAATCAATTACATAATGATAAGGACCATAAAAGACTAAGTGTATCACACTCAGGTACAGCCAGAATATTCTTGAAAATCTCTCTGAATACAGTCTGGACACCCCTTCCACACACATTCTCTAATTAGGAATTAAATTGCTCCTGAATAATGCCTATATCCCAATATTTTGTATTGGTCTGGAGGAAAGCAGCATGTGTTAAGGCTGAATAACATCCCACAATGAGCAGTCATACTAAAAGAGGATAGCCAGTTTCTGAGTACCGCACACTCACAGGTAAATAAGAACAGTTGAGATTTTTCTTTGAACTAGAGTTCCAAGAAATTAATCACTTTACCAAACATGAAGTTACAAAAGATCCTTACAACTGTTTAACTAAATACATTTCCAGAGCAAGAGAAAGTATTGCACTAAATAAAACTACTGCCCTCTATCAACAAAACAAAGCCTAAAAAACAACCAGCCACGAACAACAAGCCCCCTAAAAACTCTTCAGGACAGCTCTGTCTCCCTTTTAAACACATAGTGACAAGCCACAAAAACAACATAAAAAGCAAAGCAAGTTCCCAACATCATCCCAATCATGCTTGTTTCCACCAACATCTTTCCTGCTTTTCCATAGGCATGAAATGCAAGGCCAGGTTATGCTCTTTTAGGATGGCATAAAAGCTTCAGTAGCTCAATTATACCGCAACAACCGTGCAACCCCAGACCCCAAGCATTCAAGGTCAGCCAATTATCTGCAGTATTTTTAAACTTCAAACTTGATGTCAAGGAAGGGAAAGAAATTAGGACATTTGTTTTCATATATATAAAGTGTGATCAGGTTAAAAAACTACAAATACACCCCTCATGCTCTTCTTCACCTAAGAATGCCCCATTTTGCTTCAGCCTACATCTAAAGATCCGCTTTGATTTCCTAAACATAGTACAAGAAGAGGGATGGTAGTAGAAACTATATACTGTCTTATACACAGGTACTTTTTCTTTAAAAAAACTCTAAAAACTCACAGAACCATATATGCTTAGTAAGTTCCATCATTTCATATTTTTAGTTACTATGTAAGAGCTCAGAAGGTTGGAACATAGCGCTGACTACCCTTCAACACCATTTTTGTTTCCCTCGCTAGGCAGTGACAGTTTCAGAGTCTTGGCAGCTGCTGGGCTAACGCAATCCTTTAGCAGAAAGGCTAAATTTGACCTTACATTTCAACTCGGTATGTCCATTAACAATTTTAAAAAATATACTTTAGGCAGTTACGAGTCCCAAATAGATGCTTTCTGGTTCTCCCCAGTAGCTCTCACCCTGACACAGTCTACAGCCTAATGCAATGAAATGAGTGCCACAGTAAAAACTTTTCCCTGGCTAAGCTACTTAAGCATGTGGTGTGTCCACATATTCCTTTACACGACTACCCATTATTCACAGAAAGAGAGAACACAAGAGAAGTTGTATTTGTACCTGCCTGAGTCTCCCTGACTTTGAAATGGGTCTTCTCTTACCTGATGAAGGTGCCCAAGGAAGGCCTGGGCCTGGGCCGTAGAGATTGCTCCTCCGACAGGCACAGGCTGCTTTTGAAAGTCCAGGCCATTTGTTTGCGTGCCTGGAGGAAAAGAGATATGAACTATTAGCTATGATGTTTACTGAAAGAGAATATGATTGTACTGATACTTACATATATTACATTGTAATTAGAAAACACTCAAGAATAACAAGAATTTAACTGAAAAATAGGTTAACTGAAAAAAACTGTCACTTCCAGATTTTGATAATATACTTTTCCTCATCTGAACTGAATCAGCTCCATACTTTAAATTCTTTAAAATCACCTTCCCTACCCCATGTAAACTGTTATCTCCATCATTCTTTACCATGATTTGTGAATCAAATGGCTGCGTGCTGATACGGTTGAAATGTTTCAGTTCTGCATACACTCTCTATTCAGTACCTGAATACAATCTTTAAGTTCAGAAAGTAGCAAGAACAAGGTTCAGAGATAGTCCCCTTTCATTCAAGATAGAAAAATAACACGTGAAGCAAACAGAAGTACAATGTACATAGCAGTTATGGGCAACAGTTTATTGATAAAAGACCTCTCCCCATTTTCATGAATAATTGTGCAGAGCTCTCATGCCATAACTGACTGTGCTTACTTTTGCTCATCCACTTGCATGTAGCTACAAACTGATTATTTTCCTACATTTTTGTTGTCTTCTTCCAAGACATGAAAATCCTCAAACTATCCCTAGGTAATCATATTGTGAGGAAGACAACTGAGCACTTTCTCCACAAGAATCAGAGAACTCTCTTCTGCAAAGAGAACCATAAGCTATACTATGAACTACACAACTATAAAATTCAAAGAATCGTTCTGTGGGGAGATGATAAAAATCAGTGTTGGGGACTACCGGTTCTTTACGGTAGGTATTACTACCTACCATGGCTAACAACAATAAGGAAGAACGAGTTTGTCAGGCTGTATGAAATTTCTAAAACTGATGATGCAATCTTAAAAAAAATCAAGTGACTAAAATGAAGTACAAACAGCTTTAGACTTGCATGTTCATATCTTCACAACAGATCTTGTTCATTGCTTATGGACAGGTGTTCAACTAATTCCTGCTTCAGAACTCTTTCATCATCTCCATTTTTTCCTCCGCAAAAACCTAGCTTATCTACTATGCAAAAGAGTCACAGTTGTTAAGTAACAACGGGGGTTTGCTATCCCTTAGAAATATCTGCAAAAAGCAAGGAGGCACAAAACTTGATTATGAAAATACACTATCCAGTATTTTACACTGCAGTTTTGACCTACAGCTTACAGAAATAAAATTCCAAAGATGAGGTCACAGTTCAATTACATCCAGATATAATGTAGACAGTCAAGCACCCATTAAGGTGCACCTAAGGTGGCCATTCAATGTGTGTTTCTTTTGGTGGAGGTGGTGTGAGGGAAGAACTGATGAACTCTGTTTTTCACTCGGTTCTTTGGACCAGGTTTTACAGACTTAGAGAAATCTATTGCAGCCAAAGATCCACAGACAAGTTAAAAATACTGAAATTTCTAACTACATAAAATTATTTTGCACAGTGAATCTAAAATTCCAATTCAAAATGCATGGAAAGACTATCACTGGCCTGAACTGATCATGAATATGAGTCAGTTGCATTTTGCCACAGAAAGTTAGGTAAGAAGATCTGTTGGAAGAGCTAGACGAGTTATGTCCACTCTTTTGAGTAAACTGCAGAATTCTCAATGCAAAAGTGGGATTCTCTTAATGGGAAAATGACTAGGTCAATATAAAAAATTAAACTCTGATGAACAGCTACTGTAATTCAAGGAAAACAATCTACAACCTCCTAATTTAAACAGATGCTTTGAATCAGTTTTTTTCAGTCTGCACCAAGGAATCACCAAAAGCAGGGAAAAAAATAAAGAAAATCTAGTGTAAGGCAGGTGTTTCTCATTTCAATCAAACTTGCAGGTTTCAAAAAAAGTGACCCATTTCCGAGCAAACTACTTGGAACCCTCACCTTAAACAAACAGATGAGGTTGTTCCAGTTAGTTGTCTTACAAAAAGAGCTTCAAATCATGATACCATATTAAAAAAGCACCGCTACAAATGCGAATAGAGATGCTCCAAGCTGGCACTTCTGCCAACTCTTGATATGGAGACTTGAAACAAGCCCTATAGGTTTGACGGTTTTGAACAAAGCAAGTTAAAAGGCTGAGCTTTAAAATATTCATTGGTCCCAAAAAGCAGTTTAGACAGGTACTAAGAGAAATTAACATTTTCTTTAAGTCAGTCCTTGAAGTACTATAACTCCTTCCCCCCACACCTCCCAAATTTCAACTCCAAGCAAAAACAAAAACTAAACCCCACCTGTTCATACTCTGTGCTACTTGCACCCTATGCTTTCTTTCATAATTGGAAGTAGTGTCCCTTTCCCCTTTGGGTGAAGCCTTCATTTTAGAAAGAATGCTACCAAGGTTGCTTGCATTTATCACAGGATGCCTACATCTTTTGAAGAACAGCAGGGAAAGTGAACTTTGAGTCCAGGATACAAGAGGCTTTGCTCTTAAGGTGCTCCTAAGGACGTGACAGCATGCCTGTGGAATCCAAGAAATCTGGTAAGGAGACTGGAAAATGAAGCTATCAGAATCAGAAGGCCAACACAGTGCAAGGACGTGGAAAGACCGGAGTGCCACTTTGCTCAAGATGAGTTAAATGTAAAAGAAAATAATATTAAGAACATGGCAGATGGAATCACAAGTACTGTGATTATAATATAAGCATTTACATTTTTTCCATCTCCTTCCTAGCTCTCACATAACTGCCAGAGCTGATCTAACAGCTCATCAACACCAAAAAAAAGTGGGAGTAGAAAATCTCAGTCTCCTGATACATGATACCTGTTCTACCCCTTCTGATATTTCATGGACACAACAGTAAGTCAATTCACACTGCTAACTGAGTAGAAAACTATTCTGGTGAATTGTTCCTTTTCTCTTTTGGACAAGTTAATTCATATCTCACTGAACTGGCAAAAAAAAAAAAAAAAAACTATCTTAGCTTAGGGCCTGATAAGCAGCAGATGATGCAAACAAGGGGAGAATGGAGAGTTGGCAGTAGGCAAACAAGCCTCCCCCCATTTCCAAGTTGCTGGGTTGCAGCAAGCACTAGGATGAAATTTCACCCTTATAGCCTGAGTCCAATGCAACTTAAGCACCTTTATATTCTGGAATAAATTTAGTCATGAAGTTACCTAGTTCAGGGAGCCGATTTGGATGAAGACTAATATAGAAAGTGCAATTAATTTTCAGATGAATCATATCTTTGAACCATCTCACTCAGTGCCACTCCAGGGAGAGGAACAGAACATGAACTACTGGGGCAGCCTGAGCTTGGATTAGTTTGTACTATCTTAGAACTATACCCTCCAGAAGACAAACAGGATTAAACAGAGCAGGAAGGAAGCACTGCATCAGCAATCAGAAGAAAAACATGCTTTCAAAATCCTAAGACAACGATCATCAGAATTTAGCCCAATCTCACAAACTGCCCAAGAAAGCAAGAGGAGAGAAGAACTACAAGTCTGGGGAGATGTGGAATAAGGTGCGAGAAAGGTCTTATGAAGGGACAGCAAGCAGAGAGAAGGAAGATTTCCAAACTAACTTGAGTGGATATCTATCTGCACTGTGCTCTGGGAGATGTCTTCTAGCACTGGCATTACATTTCCCCATCCATACTGTGAGCAAGACAGATCCCCAGTACCCAGAATTTGTTGATTCCTTATCCACATTACTAATGAAAAGTTTAGTAGCAATATACACCCAGCATGCTAGCAGTTCAAGAATATTTCACAGTCCCTCTCTCATAGACTTTCTTCTTCTGGAAACTGGAAATTCAATTTCAGAAAATGAGGCAAAGCAAACAAGAATACTTAGAAACCTTCTTTCAAATACTACACTTAAATTTTATTATTTTGCTGCTATGTCAATGCATGCCCCAAGGCTACAGTTTTCAAAAGACATTATAACTTTGGCTTTCATACTACTGCATTCACACAGCATTTTAAAAAGAATATGCACTAAACAAGAAAAAAAGTTGAATTGTTCTGGAAAATTTTCCTACATAAAGGAATCAAAAAAGACTACCAGTTTTCTTTAAGACAAAGTCTTACTTTCTTTTTTTTTTTTTTTTTTCCAGTAGATACTAGATGGCCTATCCAGCCACTGCTCAAGGTTGGAAAAGAGTTGTGTGAAAACAGCTGTCCAACAACTTTTGCACGCGTTGAGACTTTGTTTTTAATTCATCTGAAATATGGGTTACTTTTTCAGATCCTTGCATGGGAAGTCAAATTAACACACAAAGTTAAAATCTGTTTCAGGCATTTTATTGTGACTAATTTCAGCGAACTTCACTGTGTTTTCTAAAGAATGTTAGAAATACAAAAGCCTCATTTGTTAACTTTAATGAAACTTCATTATCAACTGAGAACTTTTGATGTTGTCATCTTTACCAACGGTAACTGTATTTTTATTCTCCTTCAAGTGTTTGCTCTGCCCAATTCCATATCCAATAGCATTTTCTCTTAAAATTTTCAAGTCCCATCAGCTCACTGCACTGAAAGCAGGAATGATCCAAACAAACAGCCACTGAGGATCAAGAGATAGACGAGCAGTGCTTACACAGTAGACTCAAGTGATTTATAAGTGTCACCAGGAAACAGACAATTACTGAAAAGCCACAAAAATCAGAACTCTGAGCATCCATAAAAATAATCTTCATGCATGTAACTTCAGAGCCTATGCTCCCTAGACAATCAATGGCACTTCCCCTTCCTTAACATCTGACTTGACTTCTTCTCACTAAGTATGCAGAGCCCAGAACCAAAACCAGAAAACCCTGATCAGAAGCCTAAAATTACTTTCCATGAATATTGCTTTAAGGGTTTAACATCTGTCAGTTGACTAACACAACTGATGCTGGAAACCCCAGAGAACATCACAAAAGTTATTAATAACTACCTCCAGTGGTTTATGAGCACTATATGCTTGAGAACAAAACAAAGACCACAGAACAAAGGGCCCTCAAAATTCCAATATTGTTGTAGTCTGGGTAACTTTAGAAAAATAGATCACTAAAAGTCATGAAACATATGAAATGAATGACTGGGAACATTTAAGTTACAGAAGCAAGGTTTGCAGAAGGTCCAAACACCAATAAGAGTAAAATGTTGGTAATAAAGTTACCGTAGCATGATAATATAAACATTACATTGTAATCCCTTTTGTAATAAAAGCATCTCCAACAATTCTTCCTTTCTTTGTACCATGACCACCATCACTACACTGACAAGTATGTGCCAAGGGCAGCAGAGCCAGGGTTCTGCTTAAAGCAGGTGTAATACTTCTGTGACAATGGACCACCTCCAAATAAACCAAGTCCTCCTGAACAGCTCAGTTGAGGTAGAAATGCTAGTTAAAGCTGCACGTAGATCTAAGCTTTTGAGAAAGCATACTCAGGGAACTGAAGTCAGACAGAGCAGCAAGTCTGAGTTTTCTCAGAGGTTTATACAAACCCGTCAGATACAATGATTCAATAAAAAAGGGATATTTAAGACCATTGTTCTCCTGATGCTATGATTATGAAATATTTCTAGCCTGTACATTTTTGAAATAATGCTATAAATCATGCTAAAGGAGTATTAAATAGATAATACATCATTTTTGTACATGGAAAGCTATTCGTAATAGGGGAAGCACTAAACAACTGCAAGCATAAAAATAGAGATGTCAATAAAAAAAATACATTGGTAAATGAGCTGAATTCCTTTTGACTGACCCCATCCATGACAGAAAACATCCAGCCTCTGAGATCAGCATCAGGACCATTCAGTCACTGTTAGCTGTATTGAAATCTCGTACAAAGGATGAGGAAACACCAGCATAAAGTAAATTGCTAATTTCAGCACATCTTCAGAGTTTAAAATAAAAATTGAGCAAAAAAAGGAGGAAAATAATTCTCCTCACATAAGGTAACTAAACTTCTCTTAACTCAAGAACAGGTTCCTTCCTATTACAATTTTCTCTCCCCAAATGCTACCCTGAGCTCAGAGAAGATTTTGAGTTTGATAGAACTATTTACTGTCCATTCAGAATTGTCATTTCTCATTTCTAAAATGAACCTTAAATTACCTGCAGAAAGGAATTAAGGCATGAGATAGCATGACTGAGTTATGGTGACTTAAACTTCTTTAACGGCCTACAAATTGGCCACATCGTGATGATGTGCCCGAAGGTACAATGGCCCCAATACAAAAGCTACTCTGTCCCAGACAAATTTCAAGATTCTGTTCTAACACATGACAACATTACAGAGAGGACTACTAACAGTTTTTTAATGTTGAGGAGTTATGCATTCTCCCTTTGCCTTGTTCCTGAGAACTGCTGTCACTTGAATAAAGTCTAAAAATGGAAATAAGATTAGCCAATAGCCCACATCTGCCAGGGAAAACTTCAGCCCCAAAATAAATGGAGGTTAGAGGTGCCAAAGATACATTCTGACAGGAAAGGATGGGATGACTTATGGAGAACAGTGCCACGAGACTTTCTGTAACATCAGAAGCATTACAAATACGAGGAAGAAGGAAGGGGAGATTGTATACAAATATTGATAATGTGTAAGTAGGGCCTGCATAGAGCAGGACTAATGATTTGTTTTCAGCATGGAGACAAGCAGCTTCTCAAGTCTCTAAAAACAGTAGGTGCAGGATTTTTCTGGGGTGTGTGTTGCTGTTCCTGTAAACTGGTAATGAAATTTCACTTTTCATTTCATATCCATTTCATTCCAATAGAAAGTATCTGTGCACTGATTCAGCATTTCTTACCTGTGTTCCCATCTCCACTCTCCATCGATGGTTTACTGGTTTCTGACGGATTGTTCATTCTTGAGTCTGCATTGAAACAGAAACAAAGATGAAGTAACACGAGCAAAAAACACACAAACCTATCTATGCTTCCTTGTCCAGGAGACACACAGAACATCTGGGATTTGGTAGGTAGTTTACCCTAATTCAGCTGATTTTATAATAAGAAATGAACAGAAGCAGAACACAATACTGCAACTTCCAAATAAATACTGTTCCAACATTTTGTGTCATTGTGCACATATGCGAAAGCATAGAATTGAAGGAATAAAAGACAGCATGTTGGAAGCCAAGGATAAGTAGAACTTTATTGTAAGTTCAGTGGAACTGAAAAGCAAGAAGGAAAAATAGTTAAAAAGGAAGAAAACTATGAACAGATTCAAAAATACTAGGTCTGACCACCAAGGCCTATATTCTCCTTAAACCCTCCACAAGAAAAAGACAATTCAGGCAACATAATCAAATAGATACCATTTATGTAATTCTTCATTTTTATTTTACAGGAATGTCACTAGTATTATTTGGGATTCCCTATATATTCATGCAAAAACCTTACGAATATGAATTATTTCTCTTCCTTCTCCCTGTAGATCAACCTATTGAAAAGTCTGCTCTGGACCTGAAAGCTTGTCAGCTGAGTACAGTGCAACAGAGAGGGCCTCTCCAGATGGTAGGCAGAGACTAATGTTTCCATACATAGGAATCCATACAGATGTTCTGCGTACAGCATCAGCTCCACAGCTTATTACCCCCTCCTTCCTAGCTACCAACTATAGTGTGTCACATTATTGCAAACCAAATCTATAAAAAGAATCTCAAGACAGACTAGCTCATGAAATGAAGCATAAGCAAATCCTTGAACACATTCTTCCATTCCCGTAGCCTGTTAAATACAAATCAAATGACCTCAAAATTAAGTCATTAACCTCAGGATTTCTGTTGCTTTCTAGGTGCTTAAAAAGGTTACCTCTCTCATCAAAGCAGTGATTTCCAAAATACCAGTGGCCTGAAGAGGAATACAGTAACAGCATGAACGCCTGCATCTTTCCCCAGGTATTTCCAAGACTCTTCATTGCTCTGCAGTCTGGGAGAGTTGCAGGTGAGAAGCCAGGCTATTGCCATGTGCTACCATACCACCTGCTGCTGCCCAGAGGAAACCAGTGTCCTCCTCGGGATATCAGAACCAGGGGCAAGGGCAGAAGAGGGACACACGAACGAACCAAACAGAAGACACTTGGACAGTGTCTGAATGAAAACAGGAGTCACATCGAAGCTTGCCTGGGCGTATTGATTAACTAGATGTGGAAACTAGTTAGAAATGCAGCATATAAGACAGAAAAAGGCAGAAGATGTAACATTTGGAAAGACTCCAATATGTATTGTTGTCTTAAGTCTTAAAAAATGTAAATATTTTTAAAACTAATGTAATTTTCCACATAAACAATTGATACAGTGGAACCAAGTGGGGCCTAGAAAATCCAGCGGATTGTAACAAACAGGAACCTGCCCCAAGTTAGTTCAGCCTCTCCAGAGTCTCAACTCTTCTTTGCGAGTTCCTATGGCTATGGGTCACATCTTTTAAGTGTCAGCTGTGTGTATACCTGATACCTCAGCTGGCCGCAGACATACTCCCTTATAAATGTTACTCTTAGTACAAAGGCAAACGCATTAAACTGCCTTTTGGAACAGGGAGTGAGTGAGGAGAGCCATTCCAGCTGAGCACTCCTGGCCCACGGATCAGCAAAGGGCTGAAGTTTTGCCCTGATTTCCACAACCTCTGAGTAGTACATTCAAGGTAAGAGTTTGCAGCCTAGACCAGAGCTCTGCTAAGGCCGCAGGTACAGAACCTGCTGCTTCCCAGCTCCTCACGTTGTCATTTTACACATTTGGATAACGTCATACACACTCCAGAAGCAGAGAACACAGTTCCACTGACTACACAGGAAATAAGCTTTTTTCATGTTGGTTGACAGCTTAGATGGGGCTTTGAGCAACCTGGTCCGGTGGGAGGTGTCCCTGCCCATGGCAGGGGGTAGGAACTGAGTGGTCTTTAAGGTCCCTTCCAACTTAAACCATTCTGTGATATGCCACTGCCTGCTGATGGGTCTCAAAAAAGAAATAAGTTATGGTTTTATTTAGTAGCTATGTGTACCTTGAGTTTTTTGTGGTAACAGCACACTTATTTGAAATGACTATAGGTAACATTCATTTGATAGCATTGATTTAGTTCCTTGACACACAGGTGGCTATTGAAATGTTTTTTGGTTCAGAGAACACTTGAACAGGACACTTTTTTTGGACACAAACATGAAGAGTGCTCATCCAGCAGGAACATGAGCTTATAAACCCAATATACCCTGCTGTGGAAAGTAGGCTAACTTATGGGGCTGTTTGATGTAGGATCTCTTTTTAAACCCACAGCAGGAGAGCCTGAGCTCATAAGACTGATCACAGAGGGGAAGAGTGCAGGCTTTCAACAACATAGGAGCTGCTTGCTGAACACCTTTGTAAAGCTCTTGAAGAAAAGCATGCAGCACCCTGTGCTACTACTTTGTAGCAGAAACCAAAGCACTAGGGCCACCAGGCAGGATAGCCATCAACCAATGGCACCTGGAAGGGGACATGTCTGTCCCCTCATCAGGAAGCCAAGCTGTGCACTGACTCTTCCCTCTGCATGAGGATGCTCATACAACACATCTTCCTGCATGACAAGCAGGTTGGTTCAGGACAAAGGCAGAACTGTACAGGCCCCTTTCCACAAGGCAAGACATTTTTTTCTGCCAGGCTATAGTGTAAAACCAATCATTTAAAAAAGGGGTTCCAGTGTTTGCTAGTACTAGACATACAAATAAAGTTTACTCAAGTAGCAGAAGTGTGTATAAACGACAAATAATTTACTGTAAGGATTTATCCCTGACAAAGACCTCAAAAGCTGTAATTGTGAAAAAGCAGCAAGTTGGATGAAGAAACATCTTTCTAGTACTGCTCATGTTCAAATGAAGGATAGCATCCATTATTCCACCAGCTGACTGCTACTTGTTCAGTCTGTGGGCCTTCTGCATGTAAAGCATCAAGAACAATGCCGCTATTTCCATTGCAAATGGTATGGCATACATCTGAAGCACAGAACTGCCACCAGCAGAACAGACATATTCCTGCAGGATACGAAACCTACAGATTCATTATCAACAGAGATTATTTGCTTTATATATACACTCT
The DNA here is from genome assembly GCF_963932015.1 of Anas acuta. Taxonomy (NCBI): domain Eukaryota; kingdom Metazoa; phylum Chordata; class Aves; order Anseriformes; family Anatidae; genus Anas; species Anas acuta. The sequence goes on along the minus strand of NC_088979.1, from coordinate 109,430,206 downwards.
TAAGTTCTCTGCTTTAAAGTTAAAAGAATAGAGACACGAAGTGGGCTAAATATATACATATAAGATATATATGTGTGTGTGTATATATATTAATAAATACATATATTTATTATATATATAATTATTAATTTTATATATATATATATATATAATAAAAGAAATCATAATGCCTTCACCTTTTCTTCTTGCTTTAGACCTTTCTTGGGTTTCAAATAAAGGCCCTGGGCTACAACTTAGCCAACATCATCTCAAAGTAAACTCCACAGAAGGAAGGATCGAAAGCAGCAGGTGCATGATTGAAATCAAACTCTCAGGAGTGATTCCAGTCAGTACTGCTGCTCTGCTAGCAGCAATGAGCCATGCTTTCGCAGACCCTCAGTAACATTTCAGAAGGCATTCGGAAGAAAGAAGCAGACACCGGACCAACATGGACTACTAGGAACTGTATATGCCTAGCAAAACAAAATCCTAACACAGAATTTCTCTTGCTATATCTTTTCATCCATATGAGTGAAAGTGGCTAATACTCCATCACAGCCAGCAAAAATGTTTCAGTGATGCACATGGAAATAAAACAAAGTTCAATGTGAGTGCACACACACACCGAAAACTCAGCTGAAGGTTTAGAGTAGATTTAGAGTAGAAATTCATTTTCAGAAAACCATTTCATGTTCAGAAACAAATATTCATGTGTCTGCTTTAAAATTAAAATAAGAGTGCAAAATTTAAAATTAAAATAAGAGTGCAAAAATGCACTGTTTATGAACATATATAATGCAATTAAAGAGATCAGTATAGTGAAGTTCAGGGAAAGAGCCTTGAAAACAAAACCTATTGCAAAACTAGAATGATCTTTTTTTTTGAAAATAACTTAAAAATACATTTAGAAGAAATTATGGCATGCCTGTTCTGTAGTCCTGATGGAATCTCAGCTCAGGAAATACATTATCCCAGTAACCTTAGGCACAGCTTGCAACGGTATCAATGGCAACCACTGTGGACTCCACCTTATTTTCTCTTACGCTTGAAGAACCCTGCTATTACATTAAAAACACACAGATATAATATACATTCTGTTGGGAATGCCTCAGTGCAGCTAGTAAATTCTTCGAGACTGAGACCCCCCTCTTTCTTATTTTAATGCTCTGAAATTTCAGATACACAGACATGCAAGTCAAGTCCTAAGTCTCAATGTCTGTTAAAGGCTAAATGCTTCTCAGATTGAAATCTGAAAAGCAAAAGGTCTGTATTAATATCATCCAAGCACAAGCTTAACTGCAAATTTCTTCAGTGCAGAGGAAAAGAATTCTCCTGGATCGAGGGAAAGTGGGAAAAAAACAACACGTTTCCCTGGTATAGATACATACAGCATATACATATCATGCAGCTACTTGCTGCCGATTCACTGGTGAGCTTCAGCCTTGCAAGCACCTTCTCTAGTCTCTGCATATGTGATTAAGCCTCTATGCATAGTCAACCTCACACCCTCTATTTCCATATTAAACGCTTATAAGAAAGAGCTGAGCTGGTACCCACCTAGAACGTAGTCACTGCAGTCCAGCATTGCTGTGGTATCCTCTACAGGTTCAGACAGTCCAAGGAAAGGGAGAATGGCAATTTCTATCAAATCTACACTACTGCTCTCAACGGCACAAGAAAGGGAGTGGGGAGGTGGGGGAAGAAATACAACTTCAGTTACACCATAGCAATCTTCAACTGAACAGGGAAACTTCAGTTGCTCTGTGGAGTTTTAGTCTCTCCTACTAGCTGTGTCTGACATTGTCAAGGCGACTGAAGCGTGAAAAGTTCCCCTTTTTGTAATAAAATAGAAACAAAGATTGCAGCTGGCAGTTTCCATAATGAAGCTTAATCAGTATGCGCCTGATTAGGGCCTTATGCAAATCTCCCCTCGTTAGCACAGCAGCCAGCACTTTGAAGTCCATGAACAATTCATTTGCAGAGTACACTGAAAGCGCTCCCTGCATAATTTAAATCACGGTATAAATATTTATCAGCTCATTTGCATATTAATTGGCAGTGCATGAAGGGAAAAATTATCTCCTGAGTGCCAGCATAATAATTAGGGAACAAAATGAAATTTCTTCCAATAGCTTGGCTTCTCAGCCCTAACTCGAGCACAGTACCACAGGGGAGCAGGGAGGGAAGAGAGACAGAGTTCTGTTAAAATGCCACTGAAATGACACGTACAAATTAGAAACAACTCTACAGACTTAAGCACCTTTAATCTTATTCCTGCTGGCAACAATAACTTCAGTAATAAAGGGGATTTGGAAAAAGCTTTCTACACAATCCAAATAATCCCATGAAAACAATTAGCAAGGTAGAAGCCGAACAGAGAGCTGTCAAACTGGTGCTTGCACATCTGTGTGGCGTTTTCCACATCGCAACACGGACTGTCACAAGAAGGTCCTGGGCAGGAAAGAGGAATACCAGGGCAGGGAAGCAGCACAATTCTTTTTAAATGGCTAAAGAGCTTGGTGATTCATTATCTGGTAATCCCTTTGCAACGGCCAAGTTAACAGCAGCGGATGTGTCAAGTATTGTGTAACATTTGACACCCACTAATCTATCCCAAGTGAAATCAAAATAGATTTACTTTTTTGCTTTCCAATGACTTCCAAGGAAGAAAAAAAAAAGCTATTATTAATCCCTTCCACAAGCAAACACAATATAGCTAAACAAAGCTTACTGCGGCGCTACGATTTTTAAAAGGGACATTTTACACAAGGCTTGCAGCTTTGAACCACCCAACGATAATCAGAACACACTTGCTGCTGTGTCCATAATACGCTGAAGGACTGGGAAATAGGGAAGAGGCTTTGGTCTACGGAGGAGTCAATCCTCTTTTCCAGAAGTGCTCCACAGAATTAAATGTACCAAAGAACTACAATGCTACACTGAACCACTGCAAATAGTTTGATTACCATTCAAATACCGGTGTCCAAAACAGCAAGAACATTTACATCAAAGTGTAATGTGGACATCCCAACACATAGTATTCCATGTTCTGATCAGAAAAAGAAGTGTGATGATCAGTGCTGGGGACTACAGGGTTGGGCCAGATGTTAATGTGAATTTAAAGATTTATTTATTTTTTTTTTAAGCTAGCTGTACTTTTCTTCTCCTCATTTCTGAAGTGAATTCAAGCACCGCCTCTCCAAACAAGAGAGTGCGAGAGAAAAGGGACTTCTCAGTCATCCACTACTGACTGGAATTTATTTCCACGCTTGACCTCTTCTTCTGTTCAGGTTCATATCTCTGCTTAACACAAGACGTTCCCCACTATATATTTAACATGAGTGATCTACACTTGAAAAAGATTGCAAGAAGGGAACGTGCTCCTAACCACAGGGAAACAACCGTGTGTACCAAATAGCTTTTCCTAATACCTGGATTCCAACTGTTTTCTAGAGAGCTGCGTGTCCCATCAAGACCTCTGAGGCGCATCACGGCTCACAGACCTTCACTAGACCACGTCCGTCCACGCATGCTTTTGGATCACACTGCGACAGAATCCACCTGCTTCATCGGAGGAGGCAGGACACGAACGGTGACACTGGCTGAGCCCCGGCAGCCAGCAAGAGGTCAGCAGTGCCATCCCCAGGACCCTCCTGTAGCAGGAGGAGCTGGTCCCACACAGGTGCAGCATCAGAAGTGTGCGAGTGCAGGAAGCGACCGTTAAAGGCAGAAGTGTGTGTAGCGACACGCGACGTGTGGCTAACAGCACGACAGTAAAACAGTAAAGCCAAGGCCAGGGCAGGATGTGCCTCAGGCAGGGCTGGCAAGTGCCCTGGAGCACCCCAGTGCTGGACAACAGCCACGCTACCAACCTTACGCTGACAGCTAACAAGGAAAAGGCAACCAAGTTTTCCTCCCATTCCTGACTGTGCCAACCGATATTCCTTAGCATACCCCCTCAGGCAAACATGCACACTTGAATGTAACTCCCATTGACCTGCTAATTGAAACAAAGCCACATACTTTGACTATACAAACTAAACTTGACCAAAAGAAACAGTGCTTTCAGTGACCACTTCATTCTTCATAATATGATCCTGCATTTTATGTAAATTATGAATTTTTGGCCAAAAAAAAAAAAAAGCTGTTGTTCCATCTAGGCTGCACTACTCCTATCTGGTAGGCCACGGAAGGAGGCCTGAAGACTGAAGTAGGAAAGCGCTCGGGGAAGAACAGCATGGACCACCTGGCCTCAAAACCAATGGCAGAGCACACAACTTTCTGTTTAGGTTCTGCCATGTCGTTGAGTACTTTGTGTGGTGAATTCTCACGTCAAAAGTTACTTAATACCTTGAACCAAAAGTCACACCTGTGGTACCTGCATTTAAGCAAAATATCACTTCAGGTCATGCCTTTTCCTCCAAAGGTGCCTCCAGAAAGAGAATGGTGCACACCTTGTGATCATCTGTGGAGAAGTAAAACCCTCTCCATTTCCCACGCTGTTAAAGCAATTCTACAACTGTGATACTGATGATTCCTCCCTGCCCCTCGTTCTGTTCATATTCTTCCATAAAAGTAAAGGAACTAAAGCCACTGATGGAGGCAGGTATGGCAAAGGCAGATATTCTTCAAGCAAATACTGCAGAAAGGTTTCAGAAGACTTTCTACCCTATTCTCTTTTTCTCTTTGCTTTTTGAATACCTTCCATACCTTCCCACTTTAAATGTTTTTGCTTCACTGTCACCACCAATTTGTCACTTCATTTACAGAGTCCTAATGATTATACTTGATAGTTTATACCTTACTTTTTGGAAAGGGTATCTCATTTCCCACTGCAGCTTATGCAGCTCCTGGTTAGACTTGCTTTTGAATCTTTTATTCCTTTTATTCCCACTTCCTCCATTTATTATGCCCAATTCACTGTAACTGTAAATTCCACAAAATTATTCCCCAATGTAACATATTATAAATAAAATGGTATAAATAGGGAAGGCTGTTATAAACTAGGAGATAAGGATATTTAAACCCTTATCTTCAGGTGCTTTGTTGGTTTTTGGTGTTGTTTTTTTAGGGGGGAAGGCAGGGGGACTACAGAAACAATGCAGAATTAAAGGGATAAAAGGCAAAGTTATTACAACATTCTTTCACTGTAACACTTCTATGGAGAAAAAGCACCTCCATTTTGATACAGGCATGCTTCCATATATTAGTAAAATGTCATTTATTACATGCTCCCAATGACAGCTAGGAAATTTCTGCCACTAGGCAGCTCTGTGACAAGCGTGACCTTTGTAAACTTCCCGACATGATTTCTGATGGAACATGGCAAGATTACCCAATAAACCAACAGCACATTATTACACTGTTGTACAGTGTACCTGGAACAAAACATGGTATTAATCACAACATATTAGCATTCTGCCTTCATTACTGCATCAGTGTCTAGTATATTTTACCATGAAGAACCACTGAAGAAGACTGGTAAGAAAAGCTTTCACAATGGTGCATGACTTAGCACTCCAACACACGCTGGATACACTTGGAGCACAGCTGCTTTCTATGCATCCTGCCAACCAAGACCAGTAGATGCAGCTACCTCTAGTCTGACATTACACAGAGCTACTACATTTTAACTCGAGACATTTCCAAGTCTCCGTTCCACAAACTAAATGAAACCCAATAAAAGTTTCAAACAACTCCAATGTGCTATTAAAAAAATAAAAAATCACGTACTTCAAAAATAAACTGTGATTAAAGTTGGCACAATCCTCTTAGGGTAATTACAGACAGACAGACAGCAGCCTGTTCATAGTTAGAGCTGCAAACTAAGCTCTAATTTTAGCCACCACCTTTGACTTTGGCTAACAAAATTGATTTTATCTGAAAATTGCTGTTTGCTCTGAAAGCCAAAGAGCAGTTTTCTGGAAAAGTCTAATAAAATTGGCCTGTTTTAGAATTACAGGTCATTATACAATTACTATGAACTGGAATTTCAGTCTACATCTGATTTGACTTCTCTCTCTAACTCAAATCGTAACTATCCTTTCAAACTTTCCATTGCAAAGTGTCTTTCATAATTCTCTCACATACCTTTTTTGAAGGCTATTAAGTACAGAGACAGCAAACCATAAATGCTAATTCATCTTATCAGTGCAGGACAGCAGACATTCATAAGCACCTGACACATTAATATAAAGGGTTTCATTTGTGCGTTTAAAAATCTCACTTATTTTTGTCCTCAGATGATAGTAGCTATAATGGTTTAAGTCATTTTTATGGTAAGAGAACTGTGGTCATGAGAAACTCATAGTACAGTACCACCTTATGGAAGAGGGGAAAAAAAACAGGGGGAGTAGTCATGGAGGCAGAAGAGAAATTAAACACACTTAATTCAAAGGCACAGTATTAAACCTTAGTTCGCTTGCGAAAGCTATATTTGAAACTCATGTCTGATACTGTCATCCCAGTGCATCATCTCAACAGTTTTGCCCTCCCCTTAAGCCATAGCTTACAAGAATGGATCCATATAACATCTACATACAAGTTTGTTTCATTTTGATTGTTTTATTTTCAGGAAGAAAGGATATAAATTCAGTGCAAGTTTAATAATTCTGTAGTACAGACACCCCTTTGTGTTCAAAACCACACCTTCAATCCACAAGTCATAACGTTTTCTTCAAAATCATGGAATACTTGGAAGACCAGCAAACATTAGATCTTTGCGTTTTCTGATTTAAGAACTCATGTTTCACTCATATCATGCTTTCAAGGTTTTCATCACCATCACATAACGGCTTCAGACAGTTTTATTTATTTTTATACTGAGCACTACATCATAAGCACTGGCTCCAGGAACTTAATTCAAAAAAAGAAGTGTGCCCTACCACACATTTGAGAACAAATTTGTATTATTTAACTAGGACGCTGAATTTGCCATAGAGCTGTTGCACAGTTGCACTTTTGAATCGTTGCAGGAAAATACTCACTCTAACTAAAAATAGCATGAAAATGAGCAAATCATGCTTGGATTCTGCCACACTTGGTATGGATCCATAACATTAGAACTGATGTTCATTCCTCTACTACACTTACACATGGTACTTTCCATGTGTAGCATTCCAAAGTTATGCAGAAATTTTTAAAGTCTGTCAAACCATTTTTTAAATGTAAATATTTGAAGGGAGACACCTGTTTGAGTTTTTACTCACATACATCTAGGTCTTGCCTTCCTTTAAAATTGCTGTTTCGTCCAATTTGAAATACTTCACACTGACAAATATTAAAACACCCGGAGCAGGTGCATATTGTTTAACTAGTGCACTTTTCTTATTATTTCATTACATTTACAAGTTTTCACACCCTACATTGCTTTTCAGGAAAGTACTACAGGACACCAAGTAGGGGAAGACTGAAACGAAGACTGATGTGAAGTTACATGAACAAAACACAAGGGAGGGCTGAAGAACACTATCAGTAGAACTTCAGAATTTAATGATTAAAAAAAGGAAGCAATCCAAGGGCACAGATCTGCATAACAGCAGTACTGAAACTAAGGAAAAAAACAGCCTTGCATGCTTTTGAAAGCTTGCATGTTTTTATGGTATGCATGCAGTAGCTTGGGCGATCTGGAGAACCTGGAGCACTCCCACCCTGGCAGTGTGAGGAGCGGGGTGACTTGGCTTCCCTTCCCTTGCCAGGAAAGCCAGCCCATGCTCACATATCCCCCGGGGCTCACAACAGCTTCCAGAGCACACCCCACAGTGGTCGTTTCTACTAGCCACGTGCTGGGATGACATTTATTGGAATGCATCTGCCACACGTGCAGTGGCTGCTGAAACCACTGTGCATGTGTTTGAATGGACTATATAATAAACAGCTCACGCTGTGTCAGGGCACCCTTACTATTCTGCCCTGCATCTGCCCCACATCCCAAACAAGGAAGATGGCAAAACAATTTACAGTATCGAATGTTATGCCAATACACATTAAAAACAAAAAAAAACAAGCATTTGAGTAAAAGACTGGAATACGTAAATCACAACACAATTGATTTGTCTGGCAATATATGAACACTGCTTATGCTAAGTCCAACTACTGAACTGTAATATTTGTCTTAGCAGTCCTCTGACCTGTTGTATTTATGAAATAGCACTGCATGTGCATTCCAAAAGCATTACATTTGCCTCCCCATGCCCACACATAGCAGGGACAGGCACTCAGAACTGAAACACATTATTTTTAAACTCACCTGTAAATCAAAACATAATGCATTATACAAACATGCTGTTTCTCTGTTTTCCGCTTTGATAAAGTAGCAATTACTAGTCTAGCTTGATGAATAGGGGCTCTACAAAGAATAGACTAATTCAATATATAACTTAACCATACAATTCGGCTCAATTCAAATCCCAGAGCCTCCACACTACCTGTCATTAAATACACTACAGTTCACTCTCAAAATACATAAATCAAAGTCACCAGTTTAAGTTTATTATGATTGCTGCTGGAGCCAAGCGAATACATCAAGATCAGCCGCAGAGGTGGTATTTAGCTCTAGTTAGCATTCAGAGTGTTTGACAAACAAATTAATAGAAAAAAGCCCATCCAAAACATCTACAGATCATGGTATGAACTGAAGTTGCACCACCGTTATTACGATCTTTTGCAGAAGCTGCTTTTGCTCTCTTTTCCTTAATAGCTATCTCAAATCTGAAGCAGGATATTGCCTTAGTGCCCTTAACACATTAATCCAGACACTATTAACACCTGTAGTAGGAACTACAAGGTATGTCATGAGAATGCTACTTTCTGAAGCTTAAATTAGTTGATCTTAAAGAGGAAAAGGCCAAATTGCAGACAAGCTGCTTTGTATCTTACAAATTTAACAAAAACCTGCAAGATGCAAGGTCCAAAAGAAGCAACAGAGCTATTCACACTGCAGACACTGATTCCATCCACCCGCAAACCTACTGAGCATCTATCGTTTTGGCTGGTCAGAGGTAGCATAAGATGGAATTTACTATCAATCACAAAGATTTACAGGGTACCTGGGTCTTTAATTTATAATTTAGGAACAGTAGAAAGTGAAAACCTCAACATAACTACACATACGGAGTATTATCTGCATCATTATCTACATCAACTCTTCCCGGAAACGCTCACAGGCACAGTTTTGCCAGTTTTAGCAGCTATGCTAAAGCAGATAAGACATTGATTAGCTTTTCCAGGAAATAACCACAAGAACAGTTTCACTAGCAGTAATGCTGCAGGGCATGCAGTAGCACTACCACCTGCGGCTATGTTTGCAGAGGATTTGCTGGGAACGTTTTCTTTACATGCACATAGACACAACTGAAGAAAGGAATGTGTTATTTATTTCTAGAGCAAACTGGAGCAGAAAAACTTTTCTGAACTGTCCCAGTTTCTGTTACCTGGTTTTGATTGGAATCATTCATTGACAGATACAGAATCCTCTCCAAAGAAATTCATGATCTAGCCCCAAATTACATGGTAGATGAAGTCAACTGAACAAATGAAGTCAAAAGAAGCAACAACAAAATTTAAAAATTGATACCCAAAAGATTCATTTATTCCTCAATAAAACACACTTCCTACGAGCACCAAAAATTAAGAATTGGACACCAAATTTAGGATCTCATGTAAATGTGAGCAGGCACTTACAGAGGGCCATGGGACACAAGTGCTGAGTCAGCAGAGGCAGCTGCAGCCCCTTTCATCCCCACCGCTCTGCTGCCTCCTTGCTCGTGCTGCCATGCAGGGAACTACACAAGAGAATTGATCCGTGTTAAAACTAATCCAACCACAAGGAGAAAACACTAACCCAGCTCAGTTTCTTATAATCCATGGGGAAAAATGTTTACCCCATTGAAGTGCAAAGACAGCATGGAGGCAGAAACGAACAACCAGGGATCAGGCAGGACTGCTTCAGCAGCAGCAGTATTAGCTTAAAACTTCTACTGGCTACAGCTTAAATCCACTTGTATGTTATATTTTGGGTTTGAGCTCTATCACACAACTTACAGCTTCGGCAAACAGAAGAAATCAACATCTCAGAACAGCTACTATTTCCTCTTTGGGACACTGACTCTCAGCCCTAATTCTGGTGACTCACCCGTTAGTGTACTCACACATGCACGCACCCTTCCAATGCCACTCTTCCGTAGATACTTTTTGATTTCTGGTCTCCCCACATACACCACTTCCACGCTCAAAAATAGAAACTCGATTAGTACACTGTAAGACTTAACTACTTAAACATTTGTTTCCAAATTTTTTCAGATGTGTTGCAGAAAACATTAGAACTAAAAGGTTTGAAAATTGAGAAAATGGGATGTGCTGACAAATAGCTAACAGAGGAAGAAGCAGAGTACCATCTGCAATTACACCAGCAAGACTTTTTAGCTAGACCTTGCTTAGAATGCTAAACCCCAAATTCAAGAAACTGCTTTGAAGAATTTTGAAAGATACTAATTAATTAATTTAACAGCATCATTACAGTCTAAAAACCTGGATCTTCAAGGGAGAATGGGAACAATCTGATCTATGCTGATGTCACCTGATTTAAGAACAGAACATTTACAGGCAGGCAGCCACCCATTATCCCTCAGATTTTTATTAGTTTATTATTAAGCATTGAGGTTCTCCCATATTTCTCAAGGCTTCCACGGCCACTGTTCTACAAGGAGTTTACATACTCCAGTAAGGCATTCCTGCAGCAAGGTACCAAGGCAGTCTGTCAGCTCTGTGGTACGAAAACAAGAGCAGGTGAAAACTGAAACCAGCGGAGGAAATAGCACGAAGAGCACGTCAGCATACAGCGCTGTTTTAATCACTTTGTCTGGTCTTGGTCAAAAGGCAAGTTGATGTAGCAAGAATGAACAAGAAAGAAGCAAAGTACTTATGTGCCAAGACGTCATAATCCACAGAAATCCAGCTACAAACAGCCTGAAAGCTGCTAGCTGACCACTGCTGCTGACTTGAATGAAAATTGTTCCGCAGCCTTCTTAGGAAGTCGTCACAGTCATCGCTGGAAGAAGAGCAATTTCAGTGTTCAGGAAAAAAAGCCAGGCTAAGCTCTCCAGCAACACAATATTACACTGACATTTTAATATCGCACTGACCTGAACTAACATGCCAGCTTAAAAGAATGACCTGTGTTGCATTTTGCCTTCCTAATCCCTCACCATCACCGAGAAATTATTCATTACATATGAATAATTACTAAATAATAATACTAAAAAAGTTTGCAAATTCACCGAGATTTACTAAGTTAGAGGCATTAACACCAGAAGCCCCCTGTGCCGTTAGATTTCCAACAAGCCTCACAACAAAACGCACGAAAGGCTACAAAATTCAGAGCCCTGCATGAGTCTGCAAGAACCACAAATAAGAGCAGCTTTGCTGTCCAAAGTGTCAGTCTCCAAATGACAAGCCCTTTCTGCCTGCCTACTGGCTAGTCTACACTCCTTTTTTCTTCTTTTGAATTTTCCCCAACTTAAATTGAATGCAAATAAGCCAGGTGTGGTCCCCAGAGCAGTAATCTGCAGATAGTCCCCACCGAGTTCCCATAGCAACTTGCACAGCTGGCCATGAGAAAGAGGTTGTATCTGCTTCATTTTGGCTACAGTTTAAACACTCAGCAAGTGAAACACCAATTATGGCATCCTGTAAAGGAAACATCTACTAAAAAGCACATCCATTTTGCCTTGATTAATACAGGAAAATAAAAGTATGGATACGCTCCGAAGTTCAGCAGCTGCTCAGCATGCAAAATGAATATCTGCTATTTACAGAACAGGAGGCAATGTCTGCAAAGGAAATAGCTTTCCTCTTCTGCTGCAAGGTACTGAAGTTTAAGAAACACTACACCACTCAGAAAACGCCTGTCATCCTGCAAATTGTAATCAAGAAAACACAGCAGAAAGACAGAAAAGATAAATACAACTCCTGCGGATCAAGTTATAGGTCCTCCACAAGACAATGGCTCTCCTAAGTACTTTTTAGGTATTTCCAGTTGTAATTGTATTCTTTCTGTCTCAGCTTGCTAAGTCCCCATCTACAGACACAGCTCTCCTGTGACTGACAGGCAAGAGAAGAGTGGAAGACTTGTAGGTAAGGAACGTGGTTCGTTGCTTACAAGTACGTATCCTATCTTCTGCTCATCGCCCTCCTTCCCGCACCCTGCACGTGTAGCTCACTGCTCCTGCCTACGCCCACACCTCTGCTCCTGGCTGCTTCCCCCAGCCTCTCACCACATCCCCATGGGCTAACCCAGGGGCAGAAGGCCAGAGGCTCACCTGAAGCTGCAGGGAGCTGACTGGCCATACGAATGTACCTACCTGCTGGTCGGCTGAGCAGCCAAGCAGCAAAGGTAAGGACTGTGCTCTGTGCTTTGCCTGTAACACTGTCACGCACAGGACATCTCCCTGCTACTCGGCCAGTCGCAAAAAGCTGATATTTAGGTGAAAGTGCAAAAACGCAGGAGGCACATAAGACATCTTCCTCCCCCCCAACTTTCTTTCTCCCACAGATTACAATTCAGACTCGTTGGGGCAGTGGATGTTTATCAACACTGAGCAATCCTCGTGGGATTTTTCTCCCCAATGAATCTTTTCAACATTCCTTTGAGTCCATGTAAACTTTTAGGAGCCATCCTGCAGCAATAAGTCCCACACGCTGAAGACCTTCCTCTATTATTTTTTTCATGTTTTCTTCTGCAGCATCGCTCCATTCCCCTAGTTCTTGCACAAAGCCGACAATCTCTAGCCTACACAGACATCCATAAAAGTGGGAATGGCCTCCTCACAACGATCCCCAATGCTGCTTTCTGCATTTTTTTTTCATGTAGGGGGAGAAGAGCTACGCAGAACAACATAGCATTAACAGACCATGACACAACACTTTTTTCTAATTTTGCTCTGCACTTTGTTCTTTTCCTGGTGAAGTCCTGGCATTCAATTTGCTTTTTGACTACTCTTGAGCACAAAAATATAGCAGGCATTTCCATGAGAAATTGTACTATGAAAGACCTTGCACCTGGAGCAGGAAGAGTGCTTATCCTATACCATACTTAGGATCCTCGCTCTGACTTTTTCATCACTTTCATGAAAGCTACAGGAGCTTGGTATCATTGAAATATCATTTCTTTAATTTGGTTTCAATTGGCCAATTCCTTGAGGGAGAGCTGAAAGAAACAGTTGGACAGAAATGACACAAGCCTCTCTTTCCTTAGAAAATCTGGCTAAATATAAAAATAACAACATGATGCTTATTTCTTTCCGAAGAGTAGGCTGTTGATAGAAATAGACTCAATATCAGTCGGTTCCGTTTGTGCTGACTTCTCAGAACGCCTGTCCTTGTACCTTGTTTAACCCTCTGTCTACAAGAGATCTCTCTTTTTCAAGAAGAGAGAGGCAAGCTCACCCAGGAACATTCAGCTTGTAAACATATGAGGGGCCACTGTTATGCTAGCTGTTTTATATAAGATTAGGCGTTTATGTGTAAAAGGGAAATAAGCAAACAGAAACAGTGTAATGTATAGCTAACTTCCAGGGTACACATTTTATTCATTCATCCATCAACATACATAAAGCACTGTAAAGCTATGAACTTCACCTGTTACTTCACCTGTGGGAGCTATCCTTCATCCATCAAACCTGAAAGCTGCTCATTTGCTTAAGTAGTTTGAGTTTTCCTTCTCTACCCTTTCTGCATTCCCTTCCAAATTTCTTTTCAGACTAATCAGCAGCACTTCAAAGGAACAGCTGAGCTGGTGGCATTAAAATGACCAGGGAAACACACAAAGCTTTAACAGGGTACAACCACTGAGCAAGTGAAACATGCCATTTAGTGTTAAAAATGACTGCAAGCCCACTCAATTGAAAGAAATCATGATTCACTGGGGGTGGGATTTGTATTTCTATTCCCATATAGGCCTGGCACAGTTTGCACTTCTAGAACCAAACACCGTATTATTGTTACAGTCCATCTTAGATTAATAAAAGGCAAAGAATTAAAACCTGAAGTCTTTTGGTCTGTATTGCAAACAACAGGCATATACATTTTACAGAGAGAACTGAGATGGGCTTAAAGATGGCAGAGTCTGGAATTTGTGAATGTGAAAACTCAATAGATTCTGCACTGGAAACAGAAATGGCATTTAAAAAAAATATAGTACCAGTTAATACTGGTATAACAAAAGTATTTAATGTCAGGTGTTAAGGAGAAGACACTCCAAATGAAGTTACAGGTATGCACACACACAAATACACAATCTGACTCAGATGCATCTTTTCTACAACGAAGAGGCAGGTTTTGGAAATCTCAAAACCACAAAATATTTAAGCACACATTGATTCTGTTCTCTACAGCTCTTACCTCTGCTGCAAGTTTCTGTGTGTGAAAGTTGATGCATGCTGAGGATAAACTTGCAGTGTAATTGCCTATGTGTGATTACAATGTCACTTACTTATAAACAACTCAGGTGAGGGGGTAGATGGGATTCTGGAAAAGGCAAGAGGGTGGACTGAAGGCTTTCACTTCTGAAAAGTCTTGGAGACAAGCATAACATTTTTGAAACATTAAGCTCTCCTGTCTAACTCAGGCCTCAACTTCCAGGTGATAGGAATTATATGAACAATAGCGTACCCTCGGTACAACACTCCAAGAGATGGAGCTCCATTTTCTTAGCTTCAGCTACAAACTTGAGGCCCCCTTTTTTTTTATATATAAATACAAGGCATGTGTCAAGACTAAAATCACCCAGAATCAGCTTCCAGCAACTGGGTCTTGTCATACACCTTCGGCTGGTTAATGAGGCTTCCTTAAACTGAAGTCCCCTTACATATTGTGAGCAAGTTGCTTGCTCTAACTTGGGTTAATCAAAGATTCTGATTTTTAGAAAAGCTTATCAAACTGAATTTAACTCTGTACACATCACAACTCTTCTCAGAAGCATCTTTCTTTTGCTAGCAACTTTTCTAGTACTACAAATCTCCTATTACCAACTTAAGTGGTGGTATACCAGTGTAAACATTCCCAAATTGTAATTTATCACAATTCAATTCATATTTAGAGTCCACATGCTTCAGAGCGCAGGCTTTTCCAAAAGTGGAATCTACGTGTCTTCCACTGTACGTTTAGCGAGCACTATTGAGGCTAAATTAAAATACCTGGTTTGTTTCCCAGAAAGACTGGTGAATCTTAGATCCCATTGTAGTAACGGATCCGATATCTGTAACTCCACCCAGCGGCCTTTGAATCCTCTGAAAAACTTGACCGTTTCCATATTTCTTCCTGATCACTGGCAGACACAGAAGAGTACTTACCCAAGAAAAAGACATAGCTAGTAGATTCTGACTCTCCATTAACAACTACATTGGATTTTTCAGTTATCCTGTCCTTAATCCTTTTAGTACGTGTTCCTATTGATTTTGTATCACTTTAATTTGTTAATCAATACAGCAAGCCATTCTAAATCAAATGTATTATAAAGGAGTGTATTTTATCAATATAATTACAAAACAAAGCTTTAATCTTAACAAGGAATGAAAAAGCTTACAGCAAATTCATCTGACAAGACCTTCTCTCCTACCCCAGAAAAATCATATAAATTGACATGAGATAATTTTTGATCAATAAAAATAATCTAGTCTCTCAAGTAAGTGCAACTGGCTTCTAGTCTTTGAAATGAACCTGCACATTTTTCACATTATTGACCCACTCGTTTTTCCCACCACCTCTCTGCAGCTTCCTCGACAATTTTAGATTTACTGAAATGTAAGATCAACAAATTAGAGAGATTTCTTCCCAGTCACTGTAAATTACTAAATGCTAACTGACTCATGCTGCAGATTTTAGAAATCCAGCTCAGATATAGCCTGAAACATTCCCCCCCCCCTCTCTGTATTCATTTACTTTGAGAACAGCATTTTATCTCCATTTTTAGGAAACACTTAAGGCCACTCAGAAGCAGGTAGGTATCCAACAACGCTCAAAGCCTGCATTCTCACTCGTGACCCTGATGTTACAGAGTTAAGAACTTGTATGACCTTTTCCTTATCAGCAAACACGGTAGTTTTCAGTCATGCCAGCTCCAATCAGCAAGTTTAATGGGGAGAGGGGGGAAAAAATCTCTTCAGAAAACAGGTTTGGAAGTCTGCAAATTGCCAGCTATCTCAGGTATAATGGGGGGGGGGGGGGGGGGGGGAATTTTTTTTTTTTTTTTTTGTCCTCCAACTTGGTTTTGGTTGGTGGGTTGGGTTGTTCTGGTGTTTGGAGGTAGGGGGAGAAGTGCTGCTCCTTTCAACAGCAAGCTGCTGTGGTGGTTCACTTTGCCTCATGAAATCCTATCTGCAGAAATATTCATCCTTTATCACTGACACCCAACTGAGGGTTATATGTAAATTCTGCAACAGAGGCATTTACTGGCATTGCTTGAGCTTTATCAGCTTACTCAATACAAGCAGGAAAAGCAGATTAGGGTATTATTCCAAACAATTCTTTATGCACTTGTATTCTGATAGCTCAAGAAAGGCAGACATTGTAATTCTGTATGACCGCATCAGACAACGTATTCCAAACCACGCCTGTCCTCCTTGTTTGCCAACCAGGACATGACCACTTTGGAGAGAAAACACAGGCTGCTGCTTCCACAGGGCAGCAGGTAGCAGACTGATGAAGCTGTAGCTGGGACTAAGTCTCCCAAACCACCAGAAAGGTAACTGAAGACCAGACACCTAGCTGGACTGCTCTACCTCATCCATGGGAAAAGGGGGAGGGAGCCATTTAAAGAACTTACCATATTTTATTTTTCATTGAATTATTGTTATTTTTAATCTATAGCATCCCTTTAAATAGGGGTGTACGGGCAATTGACCTTCATGCAAGTCCTGTTGGTGTTACGTATGTACCAGGTAGGAGATGGACACCTTAAATGAGCCAGCATCTCTGAACTTATTCTTGATTGTCCTTATTTTTACATTATTAAAAATATCAGCCATCACTATTTGCATATTTCACTGAGTTCTGCATATCTCAGACTGCTTGGCTGCAATAGTCAACAGCCAGGCTCCACGGTCTGAAAGCTCCTTTGAACAGTGTCCCTTGCAATTTCTCTTTTAAATTTTACTTCATGGTGCAAGTTGGAACCTTACAGCATTACTTCAGCTTACAACTAATTTGTCCTACCTTTGCAATAAATCATCAGTTTGACTACTAACATTTTTTTTTTGTCCTGCCCAACTACAGAAACACGCACATCACATTTTATTGGCGAGTAGCTCACCTTATTGTTTTTTAATAGAGATTTTTAGTAATCTTTTAAGATAACCGCACATGAAATGAGAGGTATGTTCACTTCTAAGTCATGCACCTGCTATTTTAGCTGTGCTGTTAAAATTCTCTAAGTGGTAATGTTAACAGCACCGACCTCCCCAGCATTGATTTTGCCTTTCATGTGCTCCTCCTCACTTACAATTTTCATCATACACCCCTGCTGCAAGTAATCATCCTTGCTATTTCTTTGTCAGGTTTCTGGTTCCACTTTGATTACAGCAGACCCTGTACTTTCTCCAGAGGCTCTCTCGTCTGGAAAGAGATCTTGTGCATAGCAAAATTTAAACTTCGCTTCCTTAAGCCGTCTTTCCAGCTACACACTAACATTCAAATCAACAGGTAAAATCTGTTTAAACAGTCATAAGAACCTGTTGCAGAGAGATGGCTCGCCTACCTTAAAACTTGCCTGATAAATACTAGGTGCAAGAAACCTCACAGTGGACACCCATGGAATAGCCTACTTATCAGAGAAGTTTCTTCCTAATCCCCTTTAGTTAGCACGTTATTTGTTCCCTGTTGTATAATGGTTTTTCAATTCTTTACAAAGGCTTTACAAAGCTTTCATTTAACCTAACATAATGTACTGTAAATGAATAATCCCCTTTCTTTCCTGATCCTGTTAATCTTTTGGCCTCAGTTACATCTCACAGCAGTGAGATGCAAATGTTAATTATGCAAGAAGTATAAGATCTGTATTTTGATTTCCATCTGTCCAATACAAGTCCGGCACAAGAGGCAGATAACTGAGTGCTTTCCTATCACCATGGGAACGTGATTGCCAGGAACACACCAAGCACAACATCTCATATTGACTCCCAGAAGCCCCAGTCAAGTACCTTCTATCCATTAGAGCCTCCTTTCTCTCTTTTGTTGATTCATATTTTTCACCAACTCCTGATTATTCCCACTGTAGCTCACTCTTCCTGAGGACTGAAGAAACACCGTCTTATTCTGACTCACGTAATATTTCCCGCTTGATAGAGTTATGGCTGTCAATTTTCTCATCTACATAATTTATGTGAATGCAGAAGTACCTGAAGCATTTTATTGGTGTGGCAGCGGAAACAACCTAAATTGAGAAAGCTGCAGTTGCATCCCCCTCTTTCCCTGGCCATATCTTGTTCAGCATGATACCAGCACTCAACCGACACCCCCAGTTTGCAAGTTTTATGACAAGTTTCATGAGTTCAGAGAACTGGACAGCAGAAGCTTAACCCTCCTGAAAAACAATTTCTGCCTACTCAGCCCCCTAACCTGGACGACTCTGGTGTTACGACAAGTGCAATGGAGCAAATGCTACTGAGGGTGGGACTGAACAGAAGTCTAGTTTGGTTTGAGTTGTTTAAATCACAGCCTCACATTACATTTAGATATCATACCGAATTCAATCTAACAGTATCCACCACTGGAACAGAAGGATCTCCTCTTCTTTCCTTCCTCCAGTCACAACACGGTGGCTCTACCTCTGCCCTCATACTGGAGGCACAGTATGTTGACTTAACTATGTGTAGAACCACAATTCAGTACATAGACTCCTCCTTCTGAAACAGCAGCGTATGGTTATACTCTAAAGTCTGTAAAGAATGATGTTGTAAACAGATATACATAGGAGTCACCACTCCGGTCACCATCACACATCCACAGTTCAGAGCAGGTGCTGCTGGTAGCCAATTGCTACCTTCTTTGGTACATTAACAGCAGTACAATGTAAAGTTAGCTTTCCTCTCAAGTAAAGCACTGGACTGTGATCACCTCAAGTCTCACACTGCAAAACACGCTTGCACTCTTATGTTCTGAGCTTCGTTCACCTACAAGGCAACATGCAAAAACTAATACATCAAACAGCGCCAAGAGAAAGCCACAGCCACATCAAGACATTTTGTCAACACAGACTCAGGACAGTTGAAGCAGTGTTCATCTCTTAGAATTACTAGTCAGATGGTATTGATCAACAGCTGAAAGATAAGCATACTCAAGATCAGTTGATATACTGCTCTGACTGCAAAAGAAAAAAACACACACCGTTGAGTTCTGTCAACTCTTTCTACCGATGGAGAGTGTAAAGACATCCTGAAACTCCTCCTTCTGTGTTGTTTCTACTTCCCAGCATGGTAATGAGAAACAAGATGACAGAGCCCAAGCCATAGAAATATTTATCTTGGGTTGAACCAAGATCTGATACATATAATATTCTAAAGGAGAAAGCTAAAAAAGCTGGCACAGCACTGCTCAACTTCAGGGTTTTCCTTAAACTCAGTCTATTTGCACTTTAACAGAAAGAAAGCCTTCAAGAAAATATAGGTGGCTAAATATCGTTCTCACATTTTGCTCAAGTTATACAAAGCTTTTCCCCCTCAAAACGATGCAAGACGGAAGCGTTAAGAAAACACAGGCAGTAGCAATGTAATTCAGTGGGCAATCAAACTAGCAAAGGTTCTTTTCTAAAGTACTTGCCTCTTGCAGTTTTCTCTCTAACCAGATTATGACTAAAGTAAGAGCTTGTCCCTTTTGGTACATCAGGGACTCCACCTACAAAAAAGCTGTTCTACGTGTCCTCATTTCCAGAAAAGTTTAAATCCACATCACCCCAGAACAAGAACCCATGTGGCAGAGAAGCAATCTTTTTGGCAAGCGTTTCTTTTGGCAACCGCGGCTCCTGCAACACTTTCCATGCCCCTGCACTTGCTTCCACCCCTGCTCTACTCCCTCGGTTGTGCCCGTGTGATTGCTTGTACTGCCTCCCAGGAGCAGGATTAAAGAATTGATCCAGGTTGAAAGTAACTGTACAGTTCACCGTACAGAAGAGTTGTCTACCCTAAGGGCACATTCTATAAATACTCACTATAGATTAAGGATGAGGTTCTGATTTCATGAGCTTTTCCTGCAATAAGCGTGTTTATAAAAGACTTCTTCTCTGCATTAGTGTTCTGATAATTGATGAGACTTCCATTAGTACTGAATTCTTTTCCTTCATTGGAGCATTAGCAGAATTTCTTCTATCTGACCACCTACTACAAAGTGCTTAAGAAACCAGTTGCCTCCTTGAGACATCCATGCCCCTGTCATATGTAAGCAAGTGGACAAGGGATGGAAAAAGTTGTAAGAGAAAAGATTTGATTGTGTTGACTGTTGATCCCAGTTTTCTTTGGAAATCAGGCTTAAAGATACTCTGCCAAAAAAAAAATCCTGTCAATCAAAGTGAGGTTTAATAAAGCTTACACAGGCTTTCAGTATCATATTTAAATTACAGCTTGTAAACAGGTTAACAAAAATATACTCCCAAATAAAAAAATCTCTTGTCAATACATCATTTTTCCTTGCCACCTAGAAGCTACGTAAAGGCATAATCACTCTGCTCTTAAATCTCATTTTGTTCTCTCCCACTCTATAAACACACTGCATATTCCAAAACCACTCACCCTCAATTTGTGGGATAAGCCACTCTTATATCTACCTTGTTTGCATCATAAATGCACTGTAAACCCAGGTTAAGGTGCAAGAAAAGATGTCTAGGTCTCAAAGTAGATGCAAAGAATGTAAATGTTTGAAATCAGGACTGAAACATTATGTGCTCTAGGAGGACAAGCCTCAGAGATCCAACTTTGCACAAAGGGAAATGCTATACCCAAATTTAATCAAAATCCACTGGGCACAGCAGTTGACTTCACAGCTCTGGTGACCTGAAAAGTAGTTTAAATAGAGAGGAAGATAACTATTTTCAAGTTCTCACTTCCATTCCTCACTACTTCTCCACCTTTCCCCATGAAGGAGGAAAGTTCCACAAGCAACGTTTTTCCAGGTTCCTCCTCAGGAAATTCTCTCAGAGAGTAAGAGAGCTGCCATCTGTTACTTGGAGCAACACACCTTTTTAAATAGCACATGCTGAAACGCAAGAAAAAAAATCATTTTAATTTTAAAGCAACGCTGCCACTTTGAACTTCTATGCACATCAAACAAGCTCAAAACACATTTGAAGAAACAATGTCTGCAACTTCAACACACACCTTTCCAAAAAGCCTGGACTGCAGTACAGCTTGCATAAACAAATGTAGCAGGAGCAGAGGGGGCAAAGCTGTCCCAGTAATGCTGTATCTGCCTCACAACAGTTTGGCTCTGTTCAGCTTTCTCCACCTGAAAAAATACTGTTGTTACCACCTATGAGGAAGACAGGCTACATGACATTTCGTATCATATATATACATTATGCAATGTTTTACACACCAGTGAACACTAAGTAGCATTTCTGTTATTTTAATAGCATTTAGCCCATTTGTACACAGCATACTTTTAATCTATGCCACTAATCCTCATTTCCCTATGAGCAAAAAGGGAACATTTTAAGTTTCTTGCTTAATACCTACATCGGTTCTGACTACCCGAAGACCTGTTAATTTTGCTCTGCCACTGCCTAGTAAAATTGCTGAGCAGCTTACTTCAGGCAAAGCAATACAAACACCGTATAATAAATACTTGTTATATTGGAAGATTTTTTGAAGTTGCATGAGTTGGGTCTTTTTTTACTATGAATAACATAAGTTTTGCAGGTATAAATGGCATACGTCACTATTCCAGCCCAGAAAACCTTGATTTCTTAAAATTAAACAATAAAGAAGTGAGCATTTAAAGCTCTCCCTTTACTACTACCGCCAGTACATTTCAGCAGAAAAAAAAGATACCTCTGCTAGCACAGAACACAACCAGATATGCACGTTTTCTCCAAGAAACAAAATACCCATGGCTCTGCAGTCTTCATTGGATTAATTTTTTCTCCACCCGTGCCCTGTGCAAACTCCAGCTTGCTTTAAACCAAAGACCTTTATGGTTTTAAGTCCCTGGAGATGCTGAGAAGGTGTTCTCAGTGGAGCAAACTTTTCCAGAGAAATCACACTCTGATTTGAGAGAATTCATTTCTTTTGGCCTTTGGGAGCACTGCGAGTCGCATGTATTTGTTCAAGTCTTTACCTAGCAAGAGCAGAATCCCTTCTAGGCTTTGTCAGGTTTGTGCTGATCTTGCAACATCTGGCTGTGTATGGCTATATTGTTCACATTTTTAATTTTGTGCATCAAGGAGTTTCAACCTAATCTTTTAAATAAGTGTTTCTCAGTCCTTTAAAACAGGAACTTAAGACAAACCTTCCAGAAATACCAAAACACTTACAGAGTTAAAATGTATCATTCTGAACAAGAAAGAAACAGTTGATTAGTTTATAACAAAAATATCCAACTAGAAAGTCACAGTGAGGTAAAGCTTTGAAGACTGAAGTGAAGTGCTGTGTAGGCACATGAAACACTTCTAATATTGACAAAAAGATCACAAAAGGCATTAGCAGATACAAGAGGTATCCCAAGTGGCACAAAAACAATTTTATACATTTGAAATATAAAATGTTATTATTCAGAAAAAAAAAGTTAAAAAAGTAAAAACAAGGAAACAAAAAATAAAAGACTGCGGAGGAAGGGAAAAAGTTAATTTAAGAGCAGCCCTTCCATTTCACACAGCCACAAACATCTCAAGCACCTACATTATAACTGCTCACATAATTAATTCAGCCTAGCAGTCAGAAACAGCAATACTGAGACACCCACAGTTCAGCATCAGTCTACGCTTCGCTGTAAGGAAATTTTTCCTGAAGACAGATGCCACCCGGAGGAACAAAACCAGAAAAACAATCCACTGCCTGACCAGAGGCAACACAGGGAGAGATTAGAACTGCGAGCCTTGCTCTCCTCCTGAGACTTCCAGCCTGCGTTCGCAGAACAAACCCATGCAGCCGACAGCAGCAGCAATTTTCTGAGCTGAGACAAAGCAAAGCAGCACTGTGGCTACCAGACATGCAAAGGAAAAAGCAGAATGGCCTCTTGGAAGGGCTGCACACATTGCTCCTAATGGTGAGCACAACCATGAGCACTACTTCTCAGTACCTCGGATCACACAAGTGTTCAGTGCACACCGGTGAGCCAGAAGACAGGGGTTTTTACTCACTAACTGTAATTTTTATTTTTAAAGTGGGTTGTCAGCAGTGGTTCTCTGTTTAGGAAACCTGTGTTCTCTCAGCTGAGAAAATTACATCTTCTGGGGAAAGGAACTGTTGGGCCGTGCCCATGCCTCCCTTGGAGAGCCGAGCGCTTACAAACAACAGTCGATAAGCAGCCACAAGCACGACAGCTTCATTTCCTTTCTACTTTCTTGCATTGTATGTTAATACACAGCAGGAAATGTAGATCTCTTTGAAATAGTAATTTGTTATGTTAATTAAACTATCCAGGTACAGATATGTCCAGAGAGGTTGCAGAGTCTTCTTCTCTGGAGATATTCCAAACCCTCCTGGATGCCATCCTGTGCGACGTGCTCTAGGTGATCCTGCTCAGCATGGGGTTGGACTAGGTCATCTTCAGAGGTCCCTGCCAACCACAGCCATTCTGTGATCCAGAAGTACCCACGTGGCCTCAACGTAAAACTGCATTTTGCTGGACTACCCTCTTCCAGCGCGGGTACTATGCCCAGAAACTGATGAGGAAGACCCAGTACTTTCTTACAGACCGCGAATTCCAGGCAGCAACTCCAAAGCACAAGCCATCTATACAATGCCCCTGACCTCACCACAAACAAAGTTACTTCAACACAGCATTACAATATATCCTCATATAAATATTTTGGAAAAGAAATCAAGGGAGAAAGCTGAGGTTGGGGCATCTTCTCTCAAAGTAAATCAGAGAACTGCTAAATGGAGACAGCTTACATCTCTCTAGGTGACAGGTTAGGACTACACTTTAAGAAGTACTCCACATCAAAAACCTTCTGTTGAGAACTGATCTCTCCAAGTTTTAATCACTACATACACATCCAAAAGTCAGTGCAACAGACTTGCCAGGGACTAAATGAGGTTTAGACAGGTAGATACACAGACAGAAGAAAGGATCTAACTTAAAGGAGTTAAGATTATGACGGTAGTCCTATCTTCTCTGTATAGACTGCTCTGTCATGGTAAGCAGAAAAATGAACAGATCTGATCAGAATATAGGTTTCATGGCCTTCTTCACTCCTGTTGCTGCTTTTAGCACAAAATTCTACTGGAAGGGTTAATATTCCTAGAAGTGGAAAATCCTGATCTATGAAGAAAGAAATATAATGCTCACCATATTAACTTCGGGCACAGGAGACCTGGTTTCAGACCTCCCCATTTCTAACGTGCGGACAAGTCACGAGAAAATCCACAGGAGATAATTAGGCACCAATTTTATCCTGATGGTACTTTTAACTAAGTAATTCCACACGAGAGAAGTGCTATATCTAAATACCTTTATGGGCTTGCCCTTAGTGCCTCAGTTATTATCTCTAAAAATCCTTCCTGCCTCACAGGATATTGTGAGGAAAGATCACGAGGCTCTCAGATACTGCAGTGACAATGATCTAAAACAGAGATATATGGCTTGATTCCAATCCCAGAACAGAGAAAATCAGCTAGAAATAGTTCTAAGCATAAAGTCTTTAAAAATTTCCACATTCAGATGTGCAGCACCAGAAAGTGGAATGATGGTGAGATCAAATAGATCAGAAAGAGCAAGAATAGCCTAGACTGGGTCAATGAGAGTAGATAGGAAAATCAATATAAAAGATTAAAAATTACAGTTGGTTTGGGGTTTTGTTGTTTTTGTATTGGTGAGAAGTAACAACTAGGTTTCACTTTAAAACAAAACATGCAATCTTCAAAAAATAGCTCACTGGATTTGACACCAGTAATCTGAATTAAGATGGCTGATTATACATTGACTTTATTTTGGAGACTCCTCAGACCTGAAAAACAGCCAAAAACTGTTGAGAACAGACATTCAAGTGACTGAAGACAAAGAACCCAAACCGACAAGATTAAGTCAGGACTAATTTTCTCAGTTACATCTAAAAGCTCCAAGACTTGATGCCACTGTCTCTATTTTAAACAATAAAAATGTGTGAGGGATAAAAAGAAGGAGGAAGGGACGCTATAGCAAAACAGCAAGACCAAAGTCACACAGAGGAAAAAAGCCACCAGAGCTAGGGACAGAAGCCAGCACTGCCATGCCTAGAAGTCAAGGTGATGGACCTGTCTTAATATTCCTGATGACTCCAGAGACAGAAGCACACAGAAGATGATGATTCCTTTGATCTGATAGAGAATGGCATGTAAAAGAAAGCCAGGTCTCCAGTACCACAAATTGTACGTCAATAACCTGTGCTAAACAGCTGTGTGCCTACAGCTGCATAGAATAGCTCAGACTAGTTTTGTCTTCCATGAAAGCAGACCGCAGTCAAAACAACGTTGACCAAGCAATGTACGCAGACAGTTACCGTATGTCCTTCAGAGTAAGTGGTTACCACAAGGTAATCTGTTTGTATGCCAAGTCCAAAATCTCCTTGCTTCTAATGCTTAGGCAAGAAGTCCATGCTATCATGGCAGAACATACAGGTAGTCCTTTCCTAAAGCACTAGAGCACAAAAAATTCACCAGAGGGGTACTCTACTGAATGTGGCTGAACTGTTGCTACACCTATTTCTAATTATTTTCACATTTTATCTTGCCCATAGCAAGGAAAACCTCAACTGTAAGGTACACAGAGCAGAGTAGTAATAAACTCGTCAAGTTTAACTCAGCATTCAAAATCCAACATGCAACTCTGAAACTTCTCAAAAGTTTTATGCTGCTGCCTGAAAAAAAAAAAAAGCTAAGTAGAATAAACATGTTAAGCAAATCTCCATATTATAACTTAGAGCAAACTAGTAAAAAAAGAGTCCATTGAAGTGGCAGAGAATTCAGAAAGCTTCTTACAGTTCACAGTGCATGGAGTATTGCTTATTGTTGTCTGCAAACCAAGGAATAAGCAGCAGAAAATTTTATTTGTTTTAACTCAATACATTTTACATTTTGCGTGATGAGAATGAGAGTAGTTATACAGCTTCAAAGCTCCACCAGGAATCTAATAAGAAATATTAGCCCTTTGGGAAGGAGTAGATGATGTAATGGACCATTTATCCTGGACTGACCCCGTGAGAATCTCAATGACTAGAATAACCAACCTCACATTTCAGAGCTGTGATAAGCAAGCCTTTCCTGAATGACTAAGAGTTCAAAACGAAGACAAACCTGAGAAACTTCTCGTGGCACCAACACGAAAGAAATAAATTCCATTTTCACACTGTGGGAGAGAGTTATAGATATAGAAAGCCCTTTTAATCTCAGTACCAAACATTCAATCTGTAGGGCTGAGTCACATATGGCAGCTTGGCACTAGCACTAAGGAGCATTCAGGACACCACAGACATGCAAGAAAGCTGAGATCTTGAAAATGTAACGGCAAAGTGACAATCTTTATGTCAACACAGCCCTTGTAAAAAGAACATAACCCAAAATCCTCTTTTAAAAGTCTCTTTCCGGGAGATACAGGAGTTTAGGTCAAAAACAAGAAAACAGCATGGAGGCTAGAAAGGCACTTGGTGACGGGATGGCCACCTGCTTACGGCACCGTTGGCTCAGGCATGGGGGGCTGCCAGATAAACCTCTTCCCCCTCCATCCCTGCAGCTCCCTATCAACTCCAGAAACGCATGCTGTCAAGAGGATAGCAGAGATTGCTGCTCTGACTGAGTAAGATTCTTCTTTTCTTGGAGGATACATTTCAGCCTTATCAGGTCAGCAGCAGATAACAGAACAGGCAGAAGTACACAACTGGTGGCAGAGAAGAGTAGGATCTCTCTTGAAGTAGTCAGAGCACGGTGTTAGGTTCAAATCCACCTGAATTATTATCAGAAAACCCACACATTCACTAGTCCTGTGCCCCAACTTCTACAACAGGAGATACAGCTGTATTTCAGTTGGTTGAAAGATTCTTATCTCCGCGTCACATTCAGTGCTTTTTGATGCTAATGCAGGGATCTCAGCTGAAATCTGGTTTTGCAAGTGTCAATATGGTGACACGAAACCCTCCTGAAGACATCACTGTTTCTTTAAAATATCCAGCTTATTTCAAGAACAGCAATAGAAGTCTTTTCAACTGTTAGGTTCTATCTCAAGGCACTGGACACTGTAGTTGAAAATTCAGAGTTTGTGTAATTAACGAACTCTGTTTTCAGTAATTAAAATTAAGGCTCTTGATAGTATGTTATTTTATCACTTATTTCAGGAAGATTATTTCATCACTTATTTCAAGAAGGCTTCAACAGGCGAAGTCCCTACTTCCATTATGTGTTACTGGGTTTTGTACAGAAGTAACCAGATAAGACTCATAAAATTCAGGCCATAGGCCTGCAGACATATCACTACAGACACATAGTGGTCCCTTTTGGAGTTTAAATATTCAGCAGAGAAGCAGACCTCCCATCAGAACAATTAAGCTGGCTTTTCACATGTGTTTTGTTTGTTCTTACAGAAAAAAATGATGTAATCTGATGGAATTTGAGAACACGGGGTTTTAAATTAGTGACAAATTGTGCACGGCAACTGGGATAAGACAGACAAAACAAAGGTTCATCTTCCAGTTTCAGACAGCTACAGCCACTGCCATTAATCACAGCATCCACACTTAGCACGAGTGGAGATTCTACTGTTACCTACACAGGATTCTACCACAACACCTGAATTATGGATTTTGCATAAAATATGAATCAAAATAAGCCAATAAGTACATTAAGTGCTAGACTCATTTCCCCCCCACACACACAGAGCAGAAAGCTAAATGGGCCAATTCCAAGTGGACAGGGAAGTGAATTCAATTCCTTTGCAGGGATGTGGGCTGTGCGCTTGTGTGGATGCATAAAACCTTGCTCCCATGCAGAGTGAAGAGAAGTTTCGCTAATTACAATTGATATAACTTATTACAAGGCTTATTACACAACTTGATTAACAGGAAAAAAAAACTTGCCATGAAAAGTCAGATTTCAAGGTGGATTTTCCTTGCTTTGTAATCTACAAAATAAATCAATTAAAGTCATTGTTACTTCTTTAAGTGGCATTGTTGATATTTTGTCTGGAATTACCAGAATATATATATACTCCATGAGGTGAGGTAGTAGCATTAAACGGCAGTGCCAAAAACAAAATAAAAATGCTATGGTATTTTGTTTTAATAATTGCATGTTTAACCGTGTTATACAAACTACTAAAAATACTTTGTCAGTGAAAATGCAGAATTAAGAGATGAAAGCAAACAAATCTCAAACCAAATAAATATCCTTGAAAATGATTTGTGAAGAAGCAGAAGTTGGGAGAACATAAATTACAAATTCCAGGAAATACTTGTCTGGAAACTGTAAAGCATACAACTTAGGCATGAATTATGCTATTCCATACAAATTATTTATGGCAGAGTTTTTGAAAAATGAAAAAAAATCAGCTCCCCAAAAGGTGCCTTAGGAACTATTAGGAAATTTTGTCACTGAAGTACTAGAAAGTTTAGTGGCTGTTTTAGGCTTAAGGTACAGCATTTTACACTAGTTAAAGTTTTTGCATATGCTTGATACTTTTCAATGCTATTTTTAAGTGTCACTTGATTAAGTTCAAATTTTAAACCTGTCCAGGTCTGAACCTTTGCTGGTACTTTTCACCAAAACTCTGGAACAAATAGCTGTCCAAATCATACAGAAAAATAAGAAGGCTTAAGAAAAGATTTCTATACCTTTAAAGTCTTGTGGCATGCATTTCCTCATAACTCTGATTTAGTCCTATTTTCTTGTTCCTTTTTGAAATAAAAAGGAAGAAATTATGAACTTCAATGAGATATGCAAGTGCAGCAGGGACACAGAGACAACATGTTAAGAAGAAAAGAAAACATCTGTATTTCCTTCCCATTCTCTTCCACCTGAAATAAATTCTTTGGCTGCAGTTTGTCTTCTTTTCTGGAAGCATTTACACAGTATCTAATGCTATCCACCACCATGACTACCCCTGGGGCTTTTATGAGGGTGGGAACAATCAGTATAAGAATTACTAGGGACATCAAAGAGACAAAACATTTATTGAAGAGGGAAGAGGAAGAGAGAGTGTGAGGTAACGAGGGTCCTACTGTATTTACCTTATGTGCCAAGCATGTGGACAGCAATAAAAACCATGTAGGGAGCAATTTTGGTCAGAGAAAGAACACGGCAGCCTAATGGGAGGCCTTTGTTCTTCAAAAGGGTCTCCTTTTCCCCTTTTGTGCTTCACTTAATTCATGGCATCTGAGCTGCTCTTGAACTTGACAGACAGAGAGAAGGAGGGGGGAAAATATGGAGAAAGGGGGAGACAGACACAAAGAAAGAAAAAAGAAAAAAGGACTTCAAAGAGTTTTCCTTTGAAAATTCACTTGTGCTATATGCATTGCTGAAGGTTTTGGATTCAAAAAAGGGCAGAAAACATTTCATATAATTTCATCATGGGGATAAATTGTCCAGCGCTCTTATTAAGGAGAGGTAGAAGGAAGGAACAGAACAAAAATATATAAATAAATCTCCGAACTAAGGAATATAAACACAATAGAATTATTCCCCGGGGTGCTTTTTATTTATTTTCATGTTAAATCTTATTCTCAGTGGATCCCAATACATTTATCAAAATCTTATCAAAAAACATCTGGCTTCCAGTAGTCACCTGAAAAGCATACATTTTACACACAGCCCAATCAGAATTCCCAGCACAGCGATTCCTGCTCGGACAGCAGCGAGAGAGCATTAAAATAACCAGCGCCATCTGCGGGGCGAGCTCACAGCCAAACACCGCCTGCATCCCTCCAGCAGAACACGCAAGACCTCTCCACGCAAACTGCTCCGAAGCACCAGCTCCCCCCCAAATGGTTTATCGTTACTTACAGTAGGAATCACCACATTAATTCTTCAGAATACAAAGCGGCTAGAACTCAGTTATCAAAAAAAACAAACAAAATACAATATCAGGGTGCATCTGAGACAGACTTCCAAGTTTGGTCTCCTCCGCTTGAAATTGGTTGAGCATGCTCCACTAGCTCACCAACAGCAGTTAATATTAGCGCTCGTAATATATTCGGCTTTTCACCCTCTTTAAATATCCATGCCATAGGCAATACTTATATGAAATAATTCATAACTGCAGACTGCACTTTTCTCAAGCATCTTTTTTGTTCTCTCTAGACCACCACCTCCCCTCAGTACTGTGCAGCAACTACATGCATGCAATTTAGATATTCCTTTGTGGATTTTTATCTGCGATGTATATACGGAACGTGCTTGCCAATAATATTTGTAATAAAATAAGATTGCAAAGCATACAGACAGTCGTGTGTCAATATCCCGATAAATTATTAATAGTTAATCATTGAGTTAATTCCATAAGAGACCTCTAATGCATAGGGATCTTAAGTTGTCCCTTATTGACAATTACCCTGTCTCCCTACTGATTTACATATTCTGACAACATAAATGTCTACCTACAGAACACTATTTCCAGAGTGCAGAAAGTAGCATCCATAACGCAGTGTACCTACTTGATAACGCTCTTCTCGTTACTTCACTACTCTAATTTGAGAACAGATCGCTTCTCCATCTGAACAAAAAAAGGTGGGATTAGTTTAAAGATTTGGAGTTCGGGTACAGCTTACACCCCTTTTCTTTCTTTTTTCAAATAGCACTATGAAGCGTCTACTTTTTAAGGATATGTATTTTGATGAGCTTGCACAATGCTCATCTTATTTCGACATCCAAACGCGCAATTAGCCTATGCAAATTATACAAACATGCACATTTATATACTAACTCACAAACAAGTACGGCTCTAGCAGACTGCCAGTGCAGCCACGGACATAGTGGAGTTTAGCTGTCTGTGCTCTAAGAGATTCCCTCTCATGTTGCCACCATTTCTATCGTTAAAGGCAGGAATCCATGTTACCGCTTCAGAACCTGCACAAATTCCTCACAAGATCAGGCATCTACTAAAAAACTGTTTTGCCTGATGTACAAAAAATAAGAGATTCCTTGACAGTCATCAAACTTAAGAACTAAGCCAAAATGCATGCAGAGTTCAGGGTTTTTAACCCCAAGTCCCTTTTTTAAGATCATATATTTTACCCCTTTGTCTGGAAAGAGAAAAGAGGCTTCCTACTTTCGTAGGTTTTCCTTTATATGTGGAACTTAAGTCTAAAATGACTGATAGCCTACTACACCACCCATAAGGTAACCTGGGAAACATCATGAAATAAAACTGGTAGAAATGTTGTTTCTTTATCAGCAGCTTGCTTTGTACAATTAAGAATTGTGTTTTCTGAAATCATTCTGCTTTAAAAAAATAATAATAATTTTGGGGGAAATTCCACTACAGAGTTGCAGAATCTGTACCTATTATGTCAACTTTACAAGCTAGATAATGTATTTCAGATTATGGATACTAAGTAGAAGCAAAAATAGATCGAAGAGCTTAAAGAGCAATTTAAGCAATTGAAGATAAAAATCAAATCTGTTTTGTGCAGCAGGAGTGCCTCTGAGTATTAATTACATTTATAAAACACTTTGAATACTGACAGTGTTACACCCATATGAAGCAGACAGCACTAGGATATTTACAGCATGCTAATTATAGAAGTCTAAAATATTTGAGACTAAAACTAAAGAAACTTTGGGGGAAAGAGTAGAAGCACTGAATCCAGAATTTCTGTTGCCTTCTGTAGGATCTAGTTTGCTCCCACATTTGTTTCTTTGCAAAAGGTAGTTTACCTTTATCACCCAAAGCTCTTACATATACCTGAAGAGAACTGCAGTAGCAAGTATCTGACTTGATGCTGGGAAGCATTTAAGATTCTCTCAGCTGGCAAAAAAAATATATTAATGATTACAGAGACTTCTGTTTCTGAGAATCCCCCTATCATATTAAAAACAAGCTATACATGAACACATTAGAATTACTTTTATTCTACACAAACCCAGTCTTGACCGACTTAAACATGTCATCCTGCGAACGCTGATTTGTCTTCTAAGTCTTCATTATGTCATGTTTAACTGATTTTTTTCTTGTATATAATGTTTTTAAGGGTAGCTTTAATTAATGTTAACTCTTGAATGCGTGTCGTGATTCCATCATACTGCCTTCCACTCCTAGGATCCCTCTCCTCCCCTTACTCAGTTTCATGGAACTTGCAGAAAATTATCTAAATACATCTGCTTTTTTGACAAATTTCTAAAATCTTGGTTGATTTCAAGCAAGTTAATCAGGGATCTGGAAACAAAGTTTAAAAGATCTTTTATGTAATATGTTTCATGTTTCAATTCCCATAGAACATTTCCTCTTCCTTAAACCAAATAGCTGAGATTGTTAAAATCTGGTTGTTGGGACTAAAAGTAGGATGAAGAACGTTTCAAGTATATGGATAGAAAACACTATAGACAACTAATATCTATCATGATGGTACTGAGTGGCAGAACAGTCAAAAACTAACTCCTTAGCAGACTTATCCTGTTACTAGAGAACAAGGTGCTAATCGCAACTTCTGAAGAAAAGGCACTTCCAGAATAAAGCTAATACTTAACATTTAGGGCAACAAGCAGAGTAGTCATATACCATATTTGAACCAGTCATCAAAAAAATAGTTTATAAAGCAACCCAAATAAAGCATACTGCATTAATCCAGCATACAGATCATAAAAAAAAAAGTCATTCATCATGACACTGACTGGAGGCAGCAGTGTTATTATTTTAAAGTTAAAAAGAAATCTCATCTGTTTACTTTGTTAGTGCAGCTTCCAGGCATACGCTTTGAGAAAGGGAATGCATATATTGTATAAATAACTCTTGCAGAGTCTTCTTCCTCCTGTGATGTGCACAGCAATCACCTTTCTACTTAGAGGCTTTCTATTCTCAAAGTCACTATGTAGATTATGTATTCTGTCTCCAACTATTTACTTCTCTTAATTGTGAGCATCCGCTGGGAATACTTCAGGGAAACTTCAAAGAATGTCTCCAGAAATGTTGCTACCAAAACCAGGTAATTGCTCTGGTATTCGGGGTTTAAGATACATCAGACTTAAAGGCTGTACTAGATATATGGAGGGGGGGGAAACACAATCCACATCATGATCATAAGAGCCTTCTAAATTCTCATCTCCTTTTAAACATTTCTGATATCCTTTCCCAGTCATACCAAAGAACAAACTCTAGACTTTTTAGTGCCTACAGAAATGAAAACTGGAAGCAATTAGTCCAAATATTTTCTCATGCCAAAGATACTTTACCATATATTACCATACCATGTAGAGCTTAGGGATATATGTAGAGCTTAGGGATATGGTTTAGTGGGGACTGTTAGTGTTAGGTTAGAGGTTGGACTCGATGATCTTGAGGTCTCTTCCAACCTAGAAATTCTGTGATTCTGTGATATTGCTTCTTTATTTCTTCTAAGATTTGTCCATTCAAAAGTCAGGATAAAAACAGTGTGGCCCAACATGCTGCCAACAGCTATTCCCATCTTCACAACCTTTTCCAGAAGATAAGAATGGCTCTTAAAGAAGGAAACGCTGCCTAAGCAGCTTTTATTACATGCACATTCTCATACAGACTTGCTACTGACATGAAGGAAGCAGAAGAACAGAGGAGAGTCGCTGTATCAGTTCTTCCTATGTAATAAGGGCTAGAAACTCAAGTTTTGTGGGCTGGAAACTCTCCCTTTTTTGGCCTCTCCATCCATCTCTCACACCAACTGCTGCCATTGGAAAAAGAAAGGCTACTGTTTGAATGACAGAGCTGGGTACACTACTGCTTATAGAAACACAGGATTAGACAGCAATTCTGTCCCCCAAATGAAGGACGGTTTGGTACATACTGAGGACAGACTGTCAAGTAGTCTCAAACTCAGCCAGGGAGTTTAGTTAAGCTTTCCAAATCTGATAGAGCACAAAAACAAGGAACCACGTCCTTATCACAAGCTGTCAAATCAAGCTTATGAAAACAGCAGCCTTGAGACCTATGGCTTCGGTGTAATCCAGAAGCTGCAGTTAAATAGTACTGTAAAAACTATACATTGTTTCACCATGTATTGATAACAACACTTTTTTTTTTTTTGTACCAAGAGAACTCTTATCTCCCTGATACCTCCTTTATAATCACACGAAGAGTCATTCTACCTCTTGTCTTGGCATGGTGCAACTTCCACAGCATCTAAAACTCCCCTTTGTGTTTATTTTAGAGTGGCCAGGAGACTAAAAAGAAACTAGAGGGAACAACTTTGCTCATGGCAAGGCTTTGTGCACCATTCACTAATGGGTATTTAAACAAAGACTGACTCATTTCCTCGCAATTTATTCAATCTTGTCTTACTGTACTGAAATGGCAGGAGTGAACATTTGACATCACCTTCATTTTAACAGCAACCGATTAAGATATCGCAGATACGTGACTGCTGCTTCACAGAAGCAGCAGCTCCACCAGGCAGCCTATGAATGCCACTTGGGAAGAGTGCACCAAGTCCTCCTGACAACTGATTAATCACCTTTTGTGATGCACTGTTAGTGACTCCTCACTTACCTATCCTCATGTCTTAGGAACTCATTCAGGTTAATAGTGAAGGATAGTTTTAAGAGCATTCACTACTAATTCAGTCAAAAAAGCCCACTGGTACAATAGCGTTGCTATCTGGATGTCATTTCGTTTTCAGGAAGCTGACGTAATACAGAGTCAAAGCTTTCTTGGTAGCCATACTTTTGCTATTTTTACTAGTTATTATTGAGAATTCAAAACAAAAGATTCCTGTCATCAGTGCTGGGTTACTACTAAGTGCTATCAGCTCCAGAATACCCAAAAAGAACTATCAAAAGCTAACTGAATATCATAATGCAGATATTTGACAGCAATCAGAAAGCTGAGCAGATAGTGCAATAGAAGCCAAATGCTGCAAAGGGTTATTGCAGCTTGAATAATGCTCCGTGAAAATGACAAATTGAATACTGAATAACACAAAACAGACTTGAGATTCAGAAAAAAAAATCAGAATCTAAAAACTGAATTCAAGGCACTTGCTATTTCTTCAGCAGGAAAAGTAAAGGAACATACCTTTCTGTATGGAGCCATACGCAGTTAAAAATAACATTGTCCCAGTAGTAAAAGATAAGGATTACCTATTCAAGCAGTACTTAACATTAGTTGAAATACTGGGAGAAGAAGGGAAAAAAAAATCATTATCTATCACTGCATATTCATTTAGTATATTTTACCTAATGATCACAAAATACTTCCCAAACATTAAAACCTCAAGCACCCAACAAGACAAAGAAGTGTGTGTGAGTGGGTAGGTGGGGGTGTTTTGGGTGGGTTTTTGTTTGTTTCTGTTTTTAACTAGGAAAAGTGAAAACAAACCAAAGCCCTGCACCCGGAGATGAGGAACATGTCAACCTGGAAACCTGCTTAAGACTATTTAGAGGCAGTATAGACTGGTGAAAACCTATGAATTTCTAGCCTCAGATCTCTGAAGCTACTCAGGTGATCATATTTAACAGCAGCATACTAATATTTTACTTGGTAATCAATCCTTATTTTCCAGATTTTTTCCATTTTATGTTTTGCCTTGTTATGGAACCTAGTATCTTAAATTTTTTCTTGCTGTGTCAACACACAATTTGGTTGCCAAAACAGTATTACTGTTCAATTTATTACATATTTCGTATCACATTTCTTTGCTTTCCAGTTAACAGCCTGGTATTTACCACATTGAATTGGTTTTCTCACTTCCTAGCTCACTTACCAACAATATCCAAAACCTTACACAGCAACTGCATTATGTATATGAAATAGCTGTAGCTGAATATGCGCAAAGTAAATGCATGCAACCTTAATGGAGCCAAGAAACAGCAACACCTCGGGGTGGAATTTTGTTCAAGGGAGAAGGAAAAAAAATCCTGCTCGTGCTTATGAAACAAACCCCCTCAAGGAATTTCAGTTGAGACAAAATTATCCCTAAACAACAATAAAATTAAAATTTGGTGATGATGGCTAGATGCCAAGAGCTGCAATACTCCGGCAATAGGCAGTGCCTCTCAGGCGCTGGCTCCAAGATCAAAGCTCAGAGACCTTGAAGCCTCTGACTTGGAAAGCAGGAAGACAATGCCAAGACTGTTGGCTTATTGTGCCACTTTGAAAGGCTGAACCTTCCGGCTTTCAGCAAATTTCCACGAGCACACCAAACTTCTGATTTGAAAAAGAAAATCCTACCTCTTGCCATGGCTAGTACTGTTCTACAGTGGTACAAAGGAAACTTCCAACCATCCCTATTCATCCAAGTACCAGCTTTTATTCTTTCACTCATATTTATTGTCACGTTTCATCAGAATCCTGGTGACCAGGCATGCTAGAGCCCCAAGATCTCCATGCAAAAATAAGTTTTTAACTATTAATTAATTGTAATAGCATTCCTAGACCATCTGTTACTTTGGTAAAGTCATTAAAATGATTTGAAATATCACAGCTGAATATACATAATCTTTTTCAGGTGAAAAGCAACTGGGAACTTAGTGTTGCTGCTGGATTAGCCCTGCTTGTTTCCAAGTGCTGAAGGAAGCTGAAGCTGTCCAAGCTTTATAATGACAGGTTCCCCATTCTGCAAAGAAAGTAATCAGAACTACAGCAACCTTATAAAAGAACAGTTTATTACCTTGCGATATAATTTCCCCTTGGTTGACGTTAAATAACACATTAAATACAATATTTATTTTATAACATCAAGCAATTTCTACAGAAGGGCTGGCACTCCATCAAGCTGCACGAGTTCAGAAAGAATATTCATTTCTTCTCCTTTGCACTTGAGAATTAACTGTTGGGGTAGCCTTGGTACACAGCAGCAGGCACCACAAGCCTGCTTCTCAGGAAGCTCGCAAGTGCCCTATCATTTCTCCATACGTGTCCATCCAGTTTCACCTTGAATTACAGTTTGCCACATTGGTCAGACCCATCTAATGAGAGGAGCATGTTCTTGCAGAGTTAACCTCACATTCAAGGCTTCAGGAAGGTAGAGGGTGTCTTTGAATTGCTACTCAATTGAAAGGCAATCTAACTGCCTTCATCCTAAAACCCAGGGAAGGCTGTTTCCAACTACTGTTTTAAATACCAAATGCCCCACTTTGCAGCACAGGCGCATGAGAATCTGTTTCTACTACACATTTAAGTTCTGGCACTCGACTGCAGTTCTGCACTGTGCTGTCAGTTTACAATCTCAATTTGTAACGCATTTACAGACTCTATTCCTGCAGAGACTTTGGAAGGGCAAAAAAACTTTCTCACTAGGACACTATAAATACAAAATAGGCTTTTATTACTGTAAGCTTGGACTATCTTTTCAAGTCATAAGACTTTACACACCGAACTTCCAGCGGGCAGAAACAAATGCATCAGTGCCCTGAGCAGTCTGGCTCATATGGTTTCTTGTGTCATCACGTCTCCGTAACACTAGCGGGTATCCGTCTCTGACCAGCCTTGTCAGGAGAACTTCTGTCTGTCTGGAAGTGACACGAGGTATTACGTAGCTTCCTGTCCCAATTCACGTTTCAAAACACTTTTTACTCTCTCAGTTAAATAGAGCAGCAGCACTGATGTGTTCACATCATGAGAGCACTACATTTAGTGAAATAGTTATATATACATCTCGTCCATCACCAGCCTTAACCACTCAATGCCTCACTAGGTAAGAATCAGGCTTGTCAAATGGAAGCACCACATCCCAACATCGCAGCCCAAGTGCACCTCATTAATGCCCACCAGTTCACTCTGAATGCCATACAAGTATCCTGTAGCTGGAAACACAGCCTCTGCGTACTTTTGAGAGAAAACAATGCATTTCAAGCAACACATTTGTTCAGGTGTTCTGATCTGGCACTGCTTCTTTCTCTGCAAGATATTACGTAAAACAGACATGACTCAGAGATAATGAGCGAGGTCAGGAGCCGATCACTTCAGATAGGGAGTTTTTATTCCATGATCCTGCAAGCGTGGATGGTTAACTGCTGTTATTTCTTTCTTGGGGTTTTGGGGGAGGAGAAAGGAGGGGAAAAAAATCCCTACACTCCTAATACCAACATTTTCACAGAAAAAAATAAAAAAGGAGCCATCAGCAAAACATTCAAATGATTATTTAGATGCGATTGATCCCTCTCCTCCCCACTGCTAAAAGAAAACAAGAATTGCGATCTAGCAATGCAGATCTCACTTCAGCTTTTTCTCCACGGGCTGGGGCGGAGTGCTATTGTGCAGGCACTGCTCTGTCCTAAGCACCCTGCAGCCGCCAAGCATGGTTTTATTTCTGCATTCAGCTTGCTTTGCCTTCACACACACACAGCAAAGAATCTCGCTGAAAAGGTCATTAAAACTAATCAACAGTGGCAGTGCTCCCAAAAATAAGGTGAGACATGGGAAAAGTGAGCAAAACTGAAAGGAACAGAATCAAATTGTGACCACCAAACTAAGCTTGCGTCACAGAGAACAAACCTCAGAGGAAAGTCAGAGGGGGAATTACATTTCTGTGGTAAAGATGGGGGGTGAGCACCAGAGAAAAATGGGAGGAAAGCTGTGTAAGCTTTCACTCATACAAGCAAAAAAAAAAATCTCTATTCTTTCCCTTTTGAAGTGCCATAAAGAAAAAAATACTCCAGCTGTTAATTTTAAGATGGCTCCGCTTCTTTTTTTCTTTTTTGGAACTTGAAAAGTGATTTGAAACCAGTTCTTGCAGGGTCCTCCCCTCATTAGAAAATTCTGATCACACAACTAAAGGCACTGACACCTGGATGAACTGAACTGCTTGCCAGTGTTACAGCAGGAAGAAAAGAAGAGAATTCATCAATTGCACTACTGAATATGAGTTCATTTATCCAGAAAAAATGCGCATCTTATTGAATGAAAGCAGTATGAAAAGAAAACGCCTCTGCAGTGGCACATCATCCCAGTATTTAAACAATCAAGTGTTCAGGCTGTCTTTTTTAAATATAAAAAGGAAATAAATTCAACACAGCTTCTCAGGCACAGGTTCTGGAACTGAAAATATCAGACATCCATGTTCTTCTTAACAGGTCTGTGTTTCCTCCCTGGTGTAGACCCTGCACAAATTCAAAACCCAACACCATTGAGTTCAGCCAGTTGAGATGAGGAGACTCTAGACTTAATTTCGTTCTAGAACAAAGTACTGGACTCCTATAATGTACATGCATCCAGAAAAACATGGCAAAGGGAATTCCCCTATCTCAAAAAAGATGGGCCACAAGCACAATGCTCCGCATACTCTCAGAGCTGAAATCGTCCCTAGAAGTCACATAGGAAACCCTGCAATCCTCTCAGAGCCCCACCATGTCCCCCTAAATGCTGTCATCTCTGCAGTACAGGCTGTGGGCAACCTTTTTATGGAGAACCCTTAGAGGATACTTCTTTCCAGTCTGACTAGATATCCGCCTTGCCTGTTTATTATTCCCACCCCATAATTAATGTTTGCTGTCTACAAATGAAAGATAAGTGTTTATTGTAAACACCCTCTTTTTTTTCCACACATTCAATGCTATCTCAGAAGCTAACAAATGAGAAGTGGAAGCCAATGCAAATACCGCAAACTCAGAGCCAAAAAAAATACCAGTCTCTGCCTAAAATCTTGAGGTTGCTTTACTTAAACACTGCACTCACTCCAATTGCTCTTCTTAAATGCATGCATTAATAGGTAATTGAATGAAAAAGAGCAAGTCCACCGATCCTAAGATTTCTTCTTCACATAGAGACTTTCCTCTCAAGAAGCATTTACTCCAACAACACTTTGCAATTACAACCAGGCAAGTATCTCTTCATACCTACTACACCATTGGCATAGACATGAAGTTCACCCACATGCTGCGCTGCTCAGACTGAAGTGCATGTGGAGTATTCTTTTCCTCCAGAGCTGTTCTTTTTCTGTTCCTCTTTCTCCTGTTTCCTTAGTTTTTGCAAACACTTTTTGATAGCTTACTCCCCTATCTTCATGCTTCCTCCCCCTCTCCCCCAGTTTTTTCCTCCACCACAACATGCACACGTGCTTGCTTCTGCTGCAGTGCTGCGAGCAAGGTGAGAACATGACACAAGACATTAAGAAGGGTGTAAAAACATCACTTACTCCCTACCTCCCCCCAAAAAAAGAGATTTGTCTAGAAAAAGCAAAACCATACAAACCCACAAGCTTAATCATAAAGGCCATCATTAGATTACCAAAATTAACCTTTCCTTCTCTCCATTTACTACAGAGGCAGCCTACATTTTACAGCAAATTGTGTTTTGTAAAAAATTGGATCACCTGACATCATTAAACAGAGTCACCTTGTGCGAGGCCATCACCAGACTACAGACTGATCATGGGAGGTTTGTTCTGATGTGCCTGCTGTGCACGAGGACCTGGATACACAGGGCGTGCTGCTTCAGGGCTACAGCCTGGAGCCATCAGCTACTCTGACCCTAGAGGGAACCTCGGGAGCTGAATCTCAGGACGTTCAAATTAGGAACAAAAAACTCCTGAACTAAATACAAGAAAGTTAACTGTGCCTATGTTTTCAGATTTATACAGATAGCTTTATCAAACTTTATCCTGTCAACCATGCATACTTGTGCTTTTAAAATATCATTCACATGTGTGTGTCAACTAGCAAGCTATTTCCCAAGATTTACATTCATTTTTAAAGGGAAGTTCTGGACTCAGAACTTTATTTGTCCTCAGACCATTTACGTAACAGTCTGGAAATCCCCAAAGGACTATAGCAAACCATCACCCTTTCTTTCTGAGCATGTTATTA
The DNA here is from genome assembly GCF_963932015.1 of Anas acuta. Taxonomy (NCBI): domain Eukaryota; kingdom Metazoa; phylum Chordata; class Aves; order Anseriformes; family Anatidae; genus Anas; species Anas acuta. The sequence continues at coordinate 109,389,134 of NC_088979.1, read as the reverse complement.
CAATAGCTTGTTTGCTCAGGTTTGTGCCTTGAATACAGTACCTTCTACTGTGCTTTGGGACAAAATAAGATGCATGGGAACACAGTACTTCAACTACTAATGGTATGTTTGTTTCAGAAAAATCATGGCTTAATGTCAAAAGGACAGATGAGCTCTGTATCAAGGAACTGCTGAAAAAGAACGCCTTTTTTTTTTTCCTCCTGGAAACACACCGTGCACACGGAAAACTAAAAAAAAAAATACAGGGATACAGGGGAGTTTCGCTGTTAAAACAGGCACAGCAATTTCCTAAACTGATGATTCAATCTCTGTAATTTAATGATTACTGCTGAAACACGTATCATTTCATTATCAATTAATTTAACATCAATATAGCGAGCAAGAAGAAACAATAGCTGAGGTCACCAGGAAAGCATCCGCAATGTAGCATGGATGCTGGCAGTTAATAGCAAGTCAGAAAGTACAACCATGCTATCACATCTGATGATTAAACCCAAAGAATGTCAAAGAACACTCCGGCAGTAATACATGAAACGAGGAAGTGTTATTTTTTTGCTTTCCCAACAATGAAAAAAAAAAGAGTATTTTTATTGTCATAGCACTTCCAGCAAGTTGATATTAAAAAGGAGATTTCATGCCAAAGTCGGCTGTTTAATCAGATAAAAAAGGCTTTCCTATTTCCCATTGTATAGATCAAGTTGGCTACAGGAGCCACACAGAGCTTTGAGCAGCACATTTTTCCGCGAGCGCTGTATCGTTTGATCATAGCGAAGCACAAGGGCTGCCGGGTAATCTGAATGAGAGCCGCAGAAAGAGCGAGCCAGGCAGCCTGCTGAGGCCGAGATAACCGTGTCACCCCGGCACCCCACTGCACTCCCAGGCACAGACCTAGGTGCAGGGGAGAATCCCATGCCTCCGTTCACCAGCTTGTCATGGACGTTCCTGCAAGGCTCCCAATTAGTGCTGCATGTGTTTTACAGAAAAAATCACCCACGAGAACTTCGAAAAACCTCGGCAAGGCCAGCCTCCCTGCACTGAGGAAGAGTCTCTTGATTGCTTGCAAAACATTAAATTTCAAGCCCTCGCTGCATCATAAGGCGAGATATAGAATTTTCTATATAGGTCTTTGCAAGACACGTAGCAATTTATGAAGCCAATAAAACCCTGTCCTCTAAAGACGGATTTTATTATTAGAGGACAGGACACCTCTAAAGAGGTGTCTTTCTACCTGTGATGTGGTCCATAGCATCCAGAAGCAGCACAAGACTGGTGCTTAACATCTCCTGATATGCAGGATCATGACGGAGGGACCTGTGGATAGGTTGGGCAGGACCCCTGAGCAGGATCAAGTTTAGAAGCTCAGCTTTCTGCCAAGCAGTGTCCCCAAACACCTCCCTGAAACCTGCAGCCTCCTCACCTTTCTGCAGAAGCTAGCAGCCTCCCTCAGTCAAGCCTTTGCCTTCCTCCCTTAACTCCTCTTTCACACAGCCCGATTCTGAGCCACGCTTGGTTCTAGGCTGTGAAAAAAGTCAAGTGACCTACACATCAAGCACCTTAGCTCTTTTCATCCAAATCCTTTTGTAGCTGCTGAACTGGGGGAAAAAAGTCTCCAAAGCTGCAGCCAAAAGTACTGAATGGCCACCATTAGCCCCAACCCCTGAACTAAGGCAAACTCAAGCCACTTTTAGCCACCATATCATGAAATGCAAGCTACTTACTTTGACATACTCCCACCAACGTTACTACTCTTTCATGCGATTCCAGCACTGGCAGTAAATTGCAAGGTGGATTCTAGACTCTGTATAAGCCCAGCACGCAGAAGTCTCTAACATGCATAAGTACTAATGTACTGCTTCATTTCCATACTGTATTTCCACGTAGAAGCAACAGCACTGAACTGAGGTCATTCCAACCAGCTTCCTGATTTTCTCAATAAATAGAACATAACTGGCCCTCATAGAATGATCTGTAGTGGAATAAAAAGCATCAACAGTTTATGTTGTTTCATTTAATACTTTAAAAAAACAACAAAAACACACACATAGAGGGGAGGTTGTTGCTGTTTCCTCCCCACCAAGACTGTTATCATCCTGTTCTCTTAGAAATTAAGTTTGAAAGAAACAGCTGCAGGTTCTTTTCTGGTCTATATATTGCAAGAAAGGCCATAAGCCTGCATGTTCATTAAGGACAGTAAAAAGACTTGCACAGTAAAGCTGATTTTTGTTTTTTCCGTTCCAAGTTGTCATTGTTTTCCAGACTTGAGTTTAAGGTGATCATTTTTGCCAAGCATGCCAGAAGAACTTCCTACACTCCCCTTTCTCTTCAGAAGAATTTCCACTGCCAAGACACCTGCAGTCCAGAGCTTTAAATTCCACACACATATAAATATAAATCCATGTATTTATTCAGTCCAGCTTTAACTGCCACAATACTATTTCTAAATGTAACCCTAGTTCATGCATACGCTGCTGGGAACTGAATGATCTAATCTCCATGTGACTAAAAAGTTTGAGTTTTGAGTTAGCAATTTTTCATGCATAGTTAGTTACGTCAGTGTGTCATTAAGAAGCTGTATTCCTTCCAGTGGTTTAGTGTTTAGAAATGAATAGAAAGGAAAAAAAAAATTAACAGCTAAATTACAAAACACTACTCTGAGAATCATATAAACCTAGCCTAAAGACCAAAAGCTTTAGCAATCAAATCATACCAGTACTCTCAAATTAATAAAACCCTCCATGTGCACAGGCATTACAGCAAGATAAAAATGTTTGCGTTTTTCAAAAAGCATTTAGAGATTTTAACGCAAGCTATCCTAGCAATAGCACATTTATGGTGATTAAAGAAAAAAGCAACTAAGCACAACTGTTACCAACATAAACCAGCAAATCTTCAAGCACAGGACCTCTGCACTTAGATAATGGGAACAACAGCACCTGCAACAGCATTTTGCTGCCTGCTCTGTATTAGGAGCTCATTACAAAAACATCTCAATCACATTTTTAACTCCAGTTGCAGCACGCCAGAATTCAACTTCCATGATATGCTCATCAGAAATGACAGGCTACACAGGATATCTTTTTTCTCGTCTGCAGAGAGACAACTGCAACTTTAATTTTGCTGATATGTTTTTCATCTTCCTTACAGGCTGTCCGTGACATCCTCCCATTTGCTAGTGGATGTGTTTCAAGTCTCCATCTTTCTTCAGAGGAAGAAAAATGTGAAGAGGTCATTTAATTCTAACCTCACCTAAATGGATATATGCTCAATACAATTTAATGCAAATAACTGCAGTAGTAAGCCACAAGAAGAAATCCACACATCCTACATTTTCTGCTGTTAGAAGTGCTGAAAGCCTTTCTAATAACAACAAACTCGGGCCCTATCTATACACAGAAACCCACCTTTGTCAAACTAAGCCAAAGGTGAAGAATCTTTTCCTTGCCAATGCAAAGAGGCTGTAGAAAAAATAAAAATACCTGGCATGCCACTCCAACACGCTTTGTGCTATTCACTGATAATGTAAGAAGTCAGATGGCCTCGAAGTCTCAGGCAACCTTTGAGTTAAGCCATTAAGCCAGCTCTAAACAGATACACAGTTATGTCAACAAAATAAATGCACCTAGTTAAGCTCCATGTTTTTATTCACATTTTATTGGGGCTAAACGTGGAAATCATCTCTCTTTACAAATACAGGAAAAATGCTAAATACTCCTTCGGCTCTCAGAAAGCCATGGAGGATGGGCAAGAGCAGGCAGCGAGCAGCCAGCCCTGCTACCTGGGAAATGGAGGTGCGCAGCCCAGTGATAAATGGGAGTGCTCGCAGAGCAGAAAGCAGCTGACCATTTCCAAAGGCTGATGGGCAGGAAGTTTCCTGGTGCAATTTGCAGGTCAACAAATCCTTGAAACGAGACTAGGAAAATATTTCACCTGCTTCAGAAAAGAACAGGACAAAAAAAGGCAAGACAGAACCGAACAAAGTCTTCGGGGAGAAGAGACAACAAGCCACTGCTACGTTGCGTTTTCAGGTTTTAAAGGTTTGATTCTCCTCTTCATTCCTAACACATCAGCAAACTTTTCAGGCTAACAGAGCAAAAGGCATCGAGAAAAACACAAATGCAAGCTGTCAGTTTCCCAGACTTGGGGGTAAGCAGCGATCGGGTTTAATTGGAGCGGCCTGGATGACGTTAGAGGCCATTACCATTTAATAGCCCAGCCGGAGCATCACCCAGCGATGAAGCTGGGGATGAAGATAAAGCCGACCGCAGTGAAGTCACCGCTCTGAATTCATGACATCACACTAGTTGCCATGGCAACTGGCCAGTCTCCAGCCCGGTCCTGCCTCCCCTGCAGAAGCCGGGAGCACCTGGGCTGCCACAAAGCAAGGCGCTTCCTCCAACACGCGGCGATTCAGCAGCGCAGGCAATCAGATATTGCTGCGAGCAAATGGCCTTTTCAATATCTCATGTCTCGTTCACCTGGCGTGAGACCTTTTAAATGCTCGGGCACGTATGAAGAGGCCCGGTAAAGTACACACGTGATGAAAAGGGTCTAATTGAAAAACTGATGGGTTTCTTCCGCAGCGCTCATCGTTTTTTCCAGTGCGGAACAATTTTTCTGTTTGAGCTTTCCTCCCTTACACACGCGTCTGCAGGCATATACAACAAACCTCTGTTCCAATAGGAAACACGGGGTAGAGAAAGACCCCAAGGGAAAAAAAAATAAAAAAAATCTAAGGCAGGGAGCCCACAGCTCCTTTGTTTAAGGGCTGCCCCAGCAGAGCCTTCAAACACCAGTTGGGTGTTGTTCATGCGCTCACTAAATGCAGTGCATCAAATCCGCAGGCTTCCATGAGCAGCCGCAGAGCGGTCGTCTTGCAAATAAAAACTTCACCCCTTTCCTCTGAACAGCCCTTTTCCATGAGGAATGGCTGCCATACCCAGCCCGCCACCGTTTGCAAACAAATGTAAAAGCTTCAGAAATTAAATCTTTCCCAAAAAAGCTAGGCAGTCAATACAACCATTTATCAGGTCACGCTTAGCTTTCTGACTTACGGTTAAGTATTAGAGGCACAAATATTTGAGATTGCAGCATCAGTTGTGGCATTTATTAAAATAAATCTTTTCAGCATTAGAACAGCACATTAACTTCTTCGTAATAACCCGCTGAATAAAAAACTAGGAGCTTTAACATCACATACTCAGGTCAGCAATACCACGTACAATGTTTTGTAGCTCAACCTTGAGGAGAGTTGATTAGCACCAAAGCAATCGTTTCAGAAGGAATTTTAACGAACAGACCACGCTATATAGCAAAGTACAAAGTACATTTATTTGCTACCTCAATGGTTCTTAAAGAGCAATCTATAAATTTCTGCCGGACCCAACAACACTTCCACACAACCGTATGTAATTAGTCAACCTGTCGGCACCGTTTCAGTATGCTCTGATGTTTTCTGTCAGCTTTAAGAAAACAAGACTGTCCAGGTTACCAACTAAACAACAGCACCACGTTTCTGTCCTGGCTTCATGCTTTGTTGGACCCTTCCTCTCTTGCTATCAAGCACATTGATGACACCCACAGCAAAGGACAAGAAGTACCAAAGCAATCTGCCTCTGCAGTCCCCGCTCTTTATAAAACTCGTCTCAACAAATGAGCGTTAGAGACAGCAGGGAATGCAAACAAAGCGAGGACTTTCAGAAGCAGATGATTAGCAGGCAGCTGTATCCCACGTGTTTATCTTCATGTTCTGCTAATACAATCACACATAACCAAGAATGATGGCCGCTACCAGAACGAGTGCAGCAGGAAGACCCCTGGTTTAACTGCCCGTCCACAGCACCAAGCGTGCTCAGGAAACAACTGCCCACACTTGACTGTATATTACACAAAAACTGTCCAGCACAGAAATGAGCAAAGAAATGAAGGTGCCTTCCAAGTGTTTTTAAAAGCCTTAGGAACAGATGCTGCCATTGGTGATAATCACTGGTGTACATAGGCGTAAGTCCTAATGCACCAAGCACAGTTAATACAACTGCCACAACCTTGGAAAACTGAAAGAAGCTACTAAGTTGATAAAACCTCAAGCAAGTTATGCCAGAAACGCATTCAGATTTCACAGTTCACCTATAATCCTAAATTTCTTGAAGTGTCTGTGCTATACACGACAAATGGCAGCGACATTCCCTTCCTCATTTGTAAATAGAGCGTTTCGAGCTCAGCCCCACACCATATGAAATCACCACCTCAGTAAATACTGAAAAGATACCACTCTGCCCGCAGTTAATTTTGCTTTTTGAGAGATTGACAGATTAACTGATCCCCTGAGCAACTAAAAACAAATGTGTCTTCTCTGAGCGCACACAGAAAATTACGGATTGTCTCAAGACTTCGGAGAGCTTTTTATGCAACTTTTAAATGAGCTTGTGGAATGTGGTTTACCCCTTCTGTCAAGCCTTACCTTTGCTTACATTAACCCTACATATGGGGAATGAGACAGAACTGCTGGCACGTTTCTGTATGTGGTATTTTTTCCTCATATTATTCACTTAACAGTTGGTGCTTCTTTTAACAGTACTCATTTATTTATTTTTAAGATGTTTAGAGATGCCCACAACACCTGCAATCCTGACAGAGACACCACAATGCAAAGAAACTCTACCTGTCCCTCCTTTCTCTCCAGCAAACCGAGTTGAAAAGCTCTAGCAGCTTTAAGATGCAAAATAACCCTTTAACTCTTTATGCCTTTATTCAAACTTCCACGTTGCAAATCCTTTCTACTGCTGCAGAGTTCATCATCTAAAAACATAGAAAAATGATAAGCATTCAAATTCAATGCTATTTATTAACAGCAAAGTTTAAAGTATATAGTTATATTTGCTACGGATGTTGTTAAAACTGTTACAAAACGTTCCTGGATCCATTTTCTATTTTAACTACATTGGAAACAATATTAACGAAGTAGTTTTCAGCACAGGCACGGCTCTGTCGCATTCTCTGGAAGTTTTGTGACAGTGGGCTTTAGTCAGTCCTCAGCAGATTTTGAGCGAGTCCCTGCTGCACCACAGAACAGAACCATATAAGGTGCAACTGTGCAGCAAGTAGGTTCCCAAACAAACTAAATCCTATCATGATACAGCACAGCATTTCTACCTCTCAAAACTGAGATATTCTGTACAACGCCATTGTCTCCTGCTACAATGAGAAAGGAAGTAATCTCCAAGTAAAATAAATTCCAAAATTCTGCAGATTTCCACAGTCTCTGCCTATAGGATACCTCTAGAAGATGCTCTACATCCTCAGTGGGTCTCATGGAGCTGAACATCTGCTCAGCTGAGGATCCTTTCTGTGCAGTAGTAACAAAGGCTGAATGTTTAACACCCACCCTCTTATCCTCCCCGTATCTTCACAAAGTATGGGACAGCAAAAAGAGATTCCAGTTCTCTGGTTCCCATGCAAGCAATTAGTAGGAAAGACCTAGGGGCAACCACCAGATTGTTTCAGAGCTGGAAACATGCAAAGCATGCACGGAACATCATTTTTCCAGAACTCTTTTGTGATGCTGATGAGCACTTTAGGATAGGAAAGAGAACCACCTACAAAGCCTAAAATGGACTGAGAGTTCATAGGAAAGAGCATTCTATTTGTTTGAAATAAGAAAATACCCAAATCACCGTGGACTGAAGATCTACCTGACCCTCCTCCAACAACAGTCAACAGCAGACACCCAGGTACGGGTGTAGAAGCAGGGCAAGCACAGGGATAGTGCTTTTGGTTATGCTCCCAAATGCCAAGAATTTGCAGCTCTGTGCTTGCCTGAGCCAGAGGTGAAGAACAACATGCAACTGTCTGCTTAGCCCTCCTTTGTAGTACCATGCACAGGTAGAAACGTGTAAGCAGCTGAGGTTTGTAATCAGTTTAAAACTGAGATGCATGAAAAAAAAAAAAAAAAAAAAAAACAACTCTGTAGCCTTAGGAAATCCGTATTTATTTTTTTTTCAAAACTGAGTAAAGATAACATTAGAAAATTATAAGGTTTCTAGTTTACGCTTTTCCAGTGGATGTCTCCTCTTGATAAGTCACAGAAGTTTGCCCTACAACTGCTGCTACTTCACCACAGTCTTTGAGGACAGTGCTTGGCTAAATCTGGTAGGAAGTGGTGCACCCTGGCAGCTGAAGGCTTCTTCCTTACTGTGGCACATCCAGCCTAACCAAAGAGTAGCAGTAAATTAATAGTTGGATAAAGGTTAGCAATGATGTGATTAGAGCAACTCGCCATGTGTGACTGATTTGAAATCAGAAGCTGCTAGCCCTGGACTAAGCAAATATATAAAAGAGTGAGTTCTCAGCTATCTGAAAGGTACTCCTGAGGTGCCACCTTCAACCAGCTTTGTTGCCAAAAGCTTTCCTAAACTACATTCTGACTGAAGTGGAACAGCAAGTAAAGCTAACCTTATGACAAAGCCTGTGTAAGGGAAACTAGTAAGCCCCACCTTTTGCTCGAGATATTGGATGCACTCATAATTTACATTCTGTAGTTCAGATCAACGTAAGGTCAATTAAAAAGTACCATTGGAAAGCCACATACTTCCAGCCCTTGGAACAGACACCCTCACTCACTCAAACATTGCAAATGGAAAGTTATTGCTCCCTTATCCCCCCTACCGCCAGTTTCTCCCCATGACCCCATCCCATTTTGGCCAGTTTTGCATAGGCTTTATTGCAACAAACAATAGGCCAAAAAGTGACAGCCCACTACTCTTCCTGCCTCTGTTCCCGCTTCTTTTTGGCAGCAACCCACCCTTAAATTGGATTAAGTGTAACATGAACTGTACCCCCAGGTATGATGACAAAGCAACTCAGCCGATCCCTCGCTCACAGATCTCAATCAGAATTATCTGGGTGACTCCAGGAGGCTTCAGCCATGGTCCCTGTTAACCCAGCTTATTTTAACCCAAACGGATCAGTCAGCACCCACATGGGCAGCCCCATCAACAGACGCAAGGCAACAGCAAACTCCAACAGTCAGAAGCAATAATGACTTTCCTGCTACAATTAGGGCTAGAAGAAACTGTCCGCAGCCCAAGCTTTCCCATACATTTTCCAAAGCATCTACAAGCGTGAGTGTGTGTGTGTGTACTGCAGGACAGGGTGGGAAACGCTCACGTGGGTTGGGAGGGAGGGGGGCAGCATTTCCTGGCATTGCTATATCTCTGCAGCCTTTGAAATAATCAAATTCAATTACCTGTTTAAACCCATCTTTGAAAATTCAAATAGAAGAGAGAACCTGCTGTACTAAAGATCAGCAGGTAAGAAACAGAATTATGGATAAATAGAAAGGCATCTTTGCAACAGGATTCCTGAAAGAAACTTAAAGCACATTTCTCATTCAGTAGACCATATTAACTAATAATATAGAAATGAGTGATTCATCAAATGTCTGAGTCATTTCTACCTTTATTCACTGTATACTCCTCCCCTTGGGCTATATCCAAGCAGTATAAAGCTACAACTTCACACTGGTATGGTCAGGCACAAATTACTAAGTCACATGGTATTTTTCAAATAAAACTGAATCATCAGAAGGACAAAGAGAACAAACAGCGAAGGAGCTTACTGCAAAAGGGATGGTGGCTTCCTAACAGCCCTTGTGCCTTAAAGAAAAGGAGAAGGGGAAAAAAGAAACAAGCTACATCTCCACCATCATTCAACAGGTTTTTGTGCATATATATTTTTTAGTCTTCTACAGTATTTACTGTTTTAGTAATTTAGCTGTTCACATCTTCATTTTCCAAAAACTTTGTGCCATGTCATACAGCGTCAAACACTCATTTTACAGAGACTGCCATATGCTACTTCATTTCTATACAGCCAAATCTAATTTCTGGGAAGAAGGGGAAAAAAAAAAGGATGATGAGCAAAAGGTTCGTTGTCACAATGCCATAATTTATAGGAAAGATCATGTCTCATACTGATCATGTTAAATGGCTGAAGCAGGGATATCAGTCAGAAATTTAGCAAAAGTAATAGGGTGTGTAACTTCCCAGGTACCTTTGTTAGTATGTCCTTTTGAGCCACGGTCTTTTTAGGGGTGTCTCACTGCAAGCAGCACGAAAACAACAGGAGCCACTCTGAGGTCTCATTCACAATTTTTATTTGAGCATTTCTGCCATGACTACCATTAATGCAATCATACCTGCGCCAGCATAAACCACACCAAATTGTCAGCATCTGTTGGTCTCTAAGCCACTCTTTTGCCTAAGTGCAGTTTCATCACCAGCTTCGGACATCTCTGTACAGCCCACTCCTAGAATAAGAGGTGCTGCACAGCGCCCGTGGCCACACAGCCCATCGCTTCCCTTGGGTCAGCACCGCTGGAGATCACCTTGAGCTCATCAGCCGAAGTTTCGCAGTGGTTTATGTCAACCTAAAGGTGAAGCTGTACAACTAAGCTAACCAAAATGCTCGCTGCTGCTTCTGAAAAGAGGAAACTTCAATCCTCTTCCTCCTTTCCCCTTCTTCCTCCACTTTCACCCACATGGCTCACCCACCCTCCCTCCTGCACTTGTCCTAATACAGCTTCAGGTGTTTGTTGAGCTGATTTCAACTCACAAAAGCAGAGATCTAAAATTATCTCGGGCTAGTTTTCCACCAGGTTAGCAAGTTAAATTTGAGCATCCTGGAAATCAGTAGGTGCCAGGACCGGCGCCAAATAAGTGGTACGATCATGCTGCTGAGAGCACGACTCTCCCTTTCTGCCAACGGGAAAGCCATCAGATAGAATGAAATTACGAGAAGACTCGAGTCAACACATGTGCTTCTCGTCCCCTTCCTTCATTGGCCCTGCTATTTGTCTAATCGCATTGTAAGCCAGTTCAGAGAGCTAAACCAACAAAAAAACTATTCATTATTTTTGGCAAGGCTTGTTTTCTGCCAATTTAATTCCCCGAACTCGCTCAGCAAAGGAATCAGGCAAGCATCTGCACCAGCGCAGAGAAGGGGGCAGGAACACACAGGGAGAGGAGGCCAGACTCAGGCTGATTTAAATTGTCACCGAACCGCATACCCTACAGCAGATCCACATCACGGTGTAGTTAGAACTGACAGTAATCTGTGCCTTTACAACAGGAGGCCTCCACCGCCGATGAGGGGACACAAACGCGTCGGCACCGAAACATCCTGAGCAAAGTTTAACCTGGGCACGAGCTCACACAATCACACGCACAAACAGGAGAATCCCAGCCCTCTCATCCTCGGAAGCGCTATAAAACATTAGCTAATTATTCCCCTGGTAACACCCCTGTGAAAACGTTCGCTATCATTCCCATTACACGGATTTAGCCCAGGACTGCAAAGCAAGCAAAGCTGGTGGCAAACTCGGGATTGGAACCCACTAAATCCTCTACACCGAACCACCACCTCGTCACTCAGCTGCGCTGTTTATTAACCCTAAACTGATTCAATTAGCCAGCAGCAGTCTAATAAAAAACCCTTTTGCAAAGACTTTGCAATGCACCAGAGAGGTCAGTTTCTGACACAGTTATGTTAACAACAACAGCAGGTATTTGCTAGGCAGTTGTGGAATAAGAAGCTAGAGAAAGGAATAACACTGAAATTGTAAGGAATTATTTCTACTTCTGGGGATAAAAATAAGCACGCATGAAGCAACGCAAGGGTCAATTCATAAAACTCATGAAATTTAACGCAAGGAACCGCAGAAAGGAAAACGTAGTTATGTGCATATTTTTTTTCCTCAGTTAACAATTGTCAAACAATTTCAATCAAAAAAGAGCAATTGCTCAATATACACTAACCAAGACCGGTATCTTCCCTTAATTTTATCAACCCTCCCACACTCAGTCCAGCGAAACCCACGCTTAACTCGCCTGTATTGCAATGCAGCACAAAAGGAAAAGGGGTGGGAAAATTTGTCAACAGAGAAGCAAATCTCTGCAGCAGCAGCCAGCCAGCACTGTAAGTCTATCCAGCAACATGAGCTGGTCTCTCATTCACATACTAGCTTAAGCACCCAAACCACGCATATCACATTTGAAGTCATGCTTAATTTTATTCAACCCCTTCTTTTGACAACAACTTTGTCACAGAGATTGAAAATGTGTCATGAAGCAGTCATTCGCCAGAACTGCCACTGATTCTCTCAAGATAAAAATAATAAAGCCATAACCCTAAGTAGCTGCCTAATTGTCAGCTGTATAAAACATCGATATCAAGATTGTCTCAGTGGCAACAACACTTTGAGGGGAACTGAGAGTATTGCTGGGGGAAAAAAAAAAAAACAAAAAAAATAAGCTGACTAGATGTACACATTAAAAACGCTGCAATTGTTTGGAAGTCTTGAACTCCAAAATTTGAGGAAGGCAAATGAATACATTATTTGATAGTACAAACAAGTAACGCGAATTTTCCAGAGAATTGGGAGAGAAAAGAAACGCGTGTCTGGAAAAGAAACACTATTTAAAAGAAAGAGGCTGGATGGCAGATCAATCAACAGCATTCTGGACAGGATGTTCTATGCATCTTTGCATATTTGAACAGAACGAAAACAGCAAAAACGGGCTGCTTTAAATGTGGGATTTACCATTAAACTTTGACAATAATTATTTAAGTGACAGTAGCAGTCAGGATCTTTTTTTCTGGGTATTATTGGGATTGACCACACGTGGGAACAACAGTTCCTCACGCAGCCCAAGAGGCTCCTAACAGAGAATATGCCGGTGCTTCACGGGCCGAATGGACAGACAGAGCTGATGGTTACCTCACTGAGCCCGTCAACTGAGGCAGCTCCAGACACCATCACCATTACTCGCCAAGACAAGCATTCAGAAGCTATCCACGTTCAACATCAGGAAGTCAGTGTAACACTTATTTGCTTGAATTATTACTGCAGGGTAATCTCTGAGAAATTGCTAGTGACAGCAAAACTGAGATTTCCCCTCGAGATGACAGGGTGGGAAGCTCAGGTTCTCTCCTCTTCCCTCTCGGAAGGGAGGAGTTAAGCTCTAGCTCCCGCAGCCGATGGGGTTACCACACTGACACACATCCACACATCTTCCCAGTTCTGCTCTTCGTGTGGCAGCATGGCTACTGACACAGCTTAACCCTTTTTTCCAACCAGCTGCTAGACTGGTCGGCCGTGGTCAGTTTTGAGGGGAAAACAAAGAGGCAGAACCACCTGAATAAGTAAGCAGAGGCAATCAGACAGTAAAACTGCTTAATGCGGGGGGCGAGCCTTCTTCCTTCTGTCCCTAATAAAATAAAAGCTTAAAAGGCAGCCAAAGTACCAGAACATGCTCACCTTGCAATAATTAGGAAGCACTAAACCAGCAGTGCGACCCTCCACCCTCACCACAGCCAGGTAGTCCAGGGGGAAGAAAAGACATGTTTCCTTTATTCTCCTGCCAGTGACAGAGAAGACCCAAGAAGCAGCTTAAAATCCAACACCCATCAGCAGGAAAGTATCATAGAAGTCCTCGTTTAAGGCTGAGGAGCAGTACCCCAACACCGGCCGTAGTACCTTCCAACAAGCAGATGAGGCCAGGGTTTGAGAAAAGGGACTTCTCACTAGCACGCTGCCTATAGGCTTCCCTGCTGAAGACACTGCTATTCACATCAACTGGGATGTTCCAGTCAAATTTTAAGCTACGACACAGGCACACAAATATATGCTGGAGAGAAAAGCATTTGTATTTTGGCATGTAAGTAACTAAATTTGGAGCCATAAACCCCAGCTCAGCTGTAAGACTGCGCAAGGCCACTGTCCAGTGTTCTGTTCTATAAAAATTACTAAAACGTCAGGGACAAAGAAATTTTGTTTGCAAGATGCAATGTACATTTTTATCATCCTGGATAAAATATCTACAGTCTCAGCAGTGGTTAAATTGCTGCTATAAAGGAAATTGTCCTCAGATAAATGGTTTCCCTATGAGAAGGTTTCAGTGCTACACCTCACCCCAGGTCAATAAATCAAATTAACTGCACCTTGTCCTCTGGCCAATGACATCATCGGCTTGACCACATCTTGTGAAGCGAGTGCAAAAACATATGCTATTTAAGGCATGAAATCATATTACTGCTTTTTGTCCAGCCAGCCTTGTGCTCTTGGTCTGTGAAACAGTCAGTCACCTGAACAGTCTCATTACTGCTTCCGCAATTTTTTTTTTCCTGTAGTATTCAAGGCCTGTCTTCACCAAGGGTGAAGAAAAAAGGATAAATAATCTGAGCTATTATTTTTTGAAACCAAAACGCTTTTCATTAGCTGCAGCTTAGCATTTTGATACAAATTAAATTTAGTACCAGACCGCAAAACACACTGCCTGCATTTGTACGTGAACTCTTCCTGGGCATGCTTCTGAAATGTTTACATGCTAATCTGGCACAGTTACTTTGAAGAACCCTGCTGCTGGGTCTTTTTCTCCATGGGGTGAAAACAATGGTCACGAACGAACCCCCCCCCCCCTTTTTTTTTTTTTTTTAAATCTGAAACCCATACCTGCATAAATAATTACTGCTTCTTCCTAATAAAGTAGCCCATTTGTTTTCTAAGTAGCCTAATGTCTGGTTTAAATTATCTGGAGTAATTCAGTGTTAAGAGGATTAATTTCAATTTTCACTTGGTGGTCTTAGGGCACAATCACAGCAAACTTATCTTCCTTTCTAGACCCTGTACTGCCTAGTAGCATCTTCTGTCTTGAAAGCCAAATCTAAATGGGGAAAAAAAAAAAAAAAGAAAAAAAAAGAAACAACCAACCAGAGCAGTCAGAGATACAACCAGCGACAAAAGCATCTGACACACAGCACTGTTAAACTGAATCCACACTAAGCAAAAAGGTGAATAAGATTATCCCCAATGTATTCAGTTCTGTTTGTGCTCAGAGGGAGGAGGAAAAAAGCTGTTTAGATTTTGAGTGTGTCTTCCACAGCTCCCTCAGTGCCAGGAAACGTAAATTAGAAGCAACTCTCCTTTAAGGAAAAGAATCAAGGACAAAGGGACCAAAAATGCCCAAGCCTCTGAAAAGCAGATATGAAAGGCACAGCTTTACAGTCTTGAGTTGCTATAAATTAAAAATAAGCTTCTTATTTAAAAGACATGAGTGTTTGAGAATCTATGAGCAGATCTGATGCTGCTCGAGCCCCAGGAGGGTTTTGTTTTTGCTGGCAGGGGTGGAGAGGAGATGGGGGGGGGGGGGGGGGGTCATTTTGGTTATTAGTAAATAAATCAAGCAGCAGAGAGTGAGGCCTAGGCGCCTGCCAGAGGAGCCAGGGCCTAGCTCTCCCCCCTCCTCTCCTCGCACAGCCTGGGTTTGATCTCGGGGCCCTGTGGGTTGCCAAGAAAATTTTTAAAAAGCGAGAGAGCGAGAAAGAAGAATCATATTGAACCACAAAAGCACATGGGGCGAATGTAAAATATAAACACGGCGTTGGGCTCTGAGTGGCTGTTATTAAAGGTCTGAATTACTAAACATGAGAGGCGGGGAAAGCCGGGCGGCCATTTCAATAATATAAACCTCCCCGAATTAGACATTATTCAAATGAGAAGGGGAAGGGGAAGGGGGGGGGGGAGCCGGGACCCGCACCCCCAGCGCCAGCCCACCGCGGCTGCCGGCACCACGCAGGGTGGGGAAGGGGGAAAATGGGGCAAGAAGGGGGAAAAAGGGGGAAAGGAGGGGGAAAGGAAGGGGTGCGGGGGGGTCGGGGAGAAGAGGGGAAATGGGGTAAAGAGCGGCTGGGGAAGGGGGGGGGGGGGCACGGCGGAACTCCGCGCACCGCCCCCACCCCAAAAGGAGCAGCCACCCCGCGCCCGGCCTGCCCTTTGGGGGCGGGGGGGCGGCTTTAAATAATAATATATAAAAAAATAATAATAATAATAATAAAGGCGAAGCACGCCGTCGCCCTCCCCCCTCCTCGAGGCCATCCGCACCCAACCACCCCCCGCCTGCAGGCCCCGGGGAAATCACCCCAGCCGCCGGGGGGGGATTGGGGTTGGGGTTGGGGTCGGGGGGGGCTCTCCCGGCCCTGCTCCCTCCGCCAGCCCCCCCGGGGCCCAGCGCCCCCGGCCCCCCCCGCGCTGCTCCGGCGGCCGAGCGGCTTTTGGGGGGGGGCGCGCGGGGAAAAGGGGGGGAACCCAGAGGGGTTTTGGGATCCCAGGCGGGCTGGGGGAGCCCAGAGGGGTTAGGGGAGCGGGGACACCCCCCCCCCGGCCTTCCTCCCTCCTCCTCCTCCTCCTCCTCCCGGCTGCCCCCCCCCCCCCCCTTTTCCCGACCCCACCGCCGGCGCCCCCCGTGTCCCCGCTGCCCCGGCCGTGCGAGCCCGGCGGGGTGCGAGGGAGGCAGGAGAAGGGAGGGATGGAGGGAGGGAGGCAGGCGGGCGGCGTGTGCGTGTGCCCGGGTGTGTGTGTGTGTGTGTGTGTGTGTGTGAGTGTGTGTGCGTGTGCCTGTGTGCGTGTGAGTGTGCCTGCCCGCACGGGGAGGCTGCTTTCCTTCTCCCCCCCGCGCCCCCCCTCCCGCTGCCTCCTGCGCCGTTAATTATAATAATCCGGAGTACTAATAAATTATGCTAAGCGGGGCGGGCGGGCGGCGGGGGGGCCGCGTGTGCGAGTATGAATATGAATATGTAAAACGCAGTAATGATTACCTGCCGCTGCCGCCACCGCCGCCGCCGAACTCTCATCTTGACTCGCTGCTCCTCCGTCCGCCATTTTGAATATTTTAACCAAAATCGGCCGCCCGACGGGCCCTCCCCCGCCCCCCTCCCCTCCCCTCCCCTCCCCGCCCCCCCCTCCGCTCCCTTCCCCTCCTCCCCTCCTCCCCCCCCACTGCGCAGCCGCCGAGCCCCGGCGCCGCCGCCTCGCTCTGCGCCTGCGCGAGCCGAGCTCCCCCCCCCCCCCCTCCCCCCCCCCCCCGACCCCCTCCTTCCCTCGCTCCTGTTCCTCTGCGCGTGCGCGCGGCGCCCCGTCTCGCCTCACCCCCCCTCCATGCGCGCCCCCGCGCAGCCGCTCTCCCTTCACCGCCGGCCCCGGCGTCGTTAAGGCGCGAACCGCCTCAGCCCTCCCCCCGTTGCCGCCAATGGGTTGACCTGGCGGCCCTCCCCGGGGACGGGTTGACCTGTTCTCCCTCCCCTCCCCTCCCCTGCCCACTGCCCGTTAACGGCGGTCAGCCCGGTGTGGGGACGAAGTGCGGGAGGCTCGGAATAAAAGCTCCGTGGAATAAAAAGCTGGAGGCTGAGGAGGCGTTTCCCAAAGACCTGTCTGTGCAGGTGGCGGGGTGGAAATGAAGAGAAACCGCCTCCGTGAGACAGGTGCGCCCCGAGCTCCTGGCGAAATTAATCCCCGATGAATAAAAAGGAACTGAATACAAGGAAAATGAAATAACGGCCGTCGGTCCTGCGTGTGAGCGGCAGTCTGTTGCTCCGTCAGAAAAGAGCAATTACACGAGGAAACCCGTCTCCTCTTCAAGGAACCCCTCACAATGCGCCTCACGGCGTGGGCACTGCCACGCTCATAGGGCGTCCTTCGCCAATGAACATTTTGCCCTCTTCCACCTCAAATTTCCCTAATCCCAAAGGAAAAAGGAATCAGGCTTCGTGCCCCCATCATTTACAAAGCATAAATAACAAGAGGCTAGAGAGACCCTCAAAGCAAACCAGGTTTAGATTCAGAACTTCCCAATCCCAACAGCGATAAGCCAAGCAGGCGGAGTGACAGAACTTTGCTGGCTCTTGACAGATTTGGCAGAGGAAAAATAAAACTTGCTAATGTTCCTAGCCTTAATATTGCACCAAATATACACTATCACCAAGCTTTGTAACGTGCATTCATAAGAAGAGCAAACAGAAGGTGTGATAGTGTTCATTGAGGACTGGGTCTTAACGTTTTCCGAGGGTCATTAACTTCACCAGGTCAGAGTCCAAGCTGAATTTTCTTCTGAGGCTCAAGACGTCGTGGAATAAGATAAACCAGCAAGAATCCATTCTTGCAGGCTGTTGCTGAAGAAATTCTGAGCTATATCAGAAGCAATTGCTGGAATTTTTCATCGCAGGGAAGAGCCAAAAAGGAAAGGCTGAGGGAGGGACACAGCAGGGTTTCTCTGGGAGAGCCAAATCAAAGAGGTAATCTTGGCATTTTCATTTCAAATTAAGCTCCTCTGGCAATACTTTTTCTGGTTTTCATTTTGTTTTATTTCTTGTTTGTTTGTTTGTTTGTTTCTATTATAAAATAACACCTCCATACTGCCAAAAGCAGGAATGGAAATGGACTGTGCTATGAAACAGCAAAACCCGTGCCCTAACGCTGTAATTCTACACTTGCGCATTCATTAGATGATATTCCCTACCGGTAATTAAGCACTTTGTCATGCAGAAGATCTATGCTTAACTCACAGGAGTGAAAATGTAAACAAAGGCATATTGTCATGTCCCTCTTCTGCTCAGCCATGATCCTCCTGGGCCAGTTAATCCAGTTTTATGGCCAGGTTATACCAGCGCTGCAGCACACAGTGGCTGCACCGTGACAGATAAAGGTGCAGAGAAAGGGCCAGCTAGATTAAGGCTCTGCACAGCTCTAATCCTGCCTACACCACTTATTCTCCCGTATCTTCCCATCTCACCCGCAGACTCATCTCAGTCCCACACGCTGCTTCCAAGTCACCTGCAGGAGCTTCTCTTCAGGGAGCATTTGCTCCCAGTACACCTGGTTTAGTCCTTGCCCTCCCGCAGCTTCTGCATGCTGAGCTAGAACCCACAGCCACTGAAAAAAATGCTGTCTGAAAACAAAGAGTTACTGGTTTTTCCAGTAGCTGCTAACCTGCTCTGTGTTTTCTAATTGGCTCTAAGGAGAACTTCCTTCTATTTGGCCACAGGTCTGCTCACCCTCTCTGTGTGAAAGTTGCTCCGGGTCTCTGTCTGCATCTTCTCCAGTTTGGTTCAAATTCATCTCTCTACCTGACGCCTTCCCCAACATGGTATTCATCCCTGTGGCTGTATATCGAAGAAAGCTGGCAAGTCATCTATGATGAATAATCAATCAGGTAAATTTTACCTCTATTTGAATTGTGAGTAATCTGCAAAGAGCTTATGATTTCTACAGACGTATTATTTGATGGTATTTGCCACATAATGCCTGACCGGTGGCTTATTCATGAGCAGATTGCTGGAAACGTTTGAGACAACTAGACACAAAAATGATATGAAGCTTACTCCTATGAGAAGCTGAGCACCCCAGATTCATTTCACAGAAAGACTGAAGTGCAAAACTTGGAGTCATTTGGCCACAGACAGTGAGGCTGCAGTTACGCACATGCTAACATGCTGTGCTGAAGCAGGGCCCGAAGCGGTGCGCATCTTGCAGGACACCCTGTTTCTGTTCTCTGACTGGAGTTGTCTGCTCCGTAAAATGATTTCCTTCAGGGATTTTGCTTTAGAAATACTTCCTGGCAGTGAAAAACAATACAGCGTTCAAAATTAATACACCTGCAAAGGGAAGAAATAGTATTTCGGGATCTTTTAAAGCTCAGCAATAAATCAGTGTCTGTTGTTTTGATTTTGATTCAGATATCTCTTAATTCATAGCCCTCCTTGGCCTCCTCTACTTGTGCCTGTAACCCCAGATTTTCCACGATGGCTATATTGCCTCCCCAATTTCAAATCTCCTGCCAGAATTAATTCAGTACTGTTTCAGAGACAAAAATATATATTTTTGTATTAAGGTGTGGATGCAGGGGACAAAAGAAAGACAGTTTAAGGTGGGAAGACAGGGACAAAAGAATTCTATGATTTAAGCAGAAAGCAGACTAGGAAGGAAAGGAGCCTTTTCACCACACAGCTCTAATGCACAGAGAAATTAAGAACAAACTTATCTGCTCTGCTCCAGCTCCACTACGCCACTCCAATCTGAATCCCTGATGCTGCGTTTCTCACACAATGTCCCTTCTCTCCATCATTTTTTCTTCACATCAGATTTCGCTCTTTCTCAGGGTGCTTCAGTTTCTAGAATGATGTTGGCTGCAGCTTTCTCTTCTGCTCTCCATGTTCCTTCTCTACACTGCAGCAGAGTCCTATGCCTTAAAACAGCCTATCTTTGCCCCACGTGTGTTCAAGCACACCTACCCCAAACCTCCCCATTCCTTTTGCTTCTAGACGGCTCAGATTGTCTCACCTTCAGCTAAACCTGTCTGCATGCCTCTGTTTACTGCTTTTCATGTGTAATACACATCCTTACAGAGAGCTGACATCCTCTCTGCTGCAGTCTCTGTTGCAGTTACAGAGGACACAGTCTCACTTATAACACAATGCAGAGACAAACAGAAAAAGGAAGCCTGTGTCTCCAAAAGCTTGCAATTTGGAGAGATGGCAAGCAGAGAATGAGGGAAAAATAGGAGCAGTAGCTCCTTAGTTGAGGTGGAGAAAGTGGAGATCACATCACGCGCAGCTCCTCCGCTGTCATAGCACAGACACTGGTGGGAGTGGGACCTCGGCCAAGGTGCACTGGTGCTATGCAGTCCAGTCCTTCCACCACAAAACTGTTGGCCTTTCTCCCATGTATTGCTCCCTATCCCCATCCTGTTTCTCAGCACGGAGGGGACAGTCCCATCAGTCGCTGCCCGCTCCTGTGTGATGAGCATCAAGAGCAGCAAAGGGGTGTGGACTGTCCATTGCACGTGCAGGCTCTCATTTTCCCCTGCGCACTCCTCAGGCTTCCTCGGAGAAAACTGCTTTCTAGCTCTGTTTCCATCCTTCTTTTGTTGCCTCTGGATTGGAGAAAGGATGACTCTGAATCTCTCATTGCTGAGAGCTGTGGCTGGTCCTGTGAACCTCCCAGCTAATGAAACCAGCAGAGAAGTTGTGCTATCTCATAAACCTCTACCCCTCCCAGGTGCTAGCTAACTGCTTTTCTGGAGATAAGAACTGGGGCACAGACAAAAAGAAACATGGTTTTCATTTTCATATTAAAAAAAAAGAAAAAACATAACTCAGAACCTTCACACATCCTCAGGAAAGGGAGAGGTAATCACTAGGAGGACACTTATCTTTTCATGTGGGTTTTTCAATCCGTTTCTCCCCCTCTGCTGCTTTGGCTGCATTTACTTTCTCTAGCTTGATTTTTTTATGCATTTCAGTGTCTGTCATCAATGCAGCCTCTGAGCGCCTTCCAGTTTCCATCATTTATATCTTACAAATCACTGACTCAGAAGGTTCAGGAAGTTATTGCTGTGCCTTTTATCAATGCTAAACCAGGGCAGGGGATCCAGGAGTGTGTCCTCAGCCACCTGTGTGGCAGGGCAGTGCAAGAGGAGCCCCCATCTCTCCCTGCTCTGCGGTGATGAAAGGACCCTGTTCAGCTCGCTGAGATCCACAACCTGTCCCTCCTCCCGCAGAGGGACAGGGCTGGGGTCTTGCAGCTTGATTCGGAGCTCCTGGGGAGTGGGATTTCCATTTGCCTGATCCAAGCTGCCGCTCAAAACTGCCACACTTTTTGTCGCTGTTCTCTGCTTCCCACCTCACTGCGAAGGAACACTTGAAAATTTTTCAAGTTTTTAATTAATCCTTGGGAAGTGCTCAGAGATCACAGCGATATATTAGTGGGGCTGCAGCCTGGCAGACCCCATATAGAAGTGATACCATGCCAGAAGGAGGTATGGTTTTCTCCCTGATAGAATAATAGGGCCAAAATCTGAAATGTTTTATGAACAGATAGGCCAAACCTTTACCGTGTTAAGTGAGATGGAGGGAAGTTTAGAAACTTTGTGTGTGTAAATGGTGACCCAGGCCTGGAGGATGCCTCTGAAAAGATCAGGTGAGGAACTCTTGGTATGCATATGCCCTTGGACGTGTAAATGACTTAGCTTAGTATGCATGCCTGAGTTGGCCATTGACAACCAGACCACCGGAAGACCCCGAAAGACCACCAGTAGAAACAAACGTGAATACTCAGGGATATTTACATACTTTAATGAGTTCCAGGAAATAGTGAGAACAAGTGAATTATTTCTTGGAAACCCAATGAATATGTATGGTTTGATTGTATATAATCCCTGTAGCTTGAACAATTCCACCCACACCCTAGGTATAGTGATCCCCTGTGCGTCCGGCGGCAGAATTAAAGAACGCCTGCTTTCTAAAACTCCAAAGTTAATTTTTTTTGACCGACTTTTACAGTAACAGGACAAATTGTGCTTTGCATCTCTGTGAAATAGAGAAACAAGTGCTGGCTGCACTTGTTCCAGCCAGCCCCAGAGCGCGCTTTCTGCTGCAGTCCTCGGGAATGCTTTGGTGCTGCTTACACGAGGAACCAAATTGGTTTTGACCTCAGCGAAGAGGGGGCCAAGAGGGATGCATCTGACACCTTTTAGCAACCACAAGGTTTTCTGTCGAATAGACACAGCCCGCGAGACAAACACACAGCTGGAGTTGGGGTGCTTTTGAAAACATTGTCTTTATTCTCTACCTCCCTTTCTTCCAGGACAGGCGCTTTGCTTATTCCCTCTTCAGAAAGGACTTTTCTGGCACACAGCCTAGCCTGGCTGGAGATTAGGGATTCTCTCTGCCCCTTCATCCTTGAATATTTCCTTTTAATTTCACAGTTTAAATTCCAATTGTGTAATTATATTCTGCCTACCCCAAATTCCTCTGTAATTTCAATTGGACACGGTGTCCTTCACTCTCTAGTCTGAACTCTCGCAGTGCTGTGGGGCACTGTTAAAAGGCTGCCACGCTCCGCTCTGGTCCCATTTCACGTATATGGAGAAAGAGAATGGACCTAGACCCCTTTGAACTAAAACTGCTGCTCCATATAGGCGAGACAGGGCTTGCTATAGAGTGACAAGGCAGTCTTACCCCGTGGCAATACATCGGGCGTTTTTCACAATGCCTCAGTCTGAACAAATTTTTTGAGTAAAAGTCTGTCTGGAGGTATTTCTCCCCCACAACGCATACCCTTTGATCTTAAATAAAGCTGTACGGGGACCCCCCAAAACACTACTTTGCTGAATTTATGTGGCCTGAGAGTACCTGCTTACACCATTTAACACGGCAGAAATGCCATAGTGAATTAATTTAGGTTCAGGGAGCTGTGTAGCAACAAGAGGGTAGGCAGCACAGATGCCTAATTCAGTAAAACACTTTCCAAAAGTGGGCAAATCCCAAGCATTTTAAGACCCAACCCCAATATTTCTTGCAGATTTTGCTCTGTCAGCATTTTCCCTGAATCCCAACCCTGGTGCAAACATCCCGATTTGTTTCATCACGGCGTTTTACATCAATGTGAAAATATTTCTGCTCCTCCTCTCTCCTCTGGCTTTCCTTTTCTCTCCTTACTGTGGCGCGGCTGCTTTGTCGGTGTGCCCGCACGCTGCCCTTCAGGTATCAGAGAGATTCACCCTGCATATTTCCACTGCCTCCTGCTGTGGTCTTCTGTGGAAGCTCGTGGGGAAGAGGGAGAAGGGGAGGCAGCGTGTTGCGATGGGTGAATCCTCCTCGATCAGTCTGTCTGCCTTTGGAATAAACTTCCTCGCCAAGTACAAGTTCTGTGGCAGGCTCATCACAAGGAGACGCTCACCTGCTTTAAAACCTTTATAGGCAGCTCAGCAAAACGCAGTGGGTTTACTGGAGAAACGGGAATTATTTCATGCAGGTCCTTGCTGGCAGTGCTGTATCTACATGAACCTCTGTCACTTTGACTTTTGATGGGACTTCGGCTTCATATATACTGCAGGTTTGGTCCTGCTCCCCAGGGAAGCCTTTACGCCTACTTCCATGGCAGCAGACCTGAGGCTGCTGTTTGTGTCTCTGGCACGCAGCACATAGCTGGGGTGAGATCAAGTAGACCATATTTCCATGTTTCCTTGGTTAGCTTATACTGTTAAAAGTGAGTTGTTGTTAGGAGGAAACAGAGCATGTAATAACTAGAGTTGGGTTTTGTTTGGCTTTGAGTCATAAATCTTAAAGGAAAGGAAGGAGCCATCACGTTCATCCCCAAGTTTGTCATACAATCAGCAAGGGGCAAGGCAGTAGTATGGGCAAGAAAATGAAACATGTGAAGGTACAAGTGCCAGCGGGGGGAAGTCACTGTTGCTTATTGTCAGTTTTGGTGTGACACAGAAAGTTCAGCTAATCCTCTTAGTTACAGAGACACACGGGTGGGGGGAGATTGTTATCTCAAGCAATTTGCTGGCTCTACTCCTTTTTTCCTTCGAGTTTCTTTTCGCCTAATTGAGCAGCATTTCTTCCCGGGACTGGTTTGCAATAATCCTGGGGCCTCATCAGGGAAAACGCTAACAAATATAGAAGGGGGAAGCAGCCTGAGCGGGGCAGCTATCGCCACAAGTTTCTCTCTGTGGAAGGGCATCAGATTTGCCTCCAAGTGGCGAGGGTGAAAAATGAGATAAAGATTCGAAGCGGTATGGAGCATGTTGGTCAGAGCCAGCGATCACTAGGAGAGGCGTGTCTCGGTCCGAGCTGCAGGGACAGGTAATGAGCAGCACCCAGGAGCTGCAGGGTCTGAGGTGGAGCAGGGTGAGGGCTTCACCATCGCCCATCACAAACGCGTGGGCTCCACTTTCATTGCCAAAGGGAAGTGTCTGCGGTAAATCTAATCAAGAGTCAAAAGGTGAAGGAGAACAATAATAACCTGGGAGGTTTGTTTTTATTTATCCAGGAGATAAGGATTCAGCTACAGGCATTGAATGAGAAAAAGCCGCCTTGTTCAGAGCAGACAATTATTCCACCCACGCTCTCTCATCATCAAGGTTTTAGTATTATAATACTCAGGGTATTTAAAAATTTCTCAGCCCGAGGGCCAGCAATGTTTGTGCAGGTGCTCTGCCAGTTGCCACAGGTGTCATTTTACAAAAGACCTGAATAATTACATGGTATAGTCCTGAAGATGGCAGCAGCTGGGAGCCATTCTTCATCAGCCTCCCAGCACTGTGATGCTGGAGCAGGGTTGGTGTTACCAGCAGGAGGACACATTTGAAAATCACAGCTCCTGAAGGGCTTCATTCATTTCCTGAAGGCTTAAGACTGTTTCCAGCACTGTGACCTTATGTCCCAGGAAAGTGAGGGCTCTGGTTCCCAAGCCCTAGTGACTCACCCCGGAGAAGTTGAAGAAACTGCTGTCTTCAACCCACCTTGCTGAGGTGCCGCAGGGAGTTAACCCAAAGAAGAGGTGGCTGGACAAATGGTGTGTCCACTGCTAACCATTTCAGCTCATAGCCTGATGCACCAATGTAAACCACCACTGCTACCACTTTACTCCGATATCCTGGACCGAGAAATGCAGAAAGGAGTGATTTAATCCAGGATCATATCAACATATATCACTGTGGAGAATAAGGAGTTTATTGCCCGCAGCTGGGGAGATGGGTTACCTTGCCAGCTAGGGCAGCTAAATCCAACAGAGTCTGTTAGTCAGAGCTGTCAGACGGGAGAGAACGGGCCAGAACAGACAGCACTCACCAAGCAGCTGTAAAACAAGTAGTGCAGTGCTTTTAAGAAAAAAGATGTTCTTCCGATGTCCTGCTAGCACAGGACAAGGAAATGGCAAGTTTGCTGTGTACATCACACCTTTCTGGTTGAATGTGAGTTCTTTGGCTAATGTGGGGCCTGGGACCACCTGTGGGCTCGCAGCTCCACAGGGTACCTGTCTGTGTCTGGATTTGGCCTGACCGTGGTCCTGTGGCACACACTCGGTGCTTGTGTGCTGGTTTCCAAACAAAGGAAACGTCAGGGGTGGGTCGAACGAGTCACAGTGCATTATGCCAGGCTTTTGGTTCAGATGCTTGGAGGGTGAGGGCCATGTGCTGTGTTTTGTGCCTTCAGGTCACTTTGGACAGAGTTTCTGAGACTCTGCTGGATGCCTGCATAAGGGTAATAACTGCATTTCCTTACTTCACGTAGATATTGTGAGAATAAATGCATTTAGCAGTGTAATTACCAGATGCTACAGAGGTGAGGCACCTTCAATAGCTTTCTTTCAGTTCTTTTGTTTTTTTAAAGATATGGGTAAAAAGACATGGGCATTTGATCAAAGCCAGAATTTGCTTTCCCAGACTGTTCTAGTTTATAGTTACGTTGTGCAGGGGAGCAGGGGCAGAAAGACAGCAACTTGCATCCATGCTTCATGTGTCCAGCATGCGTGATGACCTCCCTGGGAGCCTGCAGTGCTTCACATGGCGCAAGGGGCAAGGAAAGGACAGGAATTACTGCGTTCAAAGATTCGTCCCTTCCTCATGCAGGTCTGCACAGCTAGCTAGCTGCATGCGGGAGTACACCGTGCTCTTTAACCCTATCAGCGAGCATTTGGGTTTGTAACGCTGAAAACGCTTGGGAAAGTCACGTGTGTTTTAGCCACATGGATACGCTTCCTGCATCCTACTCTGTAGCATCAGACTGCAACTCTGACAATGATGGAGCGTTCGTAGTTGTGGAAAGTGTAAAGCAATTATAAGCGTATTAATTATATACATAATGACTTTTAAAATTGTGTTTAATAAATACTTTAATAAATACCTTGTGTTTTAGATATGGAACTGTTTTCTGTTAGTCAGAAAACCAATGTCTAAAGCCGCTAGAAGAAAGAGGCAGAATTGCCAGCTGAATATCATGAATGAAAAAACATTCACCACTGTGACCAGGGCCAACATATTTCCCAGTGGCAGCTCCCTGTCTTCCCCTAATTCCCCCCTCCCTTTCCCCTCCCTCCTCAGATGCACACGCAGGCACTATGGGAGGAATGACAGCTGTTCTTCATGGAATGACAGCCCAGGGATATTGCATCCTCCCTTAAAAAAAAAAAAAAAGACAGGCAAGGTACAGAATAAGGTCAGTGAAGGGAGACAAAGGGGTCTCCCAGAGATGGCAAAGGGTAATTTATTGACAGATGAGATAGACGTTACTACAGAAAAATATTAAATGGATTCTTTTCCCCTGTCTTTAGAAAGGGGAAAAAAAAAAAGTGGGGAAGGGTTAGGAAGGATAGATGCCAGAAATAGAGACAAATTTCCCAGGAGAGGAAGGAGAAATCCTGAAGGAAATTAGGATCATGATACAGAAAATAATAATAATAATAATAAATCTGAAAAAAAAAGAGCATCTGAAAAGCTAAGAAATTCTGCGTGGAAACGACAAAAAAGGGCAGTGGAGAAGGAACACCACCACTAACAGCGGCACCGCTTCAAAGGCACTGTGAAAGAAAGAAGTGCTGGTAAAACAGAGCCTGATTAAAAGCCAGCGTTTGAAAAGGGCTGTCGGGAAATTGCAGAGCTGTGCACGCGCCCGACGTCAGCCGTGAGGAAGACTGCGGGAGCACTAATCAAAGTGAGGCCGAGGGAGCATATGGAGCACAGAGATTTTATTAAGGACAGTCGTGAACCGGGGCTCGTATAATGGGAGCAGCCGAGCTCAGGAGATGGGAGGGAAGAAAAGGCCAGGTCTTCTGGTGCAATAAACCAGCGTAGCGCTGTCAACTTTGACAGTGTGTGAGTCCCTGCTGCAAGGAAAAGAACTGAGTGGAAAGCTTAAATAGTGGGTGTTGATATTGTAGTTGCTCTGGCCTAGAGTAGTAGATTTCCCCAAAATAATTGTGCAGGAGAGGACAGGAAAAAACACCGGACCGATGTGCTCTAGTTGGGGTTCTCTAAGTCCATTCTGCCCCCGGTTGAGACAGCAGGATACCAAGGACATGTTCTTACAGCTTGTGACATGAGGAGAGCTTATTTTCACCAGTTTTCACCAGTCAGGGCCTGATGAATGCCTGAGGAGTCACCAGGAAAAGTTTCCACCAAGATAAAAGCAACAGAACAAAAGAAATATGATGGAGAACAGATTTAACTTATAAGCAGGCTAGTTTTAAGCCAAACCGTGTCTTATTCTGCTCTTTTTGTGAGGAACCTGGTTTTATGGTGTGTAACAGTCCGTGTAGTAGAGTAAGGGAGGGGGAGCGTTCATCCCGGCCCTGCGGCTGCCATGCTCAGGGCTGAGGGAAATATAAGCCAGTGTACATTGCGCTTGGAGCTTCGGTACTCCAGAGGCATTGGCAGGCTTTTTGGGAAAACAGGACAAAACAAAAAGACTGAGTCTGCTCCAGTCTTACGGTGGAGTTTTATGTTGGTGCATCTGAGGATTTGCCCGAGACAGAGTCATGATGACTCCTTCATCTCAGAGACAGCGATTTGGGTGGCCACAGGGCAGTCACTAACACCATTCCCTCACCTCTACCAAAAGATGAATTTTATGTCAAATCAACACACTGATCTGACGTGCCCCACGCCCACGCTGCTGCTAGATGTGATGTCAGAGATGTGATGCCTGTGTGCTGCCCTGACGTTATCCTGGATTAGTCCTAAACACGAGACTGCAACAAAGTTCCTAAACACGAGACTGCTTCTTTCCAGCCTGATCCCACAGCCCTGACCTCTACCTGAGGTTCTGACTCCGACCCTTCCCCACAGACAGGACACGGCCTGTGAGCAACAGCTGTGGGCAGGCGCTTTTCCCGCTCAGCATTCAGGCATCTCAGAAGATGGCAGATGGAGCTTTAGTGTGCCAGGAGAAGCCGAATCTGTGTGCGTGTGGACGTGGAAGGCTCTTTTCCTTCACTATCAGCTGTTCTGGGGTGCTGCTAGCAAGTTCCATGTCAACTATTTCCCCTGGAATGGATTATTTCAGTGGTCTTTGGGCCAGAAAGATGAAGTGCAGCTTGGCGGTTGGCGGTCAGGAGCGCTCACATGGGAGGGGATAAGCCTGCACTAATGAACCCTTAACTCTCTCACATTGTATATTCTCTGGAAAAAGGCCTGGAACATATGTCTCCCCCTCTCCGGCGAACGCCTTAATCACTAGTTTAGAGTCACGCTTGTGCTCTCTTGAGGCCAGCGAGTATTTAATTGTGCCACGTACAGCTGAGTGATTGCTCAGGGAGAATGACTTTGTTAGTGAGATGAATTTTCAGTCTTTTGAACTTTTCCAGCAGACTTCCTCTATTCTTGTACAACGTTGGGCTCAGCTTCTGGGTCTCAAATACCCTCAGATGCATCTCTTTCTCCCAACCTGGGCCCACTTTGTTCATTTAATTTGTACCTCGTTTAGGGTGAGAACATCTTGAATTGTGCTCTGTGCCATATTATTACAATGGAGCCTGGGTGCTGGTGAAAACCTCTGGATGCTAATGGAGGAAACGTACATAACATCTTTAGCTGTTACTCTATCATATAGAAACGTCCAAAAGGATGCTGAGACATAAAAAGAGGTCGTAAAGGGGAAATATCTGGAAGTGTTCAGCATGGATATCAGGGGGGAAAAAAAAAAAAAAAAAAAAACAGGAAAAAAAAAAAAAAACTTCACCACAAAGGGGAGGATAAGTCTGTCTGCATCAAGGCTAGAAATGGTCATCAGGCACAGCTCTTCAATAGTGTTATGATAGGCAGAGGTGGCCCAGTTCTCTTCATGAAGAAGGTTTGTAGTTGTAGGGGTAAAGTTAACCACTGGTTTAAAGTGTTCATTTTCTGTGTGACAAAGAAAGTATAACAATTATTGGAAAAAGGGAGGAAAATGAGCTAGAGGCAAAAAACAAACAAAAAAAAAAAAACACCTGTTCCTGTCCCCCCATGTATAAAATGGAGGGTATGTTCCCTATTAACTTCAGCAACCAACACTGCAAAAAATATTTGACACCATCACGTAGAAAACGCCACTCTATCTTCGAAATTCAACATCAGTACTTTTTTCTTAATTGGACAAATTTTTTGAAAACACGGGTCTGACTTCTCAGAAACACTTTTGATGGTCTCTGCCTGTTTCTAATGCTTTTGTAGTGGAATAGCTGTGATTTCCTTTTTGCAAAACAGAGACTATTTCACTGAAAATTTCTAGGAGAAAAATCATTTCCACTTAGCAATAGCATTAAAGCCCTTGAATTGGGCCACATTTTGCTGCCAATGCAGTTTCAGGGATACTTGGAAAATATTTTGAACAGCAGGGAGGAAAACTGATTACCAATACACAGTCTCTAAATGGTGTGAATACTATGGGTTATTTTCCCTTTGACTGTTTATGGCCTGTTTACAGTATAATCACACCGAATCAGGTCATAACATGGCTTTTTTTTTTTCTTTTTCTTTTTGAGTGAAAATAGAATCTAGCATCATTTTTTATTTACTGCAGCTCCCCCAAAGAGCTAAGGAATTTCCAGGTGCTAAGCAAAGATGCTCTCTTATCCAAGGCATTCATAACTGAAGGAGAGATGAGGAGAAAGGTGACTAGGAAAAATAATAGGCAAGTTATTCACAATTTCTATGCACTTGAAATAGCTGCATTGTTGTCATCATGGCAGAAATGGAGTTATAAAGGGGACTTAGTTGTGGATAGAGGAGAGAGATTGCAGATGACGTGAGGGGTTATTTTATGGTATATAGCTGTCATCAGACCGAGCTGCGGACACATGTATGAGATCAGTCCAGAGAAATAATATTCCTATCACCCCATCCATACCAGGCAGTGGCACTGTGTTATGGGATTAGAAGAAAATACTTAGTTGTTTGAACTTGTAAATGGCAGCGTAAAAGGGTAACAGCTCTGTCGTGCTACAGATTGCCTGTTAGATTGTTCAAGTAAAAGGCTCACCCACGTATCTGCTCAGCAGAGAAAATCTGGCATGAGAAATAGCCAGCACTAAAATCCTACATTTCTAGCATCCCTTGTAGCCAGTGGGGGGGGAAATCTTTCAGCTAGCACTGAGAAAGCCTGGGCATGGGTCACCCATGGAAGCAGAAAACGCAAAGCTCTGCCAGAGGTCTACTGCTGGAAAGAAACGTCCCAGCCACCTCTCCAGGGAGCCTATAGGAAAAATAATATTGCTTCCAGTGTTAAGAAGGACGACTACAGAAACAAACAAACAAAAAGAACTCTTTACTAAGCTGATCCCTAGGATTTAGCAAAGGAGATGCTTTCCAAGAGACAGACTTTTTTTTCTATTGTTTACAATATGGTGCTATCTCACAACTGGGATTCCTTTTTGTTGTGAGGAAGAAATGAGCTTGAATGAGAAAATACTCATTGGTTTAGATTATCTTACTAATGACCCTCCTATTTCTTTTTCTTTCATTTGAGACCCTGACCTGTCAGATAAGCTTTCTGCTCTACCTGGGATATATGAGCAGCCATCCCTGTTCATATGAAGGTGACGAGGTCCTACAGAGGAATGCCTGGCTTTAGGTTCCCAAATCCTTTTCAGGCAGTAGAAAAACAACCTGTTTTTCATTGGCGTTCAATGTCTAGTAGCTCCCAATTACTCCAATACTCCTTTTCAGAAATGAGTAATGAACTGCAGTGGAGGAAAAAGCTCCCTCAGAATGTAACAGAATAGTTTTCTCAGCACTACTCTAATACTTCTACAGCTGTAATAAAAAATATATATAAAAGGGGAAGTATTGATGAACACTAGCTTCAACCAAGAGCTGAATTTCCTAGTGCGCTCCAGGCTGAAATTTCTGAAAAGCAAAAATGCTCACTTGCAAGCTATCTCCACAGCCCAGGTCAGCAGGCAGCAATTAGTTTCTCAGCCACTCACTCTTCCTTCCATCTTCCTGATGGATATTTCATCTGAGTTTATGCTCTCCTCCCTTGCCTTCTCTTCACCTCTCTGCCTCGCTTTCCAATAAGGCTGTGATCTGTCACGGACTCTCAATGGACAAGACCTATACATCCCATCACAACACTGTCATGGGAAGTTGCATTAGACAGGCCAGGATGAAAAGCAGTTTGGAAGGGAGAGAAGCCGTCATGCTTCAGGGCAGAAACTTGAACTCTAACCAAGGCAGAGAGATGAAGGAGGGCTTTGGGCCAGGCGGGGAGAAAATTTGACTCAGGGCAGGTTAGCCCATAATTGCCCACTTAAGCTTTCTTTGTACCTTCTAAGATGCATCTGGTTCTGGCCAACATCAGAGAGAGAAGGGGTGGATCGCTGGTCTGATCCAGCAGGGGAATGAGTTTCTTCATTCTTTCTGCTGGTGCACTGAGTTTATAACACTTTCTGAAGCCACAATGAGATCCCTCTCCAAGCATGACCCTTGCTCTGCCGGTGATAGCCAAAATTCCTTCCCCTCACCCCGTCCTTCACACTTCCACCAGCAACACAGAGAGAAGCCGGTACAAAGCCGGGTCAAGATGATAAGAACAAAGCCTTGAAGACTGCTCTTAGATACCAGCTTTACTTCAACTGAGGGGGGAATTTTCAAAGAGGTGAACTCTTTCTGTCTCTCTCTGGCAGGAGTCTCCTGGGAGGAGAAGAAAACAGCTTTCATTTTAGCGAGTCATGATATTTATGGCCCTTTTATGAGTTTTGTTTGAAAATATAAAAGTAGATGGACTTAAATCTGTTTCAAAAGAGAGGAGATGAGAAGGGGAGAGACAGAGCATGTGAAGGGCAGGTGGGTCGGAATCATCTGCCCATGTTCAAAAGAAAATCAAATACCTTCTTTGTTTTAATATGGACCCCTTCTGCCAGTCATGAGGATAATGTCTGACCTCTTCTTGCATAGGTCCTTTTATCCCTAATGACTTACAAATTTTATCTGTCTACTACCACCGACCAAGAACACTCACCTTGGGATGAATCGTGACAACTACTAAATTATGCAACTGCAGCACCATGCAACAGGTCAGGTCTGCTTGCTCCCAGGAAGCAGACTTTCAGATCACGTCTCCTGCAGAAGTGAGAGCTTTATACTGTATTCCTGAGGGGCAACTGTCAGCTTCTGCTTGCTCACACACCAGAGTCTCATGTGGGCTTTTATCCATCCTATTTGTGGTGTCTGTTCAGCAACTGAGGTTGCACCCTCTTGAGGGCCTCTTGCTTTTCATGTGTGGAATCTCCTCTGACCCTTTGCCTCTAGGCAATACTTTTGATCCAATTCACAGACTAAGGAGCACATGCCTTGCAAAATTATGGAGGGAGGCAAGTTTAAGTTGAAGAACTGGGTTTTGCATTTGGTTTGGGATGTAGTTAGGCCCATGGTCATTTTATCTGCTCTGTGAATGAACCCTCATAGCTTGTGGCAGCTACTGCGAAATTTGTACAAGCAAAATGTACAAAGCTTCCCGTTAATTGGTAGTTTCATAAAGGCTGTTGTGGTTTCATAAACCTCTCCTCTCAAACAAGGAGAGAGAGGTTCTGCCAAACAGGCTGAAGGTCTTGGCCTGGATCTGCATCCAGTACAGAGTGATTACATAGATCAAATTGCTAGGATGGTCCACGAAGATGTGTGGAGTCACGCGATGCGTAATACCAGATGGCGTGTGCTGCATCTTTCTTTGATACTGTGTCCTGCAATAATCAAATGCAGAGAACAGGAACAGGTGAATATCTGAAGTTAGGCAGTATGTAACCTGAAGCATATAGCTGTCTGGTCAGTTGTAAACAGTCCTCACCACCACAGTTATTCTGTAACATCACTCAGAAGTCCAAAAAGGCTCTAAGACCATGTGCTCTGGGTAGAGTGCGTGGTAGTTGGGTGATGCTGTAAGAATGATCATTTCCTTTAGATGTTTTTGTTTTCTGGCTAGCATCAGCTACATCTTGGTTCAGTTTTACACCCGCACACATGCCCTTCTGAATGGAATCATTCTTCCTTTCATGGTTACTTGTTCAGAGTCCTTGGTAAGTTTGAATCAGGTTTTAAGATTTATTGATCTGGCCTTGTCCATTTTGTGGTGTGTTCTTTGATTTAATTTAATGACCGTAAAGCATTCAGGCATGTTGGCATGAAGGGTGCACTGGAAAAAACTAAGTGATTGATTGATTGATTATGGAAAGACATTGTTCTCTCCACAGTTAACAATGAAGCTAGTTTTCCATTATACTCATTTGTGTCTTCCAGGTCACAACTAAAAGTTAACCATTCTGTCTGAAATTTCCCAGGTATGAATCATCTGTGGGAGCAGTTACATTTTTTTGTGTAAGGATTAAGTTTATCTATTTTAAAGATCCATGCAAATAAAACCCCTTGAAACACAATTCATAGGGAAAGGTTCAAAGCACAGACAGGCTGTACCTTCTCCTAACCCTAAGGTGATTTTGGCACCACTACACCTAGATACTTTGCCATGGACATTCCAAAATTAACTTGTTGGTCCTGTGAAGGACTGAAACCATATTGTTACTTGCTTTTGTGACTCACAGATGATGTTTTCCCTGTGTGCGCACCCTTTGGTAGAGGAGCAGCAGTCACAGAAAAACACTGAGCTCAGAAGCTAGTAAAAGGTTGTAACAGAGGTATAGATGGAAGTGACATGAAATCAGCTCTTGAACACAATAAAATGTACCAAAGAACAAAAGGCATTCCTGAAGAAAAAAAAAATATATATATATATAAATATACAATTCTTCCATGTCCAAAAAATTTATGTTCATAGGGTTAGGCAAAGTGACAGGGTGTTCATTTAGGTTGATTATGCTGGTACTGGCAATGCTAGTTGCCTAATGAACAACCTCAGTACAACCTACTTTAAACCTCTCTCCACTTTTTACATGAAGAACAATATAACAAAACTTGTTGGTATTTAACTTATTACTCCCAGGCAAACAACTTAAAGCGTTGGTGAGATGACTGGGGCAATACACACACACCATTCAGAGCTATGATCCCATCTCTCTAAAGAACTGTTTATTTGTTACACATTGTTCACATTTTTGAAGGTTCCTTCACAACTAAAACAGCCAGAAATGTAACACATTTTTACTTTTCTAAATGACAAGTGAAATTCCACAGAATAGGTAGGTAGCTCTCAAAGAGATTTTGCAGGAACATACGAGCATACAATTTCTGTTTCCAAGCCCTAAACCATATTAATCCCATGCTTTCTGCATTTCTGCTGGATTGTCTATGAATTTAGGAAGGTCATGGATGCTATGTTTTCATGTTATAATGTATATATCCAATATATCCTGGTGAAATGCTTTAAGAAAAGGCAGACAATGCAACATAACCATGCCCAGCTAAAACTTTTTATCTTACAATTCAGCTAGCTCTCCACTACAGCTAATGTGTAAGCATTTCTCAAGGAACTGTATAAAATGGTGCTAAACGCCTTTTAAAATCATCCAGTCTAAACTAATGCCACGTGCAATAAATCAAATTGCCCTGAAAATCCTAGAGTGGAGGGGGGGAAGTGGGCCACAGCCCTACCCCTATCAGTACTACCATGCAGAATGCAGCCAATACATTAGGAATAATTCTTTCTGGCAACATTTCCACTTCCTTACAAACTTGCTTCTTCCACACTTGAATTCCCAACGTAGCGCAGATGCCATTTTATCATTTAAGTCCCACTGATGTCTGTCACCATTTCTCACAGTCCTTTTCCCATTTCCTACAAACTTATAGTTTCTGTAGATCCTACCATCTCCTTCCTTCCCAAAGAGGTTGCCCCATAACCTTTCCCACTAAATTTTTACACATCTAAACAAATGAATATTTTGCATTAGCCTCTTTGGCTTCCATACATGTCTTGCATTCTCCATCCACTGTGGACCTGCTCCTTAATTGGCCTATTGTCTTTACATCTCTTTTCTGATACTTCATATCTCCAAGCTCTCCAGCTTTCATCATTTTCTTACTTCTTACTTCACTTGGACCAACATCAAATGTGTTTCTCACTCATGTATCCCTCCTTAACTTCTTTGCTTCCCATATACCCTAAGTTTCTACATTGTTCAAAGGACATTTAGGAAACAGAATACTATAAATGAGAGGCCAGGTGTGAAAAAATGCAGGACTTAATGAGACTGGGAGACCGAGCACTAAAATGGCAGGTGAAGTTCAAAGTTAATAAAAGCAAGGCATTGCACATAAGAAAAAATAATCTAGAAAATGATGATCTCAGAGCTGACCATTTCCACCCTGCAACAAGATTTTGAGGATATAATGAATAGTTCCATGAAAATGTCACCTTGGTGCTCAGTAATAGCCAAAAACTATGCAGACTGTTAGGGGTTAACAGGGAAGGAACAGAGAGAAAAAAAAAAAAAAGAAGGCAATTATGCCACAGGATAAATCCCTGCTGCACCTGCACCATGAATACTGTGTGAGGATTTGGTCCCTCATCTCAAATAAGATAAAGTAGAACTGGAAAGGGCTCAAAGAAGAATGGTCAGGGTAGTCGTAGACATAGACCAACTCTCAAATGAGGAATGAGAAACTTAATTAGGCTGAAAAACAGACAGCTAAGGATGGGTTGGATGGGGCACAACGATAGAGGTGGGTGAGGAAAGGATGGGGCATAATGGTAGAGGTGGGTAAAGTCTTGTGGAGCATGTAGGTACTAAACAGGGATTAGTATCTTGGCATTGAAGGAGGCTGGTGGGCAGCAGGTTCAGAACAGAAAGAAAAAAGCAGATGGTTTAGCATTCAGTGCATAGTAAGTACAAGACTTCTTGCCATGAGAGATCATGGAGGCTAACAGGTACAAGGCTATAATGGCTATAACTCAAAAATGATTAGGCACCTCCATGGAAGAAAAATCTATCAAGGGCTATTAAAAACAAAAATATCATGTCTGGCTCATGAAGTCCTTGAGTTGCAAATGATTGGAAGCTGGGAGATCATCCTGGGGAAATATCACTTATATCACTGCTCTTATATTCTTCCCTAGATATTCACTGTTGGTCTCCACCAGACACAGGATATTGAGCCAGATGGACCTTTGGTCTGACCCCTTATAGCCTTTCTGATGTTCCCGTGTTTATATTCTTAACTGACTGTATGGATGCTCCTTGCACTTTCACCTTCCACTACACAATGCTAAAAAAAAAAAACCAACAAAAAAAAACAAACACCTTCCTGCCTACAGCAGCAAAGCGAGGCTGAGCAATAATATCTGTCCCAGTGCATCTTTGCTGAAAAATCCTTCCCAGATAAATTTGGATACTTACCTACTCTTTTAGTCTAATGTTAGACTAGTGTCATTGCTGAAAAACCATTCCCTCTGCAGCTCTGGTCACCTGAAACAGTCTGTGCAGACCTCTCCTCTTTCAGTGATTCCCTACCTCCTTCTAAATTCTCATCTTAAAACCTGACTTTCTAGCCTGCCTTCAACCTCTTCATTTCTGTCTCTCCTGGTTATTGGTCTTATGACTGAATGCTTTAATATTTTCACCATGCAAGGTCTTTATGTCACTGTTTCATGTAATTTATACCTGTGAGCTGGAGCCTTTCCCAACTCGCTTTCAAGCACAGGCCATACAGTGAATGGAGTCCAAAATTATCCCCACCCCCTTATTGCTTTGGGGGTTTGGCTTTATTAACAAGGATATAAGCAATAAGAAAATAAAGTTCAGCTGTTTCTAAGGCTTCTCCCTCATGACTGCTCAGCCAGCATCCTAGATGGCTTCTCCCCGGCAAACCATTTTTATCTCCCTTTTAGACAAGCGAACTAATAAGCCACCTACCTCAGTGAGTCAGCAGAACCCACTTAACCCTTTCCCAGAAGGGTCAAAGCTCGCTATCAGGATGGTTTGGCTCAGCCTTGTTACAGAACCATATTCTGCCCTTCGGTCTTGAATAATTTATTTGTGCGGCAGACCTGGATTACTGTTTAAATCAAAATGCTACCCAAACAAAGGCTGTGCTGTGCAGTGCAAAATGAAACCAATTACTACATCATATGATGCTCATCTTTTACAGTGTGAGATGCCCCCTACAGTACCTGCAGAGGACAGACATTTCTGTTGAGAGCAGCAGCCAGCCTTAGGAAGCAGGAGAGAGATTTTCAGAGGGAACCAGCCTTTGATAAAAAAGTAAATTCACTGCCAGAAGGTATTGCGCACTTTCACTTTGATCCGTCAAAACTTGAGTAACTGCTTACTGTTGTGAGAAGACAGAGGACGGATCACGTGGTTATACTTAAGACCTTTTCTAGATTGAAATTAAAGCAAGCTCCAGTTATGCATAAGCATTAAATTGTTTTGCACAGAACAACTTTACCAGAGGTAAAGAAAAGCAGAAAATGCCTATCCTAGCACATTGCAGAAATTCAATATAAAATCTCAGAATGTGGATCAAAGCCAGAAATGTCACCACTTTAAAGAAAAACCTCACGGAAGTATGCAGAAGTAAGGGATATATTGTATTATATATTACATCATAGTAGAAGTGCATTATAAGCCTTGCAGCACCTCTGGATGCCCGAAACATTAACAAGACAGTGTTCCTTATGTACTGCAAAAATGTAATCTGAGTTTACTCAAAAAAATCCTGACACGAGTAAAATATGTTCTTTTTCTTATTTTTCTAGCCCTGTTATTGTTCAATCACCTGATTTCGAGACTCCTTTCACCTGACAATAAGCAGCTATCATTTGCCTAGTCCTGCCTGTCAGAAAGTCATCTTTATCTTTAGAGAAGCAGGGATAATGTCCAATCAGTGAGTTATAGTTGAGAGAAACGATTCTAAGTTTAGGAAAATTGGCAGCTGCATTTTGTTATCAGTAACCATTATTTAGATAGCATTGCTGATGTGCATAGCATCGTATAGAGAAGGATAAAGACCAGGCCCTTGCCCTGTGGAGATTACTGTCTATATTACACAATTAAACCAGTGAGAGGTGCTAGCATAATGCTAATAGTGAGCTCTAAGCTTCACAGTGAGGGGGAGAAGAGATGACAAGAAAGCGAAAGACAAAACTACCCGTGAGAGAGCAATGCCGCACTGTAGCATCTTCCCTCCATTGTTGTTTTATATTCAGCTCTGCCGGAGGGTTTTGTTGTTTCCAAGCACGGTCTGTACAGAAAAGCAAACATATATCTCCAGAGGAGAAACTGGCTTAGGTGTTTATAAGAGAGAGGTGGAGGAAGTTGTCTGGTGACAAAGAGTTGGGTGCTTTGACATGTCAAAGACAGAGTGTCTTGATATGAGCCCCGCAAATGACACTGTGGCAGCCCCAGCAGAGCCATCAGTTCTCACGTGCACGAGGCTCTGCAGGGCACGGAAGACCTGAGGCCGTTCCCGCAGCCTATTCAGCTAACGTGGAGGCTGCGCTCCCTTCCCTCGCTCTGAAAAATGGGCTCTGTAGCTCGCACGATGCAAAGAGCACATTAACTGTCACACAGCAACTAAACCTACCACCTCCTAAAAGCAGGCTTCAAAGCACCACATTCAGTAGGCATACATTTTGTCCTTAGGTACGTCTTTGCACAGTGCCTTCAGCCAACACTTCAGCTATGCATCATTTTATTATGAGGTCAGTTTGTGTGTCACTCTCTTCTTTTAAGGCAAACGTGTTGAAAATCAAGACATGACAATCTGACTATAGATATAAAAGCAGACTCAGCTGAGCTGCATACATACAACAAACTGAAGCCAGTACTTCAGAAACCCAGCCTAACCCAACACTAGTCCTAGCCCTAACTCTGAATCTTGAACTAGATCAGAGCACAATTTTTAGAGAGATGGTAGTACTACTTTGTTTTTGCTTTGTTGACCCAAAGTTATTAGCAGGAACCAATCATACTGGAGCAAAGATGACTCCATCTAATGAGAACAATGGTACCACAGGAATATATTCATTACTGCACTGAACTTCTGAAAAGAAGGAGGCATTTTCTTTTTTCTAGTATTTCACTTTGCTTCAGCTACTCAGTTAAAGAAAACAGTCTGTGTATTCCCCAGAACAATCTTATTTCTGTAGACATTCATAAGACTGGTGTAGAAAATGGAGCCTACCTACCAATATCTTCTCAGCGGTATAAAGTAAAACTGATTAAGAGAGGAACATTCTTCAAGTTCCTAGAAAAGGCTGTTGGCTTCTACTTTTTATGATCAAAAAAATCCTAGAAAAAAAATATGTCCGTCTGTAACGAGACTAGGAAATTGAAATAATCAAAATGGGATTTGATTGGTCTTTTGAATTGAGATGCTACCATGACTTTACTGCTGAAACATCGTCTGGCTCCTAATGGCTTCTAACATTGTGTTCCTACCTACATTGATCATTTAATACTAGCATCTTCTTTCTGAAAACCACAAACACTTCCAAAACTTGACCTCTTCCCTTTATCACTTTTGATTAAGAAAAGAACTATCTGCAGGAAATGCCCTACAAACCACAAAGGATTATCAGAAATATAATGATGAGTGATTCTGGGACTCTGGGACTCTGCTTGTGTTCCTCTAATCTGATTCTTGGTCACTCTTCCTTTCTCCGCCGGAGCTTTGCAGTAGTTTCTTCTAGTCGGCTTCTCCAAGCAGCAATAATAGCATCATCATCCATTTCTTCTTCCTCCTCTTTCCGCATGTTTCTCCTGTACTGAGAGAACTGTCTAGATGCAAATCTTTCTTCACTTAGTTCCACTTTTGCCTCTTTCTTCCCATCCTCTTCAGACTTTGAAAAGCTCTGGGTGAACTTTCTCTTAGCTCCAAATTCTGACACGTCTGACCTGGCCTCCTCTTCACACGCCTCCACGTGATGAGATCTGACTCGACTCTGTGTAGATGGTTCAGGGGATTCAGAGTCAAAGGAGGGTTCAGGTGTTTGGCTGAAACTACGCAGCTCTGGGCTCTTTTCTCCAGAACTTGTCTCGCTGACCCTTGACCTTGTGAATGTATACATCTTTTTGTCCTCTTTTGCAGAAGCAGAGGAAAATCTTGACATGGTTCTCAGAGAATCTCCTTTTGACTCATAGGAGGAACAGCTGTCCAGCTCTTCTCTTTGGGATCTTGAAAATCTGTAACTGGATGTTTCAGAATCCATCTCTCTAACTTTGGATGACCTGCTATATTTCTCTCTAGACTTCTCACTTCGATCATGATATGATGATTCTTTCTCTGCTTTCAGGCCACTGAGCCACTTTGTAATATCAGTCTCTAGTTCTGACTTTTGTGCACCTGTGTTTGCAGATTGACTGGACAGAGCAAAGGTTGTATCATTTCTATCAAGATCTGCTTGCAAAGGGTGCCTGTGGCTATTTCTTGTACTCTCTGTGTCATCTTCTATTTCATTTTCCTCTCCTTTGACCACCTTTTTTTTAAACAAAGTGCTGCGTTTATTGTCTCTGACCACCTTCTCAATTTGATAATCTGACATTTTCTCTCTCATTTCCATTTGCATTTCCTTCTCCTTCCTCCTGATCTTCTTTAGGTCAACATCATCAGCAAAGAGGCTGTACAGTGGTTTGCTTGTCTGAGTAGTCTTCATGTTTGAACTAGTCCCGTCTGTCCTTGCACTTGTCGAGGAATTGCAAGACAGGACAGACTGAGACTCAGCCCTCTGCATGTCCTGCTGGCGGAGCTGAGAGGCAGCAAGAGAGGAGCCACTCTGAGCACTGAGAAGGGAAACCTTATCATCATCTGTACGCCTGCCAAAGTCTCCTGACATTACGCTGGAGGCCATTGCAGACGATGGACGGGACAGCATCATTATCTCATTTTGCTTTTGAGCAATGGTTTCACTGACCACATTAGCAATCCAGTTCTGAATGCTTGCCATGGATATTGTGTCACCTGGGCCAACTTGGAGATTGGGAAGGGGTGTACTCGGCTGCATTGCCCCAGTGCTGCTCCTGGTCTGGGATAAAGATGAATGATTTGTCTGCATGCTCAGTGTAGAAGCTGCATCCTCAGCACCGTTTGCAGAAGGTGCTGAGCTCCAGAAAACTGACAGTGGGATATTCCCACTCATTGTACTGTCTGTCTCCCAGCTGCACATGGACTGGCTTTCTTCTAAGATTTTCTTTGAACGTTCAAGTAGCTCTATACGCCTCTGCTTCTTTTTAGCTGAAGCAGAATCTTCACTTTTGGCAAACTCCACAAATTCC
This sequence comes from Anas acuta, assembly GCF_963932015.1. NCBI lineage: Eukaryota > Metazoa > Chordata > Aves > Anseriformes > Anatidae > Anas > Anas acuta. The sequence goes on along the minus strand of NC_088979.1, from coordinate 109,347,325 downwards.
TCCTTGCTTTCACTGCCCACCTTCTTCTGCCGCTTCATTTTCCAAGCTTGGTAAGCACTCAGGTTAATATCTGACAAACTCTTTCCTTCAGTCTCCTCTCCATCTGCCTGTCTGCCATCTTCAGTTGGAGATGGTGCAGAAGATGAGGATGATGCTAAATCCTTCTTGTGAAAGCCAAACTGGATCCTCTTGACTTTCCACCTTTCTAGAGGAGTCAACTTCTCTTTGTTCTTTTGGCAGAAATTATAAAACGAGCTACTGTCTGAAAACACACTTTCCTCGTCCACATCCCTCTCCTCTCTTCCTGTTTCTGAGGATTGCCTCTCCCCGGTATTTTTATGCTTAGAATGATACCTTTGAGAAGCTTCCTTCTCAATCTCCAGGAGCCTCTGGTTCCACATGTCCCAAGTGCTCTCGGAAGACACAGAGTCTGTGCGGCTCCTCCTCATCCTGCTAAAGCTACTGGCTTCTAGCTGTTGTTTTAGGGTTCGGATCTCAAAACTGCTCACACTCTCAACATCACTAAATTCACCTGATGGGGAAGGTCTTCCTCCCATTCTGGAATCTCCATCCTCCTCCCTGGGTGGATCCCCCATTTGGTATTTCTCATTTCTGCGCTGCCAGTCGTGGATTCTCTGTTCTACATCCTCCTCAGATTGTTCCCCTTCCTGAGCCAGAAATGTTGGTGATGTTCTTCTTCCATGGTTAATTGTTGATTCCTTTACAGACAGGCCTTCTTTCTTCCTCCATTCCTCATATAACCGTTCCTCTTCCTCCTCACTGATGAAGGTGGAGTGTTTTGAGGCCCAGCTGGTTTTTCCCACTGATGAAGAGCTCCTAAGACTACCTAGCATGCTGCTGGTGTCCTCTTCTTCTACTGTGATGGAGTGGGCTTTTGCTCCTACGATGCTTTCTGAGTCCCCAACTCCAGACAGCCGGGAAGATGTCCCTGCGTGGGCAACAGGACTTTGACTAGGAGTGACATCTTCATCTCCAGTATTATCCAACTCTCGTTCCTCCAACAACTGCTCATTGAGCTCCCTTAGCTGTTTGAGAAAGCCATCGTTGGGGTAAATGGCACGCTTCTTTCTCAGAGTCATCAGAGCTTCCAGAATGGTCATATGGTGGTAGATCATCAGGTAAGCAGCCACCAGCACAGCTGAGCGACTGATTCCCATTTCACTGCTGACAAGGATTTTTCCTACAGACATTGAATATAAAAGTAATTAACTATTTCCAGTAATAGAGAGAGGTTGCTCTGTTATGCAGCACAAACACATTCTCTGAATACTGTTAAAAATTAGATAGATTATATGTTTTGTTGCCTGAAACCACAAGTAAATATTTATTGTTACTTTTATCTCAGTAGAAATCTACATACACGAGAACAAAAAATATTAGTCTCAAAAGCTGTGGTCATGCAGATTTTAAAACAAGCTAAACAATATTCATATTTTCACCTATACACTTCCCCAAATAATCAAAATCTTATAACAGGTATTAGAAAGACAAGCAATGCAGTATTCTTTGACTTCCTGGCTGACTTGGGGCAAGACATTTAAGCTTTCCATGCTTCAATTTCCCTATAAGTGAAAAAGGAGATATTAGCACTAGCCTCCAGGAAGGTATTGGAAGGATAAGCAAATCAGTTAATATCTATAAGGCACATTATAGGATGTAAATACAATTTTATATTAAATTAATCATATTTTTTCCAGATCTGCTGTTTGGAAGGTACACTCAGATAGTTATACGTAGACTGGCTGGTGGCCAGAGACAGAACATATCTTGGAACAGGACAACCAAACAATTAGCAGAAGAGAGCTGATTTTGACTCTGACAAAGTGATACAGATGCTCCGTATCTCTGGGACCCATTGTTCTGTCAATAGTGACTGCAAGAGCTAGAATCAAATCTGAGGATCTGTTGTATTTCATGGCCATTTACACAGAAATCATCTCTTGTAGAAAACTAAGCTTTGGCACAAAAGAATTGTCTTGTAAAGTTAGTTTTATAGCAAACTATAGTTAAAGAAAAGCTTGTAAATATGAAGAGAGCATAAATGAGGCTTTGCTAGACTGCAAATAACTGAAATTACTGTTCCCAGATGTGTGATAAACACCAATTTATCAACGTGCTGTTTGCACAGAAGCTTAATGAAGCCAGTTTAAACACCACTTCCTGACTGATGATGTGTTACCATAAGTATTTACTTAATGTACCTATTCCTACAATCTCAATATGTCTTTTGTACCTTCATACCAAAAGCCCTAGATGCCTTCCCAGTGTTTTAACAGCCAGTAAAGCCTATCTAACAGCTCACCAAAAGGGGGAGATCTCATTCCTCTGCTTTCTTTCTACACTTCCCTCTCTCCCTGCACCCTCCCCTGTGTTGTCTCTGGTACTCACTGGGCCCTTTGATGATCCGATTAACTCACTAGCCCAGTAAAAACCCTCCGTTCCCTGTTGGGCAGTTGGTTTTGCTGTATTAGTGAGTTGAATGGTTGATGAATGTCAGCAGTGGCACAGAGTAAGTACATATCAGTAATATGCCCGGAGAAGAAATGGGAGTTATGAGTAATAACATAGAAGAGTAGAGTGTCCCTCCCCTTGTTGGTAGTGGTGAGCTATAAAAATTGGCTCAACTTGTCTTATGCAACTACATCCTAATTTAACTAACAAAACTTTTCATTTTTCTTCTTGTCACTTCTACTAAGACGGAACCCGTTGTTCTCTACAGAAATTAAATGCATTTAATACATATAAAAAAACACAACAGTAGTATCACCGATTCTGGTGTTCATTCTCATATTGGGTTTAATAAAGATTTTCCTAACTGTCTCCTGAAGTTGCTACAAAATGACCAGTCTACACTGGAGGCCCACAGAAGTATCATTTGCCATAGAACTGGCGTCCAGCAAATTATAAAATAGCCTGGGTGCAGACTCCCAGGGGTTCAACCCATTTTTTTTTGTTTGGCTCTAGTAAGCCAGCCTGTTCTTTTGTAGGAAGCATCCTTGCAAAATTGAGACTCAGAGCGTAGAGTAATATAACAACTTGGAGCAGTGCTTCATCTCATTGCAATAGCAGGGTGATTTCAAAGCTGCTGAGGCAAGTGGCTTGCACCCAGTTTGATTCCAAAGAAAAGGGGCTTGCAGCAGGGATTGCCAGGCTGCCTCCTCTCACTGGTCTGTCCCCTTTCTGTTTTGTATGAGGCATGGCAGAAATGGGCAAGAAGTGTTCACCGTAACTGTATGCAAAAAACAATCAATCTGTCCTCTACCCAATTACAGATGTGGCATCAGCTGTTTATCAGAGTAATACTTCCACCCATTAATTCCCAAGCACTCTGAACCAGTTTAATCTTTTCCTCTTACCCCTGTAAGTCAGCAGTGCTTCATCCAGGAACTCTGCAGCTGGACGGAAGTGTTTGGAGATATCCATATCTGGAAAATCATCCACTTCAATGCCCATATATTGGATATTCAGACCATTGTAGAAGCCTGGTCCTGTGTATACACCTGTGCCGTGAGCTGCATTCAAGACATGTGTGATCCCCAGTCTCTTCAGACGGCTTTTGTTCACTGCGACACTTCTTCAGAAAAGAAAAAAATAATTATGTTAGATATCAGTGCACCTATTACAGGTGGGAAAGAAGCTGTCTGCTGCAAGTGCTACCCAATTCCCAATCTGCGTCACTCATCCAATACGCAGCTCCTCTCAGACCTTAAGGTCCTTTGAGGGTTCTGCAGATATTTCTCTCCAATACTCGCTGGGAAAAGAAAATGAAAAACCTGCACTCACCAGTATCACACTCACTCACAGCATGCTCAGTTTCAACTCCAGCTTGGTTGTAAAATTATCCTGCCATCTTAGGTTCAGGTTGTTTACTTATTTCTCCATTTTTATCACCCTATAATTGATGTTTTAAACTATATCCCCTTATCCCCTTCTAGCCATTTCCACTCAGTGTTTGCTATGGAATTTCTTTTTTAATTCTCTTTCACATAAGAAGGACTTTAGTCTCAATTTCAGGGCCAAATTCCAATCAGAAGAGTTTAATTTGGGCTCATTTCCCTTTTCCTTTCCTAAATTGTCTGAAGCATCAAACTAGCATAGGAAAGCTGCTGAACTGTATTCTACAAGTATTTACTTTCCAGCACTCAGAGATCTTTGTGAGAATGTTTTAAAAAACATCTTGGGGCTGTCTGGGGATGAAAGGTATTAGATGCATGTAATATATGCTATGCCTTCAGTGGTTCCATCTGACCCTTCACTGGGAATCTCACGCAACAGGATGACAGAAGCTGATGCTCACTTTTCTGCTATAAAGACATTAGGCCAGACTTCATCCACAGCGTCTCTGGGGGTCTCCAGCCTGTCCTTCACAAGTGCCCTCTGCAAGTCCATCACACATGGTGTGTTAAACAAGCTGGTGTCATCAATCTTCTCCTTAACTCGGTTGTACAGGTCTTCCACCATCAACTGCTGTGCAGACTCTAACATCCTGGGACACACTGCATCTACCTTGATGTCCTTTGTCTTCAGTTCTGGAATAAATTGACAATGTAACAAAAAACATGTAAAAACAAAGCAAATCTATGACCAGATGACCAGACATTCTTTGTTTCCGGAACAACCCTTGGAGACTTCTTTTTTTTTTCCTCAATGACTTTACACCATCCTGTCTGCAACGTATGCATGTACATGCTTATACAATAGCCTCAAGATAGGTAGTTATGGGAAAAGCATAGCTCACTCTCCTCTCAGTCCACAGACCTGCTCTGGCCAAAGACTCGGGAGTTAAGTGCACACTCATTTTAGCCCCAAAAGAATGGAAGAGGACAGCTTGTTGCAGCAAGCACCAAGCATTCAAATTGTATTCACTACCATAGTACATGATTCTGCCACAGATTCAGTGCACAACTTCAAAGGAAATCACCAAACCTTTCTGTATTTTTTTTTTTTTGTGATTTTCACTTCTGCTTCAAGCATGATTTTGCTCATAAAGGCACTTTTTTTTTTTTTTTTTTTTTTGTCATTTTAAGGTCTCTGGATGAAAAAGGCAAAACAACTTCAACTCAAGTCTCTTACTTACTTCTTTCTTTCACACTTCCTCCTCTTACCTTCATTGATTATTTGTTTGGCAGCCACAGCAGATGACAGATGGATAGGATCCATGAAGATGCTCTCTGTATCAGTGTCCGATATTATCGAATACCTGCCAACCGACCACACTTCCTATTAGGTAAATGCCCTCCACCGGGATCCCATCTCTGTGACTTTAGTCCTTTTACCCATTCCAGAGGAGAGCAAGAGGGAACTGGAGCAGAGAGGATCCACTGATGATAGAAGGGGAGCCCCAGCTTTTCTCCCAGCCCTCATACTGCTCTCCAGAGGGATACTATAGGCTTTAAATATGCCCTGTTATCCAGTGCTTGCAGGATGAGACAGGTCTCAGGTGAGAGGAGCTGCAGTGGGCAGAGGGTGCAAGTGAATAGACTGGTGGAGAAGGTTTTGGGTTGAGAGGATCAATGTCTGGTTTTGAGACAGGGAGACCATAGGGAATAAACTCACAAGGAGCTCCCACCTTGACAGACAGATACAAACATTGTCCTACTTAGAATTTATTAAGCAATTCAAAATTAATTATGATACAAAACCAGCATTTTTTCTGTTATTTAATTGTCTGCAAGCACCCTTTGAGTTATCTCAAACTGCAATACAAGCAGTGTGATTGTAGGCTATGAATCTCTACCTGAGTATTCAGTACACTGGTTACTTCACAGCATGAACCTGTGCTAAGGCTCTTCAGTCACACAGTGTTGCCTAACTGCAGGTCAGAAACAACTATGAAGCCCACAAATACCTTTGAGGATATTTTTTTGGCACACAGAGTGATTTACACAAATCTTTGTTAAGAAAAAATGGGCCACAGTCTTGAAAACGCATATATTCCCATCTGGGTCCACACAGTCCAAGCAAACCTTCTGCTCATATTTAGACCATCTTAACAAAATATTTTGCCCCAGCTTTTTCCCTGAGGTACACCCTCTATGTTTTCTTCCATAAAGATTATATTGTTCATTAGTACAAGGTTGCTGCCCTCAGAGAAGCTATCTGGAAATGCAGCCTTTCTGTACTTGCAATGTTTGTGTTTAATTAATGTAGGAGAAGGAGGATGATTAATGTGCAATCAGGATGCAGCAAGACAGCTAAACTGCTTTCATGCTGCATACTCAAAGTGGAAGACACTGCCACTGGAAACCGCTCAGTGGGCTCATCCATGTTGGCTCGCTGGGCTCCAGCACTTGTCAACCATGACCGAAAGTAGTCCTTTCCTACCTCTTTTAGGCAGTTTATGAGATGAGCATGGGGAGTCTTGTTTACAAGAGCTGAGACAAATTTGTAGCGCTCAATTTCATTTACTATAAAGGGTTCTTCAAAGCTCAATATAAAGATCACAGTCCGCAATAATCTGCCACCACAGCCACAGATTTTACCATTAGCTGCCTGAAGCATCCATGGGGCTGCAAAACAGCTGGATGCTTCAATGGTTTCACTTTGGAGAAGACCTTGGCATTTTCATCACTGTATTTGGTACTAACAGCAAAGAAAAAAAAAGGGAAGGGAAGGGAAGGGAAGGGAAGGGAAGGGAAGGGAAGGGAAGGGAAGGGAAGGGAAGGGAAGGGAAGGGAAGGGAAGGGAAGGGAAGGGAAGGGAAGGGAAGGGAAGGGAAGGGAAGGGAAGGGAAGGGAAGGGAAGGGAAGGGAAGGGAAGGGAAGGGAAGGGAAGGGAAGGGAAGGGAAGGGAAGGGAAGGGAAGGGAAGGGAAGGGAAGGGAAGGGAAGGGAAGGGAAGGGAAGGGAAGGGAAGGGAAGGGAAGGGAATAAACTGGAGAGGTGCTTCTGCTCATTTTGAGTGACTGGTCATCAGGAGGAGAGTGACTTATGAGGATCAACAACTAATTTTACTTTATGTGAGCTCAGTGAACTTCCTAAACAATTTTTGAATATGTGTAGTTAAATGAAATAAGGACTTTGTCTTTATTTTCCTGCAGTGTCCCACAGTTACTAATAGGAAATATTTTGCAGCCTCCTGCTTAGTGAGACCACTGAGGCAGGTTCTTTTCAACAGATCCTATTCCCTGCCTTCAGCTAAAGCATCTCAAATTGTACAGAAAGCCCTACAGAGCATTTTGCTTTAGGAAAGGGGTACAAAGGGATGATTTCTTTCCTCATGTTAGGAGAAAACACATCTAATCATGCTTGTTTTTCTTGCAGTAACTCTATTCCTGCTCATGCAGTGTCGGCCTCCTGTTCAGTGCCCAAAGCCTGTAGCTAAAGATGGCTGTGAACCAAACGCAGATCCCGAGACCCTCAGACTTTCTGGGGCAGGGAAGGCCCAACATGGACAGAAAACACCCACAGGTCCTTACGACGGGCAGAAAGACAGACTACACGCTTGACCCGAGAGCCTCCGTGGAGAGCAGGACAGAAAGGCAGGCGGCCCGCCACCACACACACTCACCGGCTGGGCGAGGGGCTGCGGAGATAGTGGGCCTGCACCGCCCTCACGTCCGGGCCATCCTCCTCCTCATCGGGCACCACCTGCTCGCTGTCCGAGTCTCCGCCGCTGGCCATGACGGCTGAGGGAGGATCTGCTGGAAGGAGTCACAACGCAACGCGGCACCGTTACGGGTGGCACGAGGCTAGCGGTGTTCCCCGGCCACTGGGGCAGGCAGTGGGGGCTCAAGGCTCCTTCCAAGCGAGGAGGTGGTGAGCCAGCCCTAATGACTTCTCTGCCAGGGTGCCTGCTGATCCCGTGTCCTCGTGAGGCTCCCTGGCTGGTGCCCAGCAAGTGCCGGAGCTCTTCTTGCCTGTGAGTAAGCACGCAGGGAAGCCGGGAGGGAAGGGGTGGTGGGGCAGAAACTCTATACCCCCCGTGCACGGTCTCTGGACAGAGCTGTACACTGCCAGACCGGGACCGCAAAGAGCATCAGGGGAAAGAAACATGAGACCTCGCCTCCCCAACACGAAACGCTCCTCAAGCTCCAGGCCAACGCCACGGCTTCGGCCAGCTTTACCCCTCAAGACTTTGTCCTTGGAGCTAGGAGGCTGCCATGCCCACCCAGGGGCCATGAAAATGGAGCCACTGCCACCCCCCTGGGTGGGAGCAGCTGCTGCTGACAGGGCAGCAAGCGGGGAGGCTGGGAGCAAGGAAATGGCACTTACCGCCTGCGCCTGGATGAAGGGATAGGTCCTGGTTAGGGGCACAGCAAAGGAGCCCAGAGAGTAGGGTAGGAAACCTGGCAGGGAATAGTACGAGGAAGAGAGAAACCAGCTGCCCCCTCTCTCTCTCTGTGGCTTCTTCATTAAGGGGCAGGACAACTGTCGGCACCAAACCTTTATCAGCTCTCTAAATATAGCCTTGTCCCAGCACTGGCTGCTGGACTGCAGGGGGAAAGAATTCAGTGCCTCACAGACGGCAGCTGGTCAAGTGTTTAACTCCTTCCCTGCTGTGGGACGGGCCTCCCCACGTTTCCTCCTTACAGGAGGCACATGGAGAAGAGCACGGAACCAGTGAGGCCCAGTCTCTGCCTTCAGGGAGCCTCCACACAACTGGGACCTTGCCGAGCACAACCTGAGCAGCCGGTACGACCTCTGATGTCCTTGGGAAACACAGTGCAGGGTGAGCCACTCCAGGCTCACTAGAAGCAAGTGGAATTTCCATTTTGGAAGGGCAAGGACTTGGGTACACTGCATCTTCCCTTGATGCCGATTCAAAGAGGAAACCTCCCCTTCCAACTCACTGACTTCCCAGCAAAGCTTGTGGGCCAGGCTCAGATGGGGCAGAACATGATGACAGCTGAAGTGTTATTTACTTGTACCGGTGGCTCCAGTTCTGAGTCATGCAGTGACATCCCACTGTTGATTCATTTTGCAAACAAACAAGCAAGGAAGAAAGGATGTAGAAAAGGACACGGATCTACCTCATACCATAGATACCACTGCTGCTGCATCATTCTGGGCAGGGGGTGCCTCTCCCCCTTGCTTCTTACTTGAGTGCTGCATCCCTACATGGGGATGGGGCCACATCTGCAGGGACACCACATCACAACAGGCAAAAGCCAAGAAACAGGAACTCAAGTCTTTGTGTACTCATAGCTCAGACTTGTCTTTAAACAGTTACTGGGGCGGGCAAGCAAGAACAAGAAAAAGTGATAGATTTAATCTTGCATGTCACACCAAGGGGAAAATGGATTTTGGATTACAAGTTTGAACAGATCCTAATGGTTTCATGTACCAAAAGAGGATGAACTGTATTGATCCTACAGCTGTCTTCTCAGTGCAATGCAATTGTTAGCCATTTCTCAAAAGCAGTATCACATGTGTTCTTGTTAATTACTGCTAAATGAGGCAGGAAGTGATCTGAAGACGTTTGCTTATGGACTTCCATATTATTGGAGAACAGAGCTTTTAAATGACCTAAATGTTGCAGGAGCACATACCCCATTGACACCCAATAAAAAGTGGTGCTTTTAAGTCACTGAATTGCTTCTGAAAATCCTCTTCATGATTCGTTAGAATACAACTGCAACAGGGGATTATAGCCAGACCTGAAAATCCACCACAACCATTCCCATGTAGACATGCAGATAGGACCTGCCTAAGTTACAGACTTGTGGAGAACAAGCAAACAGCATGGAGCCTGGAAGCTGTTCCTTACAATTTGCTACAAACTGTTGCCTTATGGGATTACGGTGGCCATGCAGAAAAGAGACAAGGATGCTAGAAATCTTTGCTAATGAGTGTATGTACATGCAAACATAGCAGAAAGTAACAAGCTGTAAGAGCTTTGGCATCTATCATCGGAGATTACTACACCCATTCATAGATGCACTCACACTGAACATGGCTGGGGGCTACCCTCTTAGGTGGGAGAGATAGGATCTTGACGGAAGGTTCTTCCTCTGTCTTAAAAAGGAGCTGGTGTTAGCATTATGCTACCTAGGCATAGATATTTAAGCTGAACGAGGCTTATTGTTCCCCATGTCAAACCACGCGTTACTTCAGTTGTGTTGTATACTCCCAATAATTGCACCCTTTGGGCTGCCTCCTCTCTCGCTTTCTGTATCTACGTGATAGGAGAGACTCATAAAGGCAGTTTAATTGAGGAAGGACTGTCGCAAGAGGGGAAGGGGCAGAGAGCAACAACAGATGTCAAAGCTTACTGGCAATCTGCCTTGTCAGTCTGGCCAGGAGGAGTGGTGTAGTGGAATAGCACTTTACAAGAGAAGGAGGAAGCAAATCTATGATGCCACTGTGAAGAAGCCTTCAGGTAAAGGCAACTGCTTCTCTAGCCACCTGCAAGTTAGAAGGAAGAGCACCTTGAGGCAAAACAAAGGGGAAAGGAAGAGGAGAGCAATGAAAGGGCTTCAGCTGTTTGTTTTCAGTGCAGGTGAGTACTAATTTGGTTATGTCCTCAAGGGTTAGGTAGAAGGAAACAGCACCACAAAGTCTGAGCAGCGTTGGGGACTTGGCTTTGTTTAGTAAAAGTTTCTGCATGTTTATGATTAGGCGGGTCTATTTACTTTCTCTATGCTGAATGTCCAGACTTGCAGGCATCTCTTAAAGCTGCAAGATAATTTCAGGAACACGAAAAGAATGCTGTTCTTCAGGAGGCTGGAAAACATGTTTTTGAAATGAATTTTAATTGCTTCTGTCAAACACAGCATTTCTTTCTGAAGAAGGCACTTCCTCAACCAGAATTGGAAAAGGCCTTGGGTATTAATTTTTTGTATGTAAATCTGCATGTAATATATGCCTCCATAAGTTTAAATCCTACTGTTTATATATACTCTGATGTGACTTGTGATCTCTCTATATTATACATCTCAAGGGGATTCACAACGACCCCTACCTACGCATATAAATCAGCCAGACTTGCCCTTTCTCATCCTGCCTTGCAGAACCTGCACTCTAAGTTCCACTGCTTTTGACCTGTTGCCTTCTCATACAAATGCTTATACGCCATCCTGCAGACTTTAAAAAAACCTACTCACTTGGAAATCAAAAATCCTGAAAACTGTGCTTCAACAAATAAACCCACAAGAAAAGAAATTCATGAGGTTTAACGTAATTAGAAAAGGTGGCTGTGTTCCGTATATAACAAACATGACTTGAGTAATAATTTGGCAATCAATATGTAAATTGCATGACACCATTGGTATTCATTCTCCTTTTTAATTATTCTCACCTTTCATACGATCTAAACTACAGATGGTAAACTTTTTGGTGCAAAAATATGTATGGTGTGTGAGGCTCTTTTTGCCTGTTTGGGCAGGATTCAAACAAAAATTCACTGTTAAAATACTGGCCTGTGAAGAATTTTTGGACAAGGTATAGTAGATTCTTGCAGTGGACCAGAGCAGAGAAACTACACAGCACTTTGCAGTGTGGTGTTGGGATACTTGAACTACCTATGTCAAGCTCTCAGTGCAGGTTGACTTCTGCTGAACTTCTCACTGCAATTGTGTGAATAACTGATACTGTGTCCTTCTTGCTGGATGAAAAATCCCAAATGGTCATTTTGAATCAAACAAAATACTTAATTTTACTGCAAATTTCACATTGAAGAGGTTTCTACTCTCCCACTTTGGAGTTAAATTCCAGCTATATTTCTCTGTAAAAATTAAAAATCGGAGCATCTCCTCTTGAAAGTGAAACATTTCAGTTTTTCCTAAGTTCCTCACTAGTCTAATCAATCAAGGCAACTCAGTGAAAATAAGTTTGTTTGGTTAGAATCTCTTTTTTTTTTCCTTTAATTGTTTTCAGCTCTACTAGTTGCCCTTCGGTCTGTTTTTATACTCTGTATTAATATTTATTCAACAACGAATGTGAAAGTAAACACGTTGCTTTGATTGTCTTCTTCCTTTGCACTAATACTGATGCTTTAAGTTGAGCAGAGGGAAATAACCATTTTAAAGAATTGAGAAGTTTTATAAACATACTAATAAATAACAGTAAAAAGTAATTCATCTTAAATCTAGATGATGCCATCCAACAGTATATTGGTTATTGGTCCCCTCTCCTTTCCTGAAGTTCTTTCAGAATTGAATATCCTGTTCCTTCCACTGTATTTTGAATAGATTCTGTTTTAGCTCGGGAAAAAAAAAATCAAACTTTGATAAATAAACCACAATTTTTAGATATGCTAACTATAACTAGATGGCTGTTGGTGACTTTGTGAAGGAGTAAAATGTGGTGAGAAGGGGGATGGAGAGAAATCAGTGCGAGTAAATGGCACTCCAGAATGAAACCATGAAGCTTCCCTGAGAGCCAAAAGGAGTTGTAACAACGGCAACATGGGAGTAGGAAAGAGATGTAATGGATGAAAAATGGGAGAGCATCAGAAGATGTCAGGCATGAGGATGACAGCAACACACAAATAAGTCATCTTGCTTGTTATCAGCTGCTTCTCCAGTACGTCAATGTTCCTCGACTCTGCACTGAAGATGTTTGGGGATAAAAAGAAACAAAACCAACCAAATCTAATTTATTGTAGGATTTTGGTCATCCAACTTGACAAAGGCAAAGCACTTCTGACTGAAGCCTTAGGGCTGGGCAGTTTCTTTTCTGCCTCAGGGCTGAGTTAATGACCTGCCAGTGAACCCTGGCCTACTGGAGTCGGTTTGTGACAAAAGGATCAGGAAATGGGTTTTGCTCCATCTCATAGGACAGGCTATGATACTTTCCACCCAAACGCAGGAGAACATCTCTGTCCAGTCACAACAGGCGACAAGATGGCTTTTATAGGTGTCTCTCATGCAGAGAGAATCACTAGAAATGGCAAGAAAAAGCCCTGGGGCTATGGAAGCACGGCCCTTGTACTGGCTGCTCCAGAGTAGATGAGAACCTGGGAGTGGCTGCAATAAAGGAACACTGGAAATACTTTGCCCTGCTGGTTCTCCTCTATAGCTGTCAACAGCTATAGATGAATCAGTCCCTGAGAGGGCAGAAACTACGTCTGCCATGTCACAGAGGAAGAAATTAAAATGAACATTTAATAATTAACTGTGTGAACCCACACAACAACTCGATTAGAGAGCTGAGAACACACAAAGGTGGCAACTTCAGCTAGAGGCATCCTGGACGAGTGGCCAGATCTTTTCTTACCAGGGCACCACAGAACCTGGCTGCTGTGGTAATTCCCACCCACCCGCCTCGGGAGAGGGAAGGTGCAGCAGTTCTGACAGGATAGGCCACTTCTAAGAGGGCCCTTGAAGGGCCATTTGCCATGGGGAACAGACTGGATACAGGTAGCTGTTACAGAAGCTCTTGCCCTTCTGAGGGGGAGCAGGTCCCAGAGCCAACTGCCCTATGTTGCTCTAGAACAGTGATAACAAAATCTTTGGGGTGCTTACACTGTTATTTTTTAAGGGAACTATGGTTCACTGCTGCTGTAGTCAAGGATCTGTAGTGCTCAGTTTGCTGATGGCTTGCTGCTGTTGACCGAAGGCATGTCTGTGATCACTTTTTGTAAAAAAGCATGTATTTACAATCCATGGGCAACTCAAAGTGGAATCCAGACGTCCTTTGTTCTTTCCTTCACACACGTTTCTGCATGGATCTAATCTGGACAGAGACATGGCTGAGTGAACCCAAGTCTTGCTGGTGACTTTTCAGTCACATCCTCTCTGGGGAACACTGACCCCGCCTGGTTCTTCCAGAAGCAAACCATCACCACCACAGCGTGCCCCTCTTTAAGGGTGCATGCATCTCTGCCCTCCTCCACCTTCCTCTCTGCTGGACCTTGCTCCTCCTTGTCATGGGAGTGCCTCTGAGCAGTGTTCCCTTTCCCTCCCCCCTCCCTAACTAGTTGCAGGCTTAGAGTTTTCAGATGATTCATTTTAATGCCCGACCAAAACAAAACAAAACAAAAAACAAAAACCACTACAAACTGTGAGGACAAAGCAGGTGTTTTTAAACATAGGTTCCCACAGACATAAAGGTAATCTAGGCCAGGACAGAGGAAAACCTCCGGCAAAGTTCTGAGAATAGCTAAGAGCTGACACTACCTAATGCTCAGGTATGATGAATTAAGCATCAAGGCAAAAGGAATACAGCATACAAGAAACGCCTAGACTGCACCCTGCATGCTTCACCAGGGCCCAGAGGGATTTCTTTTCTATGCAACTCTGCTATTCCTGTACTCCACAGGCAGGAGTTATGGTTTTTGGAGAAAGGTGGCTATCACCCTACTCATTTTTAAACACAAATAACTAATGTTCCTTTTTTTTTTTTTATTATTTCAAGTTCTCTTTGCTTTCTTGGGTTTTGCTTTGTTTTGTTTCAGGGCATTTCATGAATGTGTTCTGGTTCTCTAGCACAAAATGTCACTTCTCTGTGGACTTGGTTTGGTGGAAGCTATTTGTCAGTTTTCCTGCTCCCTGAAATTTGACAGTATCAATTTGTTAGTTTAGCCTGAATCCTTAAGAGTGCTGATGCACCTGTATTATCGGTTTATCTGTCTCCCTCTGTACATTTAGGACCTGTCAAACCATGTCAGTCATGCTGAAAGTGGGCTCATAAAAAATTACATCTTTACAACTCCGCAGGTAAAGAAGAGGGAAGTGAGAAAAAAAAAAAAAAAAAAAAAAGCAGAGTTTAGCTCTTAACCATCCTGTGAGGCAGCTTCCTATAGTCAATCAGCCTCAGCATATGTTGCCTCCTGCTCAGTGGGCAATGTCATGGGTGTCAGAGGGGAGGTTGTGGGTTACTGTGGCATGTAAGAAAGCCAAATAGACAAAACATGAAAATCAGATGCCATTAATTTTGCTGACTAAAGTATGTATTCTCTTCCTAGTTCTGGTGACTGCTCATACCCTTACTGTGGAAACACCTGCCAAGGAATTACAGGTGGCACGAGGGAGCAACGCTACTCTCCGCTGTCAGTTTAATACTGATGCTTCCGTCTCCGAAGCAGATTTTGTTGTCTGGAAGAAAATCAATACCGCGGTAAATCAAGTTGTATAAAGAAACATATGATAGAGTATCTAATAGGGGGGTGCGAGAAGAGATGGAAACAGGACTGTGGGAATATGTGTTGGAAGAAAAGGATTCCTTCATGACTTTTTAATCTCAGCACTATACAATTAGAAACTCTGAATCTTGATTCAGTTTAATACAAATCTATTGTGCGATATTAGGCAAACCCATACCTTTCTTTTCCCTCTGTCTTGGTCTTGCAACTGTATATGGAGGATACATCACTCTATATACCTTGGGTTTACATCTATTAGCATAGATGAAATGTTCAGATGCTTTAGAAAAAGCTATGTATATTTTTGCATATGTAGTATACACACATATATATCTTTGATATTTTATAAATATTTGTATTGATAATAGTACATGGAGAGATCCTTGATCTCTTACTTTCACAGGGAGTATTTGAAGATAAAAACACCTCTAAAGTTCTTCTCACCTTCTTGGGAATTAGTGAGAGGAGAAGCAGAACTTGGAGCTCTCCTTGCAGTAACTGCTAAGGGTTTATTCACCAAAGATCCTTGCTGGAAGAAAGCAAGGGAGTATATGTAATCATAGGGGGATTTGATTGACATATGGATGTCAGAAAAGTCTCATGGTGTCCTGTCATGGAGAGGAAAGTAAATATGACCCCGCAGAAGAAATCAGTTGTTTCTGACAGATAAGGTAGAAGGGGATTCCAGACAGGAAGCTCAACTCTTTTGAACTCCTAAGGTTCTCTTGGCCTGCGGCAGTTTTAAGGTGCTCTTTTCCAAGTTGTTCTTATCTTAGGAGTAGGCTAATCCATGGATTTAGGCTGTAGACTTGCACAGAATAAACTAATATTGACTAGCTTCCCTCCCTCTCTGACAGGATGATGCTGTCACTAGGTATTTCGATGGACTTGTACAGTATGGAAAGGGCTATGAAACCCGAATACAATTTACTGGTAACGTAGATAGTGGGGACATCAGTATCACCATCAATGAAGTAACCATGGAAGACAATGGGACGTATGTATGCAGTGTTCGTCTACGGAATGACCCTCCTCGGCAGTCTGCAATCACGAGTCTTTATGTCCTCAGTAAGCATAATGGAGGCAAAAACAGATCCATTAGATAATCCACTATCCTTCTCCTAATGTCCGTACTGTTTCTTAGACCACAGATTTTCTAACAGAAAAAAACCTTTCCCAGTAAATCATAATCTTCAATTCTCTTTGGTCTTTTCCTACTACTACAGTAGTGGGTTGGAAGGCTTAAAGCACCTGACTCCCTTAAATACTTGACTGCAAAAAATACAGTTTTTAGAGTTATGTAGTTCACTTTCCTAATAATCCTTGCCTCATTACAGGTCATTCCCCACTCCCCCTGTGGCTTGTCACACTCAAGTTATCAAAGGGTGAATTGCCCAACATTATTAGAGATATCTCAGAAAACATCTTACAACTTCTTCTTGTCTGACAAGTGTCAAGAAGGGACAAAAAAAATTAGGGACAAGAGTTCACTTCAGTTCCTTTGAGAAAGTGGTAGGTGTATGGCCAGCTTCTGATCATCAAGAATTGGAAAAAAAAAAAAAAGTTGCAGGAGACGGGTTGAAACAAAATGCTATATCTGAGTAACAAAGTTTCTGTTTTTTCCTTCTTTCAGTTGCACCATCCAAGCCAGAATGCAAGATTGTGGGCACAGCAGAATACGGCCAAACCATCAATCTAACCTGCATTTCTCATGAGGGCTCCCCAAAACCCACATACAGCTGGGAAAGCTTCAACGTACAGCATGAGCCCCGTGTACTACAAACAACAAAAGGTATGGGAATTTCTAAGTCGCCAAGTCTTTGAGTCCTCTTGTAGTTCAGGACTGGAAAGACTTTGAAATGCAAATAATAATAATAATAATAATAATAATAATAATAATAATAATAATAATAATAATAAAAAAACACACTTCAATTCATTTTCTAGGAAGTTCTCTGACCAGGATTTTAAGAAGTTGTCCTTTTGGCAGCATATACTCCTAAGTAACTTAGCAGGGCAAAAAGGACTGTTACTTGAAATAACAGCAGTCACTTAGATTTTCATTTCAGCTCTTACCTGGCAAGAAAGACGTCTCATTTTGGCACTGAACAGAAATAATTACTTCTCAATTGCTGGACGTAAGGGTGGGATAGTATGAGAAATAACAACCAATTTTCTAACCGTTTTTTATATCTCCTCTCTCTTGACAATGACTTTCTAGTCATTCTTACACATTTTCTAGTGTGAAGGCAAACAAAAGTTTGCTCTGAAAGCTGCTTTCCTTTCAGAGATAACTCCTCACGTAGAGGAACGGGGCATGAGAAACAGTTGCACCATTTCTGCTTTGAGGATAAAAGAGGCTTCCAAGTCTTTAGGACTGTCACACAAGCCCTAATGTTTTATTTGCTTTTGGTTTGTCAGAATCTGGAAAAAAGTATATGAATTTCCATAACAGAACCTTTGGTAGAACTATTCATACAGTAATAAGGGTTTAATAGCCTTTAAAGTGTAGCAGTGTCACAGGACTCAGATTTATTAATTCAAGCCACTTCCTTTCTTCCTGATACATACAATGTCAGAAGGACAGAGTATGTGTCTGAACCTGCCATTCCTGGTTTTAGTTATCGTAGCACTGCTAAGGAGGTAAACTAAATATGATCAGACTATAGGCTATTCAACTCTCACTAGGTGATTCTTGCATAAATTATGCAAAATATGAAACATACACAGAAACACAAACCTTATTCACTTGACTGGCCACTAAGCGGTGCCAATGCATCATGCACAGCCCTGAACACACCGTGATTTGCCGTCTCAAAGCAACAGCTGTCTGCCCATTCGTTCTGTGCTTTCCTGGGGCAGGAGCCTGTTCTGAGCCATTTCCCCACTATTTCTGTTTTCATCAGAGCACTGCTGTCCAGTAAGCATGCCTGCTGTCTCCTGCCCCCCTACTGGCTGGATGCCCTACTGTCACTACGAGCAATATGCTAAGACTTTGTGCTAAGCAAGTTCTAGTGCTACACATTGTCCAGAATTCCCTCAGGAGCCACTCCAAAATTGACAGTATCTGACATGCATTTTCCAAAATCAACTCACCAGTCAATTACTTGTGATTTAATATAAGAGGATTTACAGCCCATTAATAGACTGCAATTCTGAGAGCCATAAACATCACACTGAAAAAAAAAAAAAAAAAAAGTGATGCAAGCTCGGCAGCAAGCTGAGACTAAGAAATGAAGCACGTGGAGTCTGTTATTTCTTGGTTTGCTTGCTCTTTTACTATCTGGCACTAGGCGTCAGCAAAGACTAAACAGAATCCCAGTCCCTCTCATGAGCTGGAAAGAACCAAGGATTACACAGAAAATAACTGGAAAGCCCCTCAAAAGTTTTTGGAGCCTTTAGGTTTTACAGCAGGAATCTGGACCTTTATCAGTAGATCCCAAGGAAAAAACATGGACTCTGCACAAGTGTCAGCTAGAGATGTAACAAGCAAAAACTGACTGCTCTGACAGATGGAGCTAAACTTTAATATATGGTTCTGTGCTCTGTTAGGCTGGATAGAAAATGTCTAGCATCACAGCATTTCCATGCCACTGTATTTCTTCATTTATTTTCACAGCCTGTATGTCTTCTCTCAGACTAAAAAACTGCTAGATAATTTAAATCAGAAATCCTAAGAGCTAGAGGATTGAATAACTTTTTGCCATTTTACAAGTTAATTCATCAGATGACCACTTCTTAAAGACAAACCACTGGTTTGTGCAGTCTTATGTTTGTAGGCAAAGAGGGCTGCTGGCCATTTTCCCACTGAAAAAAAGCTTTCACTAAGCATACATACTTCTTTCCCCTCTACCTACAGTTTTCTTTCTAAAAACAATGTTCAAATGCCACATTCCCTGTGATCAAAACAGCACACTTTGTCCTTCCACAAATCGCACGAAATTCCACTAGCGTGGAAACTCCTGAGCAAGATGGAGCAATCCATCAGCTTTAATAACTTCTCATCGCTCCTACCTTCCTGTGCTAGAATTGAAGGGTTGCTGTTCCCATTTCCTTCCCTGTTGTAATTCTTTTCCTGACTGGGTTTGTGTTTCACAACAGGGGAGCAAATAACTCTGAAGAACATCTCAGCGGATACATCTGGCTTTTACATCTGCACTTCAACAAACATTGTGGGAAAGGAATCTTGCAACATGACGGTCAGCGTTGTGCCACGTAAGAGACTAAGTTGCTTATTGGAATAATAGTGCCAGAGGATATATTCAATCTAAATGTGAAAGCTTTAGCAAAGACAGTGTAAACAAAATTATAAAATTATGCTTTCTTGAGGGGAGATCCTAAAAGGCAGCCCTGAGGAGTGCTAATGACCAGGGTGGGCTAACGGGGCTTATTGACAGAGCTTTAAACTAGTTTTGAAGAGGGAAACAACACTTGGTTCTACACCAATGCATGCAGCATGAGGAGCAAGCAAGAGGCGCCAGAAACCTTGGCCCAGTCCAGAACTACGACATCACTGGCATAAGCAAAACCTCATGGGAAGAGTCCTGTGGCTGGGGTGTTAATGAAGGATGGTTACAGACTCTTCACAAGAGATTGGCAGGGCAGGTGAGGCGGGGTGGTGGTGCTGTATATAATGGTGAGGCTGGGCTGTATGGAGCTTGCAGTTGGCAATGACACAGTTGAAAGCCTTTGAGTAAGGATTAAGGGACAAGCAGATAAAGGGGATGTCATTGTGGGAGCCTACTATAGACCTCCTAGCCAGGATGAGGACACCAATGAATTACTCTGTAAGGATCTAAGAGATACCTCTAGATCAGCCACCCTTGTCCTTATGGGTGACTTCAACTTGCCAAGCATAAACTGGGAATACCACACAGCTGATGCAAACAGGTACCGGAGATTTCTAAAACACATTAGTGATAAATTCTTGATACAGAAACTAAGGCAGCCGACTAGGAAAGGTGTCCTTCTAGGTTCATTGTTTGTAAACAGAGAGGCTGTCATGGGTGGAATGGTGATTGGTGGCTCTCTTGGCCATAGTGACCATGAGGTAGTCAAATTTAAAATCTGTGGTGGTAGGAGGAGAACTGCCACCAAAACTTCAACCCTAGATTTGGGTCAGCATAACTCAAGCTGCCCAGGGAACTTGGTAAAATCCCCTGAAAAACTGCTCTTGAAAGTGCTTTGTCCATCAGTACTGGTCAGTTTTAAAGTACCACCTCTTAAGAGCACAGGTGCAGGCAATTCCAAAATATCAAGCAGGTGGGGCAGAAGGTGGACTTGCCTAAGCCTGGATCTTGTTCTAGAGATTAGGTGGAAAAAGAAAGCATATGGATGCCAGAAGCAAGGTCAGGCAACACAGGAAGACTACAGAAATGCTGTTCGCCATTGTAGGGAGAAAATTTGTGCATCCAAAGCCCAATTATAGTTGCAGCTGGCCAGTGCTGGGGGGACATTTTTTTTTAAATACGTTAAAAGCAAAAGGAGGACCAGAGATAACACTGGTCTGTTACTTGATAAGGATGGTCACCTCACAAACAGGAACACAGACAAAGCAGATATGTTTAATGCCTTCTTCACCTCTGTCTTCACCACTGATGATGGGCCCTGGGACCCCAGAAGCCCTGAGTTGGAGAACCGTGACTGTGGTAATGATAAACTCCCAACCAACCCTGAATCTGTGCAGGATTTGCTGCTGCAACTAGATGCATTTAAATCTATGGGGCCTGATGGGATTAATACCAGGGTACTCAGAGAGCTGGCTGATGTCATTGTGAAACCTCCCTCAACTTTTTTTCAGTGGTCTTGGGAATCTAGCAAGGTCCCAGTCAACTTGAAGCTGGCAAAAGCTGTTCCAATTTTCAAGAAGGTCAAAAAAGAAAAGTCCTGATAATTACAGACCTGTTAGTCTCACTTCAGTACCTTATAAAATTATGGAGAAGAGTGTTCTGGGAGTTACTGAAAAACACCTGAATGACAATGCAGTCATTGGTCACAGCCAGCATGGGTTCATTAGGGGAAAGTCTTGCTTAAGGAACTTAATTTCCTTTTATGACAAGATTACCCACGTAGGTGACTGAGGGAAGCCCACTGATGTAATCTTTTTGGGTTTCAGTAAAGCTTTCCATGCTGTTTCTCACAGCATCCTTCTGGACAAAATACCCAGCATACAGCTAGACAAATACATAATGTGGTGGGTGAACAACTGGCTAATGGGTTGGGCTCAAAGGTTTATAGTAGATGGGGTTACATCAGGTAATAAGTTTAACAAGAGCAAGTGCGGGATCCTGCACCTGGGAAGGGGCAACCCTGGATATACATACAGACCAGGGGATGAGAGGCTGGAGAACAGCCCCATGGTGAGGCATCTGGAGGTTCTGGTTAACGAGTAGAAGCCAGCAGTTTGCCCTGGCAGCCAAAAGGGCCAACCATACCCTGGGGTGCATCAGGCACAGCCTTGCTAGCCAGTCAAGGGAAGGGATTGTCCTGCTCTGCTCTGGTGTGGCCTCACCTCAAGTACTGCATGCAGTTTCAGGCACCACAATATAAGGAGGACATAAAACTACTGGTGTCTAGAAAAGGCTACAAAGATGGTGAAGGGCCTAGAGGACAAGGTGTATGAGGAGCAGCTGAGGCCCCTTGGTTTGCTCAGCCCAGAGCAGAGCAGGCTGAGGGGAGGCCTCATGGTGGCCTGCAGCTCCCTCACGAGGGGAGTGGAGGGGCAGGCGCTGAGCTCTGCTCTCTGGGGGCAGTGACAGGACCCGAGGGCACGGCATGGAGCTGGGACAGGGGAGGGTCAGGCTGGGGGTTAGGGAAAGGTTCTGCACCCAGAGGTGGTTGGGCACTGGGACAGGCTCCCCAGGGCAGTGGTCACAGCCCTAAGCCTGCCAGAGTTCAAGAAGCGTTTGGACAATGCTCTCAGACATAGGGTTTGATTTTTCAGTAGACCCGTCTAGAGAGAGGAGTTGGACTCGGTTATCCTTATCCTTGTGTATCCCTTCCAACTCAGACTATGCAGTGATTCTATTTCTCCTCCTTTATAGCATCCATGAACATTGCCCTTTATGCTGGCATCATTGGAGGAGCTGTTGTTGCAATTGTAGTTATTGGTATTATAGCCTATTGCTGCTGCTGTCGGGGGGACAAGAACACCGACTATGAGATGACGTAAGTACCTTTTGCTAGAAAAGTGAATGGAACATACACTGGTACATATTCTCGCTCTGCTATCAGCCTATGGAGTGGAGAGCAGAGTAGAAATGAAGTCACCAAGGAAAGTATGCACTGCTTTCCTCCTTTCTGTTTCTACACTAGTGACTCCCATCTCTTCTCACAGAATATGCCCTTATCACCAGATGCCTTTCTAGTCTCTGGGGTAGAATTCAAACATTCAAACCTTGGCATGCACAGCCACTTGGTAAACAAAATCATGATTGTCTCTCATTTCCCCTAGTCCCGATAGCTGTTTCTGTCCTTGCTAGCCTAAATCACCATAATGCTCTGTATTCAGAAATATCACTCTGATAGAAACTTTTCCTTTATGAGAGTAAGACTGCTGTAAGAAGAATGGCATGAGAAAAGATACACCAGTCATCATTTCTCTATACATATTTAATGAAAAAAAAAAGTAGCTCACACACCTTTTGCATCATCAGCAAGACAATTTATGGAGTTTGGTTTGTTACACTTCTAGATCAGCTTAGAGCAATCTAAAACCATTTTAATGCAAAATCTCTTCAGTAAAATTTCTGCCTGCCTTTAACTAACATCTCTATTCCTGAATAATGTTTTAGGGAGACAAAAGATGCAGATGAATTCTCCCAGAGGAATCCTACAGAGAATCAGACAGCAAAAGATGATAATGAAGATGAATGAAGAAAGAAGAGGGAGGCCGATGCCATCTTCATTTTTTTCTGAGGCACAGACATCACTGTAGAAAAGCAAGCAAATTCCTCTCTCTTACTGCAAGAAGGTTTTGTTTTAGAATAATTAAGTGAAAGCTAATAATGTCTTTGTCTTCTAGTTCCTGGGAGGGAATATCCTTGTCTCCCTGGAAAGGAGTATTTAAAATACCACGGGTAATAATATATAACCTCATAGCAGAATAACGCATATGAAGAACTGCTTCACCCACTCATGCAAAAATCACCAGTCTCCTTGACTTCCCCCTTTCTGTAAAAGAAGTCGGTTAAGTCAATTTGGATACAGAGTTGCCACTTTATCCCTAGAGCCACAGAAGGCACAGAAGGTCACAAATTGCAAGTTATCAAGAAAGGGTGGTCTTGTTTATGCTGTTATATAAGTTTCACAGCTTGTAGCACTGTCTGGTACAGAAATGATTTTATGTGAGATTGAAGCAAGCTGATTTTTTAAGACATTTTATTAAGTGTGTTCTTTGTATATATTATACACCCACATATGAATAAAAATACGGGGAAAAAACAGATGACCGATCAAAGTCTGTTCAAAGCAACAATATATACTAATGGCATGGATAAGGTAACAGAAATAAGCTGCAGAGTTTCAAAAAAGTTAGATGGATTCAGAACAGACAGATGAAAAGATCTGGAAACAGTCTACGAGCCGGCATACTTTCAGATTTTTGAACTTACGAATTCCAGCTCAGAGAATTCCTAAATATTAATTCTCATCACGTTACCCTTTTCTCCTGGCTGTTGTATTGGTGAGTCAAGTGGTCTGTTGTGCCTGTGGCTTCTTCTGAAAAAAATGTTAGTGTGAGAACATGTATATGGAAAGTCTATTCTTTACAAAGTACATACGAACCCAAATCTCTCTGGCAATGAACAATCTGAAGCACAACTCAGCAAAACATTCTGAGAACTTTTTCCTGGGCTCAGTGTAGATGTATGACTCAACATTTCAAATATGGATTACCAAAGAAACCCAACAAATTTTTCACATGGAAGCTGGAGGTAGGTAAAATAAAAACAAGGTGCATAGCTCAGAAATAGAGGAACAAATAAAAAACAATGATACATATTTTATTCTGTTTTACAATGTGAAAGGGTAGTATGAATAATCTAATTAGCATTGTAACAGGTTTTTACTGTGAAACAAAAACTATTTCTTTTCTAGTTGTTACAGACATTAATCACCACTCTGTTCCCTCACAAACACCTATATCCTATATCCTTGAGCTGACGAACACTCCTGCTGAAGGATAATAGGATGGATTCTCATCAAGCATCTTAACTGGGAAGTCCAGCAAACAGACATGACAGTTATCGATAGTATTTGTAGCCAGGACCTGGCTCTGGCCTCTAGAACATTTTAACACTGTGTTACCTATCCCGTATTTTTCACAGGATATGTTAAGCTTAATTGTCTTGAAATAACATTTGCACATTGATCAATACAGATTAACAAACCTGCATTAAGCTATTTAGAAAAACAAAGTTTCAAAATACAGAATAGATATAAGAAGACATCCCAAAAGAATGAATTCAATCCTCAGTAGGTTCCATAAGAATCAGCAATGAAAAAATGAGAGTTAACCATTACAACCATTAAAGCAGAGCTACTTATGTTCTGCAATGTTAAGCTCAGTTCTTCCCTGACAAACTAAAAGCACATAGAGAGGGCTAAGATATTTCACTGCTTTTCATACTTTTTTTTAAAGACTAGTATCTTGAAAGTTGTGTATTTATCAGAATGCTACTGATTTGTTAAATTCAGTCAGCCAAAAATACACATACTCAAATTCCTAATTTACTCCACAGTTTTCTGTGACTTACATGTCTTTTGAAGTAGGAATATCTCTAAGAGCCTCTAGTATACCCAGAACTTTAAAGAAAATTAAAGCGGCGCTAACATATTTATGGAAATGATTTGGAAAGTGATCAGCATTTAATGAATTTCCAAGAATTAATGTATGCATACTCAACTTTGATACTGACATCCCTCAAAAGTTTGGAGTTAGGCAGAAAAAGAGAGACAATCCACACAGTCTATAGTATATTACCATTTATTTGTGTTCAAATTGCACATGGAAGAATATGAATGTATATGCTTTATCTGTGCATGAAAAAGAAAAAAAAACAAAAACAAAACACAACAAAATACAAGAATATAAGTGCTCCCAAATCATCTGTAAGACTGCTGAAATTTGTTACCCCAAGTGGGAAGAACAGCCGCAGTATGATATGGATACATCACTGCTTAGCAAGATTTATTTCAGCAAGAATACTTAGAAGATATTTAAAAATTATAATTTTTTTTTCTTCCTGCTGACATTACCTCAGCAATCTGCAACAAGCAATTTCTTGTATAATGAAGTGTATGAAGGGAGCAAGCAAGTCCACTCCAACAGTCTTGCAATGCAATGAAAACTAGGTAGGAGAGAAACCTCATATGCAATTTGAAAAATTGGATCACCCTGCACTTCCCAGAGCAATTAAACTAACCAGAACTTTATCACATTTTCTCTTTTAAAAGTGAGTACTGTCTCAGAAAACTGCTACTGATTAATAGAACTGCTCCAGGTAACTCAAAGGTCTACTAAATGTGGCAAGTAAAATGCTATGATTTATGAGTGGCAAAAAGATGGGACAAAAGTTAAGTGATCTGACAGGAGACACAGATGACCACAACATAGCAGAAGCATGGAGATAAGGAATCAATATTCCCAGTCCTTTGATACACCCTGCAAGGCAAGTATTCTCATCAACACCCTTGTTCCTATTTCCCTTTCACCTTCCAAACACCCTTTTTGTTTGTTCCCCTCAGTTTTGGGCATTCTTCTCAGCAGAGATGCTCTCCTACCAGTCCTGACTATACTGTTGCAAGGGGTTCTTCCTCCCTGGGTGCTGAACTTTGCTGCATTTCACAAGGTTCCTTATTAGCCCATTCCTTCAGCCTGTTTAAGTCCCTCTGTATGGCAGTCCTGCCCTTGAGCATATCAGCTGTTTTTTCCAGTTTGGTGTCTTCAACAGGTAAGAGTGCACTCCATCACCTCCCCCAGGTCACTGCTAAAGACATTAAATAGGCTTCTGGACAGATGCCTGCAGTACCAAACTTGTTACTGGCCTCCACGCAGAGTATGATGTCTTAATCACCACCTTCAGAGCCCAAACAGATTTTTAGTCATCTGTTGTCGACCAAGATGTAACATCCCAACTTGGACACAAGCATACCATATTGAAAGCCTTGCTAAAGTACATATTCTTGAACTGTTCTTGGATTTGGAAGATGCTATCCTCAGTGATCTGCCAGTCTTCCTGGACTCCTTTATTCTTTAGAGCTGTCTCCCAGGGATTACACCTACCCATTTCCTGCATACCTCTCACTGCCTTCATCACTCTTCTCAAGATCTTGAACTCCAGTATTACACGGTCACAAAAGCAGAGCTGCCACTGCCTATTACAAGATTCAGAATGGCGCACAACCCAGAACTGATCAGATAGACAAGAGTTAATTATCTCACAATTCTTGTTGCTAGAGTAACAGCACTTCTTTTCTATTTATTTGTATCATCGGTTCCAGGAAAGACACTGAGGCAGCCTTCTATCTGAAGAAGTTCACAGTACAATGAGAAAACTGTCAAGATTAATTTTGGATGCGTTGGGATTAGTACTAAATTTATTATAGCCCAACATAAGGGAATTTGTAACTTCTCTCTCCTGCCTTTCACCTGTTCACTAGGGAATATGGGGAATTATTTGAAAATTGTAATTAGAGAAGCTTGTGGGAGCTTCTAAGACAGAACCAAGGAAAAAATGAGGGAACAGAGATAATACAGGGTTAGACTAATAACAGCGTTTGCTGATTTCTTCATTTTACTTGAGTCAGTGCAATAAAAATTAATCAGCAGCTCATTATAGGGTAGAAGTAAAGGATGGTAAACCTACAGAAGGCACTAAGAGGGCAGAAACTAGATAGCAAATTTGTTATTCCCCTGTCCCGCTGCATTACATTTTCTCTGCCAAATAGAAAGATACTGTTAAAGCCTTCACTGTCAGCTGCATCTACCTCTATCAGCCAGAAACTAAGAACTCAGTTTCACATACTTTAGTCACTTACATTTTTAGAAAAATTTGTAATTCTTGATGGGGAAAAGGATTAGCATTTTCTAATTCAACTAAGAGGTCAAAAACACAGCTTCTCCATATTAATTCTTCATTAAAAAAATCAGGAACAGACAACTACAACCAGTTTGCAAAGAAACACAGACAAGGCTTCTTTGAATACAGGTTTTCATTCACTCAACACAAGTTTTTATTTGCAAGAGTCTGTCCTTCAGCACAACTCTATCTGACTTCGATGGCTCAAGAACCAGAGTCCTGGCAATGCATGCAAGTTTTTGATTCGTGTCTCTTAGTATGGTCCTAACTCTGGGTAGCTGACAAAAAATGTGCCCCATGGAATGATTATGAACCATGGCATTTGAATGACTACAGCACTGCTTCCTCCAGTCTGACATCTGCCTGAACAGCAAAAGCCAATACCTGACACTTGACAGACTCTACACCCAGATGGTCCCCACCAAGTTACAACCCTCCTTCTACCTTTTAAGATTTTGAAGATTGACATATTGATAAAGGCATAAAAAAGAGCAATCTTACTTTAGATACAGCAAACACTCTCTTTGATAACATAACTTGTTATAATGTAGACACTGAAGTGGGCACAAGTGTTGAACCTACACATCTCTTACTGCCTTGTGTGTTTTCTCACTTTGAAGGCAAGGAGGAGTTGCCCTTTATGTAGGAGAGCAACTAGAATGCATGGAGCTTTGTCTGGGGATGGACAATGAGCCAGTTGGGAGCTCCTGGGTTAGAATTAGTAGGCAGACCAACATGGTTGACGTTCTAGTGGGTGTCTTCTGTGAACAGTCTGATCAGGAAGAAGTAGATTAGACTTTCTTCAGACAACTGGAAGAAGCCTCATGCTAGAAGTGAGTGAGGGGCCAAGGAGGGGAGGTACTCTCTGCTGGACCATACTTACAAGCACAAAAGAACTGGCCAGGAATGCAAAATCTGGAAGCAAACTTATAACCATAATTACAGAGTTCAGGATCCTAAGAAGAATTAAAAAAGCAAAAAGTGGGATCACAAACCTGGATCTCAGGAGAGCAGATTTCAGCATGTTCAGGGATCAGCTTGGAAGAATCTTATAGGAATTAGTCCTGGAGAGAAAAGCAGTCCAGGTGAGCTTGTTGAGTTTTCAAGTATCACCTCCTCCAAGATGAACAGCAAAACAAACAAAGGTTGACCAAAGAGACCCTGACAAAAACAAACAACATAGAAGAGGTAGAAGCAGAGACATGACTTGGGAGAAATATACACATTGAGCTTCTGTTGGTACATCTGAATGGAAAAGGGGACCTGGTCATAAAGGACAAGGTACTGGACACCTTTGCCTTCATGTTTACTGGTAAGACAACTCCAGCAATCCCAGGTCTGTGAAATAGTGCAAGACTCTGGAGAAAGGAAGACTTACCTTCAGTAGAGGAGGTTCATGGTAGGGTACAATTAAACAAATTGCATAGGATGCATCCATAAGTGCTGAAGGAGCTGGCCAATGTCGTTGCAAAGCCACTCTGAAACATCTCTGAAAGGCTGTTGTGATCAAGAGAGGTTCTTGACAACTGGAAAAAAGCAAGTATTGTTCCCATCTTCAGGAAGGGAAAGGAAGATGGGGGAATGACAGGCTGGTCAGTCTCACATTGATCCCTGAGAAAGTGATCAGGCAAGTAATCCTGGAAAACATTTTCAAATGTGAAAATCAAGAAGGTAACTAGGAGTAGTTAACATAGATTTACAAAGTGGAAATTGGAAATCTCATCTGACCAACCTGGCAGCCTTCCCTTCTACAGTGGCATTAAGAATTTGGTGGACAAGGGGAAAGCAGTGGATGTTTATCTTGACTTTAGTGAGGCCTTCAACACTGCCCTTACATCCTCACAGACAAATGGATGAAGTACAGAGCAGATAAGTAGACTATGATGTGGACAGAAAACAAGCTGAACTGCCGGGCTCACAGGCACTAAGTCCAGATGAAGGCCAACCCACAGAGGGCTCCTACTGACCCCAATAATATTTACCTCTTCATTTACAATCTAGACACTGGGTTGGAGTGCACCTTCAGCAAGCTTGCTTCACCATGGCCTTCTCTACAAGCTGGCAGGGAACCTCTGTTCCAGCACCTCAAACACCTTCTCCCTCTCCTCCTTTTCTGACTGTGGTGACTGCAGGATTGTTTCTCGTGTTTCCCCTGACCCTCATCTGCTGTGCAGCATTTTGCCTTTCTGAGTATGTTTTCCCAGAGGCACAGCTGTGCCCTGCAATAGGGCTGTTGGAGCCAGCTGGAATCAACTATGTCTGACATAAGGAGCATGCTAAGGTTTAAATCATCATCTTTCCATAATCCTTACTTTTCTATTAAAGGAGAGAAGTATACTACTGCACTGTTTATTAAACAAGCTTTTATTTTTCAAGAAAACAAAGATGAAGTTTCAAATTGTTCAACAGCCAGAGAAGTACAGTTCCAAAATGAAAGAAATTGCTATCATTTAGCTGTTAGGGTTCCCCTCAATATACACAGGAAGATTGATAGTAAACAGGCTACATCTAGTCTCATTATGCAGATTTTAGTTTTCATTACAAAAACACCACAGATTGCTGGTTATTATTATAATTTTATGTTATTATGTTACAGGTGATAAGGTATAGACACCATGGAACCCATAGACATTCTCTCTCCATTTCTGGAGAGATTCATCGTCTCAGTCTTGAAGCACAGTAGCAAAAGCTTTTATAGGTCTGTGTACTTGTACGATACTGATCAAGTATTTTAAGATTCTCTTCTTCAGAACTGAAACAGGAAACTGAAACACTGACATCTGAAAATAATCCCCAAATTACAGTTTTGTACATTCTGGTGTATCAATGCAGGAATGGCTGTCAATTATGAAACAAACTCAACCATATTCCACTGCAGAGAAGCCTTTACCACTAATAAGTAGACACTCTGACCCTGTTACAAGGCTTACAGATGCCTCTAAGATTGGTAAATCTGTCTTCAAGGTTTATTGTCCTTAATTTGCTGAAGTTTGGGAGGTAGAACAACGGTCTCAAAGCAAGGAAATACAGAATCATACAGGAAAATTCAATGATACAACCAATTCTTAAGTAGGGGACATCAAAACGGCTCAGTGATCCTGTAATACTGGAAGGCAGCCCTCTCAAATGGCCTTAGAGCAACTTTAACGGGTTTCCAACTAAACCAGCAATTGGCCTTTTTAACATACTGATTAGTATGCTTAAGCTTGTTCATAAATGTGTTGACCTTTTTTTTTTTTGCCTATCATCCAAAAAAGATGAGCTACTAATTTTCAGTTCCTACAAGGAATGAAATCATTTCCTCTTACAGTTAGTTGCTATGGAAATAGTACTTCACAACTGGACCTCCATTGGAACAAGATGTAAAAACAACTTAGAAAATAATCTTATTTTTAAGAACCAGTTGCTGAAAGGTAATAGACAACTTCTTATGGGCTTGTCCAAGGCTTGAATCTCCATGAAATGGGACATCTAACTTCCCAATGATATGTCAGTCTCCCAGTTTTTTATGGCCGCTCAAGTAATTATGACTGGTATCTGTCCCAGCCCTATTAAACATACAAGATTACAACTGCAGATCAATGTTTGATTTTGACATTCCTTAAAACTCAAAACTGTGCACATAAAAAAAATAAACCCACTAAACCCAACCATTAACACCTACATTCCTTCTGAGTTTAAGGGACATTTTTTAACTTCTGAAAACCACTGCGAAGGGGAAAATAGCCATGTTCCTGATATATACACTGTGCCTACAAAAGAACTATCAGATCAATAGAATTGCCACCATACTTTCCAAGACACTTCATAGAAAATCTGTTTTTTTTGCTTTAATTTGAATGACCACTCAAATTCTTAATGGGTGGAAGAGAGATGAAGAACAATCCTTTGAGACCATTACACTCAATTCCCTTAGAGCATCCTGTCATACCCCCATTGCTCCCCTCCACCATATTTTGAAGAGGGACAGTTATACACTGAAACTTTATCTTCCACATACAGAAGAGGGGAAGGAGGTTATTAAAGAAGAAATAAAGCAAGTCACACTTGCCACTACAGAGTTCTTCTAATCCAATGACATTGTGTATTTAATCTTGAATTTGAACTCCATCCATTAAGAAACACAACTAGCATGGTATTTATTTTTAGAGCATGAAACTGCCAGGTTCTTTCAGAATGTCTTGCTGTATATAATAAACAAGATCTTTTTTAAAATACATTCAATAACAGCTTTATCATTCTAACAAGAACATGAACCATCAAAGGTTGCACATAAGATGACTAACTGCAGTCTGGAGAAATTGCTGGTTGTGTTAGGGAAACGAGAAAAAAAACAATGTGCAGCTGTCCTGGATGTAAAGAAGATTTTCAATTGTTGAAGGACTTGTATAGATCAGATGTGTGTTCCAGCAATCGAGTAACCCCTCTTCCTCGGGTGGTACTTGCTCCATAAAAAGAAGTCTTCACGTCACGTGGAGAATCACCTATTAAATTAAATAAAGCTTACAAATGAAATAAGCCCTCAAAGCTTGCATAAACTAACGTAATTATCCTTCATATGCTGTAAAGCTGAATTTATTCAAGAGTCCTAATGCAAGAAATGAGAGCCATGTTCTGTCCTCTGAAAACATCAAGTCCACGATCTCAGAATTTATAATTGGAACAGTTTCAGCATTTAATTCAGTATGTATTTTCCATGCAGAAAATAAGCTGCAAACTTAGAATTCTTACTTGTCTTAAACTCTATTCTGTTCCTCTCTGAAGATGAACCATGAATTGCCCAAATGAACTGAGTGCACGCTTTTTATTAGGAACATCTTAGCTCCAAAAAGATGACCTTAAATAAGCAGTTTTTAAAAGCCCTGTTCTAACAGAATACTTACAACAGATACCAGCTGAATTTGCACATGACTTAAGAGCAAAAGAGTGTTTTAAAGATGGCCCTGCCGCAATGCACCTATGCATGTAAGAAGTGACTTCACATAACAGGAAAATGAGAGTTCAAGTCAGATAGCAACATTTTTAAAGAAAACTAAGTTTGGATAGACTTTCTGACCATAACTTTCTGTCCAGTAAGAAAAGGGCAGTTCTTTCATCTTCAGAAGTTGAATGATATCTGCAACTGTATACTCTCTATAGTAAGCTCATGCAGAGCTAAATAACCTTTACATCACTGACAGACATCTTCTCTACCCAGAAATTTGAAAAAGCAGCAATTGGATTAAGTTTAAATACCCTTTCCCTTTATAAATGGAGAAATCTCAAACTCACAACTAGAAGGGACGTGTTCTTGATCCTGACTTGGAGAAATAGCGTATCTGTCATATCGAGAACTCTCAGCCTTCATTTTCTGTATGAAGAAATAAACATGTAAAACAATAGATTTGTCTTCCAAAATGAAATATGCCCAGCTATTCATGATACCTAGGAGTTACAGTCAAAATTGACCACAAAAAATAGCCCATCTACAGATTTTTTCTCAGTCTGCCTAGTACACTACACAGAAGACAGCATCCAAAATGAAAACAGATCTTCTGAAATCAGCCAGTTTGTTCTGTCTAAAACACCCAAGTTAACTAGAAATAATACAGGAAACTAATTTAAAGAAACTGACCTGAAAACGTCCAGCATCCAGTATTACCCTATTGATATTTCTATTTCCACTGGAATCGCAGTCTTGAAGAGGTAGGTGAGTGGCTGTCAGTGGGACTCCATACACACCAGCCAAAGATTTACTGATGCAATAACTTGACCAAGAAAATAAAGAAATCAAGAGAAGTTTTGTTAAGAGGGATGTAGTGCTTAACAGAAGCACAGCATTCTTAGTTCATCACAGCCACAGACTGTGATGTATGGAGATGACAGAGGGCAGGGTGTTGTCACAGAAGCTAGATAGTGACCCTGCATCCTTCTAAGACCACCAGCCTATTCTACAACTACACCTGAAATTAACACAACTGTTTCCCTACGCTATCAAATGCAGCCACTTAATGTGAAAATAAAGTTTCTGGCAAGGCACAGTATACGTAACAGGAGGGTTTTTTAAATGAAAGACTACTCATTACTATTTCTCACAAATAGTGTTATTACTATTGACCAAGACCTTTAATTGCATTTGTTTCCACAATTACTTACTTGCTTTTCCCCCTTCCACCTAACAGATTAGGTAAGCTTATGCAGATACATTGTATGTAGAACAGTATGAAAATATCAGAAGTAGAGATGGACTAAAATAAACTGAGAATTTCCCACCAAACAAGTTTATTAAACATCTGAATAAAAATAGCAAGTTTTAACATTAATAGCATCTCCCAATTCTCCAGTACTAAGTGGAAGTAGCGATAGGACAAATACAAACCAAGTGATAGACACTACTATCACAGACATTACACTACATTTAAATGCTAATACAGCATAAAACATACAAACAAAAATTAAAGCCACAAATAGAAAAGACCTGGAGGCAGAAGGATTAAATAAAGCTTGAGATTTAGAGCCACGGTGCTCAAAGCAGTCACAAAAGCCAGAGCCAAGAAGCACATGTCAATAACAAAATGAAGAATTGTCATACTGTAGGTAACTCCTGTACAATACTCACGCAATTTTCTTACAAGATGCCAAAGCACAGAAAAGTATACCATTTTCTTCATGCCACTTGCACCTACATAAAAATGAAGTTCAGGTCTATTACAGAAGTACCATTAATCAATGCAAATAGTTGGTATGGTCAGAAGGAACAGGAGCCAACATTCAAGATGTTATCTTTTCTCTCAGTGAAAATATACAGTTTAAATTTCACATAGGATCAGCACTCAGTAACAAAGATTTGGTTTATGTAAAGCCAAAAACCATGCTTAAGTGGCTTTTTTTTTTTTTTACACTGGGGTGGGAGGGAAAAGGAAGAAGAGAGAATCCTATGAGATAAATGGAATTTAAAAGTAACAATTAGAAACTTCCCATTAAAGTGGGATAGCTCCTCTTAGTATGAGCAACCCCACCTCCTCCTGTAAATGCATGTTTTAAAGTACACTTTTCCATTCCATTCTTGAAAAGGTCTCCCACTACTGTGATGCTACTCATGGAAATGGAAAAATGCCTGACAATACAGATGTAAAGAGTGACACTGATTTACAAGTGATCTCAAAATCCACACCGTAAGCAGACTAGGAATAAGTTTTAGTTGGTTTAAAAAAAAGATCATATTACTAGTTCTTACTTAAAACAGTAAGAGTAAAAAGTTCAGGTATGTATCTAAGTAAACTACATCAGTGCTAAATATTCCCCTGCAACACCACTGACTACATATTGTTTCTTCGTAGAAACACAAGGATCCGAAAGGAGCAAAAATTCTGTTCAAGACATGTAGGGAAAGAAACAAAACACCAATCTGACAAAGTGCATTCCAGAGCTGTACAAAGAGCATTCCTTCAGGAGGAAAGATCCCACTTAACTCTTAAGCTTAAGAATTTGATTACTGCCACTAGCATGCATACCTAGGCCTTCATCACAGTTGCAGCATGAGGTACATAGTAACAGCTAGCGTCCCATCCTAATTACAATTTAGATTCTGAATATTCTCACTTCCATGATTTCCAGTTAAGTATCACAATATATTTAATTCCCTTTTTTAACCCTCCTTTAAATTAGGCCCCAGACTCAGCATGTGAAAGCCAATCTTCACACTTTTTTTTTTTTGAAAAACATGGATTTCACATTTCCTATTGCAGTCACACTGTGACAAAAAGCATTTCTGATTAGAAGTTTGCTGAATATTTTAGGCTAGTAGTGCATAAACTGTATGTAGGACACCAAGACATGTCAGAGTAATACCCATTTCCACAAAAAAAAAGAAGCCAACATACCTGGTATTACTGGAAAAATCCCACAAGACAGCATCTAGCTCTCTACACACCCAAGTCTTGGATGGCTCTTTTTGATATTTCTTCTGGTACAGTTTTATTACCAGGTCTTCCACAGTAAGAAGCTCCAGATGGCTCTCAACGCCTGTAGCTCAGAGGAGATCCAGGTCAGAACAGAAAAGCCAGCTGAGCAGAATGTTCACACTTTTCAGCTAGTCCTTGTTCACTATTCAGCCTCTTCACTGAACCTCAAAGCTAATGTAAACCTCAACAAATTATGAATTCCACCAGTGGTATTAGTAACATTTGGCTTCCTAGCAAAGCAGGTCCTGTATTCCCACAATTTTCTCTTCCTCAGTAATTATATAGCCTACCTACAGGCCATCTTTCCTCAGAAGCTGTTAGTTTTCCCATCTATTACCACACACATCTGCACAGTAATCTCACTGTCACTGCTGCTCCTTTAACTGGCTGAGCAAGAAATAGTGCATTGTTCTGTGGATGTGCTCATTACCCAGTTAGCTGACTGGCCACATAGTAGTTATTTGGAGGAAAAGAAGAGGGAGTAGCACACCAAGTAGTTCTAGCTATCAGTACCAGCTTTTATGAAACCTTTGAGACCTGAACTCCTGACTAATCCATGATTACATAATAAGGCCCAAACAGGTTGATTTCCCACCTGCTACACTAGCCATTCGTTCAAGACACCAGGTTACTCGGAATCTGTCATCAGCCTAGAGAAAAGAAAATTTCAGTCACTTTCAAGAAGTATATACAAGTAAAGTATAGAATTTTGACATCTGCAACACCTCTGGCTGCACCTTAAGTAGTCACCTCCAAAACAAAAGACCGTGTTTGTGTACAACCTTCCTGAAAATTCCCTTGACTTGGAATCTAATAGCACGGCAGACTTACAACCAAACCTTAGGAGAAATTTGACCGACATCTGGGAACAAGTTAACAGTTAACCCATGCTACAGCTATTTCCACTAACTGCTGTATAGTATTTTTGCATCCACATTTCTTCAGAGTCCTGTATTTATGGATGGAACCCAAGATCTTGATCCTCTTCTCCTGTTATGAATTAGCATCAGGCTTCAATAGAATGAAAACGGTCATCATGAAGCTTGAACTCCTCTGAACCCCAATGTTTTGTTTCACACACTGGCAACTCAGTGAAACAAGTAAATTAAGATTTATGGTATTCTCATGGCAAAAAAAAAAAAAAAAGACATTAAAATGTGAAAACAGCCCTAGAAAAGCCGGATTATTTGACTAATAATATTCAGCACAATCAATTTAAGTACAGTCTTAAAAACCCTTAACCTAAGTCAAAACATTAGACTACACTAGAGCAGACATGCAGGCTGAAAATAAGAAGGCAAAAAACTCAGTCTAATTTATAAAACCACTAGTTTCTTTTCCTAAACAGTGGGAGTACATGTGAGTGGGTGGGTGTGGGAGAAAAAACAAAAAAGGAATTCTGCTTATTCAGGCTCCCTATTGCTTTTTGTTAATGAAAAAAGCTGGAATCACTAAAAGAAAGTTAAAAATGACTCAACTTTTTAAAACGGGACTGCTTCTTCCTATACTAGAACTCGGAAATCCCCCTCCCTGCCCCAACAAGCTGATTATGGTTTACAGCAGAGTCTCTCCCTTGATTGTCCAGTGGAAGAAAATTTACAGATTTCAATTTAGAGTGCCTTACTTTGACCTTGACCATACCCTGCAGAAAAAGCGAGGCCAACCACCTCCGTCTGGCTGGGCAAACTCGAGAAGTTCACGTAAGACAACCGGGTAACAGGTACGTGAAAGATGAAATCCAGATATAGGGATCTTATGAGTGGCATCACCTAATGAAGGTAGAAGGGGGGGGAAGTTATGAGAAATCATTCTTTAAATGATACAGTCCCACCCAACCTCCCTTTGTATCTTTTTATATACATGCATGTACACACACACACCTCTTTTCTACAGGCAGCATCTGTGATATCCGTAATTAAACTATCAAAACCTTGCTTCCGACAGCAAAAGACTAGTTGGTCTGGGCTGTGAGCAGACATGCACACTTACTCCCTCTTAAAAGGCCATTATCTAAATATTTGACATAGGGTAACATGGGCCAAGTTTGTTCCTTCTGCACAAAAGGGGAGGAAGTGTACTAACAGAAACAACCTGGAATGTATAAACACTGCTTAAGAGCACAAGGGAAACAAGGCAGTCAAGAGCTCTGCCATTTGTGGATACAAGAAACTTGCAAAGTGACTGCAACAAACTGTTCTATCACCCCTTTTTTGTCAAAACTTGAGATGAAGTTCCCAGAAAGAGAAACCAGGAAAGAACCTCCCAGAAGGAGATGTACAAAACAAGTAGATATAGATCAGATAGTCTCAAACTGAACACCCTTGCATACCACTCTTCCTCTATTGATACTCACTAGCAGTCTGGCAGTGGTACCGAAAACCACGTGGTGGCACTTCTGCAGAAAAGCATAAGGGAGGGGAGAAAAAGAACAACCATCATCCAGCACCACCATGACAGATCCGTAACTCCAAACTATGCACCACATTTTGATTTAGAGAATGGAACAGCTTCATCTTCCCCTGTGGCCTTGTACAAGTACCACAGCTATTTTTGAAAAAAATATTTTCAGTTGTATGTATCTGAGAAAAAAGTATATATTGTATAGCATTTATGTTTAGGTCCAAGACATACATTCCTTGCATGAAATACAGAGCACAAATATCAGAAGTGCCTTATGGATTTACTCTACCCTCCTTGAAGCTTCATGCAGTCCTAGCACTTAAGTACATCTTCAGAAAAAAACAGCACTGCTCAGATATTGTGAGTAGAAGTCCAATCACTTACAGTCAAATAAATAAACCTGTCTTAATACCAGAAATCTAATCTGGGCAGCAGCAACTGACATTAAATAGCCTCCCTCTTAATGCAGAAGATGAACTCTTTGTTGTCTACTCTTCTTTGGAAATCACCTGGATCTATGAAGTGATGGAAGTCAGCCATTATGCCGTCCTGCAGGGAGTACTTGACACACCCAATCTCACAAGGAAGGAAGCGCTGGTCACAGTGGGATGGCAGCTTGCCATGACTGTAAATGTTCAGGAAATAGAAGATGTCTGCAACCACAGCTGATAGGGAAAAAAAAAAAAATATTTTCAGAAGAGTAACCAGAGGTTACAGCAAGCCATCCTGGAGTCACCTCATCCAGTGAAAACTTTTGTGCACTTTGTCATGGAACTGAGTAAAGTAGGGTAATGACCAAGGGAAGCACACAGATGGAGAAAGACATGTGAGATGACAAGGTAACTGATACTTATGCAAGAGTTGGGCCTATTGGTAGTCTATTCCTTTTTATGATAGTCTTATTCTCCTACAGGGTGAGGAGACCTAAAATCATGTTGCTAACTGGAAAGCAGCATTGCAAGCTCAATTCATTAAGTTAGATCCGTTAAGTGAGCTGGCACTAACCTAGGGTACAAGGAGATGGGAAGAATTCTACTAAGGATCACTTCTCACTAAATGAACTCCTAAAGAAGGTAAAAATACCCAAGGAAAGCATAAGAAAAAATTTATTATCTACTGTGAAAAATACTATACACCCTAAAGCTTAATGTTCAATGAATGCCACGTAACATTCCCAATGAAGTATTAAAATATTTATTTAATCCCTACGCTTACGTTCTGCCCCCTACCAAAAAAAGGTTATTTATTCTACTATATAGGGAGAACTATATAGTGAGGTATCTGTGTTTTTAAACACAGAAATGATGTTGTGGGTCAGATTTTATGGAATTCAACACCATCTGTCCTAAATTTGAATTTTGGTGCTCTCTTGCATGGGTCTTAATCTCTGCAAGCTCCAGGAGAGATACCGCTTAGGTGCAACTGCTTTCCTTATGAAAGAATGGATATAGGTATGGACAACCATGCAGAATTTTTACTGAGAAATATTAAGGAGCATCATCATAAAATGCATCTCAGTTGTCCCTTAACTTTCAACTGAATAAGAGCAGTTACGCTCTTATATATTATTTATATATATTATATATTAATTATATATATTATATATATTAATATTATATATATTATAATATATACATGCTCATATATATTAAGCATGGATTCTGGCAGAGAGCAAACTAACAGGTGTTACGCTTTTTAAATTGAGCTACTCTTCCCTGACCCTCTATAACCATGAAAATATTGAGAACAGTTCAAGGGGCTTCTTAAGTAAAAAGCTTGAGCAGAGACATAAGCAAACAGTACAGAAATAGCTTACATTAAGTGGCTGATTAACTTACCTTGTAAGCACTACCATTTTACCATTTTTGAGAAAAAAATGATTACTTGTTGGGGAAATATTGCAGATGTATTAATTACTCAATTCCAATCAAAACATCCACTTGAAGACAAGGTAAATATAGGAAGAGTTTAGGTTTCAAGAGTTCTTTCAATAAGCCAGGATGTTATAAAAGCATTGACCAAGTATGTATCCACTCTTATTCTCCCAAAGAGGCCAGGTCATCATTTTCTCTAACACTTGTTAGATATCAAAGCTCAAACTTTGTACAATTTCTCACTCTTTGAGCTTAGCAGATGCATTCCTTTATTCTGAAGTTGGATTACCCTTGTAAGTTACAAATGTCAGAATGATCTTTTTCTTAAAAGCCTTGAAAGAATTGTAAAGAAAGTATTAGTAGCTATACAACCATTAAGCTAAAGAAAAAAAACCACCAGAGGATAAAATTATTTCAGGCAAGGCAGAAGGACATTTGCACTGACTTCTCTCAATGCAATGAAGAAGTTTTTATTTTTTTCTGCAGGCCTACACCATTACTTTAAGAACAAACACACACTTGACACGGAGAGCTATTGAAAAAAATTAAAATGTCCTTTGTATAGGTACCACTCAGAATATCTATAAAAAGCAAGCTTTTATCAAACAGAATCAACTACTGTAAGATTAGTATACCCTGATCACTCTTCCACGACACAGCAGAGGCATCAGGAAAAGAAGTAACTCTGTGTACCACAGTGGTCAGACAGCTAGGTGCTGGTTGATCCAGATTAGGCATCTGGAAAAGAAAAAATAATTAAAAATCAGTCTACTAACTGCCAGTAAAATCCCTCACCTCGTTCTATTAGAGGAAGACCTTATGTCCATTACTAGTCATGGCTACGTGGAACAAATCTATCATTTACATACAAGTGCCTGTGTACTTGCAGACTGGGACGGCAAGATTTCTCTTCCAACAAAGGATAGCTGTCTTAATACCTTGGCTAACTCACAACTGGAAAGAACCACAGCTATTTAGTTAAAATCTAATACAAGCATAAAAATCTTAAATTTTGTTAGGTTCAACTACTTGTTGCACAGGAGGAAGTCTTCCAACTGGAATTTCAAACAATACATAAACTTGATGAAAAAGTTTGCCACATACATTATTTGTCTT
Source organism: Anas acuta (assembly GCF_963932015.1). Taxonomy (NCBI): domain Eukaryota; kingdom Metazoa; phylum Chordata; class Aves; order Anseriformes; family Anatidae; genus Anas; species Anas acuta. The sequence continues at coordinate 109,306,868 of NC_088979.1, read as the reverse complement.
TGACTAGGAATAGCATTCATGAAAACCTGGTAAAGCCTCAATTCATCAGACTGCTCTGGTACAGAGCAAGTAAGAGGGGCTCACAGGCCTGTTAAGTAAAATATTGCACATTCATGCATGCTTTTAAGAAGGCAGAGAGATTTGGGCATCTGCCTAGGCACATGACAGGCTTACAGGATTCAATCATTCAAGGCCCAAATTGTGAATAATATCCACATCTAGGTACACAAATTCCAGATAATCATCTTTGCCTGACAAGCTCTCATAGTTATCAGTTTAAGCTATTTAAAAGGAGGAATTAGTCCCACCCATGTTAGCTTTGGTCATCTTCAAAAGTTGACCAAGACCATTCACTATGCAAAATAACTGTAGTTTCCTGTGTACCCAAGTGCAAGTAATAAAATGAGATCACAGTTCCAAATGCACAGTCCTGTATTTCCACTGGCAGGCAATGAGGATGATGTGCTTTATTTTAGTAAAGCAATTATTCTTTTCCTGATTAAAGCTTTCTAAAATGCTACTTCGTGTTGAACGAAATACACATCTCCATTTATGACTTAGTTGTTTCGTGTTGCTCTCCATTATGTATGAACATTTAACTTCATTAATTATACACCCCTCACCTGCTAAAAATAACACGATCATATTTTAAGTCTTTTCCTATATATGCAGGCCCCCAAATCTGAAGACACTGCCTAACATGTTCTTACTAGTCCAAATTAGTTAACTCAACTAATCCAGATTTACTAGTTATTCCAAACTACAGTCATCCTACCATTCTCTCTGTCACGTTAGCACTTCCATGTCCCAAGATTTACCCTCACCAGTAATTCATGGCCTGTATACAGTAATACAGAATGAAGAAGTAAATTATCCACATACTGAATCAGGCTCTTTGCTTTGACATAGAAGTTTTTATGCTGACAACCAAGACAGGAATAAAATAAGCTTTGTGCCACCTCACATAATTCAAACTCCAAGGAAAACTTCAGGGACCTGCTGGGAGAGTGCTATAAGCTGAACATTGGTGTAGTCAGAAAACTAACTACTAACTCCTACATTGAGATTTTGTCCTTCACCACTATTTTCTCCATAATCAAACCAATCTAAAACTAATGGCAAGCAATTTTTTTTTGTTTTTTTTGTGTGTGTGCAGGCTGTAACATTTCATTGACCTGGTCCACCACTGAGCCCCTCACTCAAGAACACCAAATCAGCTGGTTGTAAAATGTACTGACTTCCAGGCTATCAGACAAGTATGACCTAACTAAGGACATCCACAAAGCAAAGGTAACACAAACCTGTGACTAAAAACCATGCTAATTTACCATATTATAAATAAAACACATTTTAAATCAGACACTGCAAAAATACTGTTAAGCATAAAACTAAGCCATTAGAGAACAACATTTTAGTAGCTAAAAGAGTACAGAAGCACAAGCTGTGGTTATTTAAAGAGGTACAGAGTACTCCCACCAGCAAGTCACACCAGAACAATTTTCTGTTTAAATTTCACAATACTTCAGGCTACCACATCAGCCATAATTTCCAGAAGTCTGAGGTTAGGAGTACAGGTAATATCCTATAGCATCCCACCTTGCCAAACCCAAGCAACACTTCACTTCCCAAAAGGTGTTGATTTCTGAGCATTTACCTCCTTTTTTGTCTTCTGTGATTTCTTTTTCTTCCACTTCTGAGCCCTCTCATTATATGCCATCTTTTCCTCTTCTGTCAGCAACTTGAAAGAAAGCCGATTATTAAGAAGTTTTTACTACTTCCTTCTAGTAGTTACACAAACCAAGTGTTTTACACTGCTTTTCAAAAGGAAGCTATGAATACTTTGCAAAAATTGCTAACTGGTATCATCAAATCAAGCATTTTGGGCAGCTCTGTCTCTTACAAAGCCATTAAGCTTTGATTCAGAGCACCTGGTGAGCACATGCACTTGGAGCACCTTCAGAAGAGGGCAAGCTGGCTCTGTCACAGCATGGAGGTCTCCTGAAGCTCCTCTCACCAGCCAGGGGTGCCACCACCCATTTCCCACAAGCCAGATGTCCTCCCCTGCAGCTGCGGAGGACAGGGTGGGAGTAATTCTTAACCGAAATCAGATAGAGCTGCTCAAGGCTGAAGGGGTAATGCTGTGCTAAGCAGGCAGCAGCTGGGACACCACCTAACTCCCCCTCTCACAAGCACTATCTCAGCGTTTTACCACCACACGTGCCACAATCAACTCATAGCTGTCAGTTTGCCATCACCAAGAGGTGCTGGGGCAAAATTCATACAGCTGCCCTCCCTCCTACCCCCTCTCCAACAAAGCAGCATTAACCCAAAGCCCTTCTCTCCTCAAAGTAAGGCTCAGCCCAGCTCCCTCGCCCTCACCGCCCAGTCCTTGGCGCAATGTGGGATGGCGTCGGCCACACATGCCACGGGCAGCCCGCACTGCTGCAGCTTGGGCAGCTGGTCACGGGCAAACAAGTAGTAGGGGCTGGGGAAGCCCCTGGAGCACGACATGGCTGCCGCCGCCACCTGCCTGCCCTCCTCCTCCTCCTCCTCCTAGCCTCGCCTTATCCTCCTGGCCTGTCCTTGTCCTCCTGGCCTGTCCTTGTCCTCCTGGCCTGCCCTTGCTGCTGGCAACCACCGTTTGCTGTGGGAGTGGGCCGGGTTCCTAACACACGTTTTATAGGGGCGGTGGGCAGGGCAGGTGGCCGTCATGCCCAGCCGCTCCCCCGGGAGGCGGTGACAGCCCACAGCAGCAGAGTGTGTTCCTTGCCACAGCAGCAGAGAGTGGCGGGTGGCATTTTGTTTTGTTTTGTTATGTTTTCTGCTGCATTGTTTGGGGTTGCGAGCATTCCTCTCCCTAATGTCCGGTTCAATAGGTCTTCCGGCATCTGCCGAGATGGAAACACAATAAAAATGCAGTGTGTTATTGCCAGTGACCACATGTGGTCCTCGGCTGGTGCTGGCACTGCGTTCCTGCCTGGAAATGAGGGCTTCCCCGGGATGCACTTTGCTCTGCCTGGGCTGGGGTCACCCCCTGCTCTTGGCTCTAACTCCCCTGGAGGAGCCGTACTCTTGCTGCTCCTGGCAGCACGGTGTAGTAAGAGGCCTGTTGTGGCCTGGGGGAAGTACCTGCAACCAGTAGTAAGCAATGATCTCTGCGTATTCCCCTAAGTCCCACATACATCTGGTGCCATGCATTGTGGATATGTAATTCAAGTCTTCTGTTTCTTTTATTTGCTTACATGTACAAACATCTGTATTCATAAGTGAGCGTAGTGACTCTGTAAGGATTTTACTAAATTTAATAGGTAACATTATTCAGAGTGGGAAGGTATAGGGGTATATTTTTAATTTGAAAAATCAGTATATTGCCACTTTGTGAGGGTGGGGAGCCTGCCTTTCGAATTTTTGCAAGAACTTGGTGCAAGCTATTGCTGCCATTGAACACCAGCTTGTCCTGTAGGGATGGGCACTGCTGACAAGGTGCTTGCCCTGCAGCCTCCATGATCACCCTGAGCTCCTGCCTTGCCTTTCCTTCTGGAACAGCCTGGCTCTTGCTGCTCCCTGACAGTGACCTCAGGAGGAGCTGGTGCTCAGTGAGACAGGATCAGGATGATGTGCCTGCTCTGACACATCCAGTAGCGCTCAAAGTGCTGCCAGGGCCCGGATTTCTGGGTGAGAATACGGGGTGACAGATAACAGGAGTGGAGGCCCTCACAGGAGGGATACAGGAGGGAGTGGGGGAGAAGTGAAGACCAGCTTCACACCAGAGGCCTGGGTTTAGTTTTGAGATACGAAGCAGAAGAGTGGAGGAGGTGAGGGAGCATGCATATGCTTGGAAAGGCAGACTTGCACTTGCTTATTACAAAATACTTTGGGAGCGCATATTCTGCAAAACTGTGAAAGCTGTCCAGACTTTCATCTATCTCATTGACATAATTGACATTTCCTTCACTGAAAGTTTGCATACTGAGCCACAGTTCACATAAAATAAAGGGTGATCTGCATCATTTTGATAGGCAGGATGAGTTGCTTCCCTCCTTAAGCTTTCTATCAATCTCTCTCAAAAAGTAAGTGATCGTGACTTGTCTTAGTGTGTTAATTTTATATATATATATATATATATATATCCATATATATATATATATATATATATATATATATCCTATATATATATCCTATATATATATATATATATATATATATATATATATATATATATATCCGTAACTGGCCACAGAAGATAGTTTAACCAGTTTACAGAAGGGATTGTGAAATGTGGTTGCCTGCAGCAGAGGACCCAAAATGCAACCTGAAGCAGGGTTGCCAATGTGTCAGTGTCAGCAAAGGCTCTGATTAAATTTTGGCCAGGTTTTTCTTGCCTCAGGTGTGTGGTATCTCCCACATTCCTCACTGTTCCTTTTGTCTTTGGGGGCCGTCTTGATGGGGGACCATCTTCAGTATGTGGTTGCAGTTCCTACAGAGCCTGCATGATGTAGCAGAACATGAACCAGCACACTATGCTTATTCAGCTGACTTCAGTGAATTTACCCCAGTAATCGCAATAAAGATGGATGGTACAGCCTTGACTTGGAAGATTCTTTCCCATCCTCTATTCCAGAGTCCTTTTGAATTTACTGTAAATTTGGACATGAGGATATAAAACAGTGATGAAGACTTCAATGCATTTCATTGGAAAACTGCTTTTTCCCTTCAGTCTGTCTGCTTTCTTCATCTTCTGGTTAGGTAACTGTGAGTCTTTATCTCCAAAGGAGGTAGCTGATGTGTAGGCTTAGATCTTTGGCTCAGCTAATTATGTTTGTCACTGCTGGAACCACTGGCAGGTAAGGTCAGATCACATAGCTCTTGCATCTTACTGGTGGCTGGTTTCCTCTGAGGGTTAAAAAATGCTGCTGCAGTTTAGCCTCCTGGAGGCTTTTCTGTCTTGCTCAAATCCAATGAAACAATCTGTTTTATGCTGCCTATGAAGCACGCACTTACTGAATTTGCTGTTAAATTTACAGGAGGAGCCAATCACATTGTTAAAAACATATGAAGTCATACAGTAAAGTCAATGAGAATAGAAGATCATGTTTAAAGTCACTGTCATTCTTGTGGAAAATTACTTGTATCCAAGTAATAGTCCTTGATACGTAAGTTTAAATCTCTGAAGAGAGACTGCAAGAAATAACTTATATCTTTTAAATACAAACTTCTGCAGAGACTATTTTTTTAGCCAGAAAGGCAAATATTGCTGTTGTGTTACTGTATGAGTTGTTGCTAGGAGTACATCTGTGCACAGTTGCTTTATTTTCCTTCACACCATGTTCTTTTCTTGTGTGCAGTTTTGTGACCCACCCTCTAAGAGCCCATCCTCTTAAAAAAATTAGATAATGTGTGCATCAACTCTTTAAAGAAGACGAGACTCCACTAATAGCTCTCCTAGGGCTAGAGGTGTGGTTGGAAAATAAAATTCATAAGCAGTGAAGAGAAAGGATTATCCTACGTGGATTTGGGAGAGAGAAAAAAGAGGGAAAAGGTCATCTTTGGAGTACCATGTCATCAGTATTCTTGGCTGGGACCCTGGGGAGCTCCCTGTGTTTTAACTGGAAACTCATGTTTTAACTGTTTGATTGTCTGTTGTTTAACTTAGCTGGCAAAGGAGTTCTCCAGACCATTTATGGTGATTTGTAAGTCACATTGGGGCCATTCCAGGGAATAAAAGCAAGGGTTGTGCCAGTGTTTAAGTATTATTTTTTAAAGTACTTAATTCAATTAAATGACTTGATATGCCAACACCTAACTCTTAAATAGCTGGCCTTGGAAACCCAGCTCCACAACTGGGGACCTGTGCTTTCTCATCAATACGTGTAGTTCGTTAGATGTCTCAAAATAGGGTCTACGTACATTGAAAGAGAAAATCTATTTGAAACTTTTCTGCCAGTAATGCATTTTCATTCATTCAGGATTCATGGCTATCATCTTCTTTCCAAGATGTGTCTTACAGTTGTTTCTTAGAAAGAACTAGCAAAGATATTCTGCACAAAACTCGGCAACATCTGCTGCTACCCAGAGATCTGCTACTTTGGGGCTAGAGCCCTGTCCCACAGAGTGGGAAATATTTGGTGTTCTTGTTAGGGAATTCGAGTGAGATCCAGTAGCCAGCTTTTCTATGGCCCTGGCCCACCCCAGTGGATCACTTGGTTTTGTCCACTTGGGTCTCTCCAGTTACTGGCACCAAGGCACCCAGGTCCTCTGACCCATCTGAGTCTCATTGCTGGTGCTCAGATCCCTCATAGATGCACATACACACAAAATACAGTCCCTCACCCAGGAAAAGAGCTAGAAATGAATTTAATTAGAAGATAGGACAGCCTGTGCTGAGCAGGCACAGGGCATGGCCAGACATATCAAACAGCAAACTGTTGACATGCAACCAGCTCTTCTTATTCTCTCATCCCTCCTTTTCCCCACACTTGTTCCTTCCCAAATCACCTAGCTCCCTCCTTTTCTCTGCTTTTGATTCCCCCCCCTAAACGTCCCATAGGAAGTCCTGTGCAATCCTGAACTGCTCTTGCCCTGCATTCCGTAATGTGTCCTATATTCCTGGGCTGCAGTCCCAAAGTTGCTGTGGTGTTGACTATCAAGTGTTTCACTCCTGAACCCAGGGGCTGTCTGAAACAGCCCTGGCAGGGGTCCAGACAAGTTGTTCCTTCCCCTCAGTTCTAAATTTGGGATTCTACCTGCTCTTTTGTTCCTGTGCTTCTCTGGACTAGTGGAGGTGGGCCTTTGATGGGCTGATGGCTTTTGTGATGGGCCAGGGAGGAGCCAGGGTGGGGTATTATCTGGGCTACCCCCATGCTATTGTCTCCCTGCACTCCTTTGTGGGTGTGCAGATGAGCTTTTATCACATAATTTTGCAGTTTGTATCTTTCTCAGCCTGGTAAAGGAGCTTTTGGATCTGTGGCAGTTTCCCTGGAGAGTGATATAAAATGGGAACTTTGGCTTTCCAGTCCGGTAGTTATTACTGGTTTATATGTAGTGCATAAGCATTTCAGGAACCAGAACCTTCAGGCTGTCCCTCCCTCAGGCAAATGATTAAAGCAGTCCACTATTAGCAGTCAGCTTTTCTCTTGGTCTTACTCCTGATCTAATGAATCTTGGGTTTCTTTCTGAATGGTGTCACAGCTGCAAAAGGAGTGGAGAATGCCGTTCCCTTCAGCTGTGTGATTGAGGATGTAACTTTGGACACCTAAGAATCACGAGGCCTTTTTACAAAAAGTAAGCCACATGCCCCTGCCTTGTTCCCTCGCCTGCCTTTGCAGGGCTTCACTGAGTGTTGGATGTCTTGTGAATGTCTTGGATCAGGCCTCACAGGTGACATTGGCATCTTTCTTCCAGGTTTTGAGGGGGCCTCAAGTGGGTGCTGCTATGCTTCTGTCTGCTCTTCAGAAATACTAGCTTTTGTGCTGGGAATTGCAGTGCAGCAGGTGATGTGGCTGTGGGATGCATGGGGCTTGCTGGGCATGTGCTGTATCACTGCTGCCCAGCGTGTCCCTGAAGCACTCAACATGTTACAAGGTACATGTCAACCAGCTGCCTGCGTGGGGTGCAGCTGCATCCCATCTATGCCATGTATTCCAAATATCTTTAATGCTGTGGCTCCAGTGAAGCCACCACGTTGTTCCAGTATCCTGGACAAATACTGGAAATCCTTAATATTTGGTAAGACCTCAACTAAGTTTTCAGGTGGAAAGCTTCAAGTTGGCCATGACAACCCACATATATGTAAGCCTTAGGTTGTTTTTTTTGCTTAATGTCTTATATGCCCATGACAGTCTGGACACACAGGGAAGCAAAATTGTAAGTGTATAGTCAGTCAACTTTGACAAATGTCTCAAATTGCTGCTGAATGAGGGGTGTTTAGATTACAGTTCTACAGTTCGGTACTGAAAAATTTCCAAAGTCTTTGTTTTGGATCTGGCCCTAAATAGGATGACCCATGTGATTATAGACCTGTCAGACTGATGAGGATCCCAGGCAAGAGAATAGAATTACTGATACAGGAGTTGCTTCAGTAATGAATTAAAGAAAACTAATGTAATTAATGTCAATCAACCTGGGTTTGCAGAAAAATAGATTCTGTCACGTTAGTTTGTAATTGCATCAGAGATATTAACTGTGGTTCCTAAAGGTAATGCATTCAGACACGTGTGAGGCATATGACTCGACCACACAACACTAAATCAAGGAAACAGAATGACACAGAGACAATGTGGTCCCCGGTAAATGCATTAAAACATTAGCTTAGGATGTCTCAAAACGTAATTTTACAGGAGGAATTGTTATTGCACGTTTTCAGCAGGATTCCTCTTATGCCATTTCTTGGCTGCATGCTACTAAATATTTAATACTATTGAAACAAACATCCAGTTGTCACGGATGCTTGCAAATGATACAAAGATGGAGGGAATAGTTAGGAATGAGTGTGACGGAGTGGGATATCCACCAAATGGGATCTCCCCAGGTGATGCTATGTCAAAAGGACTGACGGTTCATCTCTGGAAGGAAAACGAAGTATCAGCAGTAGAGACGATGCTGTAGTACATCTGCTTTCATACTTTCAGCAGCTGTGCCTGGGATCCTCTCTCCAGATCTGGTGTTAGCTCCAGAATATAGCAAAATAACAAAAGTCTGTTGAACTTCCAAAGAAAACGTTAAAGGGTGCTTTGATCACAGTCATTGCCTCTGTTCAGAAATCCCCTAAGAAGACTTTTCCATCTGGCTAGGCAGTACTAGAAGTTGAAGTTGGATGAAATTAGGCGCTGGGTGATGTCTCTTCCAACTCGAAGTAGTCTGTAATTCTTTTTCTAACAGATAAGCTGTGGTTCAAACAGGATGTAGCGTGGCAAAGTGGTGTGATTTGTTTCATTAAGAAAGCTGGATAAGACTATCACAGCTGAATCCCAGTTCCCAGAAGGTATTTGTGCTGCCACAGTTTCTCTATAGCCAACAATCACAGACAATTTAACAACTTGTTATATCCTTGGCTAACTGTAGATATGAAGTAGAGTTTGTCTTGTTTCAATTCTGTGTATTTTTTGAGTACAGTGACACATAAAAGATTATGAGCTGGGAGGATTCACTTTTGAATGTGTACTTGTACACTAACCTCACAAAACATTACTGCTGATATGCACTTAGTATTTTATTTAAGTGCAAATTTTAGGTCCCATCTCAAAGCATAGCAAATAGAAACTGTGATTTTTGGTGTCTAAGAAAGAATCAGGAACAGCATGGGAAATTTATATGGAGGAGTGAATATTGTAGAAAGATGCTGTTCTCTTTTTGTTTTGTATAATGCTGAATTGGTATTACAGATACGCGTATTCTGTGTTCTCATTGGAATGAGAAAATCAAGTTTCTCCATTAAGCATTTTAAATGTTAGTTGTTACAAATGACATGGTTAAGAACAAAAGCAGTTTATATATCCATATCACCCACTCCTGATGTTAATGGGAAGTAAAAGCTCCATATCATCGTGCGATCAAATGTAGCCAGGCAGCTGAGAAAAAATAGCATATACAGAGAGAATGCATATATTTCTGCAATGTCTTGCTGTGAAGCTATTGAAGATTAATAAGAGATTCCAGGGTAACAAAGCAAACGAGGAAAAGTTTTAGTTAGTAGCTATTCTGAAGAGACTCACTAAACACTGTGGTTTGATGATGTGTCACTTAATAGCTTCTGTAATGTGCTGGTCTCAGTACTAAATCAAGAGAATAGTGCCTAATGGCTGAATCTAGTATGACATCCCAGAAAGCTGTTGAAAACTGTTTGTATGGTAATTTCTACCAAGGAAATTCAGGGAGCTGAATGGATATACAAAAGTACTCATGAAGAGAAATATTTTCATGCGACATGTCAGGTTTTTGGGGATGTTGCCAAGATGGATCATTCTGAGTGAGGTGCTAGTGTATATCATTCCAGAGTCTGGAAACATACTAAAAAGCTGATTCTGCTTATCAACAGAGCAAATGACCACAAAAGACTGGTACTGGAAGATCAAAGAAGGAAGGGAGGAATTAAGTAGTTTGCAAGAAGAGAAGAAAGCCATCAGTTACTACAGCGTGAGTAACAAGAAGTGAGTTTGTTTGTTTCTGTATCGCTCAACTGAATTTTGCATGATCCCATTGCTTAGAGAACTGCTCCCAGCTGGTGTTGAGGTATCACTTACCACTCTACAACACTGTTTGATGTATTCTTCCAGTTCAGTCTGGGGCTAAATTGTGCAGGACAGCCCCAGGGAACTGTTTATCGGGGGACAAAGAATCCCTGCTGGACTGCAGGTTGAAGTGATCTGGGTAACTGGTTAGGAATTCACCCACTGTCCGAAGGTGAAATGGGGCTAACTGCAGTAGTGCACCTTCCTGTCTACCAGACTTGGCTAAAATGAAAGCCAACATCCCTATGTTACCTATTAAGCCAGCGCAGATGTTGCAATATTCAGATCAAAGGTCTACAGAGATCTGGGACATCTATTCCAGGCTCAGACATCTATTAATCCATCATACATGTATATATACAAATGACAGCTCACTTTACGTGAAAAAGAACCGTACACTGAGTTTGAATATATGAAAATTTCAAAGCAGCTATAAATCTAACGTTACATGCAAAACAATGGTGCTTCCATGTATTGAAAATCTTTCCTTCCTTTGTTGTGAGTCAAAAGTTTAGCAAAACCGTTGTATGCCAAATTTATTTGCAAAAGCTGGAGTAGATTAAAAAAAAAAAAAAAGCTGAGAGTAGCTAACAATAGTGATACATAAGGGATTGTCCTACTCCCAACCTTTAACATATGAGATAATATCACATCAACGTTGTCTCAGGAAACTGGTTCAGCCTCCTGCCCAATTAAGTTACAGAAAGGCAAGGCACAGGGATTTCACTTGAATTTTTGAGGGTTATTAAGAAAAATGATTGAGGGAGAGAGAGAAAAAATAGCTTTGTGTTCACCTTTTAGGAGCATTAGTTCAGTGCATACAAACCTTCATGGATTGTATGCTACAGATGTTTAATCATGGTGAGGTAAGCACTCAAATGTTCTGAAGTATCATGGCACCGTGAGTTTTCTGGAACTCCATGTATTTCTTGAGGCTGAAGTTGCAGCTCTAATAAGAGTTTCTACTTTGCCTTTCAGCTGTGAGTACGCACAAGGGCAGTCAGGTGTCAGATCTCTGCGAGCTGAAGGAGCAGCACTGTGCTGCTGGGTACCTATGCTATTTACATAGCGAGGTCTTAGTTCTTAATTGTGGCTTTTAGCTGGTACTGCAAAACAATTAAACTAATATATTGGGTCAGAGGAACCTTCTGAGCCCCAAAAGGTCAGGAGACTATTTGGGGATGGGTGTGTATTTCTTTTTAAGTAACGATGAATAAAAATAAACCTCTATTCGAAGTGTATTTTTAAATAACATTGAATAACTTGGAATAAAACACTTAAAAACAGACCGGCTGCCTTGGGATTGTCTCCTTGCCCAAATCCACTATAACTACATTAGCAGAGGAACTACAACTGTTCAACAACAACCAAAATGTTTCAACACATCTTTTATCACAGCAAACACGCTGTTTTGCTTTTTCACTTGGAAATTATTGATCTATTTTTGCTCACTGCTTTGAAAAAAGCTTCTTTTGCCTGTAGAGAAGTTCAGTCTGAAAGGCAAAATTGAAAGGAATCTACAGGCAATTGGAAAATACCTGCTAGAATGCAAAGAGCTTGTAAAGTTTTACTGCAGGCATCACTTGCAGGGTGCCTTTAGCAGAGGGACACACCTCGCTCTGCTCCCCCTTGGTGTTAGAAAATCAGGATTGTTTGTGTTCTTTGGCAGATTTCGGATGAGAAGAGGTTGAAGACCACTCCCTTCTCCCATGTGGGTCACTGACATCTGCAGAATCCACGCTTCGGTTACAAATGCAAGCCAAGCCCCTGGAAGAAAACGCCTCGAGGATGGGCAGCACAGAGGGGAGCTGTGTGGGCGAGGGCCGTGTTGGAAGGCGCTTCTCTTTGGTGCGGACACACCAAAAAAGTTTAGCGGGCGGCATTGGTGGCAGGGTGATGGTTGGACCAGATGATCTCGGGGGTCTTTTCCAACCTTAATGATTCTGTGAAAACACGATTCTGTGAAAACAAGTCGCTGTTCAGTCGGCTCGGAGCCCCTGAGCAGCCCCCCCAGACCCCCACCGCCTTCTTTCTCTCTCGCCCGGAGCCCACAAGTTTGGAGCACGCCGTGTCCTCATGTGGGGCCGCGCCGCGTTCATTTCGGAGCACCACCCGCCCCCTTACAAAACCATCTCCCACAGCACCACATCTACTCGGCGAGCTCCCTCGGGACAACTTCCCTCCCCTTCCAACCCCGTGTTTGGCCTGGAAGCCATAAACCCCAACCCGGGACGCCTCCCCCTCAGCTCCGCTCCCCCGAAAATGACGGCAATTACGGCCTCGGCCCCCCGCCCGCCTCCCGGCCAGCGGCGGGGGCGGCCCCGGCGGCGGGGGAGGAGCCGAGGGGAGCCGATCCGAGCCGTGCAGAGCGGCTCCGAGCCGTGCTGAGGCGATCCCAGCCCCGCCACACGCAGCCAGCCCGGGCAGCGGCTCCCCCGCGGCATGGTGGCCGCCGGCCCGCCAGAAGATGGAGGGGCACGTCCTGGGCTGGATCGTCCTGCTGTGGCTCGCAGGTAGGCGGGGGGCGGCCCCGACGGCTCCCGGAGGGTTTTTTGAGGAGACTTTGGGGGGGAGGAAGGGGAAATCTCCTCCGCCAGAGGGTCGGGAGCGATCGGGGGAACTTGTCCGCCGCTGTCCCGGCCGCGCAGCGCAGTGCAGGAGCGTGGGGAGGGGGCTGCCCTGCCCGGGCTCGGTGGGCTTGGGGTCGGGGCTGGGGTCAGGACCCGGCCTGTGGGGCCCTTTGTGAGCCCCGGACCGGGCCGACCCCCCGGCACGGCTCCCCGGGCCCCCCGGGCAGGGGGGAGCACAGCAGGGCTCCGGGGTGGGGAAGGGCAGGGGCTGAGCTGAGGGGAGGGGAGGGGAGGGCAGCAGGGGGTGGTTGTGCCTTCCCGGCCGGAGCAGCAGCCGGGCGCAGGAGGCTGTGGAAAAGGCTGCAGCAGGGCTGGCTGAGCCGGGGAGGCTGGCTACAGGCTCGGGGAAGCAGCAGAAGCAGTTGGATTTCACACCGCCACCGATGTATCCCAGAAAAAAAAAAAAAAGAAAAAAAAAAAAAAGGAGACCTCAGGCTCTTCCCTCTTCCTCTTCAGATTTAGGATTCACAAGCAGTAAATTCGGCTTTTAGTCATAACACCTCTCTCCCACCACCCACCCACCCCTTTCCTTGCTTTTTCACTCTGAGTCATCTTCAGCGCTGGTGCCTGCCTACTGCTCCCTTCCAGGGTTTCACGGCCTCATCTGGGGCTCATCTTCCCTCCCTCCCCGCCTCCCTCCCTGCCATTTGGCTGCTTCCGAATGTATCCCACTTCTGCGAGTTGGTCTGGAGTGCCAGCGCACCCACAACTACCGCTCCTTCCCTACTCGCTGTAGTAGCGTGCCGATAAATAGCATCCAGGGACTGGTAACGGGGCGCAAGGTGTAGATAAACACGTTACATTCCTCCTTCTTTTTAAAGAGCTTCGTTATCTGGACGTGTCTGGCCAAATCAGGACTCTTCCATCAAGCTAAAAGGCTGGGCTGTTGACACCTTTCTCCCTCCATTAGAGGCAGCTGGTGATTGCTGGCAGCGTCCGCCCTGTGGAGCGTGCAGGGTCTGTGCAGAGCGAGGTACCGCTGCGGTAGGAAGACCTTCCAGTCTCCTCTAGTCCTGGGCTTTGGCGACAGGACTGCCTGCTGCTGCTGCTGCTGTTGCTGGTGTCGACCGCAGGCAGGCAGAGGCTTCTGGCAGGCAACAGGTTAGCCGTGCGCTGAGAGATGGAGGCAGCCGGTGTCAGCTTGCTCCCCTCCAGCCGCTGCCACCCAGGGATAGAGCAGGCGCCACCGGCCTTTTTTTGTGGCTGAAAGAAAGCAAATAAGCAAAGGTGTGTGTTTGTGAGCGAGTGAGTGTGAGCGTGTGCGTGGAAAAGGGAGAGAGGCTGGCAAACATGGATTCAAGATTTTCTTCTCCCCAGTGGCTGTGCAAAGGAATGAAAGGTCTGTATCGAGGTAAGGAGCCCTAATCCAGCTGGAGCAGCGCTCTGCTCTGGGAAAGAGGAGTGGGGGCTGGGAGGTGGAGGGGCCAGGGTAGGAGACTGAGCCTGCAAGACAGGGAGGAAGCAGGGAGACAAAAGGGAGCAAGAAAGAGAGGGAGGCTCTCGCCCCCTGCTCTCCCCTCCTCCCTCCTCTAGGTGGGCTGAGAAATTTCTAATCAGCACTTGCAGTTCCTTTCCTCCCAGCAATAATGCCTCTCTGTCCTTTGTTTGTCTTTAATTTTTGGCTCTTGCGTTTATCTTTTGTTTGGTTTTGCATTGACTTCTTACTGCAAATTCAAAAAAATCCCGTGTGAAGTATGATGGGCTTGTTTCAGCTTCACTTCTGCCCTACTCTCCCACATGCCTAAAGCTTGTGTTTTAATAACAACAGCAAAAGGATGAAGAGCAGGTCATCCATTATACCTTCGTGTGAAGTGGTGTGGGTTGGGATAAGTGCAGGACTATTTGACCCAGGTTGGAAAAAGAAGGTACAGTTTGTCAAGTATCTCTAGGCCCCTCTGTAAAGCTGGTTCTCATAAACTACCAGGTGCTGCTTGACTCTGGAGTGAATTTTCCCCTCGCGTTTACCATCATTCTTATTAATGCAGTAATTTGTAACGCATTTAAAACTAGAGGGAAGTGTTGCACTGGAGACTGAACTCTGGTTTTACCCTCAGAACAGGCAGAGCACACTCTCTTTTCCTTTCAAGACTCAGCCTGAGCCTGGAAAGGTTATGGCTAGGGGACCGTGCACATTAAAATGTGACCTCTCCCTGTGAAGTCATTTTCCTCCAGTAATTTAGCACTCAGTGCCTGTTTGCTTTCTCTGTGCAGAAGAGCCACTGCAAAGCCATGGTGTAATACAAAGGTGGGTCGATTTACTACCCTGCTTTCCCCTCCACAGTTTGGAAGGGCAGGCAGAAGGGGCACAGTGGAGTATGGTTGTGCTTTGCTGTTCCCAGGCTGACTGAGCAGATTCCCTGGGAAGGCAGGAAAATGGATGGATTGTTTGATCTATCTTGATTTAAACTATTCATCTGACTTCCCTCGATTGGCTGCACCCAGCATAAGCTTAGTGTAGCTGGGAAGAAACCTCACATTTTCATTACTTTTTGTTCCTGGGAGATCACCCTGGCGGAGGACTGGTAGTGATGGAAATCCCAAGGCCATCTCAAGAACAGGTGTCATGGCTCACTGTTGCAAGGCTTGGAGAGACTCTTTCCATCTCTTGCCTTAGTTCTCAGGCTTCTGGTGGTGACCGGTTGCTGAGTGGTCGTTCTGGAAGAGCAAGAAAGTCCAAGTCTACTGCAGTCGGTTTGCAGAGTCCGAGCTGTACCTTAATGGAGAGTTTTTGTATTGAGGTTCTGTGCTGGGTGTGCAAGGCTGTGCTTTCCTGCGACTGCTTTGGTTTTGCACCTGCCCAGGTTAAGCAGTTTAGGAGCCAAAAGTCTCTGTTCTGCTTTGGAGCTGTATAAAGCAGTGCCGTCTGTCCAGCTCAGCTGACCTATTTAGGCATTGGTTTCCTGCTGGCTAAAAAAGTTGATGATTAGTGGCTATGGAGCTAAGAACACAAGTCTGGTAGCAACTAGACCAAGACATGTAATTAATTTCACATAAACTACTCAGTCTGCTGGTGATGGCTTTTGCTGGTTAATTGCATGGAGTGGATGTAACCCAGCCTGAGTAGGCAAGAACCTGTACAACGCTATCTCAGTGATCCTACTTGCTCTCTGTTCACTTGATTGCATCTCTGCATATCATCCCTGATTTCCAGTCTCAAAGCCCAGCCCTTCAATGTCCGAAGTTAGGCTAGATCCACATTTGAAAATGTGGACCGAGTTCCTGTATTCGGGGGAGGGAGGGGAAAGAATACTTACAATTGATGTGCAGTAGCCAAGGCACAATAGAAACAGATACAGCATCCTTTTACACGTTAGTTTATTTTGTTTGCAGAAGTGGTAGAGACCAGGAGGAGCCCCTTGACTTTTACCTATGAACATAAGTTTTTCTGCCAAAGCCCTTAAGCCCTTAAGTGTAGGCTAGGGGTTCAGGGCGTAAGGACTTTCTGTTTTCCCATATGCGTATCTGGCACTCATACCCATAAAGATGCATAAAATTCAGGGGTGTAATTTTGTAGTTTCATAGCATCAGCCATGCTGCCTCAGGCAAACGGTGATGTGGGCCAAATAATAGCAAAGGAAGAGATATGGCAATGCATGCATGGATAAGGAGACCCATGCTGACCTGAAGAACAACGTGTACTGCCTTTTCTTGGACTCTTACCTTATTCAGTAGAAGGATGCAGTTTAAGACCTATTACATTGAACTACGGTGTTTGGATTTGTTGTTATTTACAGGGATTAGTGCTTCTGATCAACTTTATTCTATTCCTAAAAGCTAGCTTAAGGCTATGTAGAGAAGCTAAATCTTCCTGGGATTCATCTAGGTTCAGGGAGGCACGGGCTTCTCCTTGATTTTCCAACTGAAAATCAAGAACCTAAATTAGTACCCTTTCAGTTGCCCTTTCTGTTTTTTTTATTCATGGAGGGTACTCGGGAAGATCAGTCTCACAAGGCTCCAATGTGCCCGTATGAATACAGCCCTCTATAATCACTCCCCGGAATTTTCTTTAATCACAGCTAAAATGTATTAGGGATAGTTTGTGTGTAATGTTGATTGCATCATTTGCATGCATAATCTGAGAATAGTTCAGGGAAAGAATCAGAGGAAAACAAAAAGGCAAATACACATTGCACGTGAGAAATAGACAAGAAGCATACGTGTGTTTCTGAAGGGTGATATTTTTAAGCTCTTTATGTGTGCATATGCACTAACGTACAAAAATACAGATTCCTTTTACTTTCTGAGAGTGAGGGTATTTGTGTTTTTAAGATGTTCTTGATTATTGTGGTCCTGCTTGTATTAAACTAGATGAAGAGCAACCGCAGTCTGCTGTCACTAAGCTTGTCATCCTTTTTCATATCTTTTCCTATTTTTTGGCTCCGTGATATAAACAACGCAGATTTCTGTCCTGAGGCTTCTGGTCTCTCATCCAGTCTCTCAAAGATTTTTGAGTTCAGCAGTTTCTTCTGGAACTAGAGGAAGTCCTAAGGAGACCTCTGTAATTCATGTGTGTAGACATAACTGGTAGGTGTAAAGCTCCCATCTTGTCTTCAGGCAGCCTAGCGTCTTCCTGGCCTTTTGGATGGCTGTGGTTACAACAGTGACACCTTACATGAATAGATTCTCTTATATTTTTTTTTTTAGCAGTGGAAATAACAGGTGTATAATTTCTCAGGGCAGCCATATATAATTATATACAATTTGACTTAAATAGATTGAGAGTTTCCACTGCTCCAGTCTCTGTCTGAGGCACTGGGTTGTTCTCAAATGCTATTTCTGGGAAAGGTCCGAAAAGAATACTTTAAAAGTTAATAAAGACCTTGGGATGGGATATAAAAGGTGCCAGATAATTTACTGTGCATCTCCCAAATGCTTTTGGAAAGAAGTCCTGTGTTTTCCCAAAAGCGGCTTACAAGTTTCTTTTCTCAATATAGACATCCACATGGGAGCAGGGTGGGGAAAGTTCGTCAGCTGAGAATTTGCTAAAGCTCAGCTAATCATTTATTAAAGCGGAGCCCGGCTTGCCAAGCTCATTAATCTCATTAACAGGGAAGGAGGGCTACAGCGCACAGACAGCCGAAAGCACTGTGTTTACCGAGCGGCGTACTTCACTCGCAGGGGGAAGCTTTAAATATTCCCCGTGTCACTGTTTTGTCCCCGAAGCTGAAGTAACGTGGTGAGTCACTTGGTCAGCTCACGTCATGCGTCGACTTTGGCTGCAGACTGCGTGGGGTCAGGCAGAGCTGCCAGATGTAGGTCTGAGCGGGACCTGTTCGTTTTTCAAGGTATTTGTCGTGCCTCTCAGGCTCACGTGCAGCGCCGGAGGCACGGCCCTCTGGGGACGAGGAGGTAAGATGTCACCAGGAGAACCGCGTGGTGACTTTCTCTGAGTGCTGTGCAGCCCTCCCTGCTTCTGCCCCTTTGGCCGTGGGAGCAGGAGGCCCGGCAGAAACGTCCCAGCTGGTGCTGCTCGAGTTGTCTCTGCCTGCACCTCAGGGGCTGCCTCTCCTGTGGCAGCATGTTGCTGGGACCCCAGTTGCCTTTCATGGTACTCTGGAGAACATCAGCGTTTGGATTTGGGTCCAGGCACTTCTATTAAAACTCACAACGTCCCCTGTGCAATTTCCATATAGCACAAGTGCTGTATGCATAATGCCATGCATCATTATATGCATAATATAGCATTCCTCTTGTGGATGCCGTAGCACCCCTGTGCACTGCGAGCCTTCGCTTAGTAGTCCCCAGGGTCAGATTGTGCCTCGATTAGTAACTCTTTGTTGCTATCAGTGACTAGTTTCTCTCCCTCAAATAAGCTTTCTTCCTAGCTGGTGCCCATACTGTGTGTTTATCGCCTGAGTGGTGTTTGCAGGCTTTGTTGTGATTTATACTGTGGACGTTGATAACTTGCTGAGATGAATATTCAGTGTTGGTGTAAGCTTCTCACTTTACTGTGGTTCTGACTCCTTCTCATGAGGCCTTTCCCTGCTTCTGCTTTTCAGGTCTGCGGCTGTCTCCATCTGGACCCGCCGTTGTCATACTGTTGGTGTACTTACTGTTCTCTCTGCATTAAGCTCCACTGCTTTGTCTCTCTGCCTTTTCCCCCGATCCTAAAGACTTCCCCTGCCATTTCAGTTCTTTTGCTAGCTTCCATCTCCTCATCTCCAGCTTCTGGAACGGGTGGTTTATTTTCTGCTGACTGTTTCCTCTCTGCATGTTTTCCTCATCTCCTGCAACCTGGCTCCAGCTCTTTGAAATAATTTTGACCTAGGCTAAGACACCTTCAGCTTTTTCCAGCTGGTTCCTTGATTATCATGTCTACTTATCCTTTTGCTTCCTATGCTTATCCTAATACTTCACTATGTTTTATTCTTTCCTGGTATTTGCCCTTCTTTCCTACTGCTTTCCCCCAAAGCCTTGCTTTGTCCTCAGTCTTGCATTCCTCCCTAAGCCTCACCTAAGCCCAGCAGTCTCTTGTGATGCAAAGTAAATGCCCTCTTTTGCTTTCCTCTTTAACATTTCCTTGTGTCTTGTCCTCTTTTTCAGTGTGCACTGCTCTGGGCCTTGGGGTATAGCATAGCTGCGTGTAGGGAGCTGCTGTCATACTGAAACTGATTCCCTTTTCCCATATGAACTGTTGCTGTTGGGCCCCGATGTTCCTCAGCAGCAGCGAGCAGACCCCCTTTACAAACTTCTTCTCTCTCAGATGCCCCACTTCGCTCCTGGGCTGTTTCTGTGCTTCCACAGGCTGGCACATCCAGGCTTGGGAAAGTGTCTGTGTGTGTTTGCAGCGTTGTGTAAGTGCTGCCTGCAGTGCAGGAAGCAACGAGGGGCATGTGTGGGAGGCTTCGGACATTGTGCTGCGGGTAGATGGAGTACCTCACTCCCCCGAGTGCTCACTGCTGGCATTGCTCACCGTCTCTTGGCTTCTCCCGAAGCTACACAAGGATGTGGCAGCAGTCCTGTATTTATTTCATTCCCATGTATCTTCTCAGAAGCCTTAATACATCAGCTCCAGGCTGCAGCTTTCCTGTCAGCTGGTAGATAAACATCACGTGTCGAGGTCCATATCCTCCGTGGGAATGTGAAAAGCTTGAGTGTTTGGGCCATTTTTCTCCGCACCTCCCATGTGGAGCAATTTTTCTTAGTGCTACATGCCAGCCACAGCAGGAGCTATGCGCTTTGGATCTACTCTTTCTTGCATCTCTAGTTTGGCAGAGCAAGCAGCAGTGCCTGGGCACCGGGGCGGTGTGCAGGGCCGGCGCTGCGTGCTGCCCGACCTTCAGAGAGGAGATGTGATGCTGTCATTTTATGCACGTGGGGAGAGTGATGCTGTGATAAAGTGCCGTAATCTGCTCTTCAAGCAATGTTTTTTACGATGCTCATGTTTTTGTCTTTTAGCTGAGGTGGAAGGGTTGCAAGTCACCGTGCCTGAGAAGAAGAAGGTGGCCATGTTGTTTCAGCCTGCTCTGCTTCGCTGCCACTTCTCTACTTCTTCCACCCAACCAGCGGTGGTGCAATGGAGGTATAAATCGTACTGCCAGGACCGGATGGGAGAAGCTTTGGGCATGGCGACTTCTGGTGTACAGACAATGAGCAAGAGGAACCTGGACTGGGATCCCTACCTGGACTGTGTGGACAGCAGGAGGACGGTCCGCGTCGTGGCCTCCAAGCAAGGATCTGCCGTTACCATAGGGGACTTCTATAAGGAACGGGACGTCAGCATTGTCCACGGTAACTCTCCTGCCCCCGGGATGTGTGATGGGGGCTGGAATTGATCCTTGGCAGTCTGGGGTACTAGAGGCTGGCAGTAATTGTTGAGTTAACTTCCTTATAAGAGTTCCCTCCCCTCCAGCAGACTTTCCTATGACAGATGTTTAGGATTCAGCCAACCAACCCTGGACCCAAAGGTCATTTCTTTTGGTGCTGCACTTAATGCTGCTCTATGTAGGTTTCTAACCTTGCTACAGTGTTACTTTCCCTTTGATGAAAACTAAGCTTTTTATTCCTGGCTTCTGCATATTGCTCTGAATATAGATTTTTCTTCACACAGGGGCGCCAGCAAGAGAGGTATAATTTCAGTCTCTATGAGCTAGATTTTTCTTCTTACGAACTCCACTGATTTTTTCAAAATAAGAAAATTACCCTACACCTCATATTCATTTAGCTCTAGACTTCACCAGATCACCTCATTGTGAACCTAATCTCTACACAGCCTTGGGTAGTGTGGGAGAGATTTCCATGGGGTGAAGCCAACGTGGGTGGAGATGGCGGGTGGCAGGTCCTTAAATGTTTGCCCTGGACTGAGTCTGTGTGAGAAACCTTGCCCTGTCACATGTGTAAGGCTTCTGCTCTGCTCAGGAGACCACCTAGCCAGAAGTGGGGGCAGTCCAGGGCCCCTTGGTGAGGGTGAGTGCTTTCCTTTGTCTCCATATGATCTCTTTGGCAGATAACTGAAGTGCTGCAGAGGAAGAACTGTTTAATCCCTTCTTGAATGGCATGAATGTGGTGATGGGAAGGCAGAGTAACATTAGTTATCCCTTCTGCTTTCGGTGCTTGCAGAGTGAGCTTCCTCTGTGGCATTACTTGTCTTCCCGTTTACTGCCACGGAGTCCCACATCTGTGTATTTTTTTGTGAATTTCTTGATATTCTGAATGAGGTTAACCACTCATCTTCATAAGGAAATTAATTGGATTTGGGACTCGGAGACAGACGCACTCCACCAATTGGTGTTGGAGGGAACCCCTGACTTTTTGTTTTTGCCTTTCAGATGCAGACCTTCAGATTGGGAAGCTGATGTGGGGAGACAGTGGGCTCTATTACTGCCTTATCATCACACCAGATGATGTGGAGGGCAAGAATGAAGAATCAGTGGAGCTGCTTGTACTTGGTAAGCCCTCTTGCCAGATTGAGTCTTGGGTCAATAGCTGATGCATCTTTCCTTCCGCTCTCTCCCTCCCTCTCCGCATATCTGCGCACCATATTACTATGGGTGTAAAATCTATGTAAAACAGTCCCCGCAGTACCTTCACCATTGCCTTGCACCTTGTGCAGTCATTCACACCTAGGCAAAGTGGGTGGCAAATGCTGCCAAACCAGAATAGTAATGTTTACACCCACGCTGCTCACACATTACACAGGCGTAAATGACTACAGAAAGTGCAGGGCTGGGGAAAGTCAGAACCCTTGTTTTTAAGGCGCAAAACAATAAACTTGCAGCAAAGTGAACACTTGAGATTGAGTCTTTCAAAAATAGACACCCAGAAGACATCAAATCGTATGCTTTTTGCAGTCTTTTAACCTTCCCTTGGCTCTACTTTTCTGACCTGTGGGGATGTCAAAAAGCACTGTGTTTATCTGCTTGAATGTGGCAATCTGGGATATTTTTCTGCCTGCCTAATTGTACTTGTACGTTTAGAATTACAGTTCCCCAATCTCAGTCAGGTCTCAGCTGGTGCTGCCACTACAAGGACCTGTCTTCTCTGCAGTATGCACTCGTGGCTCTGTGTGTGTCTGTTAGGCTTCCTCGTGCAGTGTGGTCTCACCTAGTTGTGGGATTAGCTTTCAGCCCTGGCTTCCACAGTCTGCCTCTCTCCGTAGGTTAAAAAAATTACCCATCCCAGCTACGAGAGAAGACAGAATGGAACTGAGCCTTCAGGGGCATTTGTTGAGTTTGTTTTAACCCAACTGTACTACCATACTGCTGAAGAAAGGTATAATGAGGCTTTTGTAACTTACTGTAAGACCTGCTGACACCAGTGTTTGCCTGGTCAGTGTCTTTGGTTTTTGAGTGTACAGATTCTGTACATTCTGTGATGTTAAAAAATCTTGGGTCTGTGGTGTGTAGTGATACCTGGAGGCATACGGTAGAACACGTCTGTCAAGTGGCCTTAATCTCAAGGCTCAGGTGAGAATTCATTTGACATTTTTATTTGGAGATGTCATCACAAAATAAATCGGATGGAATGGCATGGGTTAGGGACAGTGCAATCTCCTCTACTTATTCCTTCAGGTGGCAGACAGGTGGAGAATAAGTTCCTCCAAAAAGTGGTGTCATACCCTCGTTTAAATCCACAGCATGCCTTTGTATCATGTGCTGGTTAATAACAGGCCCAAGGTTGACCTGTGTTTAGTTCAGGTGAGGTTCTCTCTGCCCTTTGGAGCTGTAGCTGTCAGGTAGCCTCAGAGGAGCTGACTGTGACTCTGAAATTTTGTCCTTTCCTCACCTTCCTTGCCATGATTTGGTGTCTTCTCGTATCTGTATCTACAACTGCGTTCAGGCACCAGTGATGATACAGTGCCATGGTAACAGGGAGAATCTGGTTTTCATGTGTACAGAGGACTACGTGTGGGAAAACAAAGAAATCCCCTCCTCTGAAGCTGGCTTGGTGATGCTCCTGGCCCTGGGTAGTGGTGGTCTTGTTGGGAGGAAACATCACTTAGGCTATATTATCTTGACCGCATCTGCTTTTCTGTTCATTGCAGCCTGTGGGTCTGACCTTGCACTTTGTGCAGCGCTTAGCTAAGTTTGGCAGCAGCATGAAAACATACTTATCGTGGGCATACTTTGTTCTGCCTCATGCTGTTTGGTGCAGCCTGTGTGTATTCCTTTTCCTGGGCAATGTGTACAGAGGCAATATTCCAGCTTTTGGAGTGAGTCCAGGTTACCTAATCATCTTCCTTCCTTTCTTCCTCTTCCCACCTTAGACTTCTCCTTCTGCCTATGCTGGTATTTTTTCTCTCTTTTCCTTTACCCTCTCCCAGTGATGGCTGGAGGAGGAGGAGGCAGCCATTGGTGAAATTACCATTTCTGAATATTCTGGCACCTTCTGGGACATTTTTATTTCATATCATTGTGCTCCCAGATATTAGTGACTTGCAGGGAGACACTGAATATAAATGTAGATGTGAGCACTTTAGCAGTCCTGGGAGACACACGGTAAGAAATTTTTGTTTGCTGTTTGCTGCTCTTTGAGTGGAACCCAGGTTCCTTGTGAGAGGGGTTGGAGGATCAGAGAGATAATGTCTGCAAGAGATACTGCCATTCCCACAGCACATTGCTGTTTGCTCTGTGCTGGCAGTGGTCTTTCAGATGCAATTTACATTGCTTGTTTTGGGGCTGCTGCATACTAATGCGAAGATATACAGGTGTGTTTAGGTCAGAGGAAGATGCTGCTTCGCAGGACAGTTTAGTCTTGCTCAGAACCTTGGAAGGTCTGAGAGGCAAAAATGGTAGGTGCCTAGTAGTGTCAATACATGGATAGAAACTTAGCTGAAAGTAGAGGATCCTGCTTTTACACAGTGAATCACAACATAGCACATGGTCAAAAGCTGCTTTGTCACAACTTGAAATAAATTAGTTTTCCTTTTTTTTTTTTTTTTTTTTTTCCTTAGGGAAATAATCACAGACTTCTGGCTCTATTTACAGTTTTCTGATGGAGTCTAAGTAGACAGTCTGCCTAGGTCATGGTGGGATTGCATGTTGAGTTTTGTGTGTCAGTCACATTGGCGCACACACAGACAGGGCAACTGCAAGTAGCTGCAGAGAATCCCACGTGCTGTCTTCATTTCAGGCCTATTTCAGAAAAGCACATAAGCATTTATGTACATCCAGTCATGCCCAGCAAAGCTGGCAGGTTTTATAAAGCATACCTGATGTTAACTGTGTGCTCACATACTTGTCTGAAAAGACCCTTCAGTAGGTTTTGCTTATCAGGGTCTTCAACCCTTATTAAGGAAATCGGTGCAGGCAAGGGAAGTGGGATGGTAACCTCTGTGCTTCAGAAGCACAGAAAGAGAGTGAACCTACTGTAGAGAAAGGAGAGAATTTCAATATAAAAGTATTATTACGCTTTTATCAAATATTTGTATTTTGATTTGGCATCTCCTAACAGGGTCTAGCATGCTGGAAAGTGTATGAACTCCACTTCTGCTGCATCAGGGTTAATGCAGGGCTTAGCAATTGCACAACAGGAATCATCTGAGGCTTGCTGCACTTGTATTTTACTAGAATTTTAAAACTCTTTGCAGGCATTACATCTGGGCTAGTGAATCCATTTGCAACTTCATACGTTTTTTTTTTAGAACTGATGTATGATTGAGCCAAAAAGGCTGAATCCTAAATTTAAAAAAGTCTACATTTCTGTCTTAGTAGCTAGCAGTGGAGTGACCTGGTTCTAGAAACACAAACAGTGCTATTAATCAAGTTGTTATTCATAGCACCTATGAATGCTTTTTGTATGAGAACATCCGTGGGCTTTAATAAAGTCATTCAGCGCAGCATTTCCTTCATTGTTGAAGGAAACTGCGAGTGCACCGGCACAGTGGATGCAGGTACCTGGAGTAACCTTTGAATCAGGAGTGCAGGGCGGTGCCAGAAGATACCCTGTCCTAGCTTAATGTGGCCCAGCACACACTGAGAAGCTGTCTAGCTTGATTGCACAGCACTGCATATAACCCAGTCAGCCTTTCTAAAAGCCAGAAATTCACTAATCAGCTGCGGGGTCCTGTGAAAGCAGCTGTGCTGCTCCCTTCCCAGGCTGTTAATATCTGGAGGGCAATGGCTGTAGGTGTAGGCAGGCACAGCTGGCTGCCCTGAAGTGCATAGGTCTGTGCAGGCTCGGGAATGTTTGCTTGACGAGATCATGCATTGCTTAGACATGCTTCAAGACACAGCGGCTTCATTCCCAAGAATATGTCAAGTTCCTGGATGAGGCAGGAAAGTGATCCTGGTTGTTGGTTTCATGCTTTGGTTGGTGAGCCATGTGCTTTGCCGGACAGCTCTTGCCTACTTTTTCTCCATCTGATTCGGCAGCCTGCATAAATGATATATTAGTGAAATATTATTTTATAAGTAATCTTTCAGATGCTTCAGCTTCTATCATTATTGTGTTTTAGCACATGAGTTTTTCTTAAATTCTGAAGTCAGCAGATACTTACCTGATTGGTAAAGCAAGATCTTTGGTAACTTGTATTACTAGCCAATACCGATGCAGTCTAAACCCAAAATTTATCAAGTGCAATACCTATAGGTAGGAATGAAGGTAGACACACATACACACAGCACATTGTACAGTAACTAATGCACTAATAGAGACGTGCGTTGGCTTTCAGAGAGGATAAGTCTCTCCTGGGACGTGAGTGTATGGCAAGGAGTGCTAATAAGATGGCTCTTACTCAGCAAAATGACTCAATACCTGGGATAAATAAAGGGAGGTTTGGAGTCTCCTGCTTGCCAGGAGAGACTTCATTATAAAAGTTGATGTGGTTTCGGAGATGGGAAAGTTCTTGGCAAAATTTTCCCATCCAAGATGACAATTTTGGGATGCGCTGCATTTCACTGAGAGGCTGCCAGCAGCATCGGAGCCAGCACTTGGTCGCAGCAGTTGGCGGGGATGGCGGTGCTAGCAGCCACGTGCTGGGGACCAGAGGGCCAGATCTCCGCCGGGGATGTGTCTGCGAGCAGCGTCCCAGCGAGGGCTCTCCGACCTTGAGCTGTGCCTCCGTGACTGAAGGCAGGTAGCACCAGCAGGCAAAGGGAGCTATGGGCGTGGGAGCCTCTGCTGAGAAAGCTGGCCGAGGCCTGGAGGCCAGGAAGGCCGCTGGCCTCCCCCCAGCCCCGGCACACACGTCCTTCATCCTCCTTGGGCGTCCTGTGTCCACTGCTCCTGCCCTGCCCTGCACCGCTGCGCTGCCTCCTTTGTCACCGCGGTCCAATCCCGCTCGTCCCAGGCCAGGCCGCTCCTGGTTCTTTATTTCACGCCATTTACAAGTGCTACTTGTTGCCAAGGCTTTTTTTTTTTTTTTTTACCCCTCTTTTCCTGCCTATTTGCCAGCGACAGCCACACGCTGCTCACAAAGGAGGCTGGCGTGATTAAAAGGCCTCCGTTACCAAGGCAGCCATGGCAACAGCCTCCTCGGAGGTCTTTGTTGCCTGCTAAAACTTTGATCTCCGAGAAGGGCTGCTGCTGTTTCTCCCTCCGAGTGAAAGAGGGAAGAGAAGGATGGGAAGAAAGGATAAAGTTTACAGGGCCCTACTTGCTGCGGAGCCCTGCTCTCCCAATAAATCTCGCAGCAGCTTCCCTGGAAAAGCGGCGGGTTTACAGGCGCCACGCTTCCTCCCCGGTGCTTTCCAGCCTCCCCTCGGGACAGCGTCCCGTGCCAAGGCCTCTGGCCGTGGCATGGCTTGGCACATTTTTCCGCCTCTGAGGAAGAAATTGTTCCCTCTGCAGCTGCTGCCTCCCGTGGGCCCTGCTGCTGCAGGTGGTTTCCAACAGGGACACCAATTCAACAGTTATTCCCGTATTTACCCAATATTTGTGGTATTTATGCAGTCACCAGTGTTTACCATGTTCCTGTATTTACCCTATTGCCATGTTCCTGACTGCACCTGCACCTCCTTCATTCCTGCCGTCACTTCTTTTTCAGCTGTACCACTTTCCCTAATTATTGTCGTGTCTTTTCTCTGCAGACTCTTGCTAAGTAGCTGCTTGATTCCTGCTTCTCCTTGAGCTGCTGCTGTTTGTACCCTCGTGCTGCCACCCGCCCTCCTCTTGTGTATTGACTGCTGTCCCCACGTGCCCCCTGTGTCTCTGCACCGTCGGGACCCACACTGCACCCCCTCAGCTCTTCCCTCGCCCCTTTATCCTCCGCTTTTCCTGCCATGCTCCTCTGCCACAGCATTGGAGGCTGGCGGGCTGCCTCCCCCCTCCGGGCTGACCAAGGCCTGGGGCACAAGGGGTGCCTGCTGCGGGGGGAGCGCAGCCTCCAGTGCGGTGGGAATAGAGATGGGAACGTGTCCCAGATCCGTGCTGGGACGAGGACACACTCCTGGCTCAGTCAGAGCCTCCTGGATGACCCTGGTAAATGGGGCCGTCCTCTATATCCTCTATTCCCTCTTGCATCCCACAGTGCCTGTGGGGGCTCAGGGGCGGGGGCTTGTACAGAGGACACGGAGCCCTTGCGGATGGGGGGCAGCGCTGCAACTTGGCACCTGTGGTCTGCTTTGGGGTGTTTTGGCTTTGCTCCTTGCTGCTGGCAGAAGAGGAAGGTCAGCCTTTGTGAGGGGCACTGGCCTGAGCCTCCTGCCTCGTCCCTGTGGCCAGGCCTGGCCTCACCCTCCTGGACCTGGCGGTGGGGAGAAGGATTAATGGGGAATTAATTTGGGATGGGGACAGAGCCCCCAGTTGTCTTTGTAACCAAAATTCTCACAGCACTGCTGTGAAAAACAGCATTGCTGTTTCTGAGGGATGCTGCTTGCCCCTTGAACACGCAGTTAGTTCCTCCTGGGGGTCATGAGGCCCCAGCACGTGCAGGGATTGAGGCTTTCTGGGTGGGTTCAAAACAAAGCAGGCAGCCTCTTGGGCCAGCAAGATGGAGCTTTTGCTCTGTGCTGTTGCTACCTGACCTCTGCCACCCCAAACCCCATTAGGCCTTTACTTGCAGCTGTTTGGACACTGACATCTGCTGTCAGGCGAGGACTACACACAAGCTTGCATGGAGGTGTCTGCCTCGATGCTCTGCGAGCTTGTGGCCCATGTGTATGCTGTTCACAGGCAGGAGCGGAGTCCTGCACAAGAACTGCATGTTGTTTGTGCGTGCTGAGAAAATAGAGGATATATTTAATGTGCGTATGGAACACAGTGTAAATGTGGTACATCTCGACACAAGGCATACGTTTGGAGCCCACTTGTGACACCCAGCACTTACCTTGTGCATGTAACGTGCATGCTCATATCTAGAGAGCAGAGAGTGTGCATAAGTGTTCTCGTTTAACAAGCTCCCTGTGAGCAGTTTGGACACTTGAGCCTTCCAGCGAATGGACTACCAGTGTCGTGAAACTCTTTCTATATGCAGATGAAAATATTGCAGTAGGTGGATGGCAGGAGTCCTGTTTCGAAGTAGTAAATGAGGAACAATTGCCTGAACCGTGTCGTTTGCTACGGCTTCGGGAGCACCTCGTGGTGGTGGTACAATGAGCCCTAGACAGCTTTGATGAGTTGCAACTGGCTGCAAAGCACTGCCTGTATTCAGAGGATGTTTATTATGGCTCCAGCAGGCATCCTGGTGGATTTTTGATCTCTACAGAAGCTCAGCTGCAGCACTGAGGAAAAACAGAGAGTAGCAATCTCTTTTATTATAACACACTTCAAGGACAGGCTTGAGGCCGAGGAACTTGGGGCCCAATTCATCATTGTGTCTGAGCGCTGCTCGGTGCGGGACCTGGAGGACACGTGGGGTTGCTTTCTACTGCCTTTTTCACTGGCTAACCCGCAGCTGCATCAGCTAAGGTCCAGCCACAACGTATGCCTCTCTAGAGCACAGCTCTCCTACCTTCTACCATGTCTTAAAAAAACTGAGCATGATCCTGGTGCTATTTAAAAGAGGGACACAACTGCACACAGTCCTGTTCTGCTGATGCACAAGTGTGTGTGAATTATAGCTGAACACTGTGTAGGATGTTTGCTGTGTATTAGAAATATCCCAGACGCACAGTGCCAAAACAAATAGGCACCAAGCTGCCTTTGAGCTTGGATTCTGTTTGTGTTCAGTTCTAAATTAAAAGTCAAATTATTTTTTTTTCTTTTCCTTTTTCAAAATGATTCTGTGAAATTGTACACGAGTCCTTCCCTGGTTGGTTTGCTTCACTCCAGAGTTGGCTTTATATTATACAGCCTCATCAAGCTGCTCGTGCATCTGGAGAGAAGTGGCACGTACTCACAGTTGTGCTTTCCTGGAGCTGTCTCTGGAGCTGCAGAGCCCCACAGGGAGGGCACCACCTGTGGGTGTTGAATGCATGTGGCTGTCAGGGGCCTTGGGTTAAAGATGTTGCACATCCATTCAAAATGCATCAGTATATTTTTAAAGTAAACCAAATCTTTCTGTTGGAGGGATGTTGTGTATTTCCAGGAGCTTTTTGCATGTGTAGGGCATAACTCCAGAAAGATGCTACCTTCTAATCACACTAAGGGGACCCCCCTCTTCTTGTCATTTTGTGCCTAACTCAGAGAAGCTGTGTTCCGCCCAAGCACTGCTGGTGAAGAGAGAAATTGATAAAATGCATGGGCAGAGAAATGGTAAAGGTGCTGAGGCAGACACCAGGCGTTGAGCATGATGACATCTGTGGTTGCCAGGGGTGTGAGTGGGCTGATGAGGAAGGGGACTGGTGGCAAAGGCAGGGGCTGGGAAGTGTGTTTTTCTTGCAGTAACCTCTCTCCTTCTTCTCCTCCTTCTGTCTTTTCTAGGCAGGACAGGGCTGCTTGCTGATCTCTTGCCCAGTTTTGCTGTGGAGATTATGCCAGGTATTCAGCCATTTCACCCTTTAATTATGCAGTCATCTGTCATCTTGTCTGTTTATCCCTCTGCAGCATCTTTTGTGTGGTGTACGTTTTACTCTTATGTGTACTTTATCTGGGGAAGAAAGAGAAAAAAGCCTATTGCTTACTGGGAACGGGTCTTGGGTTGAGAACTGAGAGCTGATGCTGGGACTGGGGGAGGAGCGGCCGTGCTGGGAGGCAACTCAGAGAAATGGTTAATGCCGTGCCAGGGTCAGCGTGAGAGCAGAAATGCCAGCCCAGTGCAGAAGAAGTTTTGTATCAAGCTCTCAGCTAGAACAAAGGCAACGCTGCCCTAGCCTGTGGAGACCTCAGCAGCCTCGTGTGCCCATATGGCCCTGTACGTCATCCTCTCTTGTGCACCAGTAGCTTCCCCTCCCTGGGCTCTGTGCTGCAGGTACTGTTACAGCCATCGCCCCAGATGGCAGCACAGGAGGTGCTAGAAATAGAGCACTGGCTAGCAACCCGGCGGTGGCACGGGTCCTCCTGCACTGTGTGTCCTGGACATTGTCCCAGGTAACTCCAGGTGGCTGGGCTGGCTGCAAGGGGTCTCTGCCCGTGACAACTCCCTCGCTAGGCAAACTAATAAGAGCCACCAACTGGGGCACTCCTTAAAGAGGAAACAGACTGCAACATGCTGTCCTTGGAAGGGAAGAACTGTGGGAACATCTAGCCCTGGAGTCATGATCATCCCCTGACAGTGCCCAGGAAGGCATTCTTTCACACTTCTGTGCAGAAATACATCTCCATATAAATGTGTGAAGCTATTTTCAAAGCTGTCCCAGAGATGCAAATGGAGAGAAGGCAGACACTCCTCCACCTCCAGTGAAACCCAGAGCTCCCTGGAAGCTCAGCATGGTAGGAGAGGGATTGGCCTTTTCAGCATAGACAGAGTTTGATTCTCTGTTGCCTAATGCCTTTTTTTCCCCACTATTTACAGTCCTATTGGATGGGCGTACAATTCCTGTATGTTGGCCAGGTAGCTTTCTGGTACCCCCACTGCATACGTATAAAAAATAAAGTATGAAAGGCAGTGACAGACCACACATCTCCTGCATTACCTGTTACCTGAATTAACAAAATCAGATCCTCTTGCAAGCACAAACCCCTAGTTTCCAGACAGTGAAGTTCATAGCGTTTCAGCTTGGTAAAGGTTTACACCTCAGGGTTACACAGTTGTATCTGGAAGGGCAGTGAGAGAAGGTAATGGCTGTTGTAGCAGGGCGAGGATTAGGGAAGTGCAGGTAAGACTGGTTGAACTCCTGGTTCTGTGCATTCAGGAGGAGCCAGTGAGCTCTTCTTCTGTTTTCTTAACCTTATCGCAGAAACAAATGGTCTAACTCTGCGAGATCAAATCCTCCCTGTGACTGGGATATGGATTTCAGATGTTTTCTCCTAGTGCTGAGTAACACATAACATATATACTAACCTGATCTCTTTTTATACTCCTAGAACATTTTCAGGAGGACCACAAGTACACTTACAGTGGACTTGCTGTTTGTTTTTTTCCTCCACCAGGCTTTTATCTGTTATTAGTGAACAGCTCACTAACAGCTCTGGAGACCTGACACCTGAGCTGCATTGCATAGCTGTGGCTGGCCGCTTCCATCAGGCAGTAATATTTCATGACAAGAACGTGACAGAAGCAAGCTTCTGCCCTGCTCAGAGTGGCGTAGACTTCGGAAGTACAGGGAAAGAAGTCTGGCTTACTGTCTTACATGCTATCCCAAGCACCATGTTATTTCATGCTTTTCATAAGCTTAGCAAACTTAAAAAAAAATAAAAAAACTTAAAAGTAGCCTGGTTTTGGCCTTTCTCTCTCACATCAGATTGCCTTCTTTGATGTGCTGCTTCTAGCTTCCCTCTACATTACTCATAGCCTGTTTATGCTCATTTATTTAGGACCCTTAACTATAATAATTGCTTTTCCCCCTAGCATTCATGCTCCTAGCGTATTTCCAGGCAGCGACTATGTCTGCCCACAGCCTTCTCCATGACAGGCTAACGCAGCAAGCTTCTGCTCTCTCTGTACGAGGCAGGCTGTCGAATCTGTTCTTCGCTCTTGAATCCCTGCTTTGCATGAGCTGCAGCCTGAATCCATCTTTTCTCGTACAAAGATGATCAGGGTTGTATAATGTCAATAACTTCAGATGAAGTTACTTGGAGGCCTTGTATGAAGGCATTCCTTAACACTACTGGAAATTCCTCCTTTGTGGGGCACAGGATTACAATTACAATTTTTGTGGCTGTAAAGCCCAAGTGGTTACACTTGTCCTGTGATGGAACAGTATAGCGTGTCCTTTATTTTTTGGTTGCTTTCAAGAAATGAAGTCCTGTTCACAGCAGAAACTGTTCTTGATCCTTGAATGTGTGACCCTGGAAGTATTGCTGCACACCCTGAAATTCAGCATATATATGCTGTGTTACATGTTTCTTATTGTAGGCCTGCCCAAGGACAACTTGCCCTTTCTATAAGATATTCTAGTCTTCATCTTTGTTGGTAATGCTTCCCTACCTCTTCCCCTTAAGTTGCATTAATGCATTGTTATTTTCTGTGTCAAGGTCATTCATGCAAACATTAAACAAGATGGCTCCTAGAACTGGTACCTGAGGAACTGTATTAACAATTTCCTATCAGCTGTTACTTTTCCATTCATGAATGCTTCCCTCCAGCTATTTCCTTATTCATTAGCTGAGTTTTTCTCAACATAGAGTAACTTCACCAAAAAATATTCCACAAGGACCAAAATTATCTGCAAGTTTAAATGAAATTCATCTGTTTCAGCCAAGAGAGAAATCAAATATTCAAAAAACATAAAATGTTTCACTTTACACTTCTGAAATGAAGTGTTTTGATTTGTAAATGCCAGATCTTTCACTGACATTCGTAAGTTTGAAATTAAAAATTGCATTTACAAAAGGCAATTATTTGTAGAAGAGTGAAGGAAAATGCTAACAAAGAAAAGAATTTTGCTTCTGCTCAAACAACGCCGTGGATGAATCAAAAATGAGATCTCTCTTTTTTGCGTTTTATTAAGAACTAGAAGTAATTGTATTTTGGTTGTTCCAAGCTGAGCAACATTTTCCTCGACTTTTCATTTCACTTAGTGTCATTCCATCCTTGCATTGCAGCTCTTGTACCAACCCTTCTGCAGCCCAAATCCCATTGTGCCAGGAGGCCACGTAGAGAATGCTTGACTTCTGTTCAGAAAGAGTGGCCCGCTGCTGCTGCTTTTCATGGCGTAAACCCCACCCCACTGCTGAGCAGCCCCACCGCTTCTTTCTTTGCCTTCTTGCCATCTTTCCAAGGTGGTTGAAGAACCACCTGGGGACCTCTGGTGTCTTTCCCCGCAGGTTTTCCCTCACCAGTGGGCTGAGTTCCAGATAGGCTGGTACATCTCTCTGATGTAAAACCAACTCCAGGCTTCCTCTGCATTCAAAGTCTTGAAATTTCTTGGTCCACATGCGTTTGCTGACCATTCCCTTGATCCAGGGAACTGCCATGTGGCAACACGTGCACCCATGTGCCCGCCATCCCCGGTGAAGTGAAGGGCTGAGAGCTGCCCCATGGCAGGCAGGGCACCTGCCCTCACCTTGGCTGCTGCTGCTGCTACAGATTTCCTGGCAGCAGAGTGTTAGGGACCTTTCCTAGCTCCCCTTTCCATGCAATGTAAATAGAGCCCATTGCAGCCCCATCACAGTTTTTGTGGACCATCCCTTTTGCCCTGTCACTTGTACAGACTTCATCTGAGGCTTCAGTGAAAATTAAAAAAGAAAAAGAAAAAGTGGTTGTTAGGTTTCCTGGCTGGCTGCAGCGCCTGAATAGGATGTTCGTTCAGCACATTCAAAAGAATAATTGTGTGCGTGGGCCTAGTTGTGAAGGGGCAGGCCTGGCTCATTTACTGGGCTATTTATAGCCTGCTTTTCACCGTCGTTTGTCCCATTAAAACTGGAATATGGGTAGGGAACAAACACATAAGCAGGGCATGAACATGGCTGAGAAGAATGAGTCTTTAATGAGACCCAAATGCTAATAGGGCATGTCCTGCAGCATTTGTACAGGTCTGCCACGGGATGAAGGGTTTCCTCTGAGCCAGCCAGAGAGGCTGAGAAGGGACCACATTTTGGTAGCTCTGTTTCTCACTGCCATGTGCCATTTCTGCTTTGACGTGGTCCTAAACCAGGAGGGAGCCTGTTTCTATACAAAGCCCCACCATCTATTCTGCCCCTGTGCTCTCCACTGGGATGATGTTGCTGCTGTTCGCTTCCCCAGCGATGTGCAATCCTGTAAGTATCTCTTTTTCTCCCCGTGTTTTCCAGAGTGGGTCTTTGTGGGCCTGGTGATCCTGGGCGCGTTCCTGTTCTTCCTCCTGGTGGGGATCTGCTGGTGCCAGTGCTGCCCACACAGCTGCTGTTGTTACGTCCGCTGCCCCTGCTGTCCTGAATCCTGCTGCTGTCCCCGGGCGCGTGAGTGACCCCGTCCAGGCCTGGCACAGATCTCCTTTACCTATTCTGCTCCCTGGCAGAACAGGAGGAGAATGTGCTAATGTTGCTTCCTTTGCCCTGAGCACTCTGCTTGACTCTAGAACTAGTTCTCAGGGAGTGAAGCATCTGACCTATTGCTCAATGCTTGAGCGCTCAAAGTTAATTACAAATGTGATTCTCCGAGGCCTCCCTGCCTTGGCAGCTGTGCCTGCTTCTCCACAGTGTCATGCTCCCCTTCCAAAGTTGCTGTCATGTCAGTGAGTGTTGCGGGGGCAGAGCTAAAAGCATCTTGGGAGGTTTCTTCCCAACAGTGCGAAGCAGCTGCCCTCTGCAACACTGCAAAATCCTTGCAACCCAGCAAGGTTCCCGGTCAGGTTCAGGCAGATCTGTCAAGCTTCATGAGCCTCATCCCTGCAGCTTGAGACATGAGTTGTTGTTAAAGCTTAACTGCCACTAAGTTGTGGCAGCAGAAATGCTGGCTCTAACATGCCAGATATCTTCCAGATGTTGGGCGTCTCGGAGTGTTCACACGATGTGCCGTGAGCACTTTTAAAACTCCCCTCAGTGCTATTTGAGGCTTAGAGAAATTCGTATCGGCCCCTGTCATTTCACTTGTCCAGTTGTCTCCTGCTGGGTTGTCACCAATGTCAGCGATGTGCAGGTTTCTGCCACAAGCCGTGTGGGTCTGGGGGAGGCTGGTGTGATGCTGACTGCTGTTTTTTCTTTTTCAGTGTACGTAGCAGGCAAGGCAGCAAAGGCAGGGTACCCTCCTGCGGTCTCCTCCATGCCAGGTCCATACTACATCCCCAGCGTCCCTGTGGCTGGTGTCCCATCTCCTGCTGTGCTGATGGACAAGTCGCACCCACCTCCCTTAGCCCCAAGCGACGCCACTGGAGGAAGCCAAAATGGTAATTTGCAGTGCCAAGCACAGCATTCAGTCCTCTTCCTGGGAGCAGGGCTGCGAATGGGAGGGGCAAGCATCTTTGAACAGGATAAACACAGACAAACTGCATTTTAATCCTGGTGCTGACAATGACATTTGCATCCCTTAGGGCCATGTGGGCCAACTTCTCTAGTGCCATCAGTAAAATGTTTGTTTGGGGGTACTGAATTAGACTAGCAGAGAACCAGAGGCCAGGTTCGTGCTCTGGGCCCCTTTCTAAACCTTTGCTTGCAGGAGAGAAAAGGATGAATGAAGGTGGTTGCAGGAGAGCAGAGGCAGTGGCTGTTTTCCCATTAGAGCCGATGCCTTGCAAGCTGCTCTGTCTTGGTAAACTGCTTTTGCTGCTGTGTGTAGAGCATTGCTTCTCCTCTGGCAGCAGTTTTTGCTGCAGCATGTTTTACTGTCCCTGTAGCAATTTGAGCGCAGGTACGTGCTCCCTTGTCATTTCTGCCCAAGAGCATTTGCAGCTGGATCCCCTCCCATACCTTACAGAAGTCAGTAGGTCGCTTGGCTTGTTCAGCCTTCCCATTTATGAAATGTGAGTGGTAAAAGGCTTCTAACTGGAAGGGAGTTACAGATCAATGTCAGACAGAGAGAATATGAGTATGGTGCCTCTATCTCAGTGAGGGTCACTTCTGCTGTAAAGGAAGTTGCCTTCAAGGAAGAAGAGAATGGCTATTTAGCCACATCCTAGGAGCATTTCAGGGCCAGAGTGTCTGCCTGAACTCAAACATACTGCAGCAGCAGCAGTGACTTACCAAGATAGTCACCAAACTGACACAGTATATTAGCCCTTGATCCAGCCATATGTCTGATTTGAAAGCTCTGCACTAATTGTCAATTGTTAAATTTACTCATGACAGTGTGTTGATAAGACAGTTCCAAAAAGTTCCACAACCAAGTAGCCTACTCAAATAATTAAGCTTTTGGAATAATCTTCCACATTCTTCCCCTGCTCCACTCAATATATTAACCTTTCCAGAATTACTAGAAGTATTTTCATTCAAGTCATACTTTTTTTTTCCCCACCAAAATCAAAACAGAGCTCTGGAATGGTGCATTTTGAAATAGGAAATAAATCAGTCACTGATCCAAAGCAGAATGTACCCAATTCAAAAATCTTTGTCAGAAAATGATGAATGACAAGCCACAGTGCTTTTTTTTTTTCTCTTGTGCAAAATGTCACTGCTTGTAGAACACGATGTTGGCTGTGGGAACCTTAGGGATTTTTTAAGAGTCAAATCACAAACCCAGTGCTTGTCTCTGCTGTGCTTTACTAGCAGAGCACAAATGCTGAATAAAAACTGGATGTGTTTAGAAACCAAATGGAATGGCTCTTAGCATCCATGGTTATTACACGGAAAAAATGCATTTATTATATAATCTGAATCAAACTGTCAAGACTTAAACCTTCAACTCAGTATTTGACAGGCAATACTACATATTGCAAGTAAAACTATTACTATAGTGAGTTTTAACTGTTGTGGAGAGGCAACACAGTTTCTTAAGCTTTTTTTTTTTATTTATTTAAATAATATTTAAATGAGAAGCTAACGGAGGTTGATGCCCTGCGCTCTCTTCCTTGTATCTTAAGCTCCGTTATCATTCCAGAATATCCCCTAATTACATGCAGTAGAGGAGAGAACACGTTACATGGCTCGTCCAAGCTGCTTATTTGCTGGTTGGCCAGACAGCAGGCTAAACAAAACAGATAATAGTTGAATGGATAATGAAGGTCTTTGCTCAGAAGGAGCACTAATTATGGTCTCTGCATCCTCCACACAGCTATTGTAGGTCTGATCTGAAACTTGTAAAAACTTGCTATCTTTGATACCAAAAACTTCTGTCTAGTTCGTTTAAAAATGGTCAATAGGATCAGAAGCGCTAGGGGATGGAGACTGGAGGATTCTGTAATCCTGGCTGCCGGTCTAGAAAGCACAGCCTTTGCCCTAGTTAGCTTGTGTGCTTGTAGCTGACCCCTGTGAGGTGATCTAGTGAGCAAACTAAGGCACGAGAATATTTGAAAAATTTGCCTACAGTTACATAAACGCCATGTGACAAAGCTCCAGTGAAGCTTAGGAACTTGGTCCTGAACTTAGGGCTGAGCAGGAAATAAAAACGAGCGTTCGGTTTTTGTATTTAGGACTGCTGGCAACACATAATTTAGGATGTATGCTCTCTATTTTAAATGCAGTGGTTACCTGGAGACTCTGGCATAGATTCCCTAAACCATGCGCACAGGGAAGCTTTTAATTTGAGAGCTGAACTCCAGACCTCCAGTATAGAAAGTGAAAAAAAAAAAAAGAAAAGGATGACAAATCACTTGCTTCCTAACCACGCTTGCCTGAAAAAAATAGTAGTGCTGTCCTTTCTGGGGAGGGAAACAGTTTACAGTTTTGTCTGACTTGGTTCCACCCACAGAAGAATAAAAAAAGTGTCCATAGTTACACAAATTAAGCATTAGAAATTTATGAACTGTTCAGGAGAAGAAAATATGCTCTAACAGGGAAGAATGTTCCATTCCCTTTGACTTAATGGAATGGTTCTGGACAAGTGCTTAACATCTTTGCATCTTCATTTCCTTATAATTGAGATGGGTCTAAAAATATGCAGACCTTATTAAAGGATTTTGGCAATTTATGGATGAAGAAGGGTATGAGGAGGAAGCAATAATATCTTTGAATCTCACACGAAGGAATAATAAAGAGGTTTAATAAGTTGAGCATTCAATATCACTGCCGGAAGTATTTAATAAATAAATGTAGAGACAAAATATGCCTTATCTGTAATGGAAAAGCCTTTTTATGGGCTGCTCACAGTCATCTTTGCAGATTTAATTCCAAAGTTAATTTCTGGATGCTTACAGAATTACCCAAGAAAGTCACTTTCCTTTTGATACATAGCTGCAATAACAAGTCAAGCATGAAGCTAGCATGAAGCCGAGCTAATTCTCCCATCAGTTCCAGGAGCTGAAGATGTTGCCCAAATAGATACTTGGCACAGCTTCAGCGTGATTAGTGGTCCTTGTGCGACAGAATCTGGAAGCTGCCTGCTCAAGTTCCCCAAAGACTATCAGTAGGTCAGAGTCATTTCCAGCAAATGTTTGGTTGTTGGCCTGTGTAAAAATGAGGTGGTGGCTCAGCTGAGCTCCTAGGAGATGCATTGGAAGGAAGAACAGTGAGATGACTTTTTGCTGGCAGCGTATCAGACCAGAGGTCAACTGTGATGGTGAGGCTAAGCGGAGAACTTGCAGTGCTGTTGCTCGTGCTGTGTCAGTGCAGCAGGAGTCACCACTTCTGAGGCCAGTCAGTCCAGCTCCTCTTCGTAGCAGCAACCTGACCTGAAGAGACATGCTGGTCTTCCACTTTGGAAGGCAGAGGCAGGGTTCCTTGTGTTCTGTAAGTCATGGTGTGCATTTACAATCATTGTACACATATTTATGGTGATGATAAACAACTGTGAAACTCTAGACTGCCATCAGGTGAGCTATCTGGGTTTGTCCTGGAGACATGTTGAAAGCAGGACTGTGAGAGACCTGTACTACATTTTAACACCTAATACCTTTCCCAAATACAAATACACTAGGCAATATTTCAAGATCTGGTAATTTACATATATACATTTAAAATCCACGGTAAAGCACTTCCTCCTGAAGCAATTTGCAGGATTATTACAGGAATTGTTCCACCAATTTCTATGGCACAGCCATTTCTGAGGCAGAGCATGGTTATTTCATAGTGCACAGGCACAAGCGCAGCAGTTTAGGACAGAAGGTGCCTAAGAATACCTCTGCCAAGTCCTCGTTCAGCCCACACTGCATACTATGCAACGTACTACCAAACCCATATGTTGGGTACTGATGTATCGGGGTATGGGATAAAACAGAAGGAAGAGGTTGGCTCACTACCACTGTCCAAGTATTTTTTAAAATAGTGTGTCAAGAGGAGGGCTCATGCAATGCTGCAGTTTTCACACGGGGGAACACACTAACCCTGTGCAACTCATCCTTACAGCAGTGCTCTGATGAGGCTGAGTTTCAGGGTTAGCTCCTTGGGACTGAGACCTGTGTTTCTGTCAATCTTCGAATAGCCCCAGGCTGAGACGTTTCTTAAACAATCTGCTATAGAAGCCTTATTTTCCTCAAAGTCCTAATAGGTGGAGTTTTTTGCTTGCTGCCTGTAGACTGGCCTTGAGGTAGCCGGGCTATTCGTAGGCTTAGCACATAAAGCATGCATGGAGCCAGCCTGCCAGAATTAGACCTGCTGAGGCTCTGGGTGTGTAGGAGCTTCTCTTCTATACACAGGAAGGTGATAAAGCCAAAAAAGCTGTCCAGACTTCCCCCGCAAGTGGAGTCAAGCACCTAATGTCTGTGTGAAACCTACCTTTTCTGTAAAATGCAGCATGTAAAGAGTGCCAGAGCAAGCAGTTTCACAGTTACCCAGTGACCTGATTGGCCCCATTATTGGATTTGGTATAGATCTCAGTGCGATGTGCTTTGTGGGACTTTCTATGTTTCCTTCCGTGTTCTGGAGCATCTCCTGCCACATGCTTTTCAACCTGTGTGAGCAGAATTCGTAGGGCTGGGGAGTGTGGAGCGCTCCTGCAGAGTGACAGCTCCCACATGCTCAGCCACCTGCTTCCCCTGCAGCCTGGGAGCTCACAGCCTCTGCTGCGTAGAGGAAGCCTGATCTTCTGGCACTGCTTCTCCCATACCATGACAAATCCTTTCAGTAGTGCTAAGAAAGGGGAAGCGACTTCTACCTTTCTCCCTGCCATCCTCTGTAGGAGGTGGAATCACTGTGGCAGTGTCACCACTTGATGCATTTGGCTGTACAGATTGGGCATTTCCAAGCCTTTTTTTGCTGTTGCTGCAAACTTTCTAAACGATGCAGCTGCTCACAACTTCACATCCCACCTTAGAGACAAATTTCTTCTGAAGCAAGGACTGACTCACTGTTTTGGAAGATGCAGCCTACCTGCCTGCAAATGTGAGCTCAACTGTAGAAGCAATGTCGTCTGAAAGTCTCCTCAAACTTAAATGTGTTTTCCTCTAAATCCTTTTCTTTTCGTTTCTCCCCAGCAGTGCGCAAAGGGTACAGGATCCAGACTGACAAGGAAAGGGACTCCATGAAGGTGCTGTACTATGTCGAGAAAGAACTGGCTCAGTTTGACCCAGCTAGGAGGATGCGAGAACGATGTGAGGAATGAGAATGGTTTGATTTTGTTTTTCACTGACCTGAAAAGTACCCTGCAAATTCATAGCTAAAGGTTCACTGGCTTTGTATTAAAGCCTAAAGCCTCTAGGATATTAATCTTGGGATGGATAAAATCTGGATCTTAGGAATCTGCAGATGTGTTCTGATTTTAAAGAGTTACTGGTCACCTAATAATCATTCTTCATTAGACTGAACAAGGTGTGGGAGACTCAGACTATCACGAAAATTGGCTGCTTGGGCAATTGAACTTTTGGATCATCATGGTCTGAAAAGCCAGGTCTGTTTTGTGTGCTGCGGTGTCCTCGGTATGGTTCGAATGATACATAAAGGTAGTTTGGAGTGGTTGTTGCCCTGCAATAGGGACTACAAGAAAGATTTCAGTAAGCAAGGGGATTGCCAGGAGGTTTGGTGACACTGGTCAACATAAGATCAGAGGCGCTATGAGCAGCAGCTCTGATGGCTTGGCAGTCAGACACTGCCAAGTGAAAGGGAGGGGCATGATGCAAGCTCAGAAAGGAGCTTCTGCATGGAACTCCTCACTGTCTGCCTATAGCCTCTGGCAGGCTTTATTTTCCTAAATAAAGACTGAAGGGGTGTTTAATGGGTGTCAGCGCAAACCATAGCGAGGATCTTCCTGCATTAGGAGACATTAGGAGAGGTGCAGTGGTGGGACAGTTTATGTGCACGAGGAGGGCCTGCAGTGCTGGTGTTTGTCCTCTAGCTGTTCTGAGGATAACAGCTGGCTGGGGGGCTTGGTTCCTCCATGCAGCATCTGACTGATGCAGAGCTAGCCCATCTTAGGCACTGGCAGAGGCTCTTTTAAAACAGACACGTGAGATCCTGCAAATCAATGAAGGTAGGGGTTTTAGGGAATGACATTACATCAAGGCTCTGTACTGATTAGGCATAACTAAGAAATTATATGTACTTCTAAAACAGTCATTGCTGAGCACACTGTCTTCTCCACCCACAAGATTTACTATAAAAAGACCTCTCCAGATTGGTATGTCAGGCCTCCAGATGTCAATGTGCTTGACAGGGTAGAGACTGACAGTGATTCAGACAGTCTCTTACTTTTTTAAATTTTTTTTTTGAGGGGGTTGTTTTTGTTTTAACTAAGCAAGTCAGGCCAAATCCAGAGCCAGCTTGTCTCACACCAGGAAAGGGGGAGGTGGCACAATTGCTGGGATGATGCACCACCAAGCACAGTGCCCACCTCGTGAGGGTGTTGAGCTCACACATGCTAGTGAAGCAGGGCTGAGGGGGGATTTCTGCACAAAGACTGAACTTTGTTGTCCGAACAAAAGCATCTGATGCCAGTTGAGATACCCTTAGAATATCCCATCTGGCTACTGGTTAACCAGTTCAGAAGACCTGTAGGGCCAACACCAGCTACGTGTCCAAACTGAGCCCCAGGAGTCTCAGGCAGGATCACACAAGGGTTTGGACCTTGGGTTCCATTTTGATTTTTTTTTTTTATTGGAGGGCAGTTCAGCTTCTGTCTGAGAAATCTGCAGCCAGGCTTTCCACAGCCTTCCGGTCCTCTCTTCTCTCCCATATGCTACTAGGTGATGCCTATCTCATTTCTTTCCTGCATCCTCCCCTTCAGATAACAACACCATCTCTGAACTCAGCTCCTTGCATGAGGACGACTTGAACTTCCGACAGCCGTACCGCCAGGCGCGGAGGAAACCTCTGCCTCCGGCAGGAGACCTGGATGGGGATGCTGAGTACTGGGCAGGAGTGATCGGCGGGGGCAGCACGTCAAGGTCACAGGCTGTCTCTGATTACAGAGATGAGAGGGACAGTTTCCGGCACAGGTGAGGAGTGCTGTGTCTGGGAGGTTACTGTACCTGCCAAAGTAGTAAGTTAAGGAGAAGGGACAGATATACTGGTAGCTCTTCTCCATGTCCTGCTGCTCTGGTCCAGCCTAGTAGGATGGAGGGGTTGCAGCTGGAGAGAAAGGTGGAGATGGAAGATGTCTTAGATGAGAACAGAATTGATCTGATTCGTACAGGTCTGTTGGAGCCTCCCCAGCTGGGCAGTGCTAGGTACTGACACCATTCCAGGTAGGATGGCAAAGTGAGATAGGTAAGAAACAAAATCGCCTTCTCAAAGTGCTTCGTTGAGATCTGTACCTGATGCCTCAGGCAATTCTCAGTGCTGGTGCACTGTGTTAGGAATCACACCCTGGTGCTTTGGTGCAGCAAGACCTGTATTCCAGGTCTAAAGGACTGGCACTTTGGCGCCTAGAAGAGATATCATGTGCTTCTTCCCTCATACCAGCAGCCCAGTCCCCCAAAAGCAATGGCAGGTATTTATTTCCCTCAGTACTGGGCTCTTGTGCCAGTTCACTCCCTTTAAACCTGCTTCATAATTGCCCTCCTGTGAGCTTCTGTAGCCAGGTTCTTGAGTTTTCCCAGCAGGACATAGACCTACAAGTGCTGGGGCTAAGGGAAGAAAGAAAGTTCAGCCCTGCATAGTGGAGGACAAGGACGGTGCATCCCGGGGTTAATCTCTGGGTAACATTAGGCTTGTAAAATCTGAGCTCTCCACACTAGGCTGCCCTTACAGTCAGCAGAGAGAAGTAGGCTTTTCTAGGATGTGATACATCTCTTCCTACAGAAGGGGATGAAAACAGGTCAGATGATTCATGTCCCAGGAGCGCCCGCTTCCCTCCATTGTCTCTGAAGGCTGCTGAGGGGATGAGTGCAGCTGAATCCTGGCCTCTAACCCTACCTTTTCCCTCCTCCAGCCAGCAGAGATCCAAGTCCGAGATGCTGTCCCGTAAGAGCTTCTCTGTGGGAGTGCCGGCCGTCTCCATGGACGAGCTGGCAGCCTTCGCAGAGTCCTACAGCCAGCGGGCCCGGCGGGCGGACAGCCAGGAGACTCGGCGTTTCGAGCGCTCGGAGTCGCGTGGCGGAGGGCTGCACCACCAGGACAGCTCCCTGGAGGAGTACTACACCAAGCGCAGCAGGGGGAACCGAGAGCCGCTGACGGACTCGGATCGGGGCTGGTCGTACAGCCCGCCCCGCAGACGGGCCCACGAGGAGAAGCACCTGCCCCGGCTGGTGAGCCGGACGCCCGGAGGGAGCCAGAAATACGATCACTCCTACCTCAGCAGCGTCCTGGAGAGGAAATCCCGGAGCTACGATGAAAGCGGTGACCGTTGTGAAACCCCCTCAAAGCTGAGCTCGCAGCCCAGCCAGAGAGGAGGGGGAACGTATTACGCCTGGTCACCACCCTCTACCTACAAGCCCGAGCCGTCGCAGCAGCAGTCACAGTCACCGTCGTCTGACCAGGAGGATGGGGAGGACACCCTGCCTCCCTACAGCGAGAGGGAGCTGAGCCGAGGCCCT
Organism: Anas acuta; assembly: GCF_963932015.1. Lineage (NCBI taxonomy): Eukaryota > Metazoa > Chordata > Aves > Anseriformes > Anatidae > Anas > Anas acuta. The sequence goes on along the minus strand of NC_088979.1, from coordinate 109,262,678 downwards.
TCGTACCGGGCCAGGGAGCAGGCCTACCTCAACGCCTCTGACAAGAAGAGGAAAAAGGAGCCCAAGAAAACAGTGAGGCCATGTCTGGTGCTCCTGATCCAGATACGCTGAGGCGTCAGCCGCCAGGCGGGGGTCACAAAGCAGAGTTCAGGAGCAGGGGGCTCTCCAGGAGAGGGCAGAGTGTGGATGGAGTCAGAGTGTGGGGAACCCCAGATAGCATGAGGAACCCTGCGAGAGACCTCAGCGGGATCATTATGAAAGGGGTGAGGTGACAGATGCCTGTGGGTGCGTGCCCACGGCCCTGTGCACGTGTGCCATGCACACCAAAGGCATCTGTCACCCAGAATGCCAGCAAGTGAGAAGCATCCTGCTCCAGTCAGGGCTCGTGAGGGCTGATGAGACTGTGGCTGTTGGGGAGGGGGAGCCAAGAGCTTGGGTCTTGGCCCTGAGCAAAGTGGCCTGTGCAAGAAAGAACAGGGGCGTGAGCCTGAAAAAGTTGTCACTCTCCAGTTGTGTCTCTGTCGAAGCTACATCTGTCTCTTTGTCCGTTCTGTGGGTGCTCTCCTATTGACACTTGTCTCCTCTCTTTCCTCTCAGAACGATTTCCCAACGAGGATGTCCCTCGTGGTGTGAAGTTGTGGACATGTCATGTTGATGGGCTGGATACCACGAGGTGACTGTGGTGGAAAAGATACAGAGCAACAAGCAAAACAGGCCCCCGTGAACCTTTGCAGCCACCAGTCTCGGACTCAGTTCAAATCGTTTTTTTCATCAGGGGAGCAGAGGCTCTCCTAAGAGACAGACTCCCATGAACAGCACCTGATCTCAGAGGCTCTGGGAGTCTGCAAAGAAAATGAGGCCAGGGCTCTCTCTGGCATCCTCCATTCTGCGCTGGAAGGCAGCCATGTCCCTGCTGCCCCTGCAGCCCTGAACTACGAGCAAGGCTGCCTTTGTGCCTCTTGCCCTGTCTCACGTGCAGGGAGAGGCCTGTGTGCATACCTCTTGCTCTCTCTGTCTCCTCTCTTCTCTGTTTGGATCAATATCATCCCATGCTTATACTTGGAGCCTATTCAGCAGCATCCCCATGCTGGGAGGAGGCCTCGTTCTTACAGCTGCAGACCGCCTCCAGTTGATCAGGCCCTAAATTATGAAAGAAAATCTACATCCTTTCAGACACCATAGAGCAGGGACTGATGAGGTGTTTCTGTGGCAAGGGCTGAACAGAGAGAGAGAGACAGAGACAAGTATGGGCTGGTTTGTTCAATATATTTAGTTATGTTCATTTTGTGATGAGAGTTGCAAGTGAGATTGATGTATTGTTTTGAAAGTGGATCAAAGTAGCTTTTCTTGTGATGAGAGCATGATGTGTTTTTCTCCCCCGTCCCCAACTGTGATTTGTTTTGATAAAGTTGCATTTTCTTGCAGCTGAGCTATGGCCCTGTAGAGCTTCAAGCTAGAACATTTACACCACCATATCAGAAGCAGTGCCCTAGTTTTGCTGGCGTTCTGCTTCCAGCACCACCAGACCTCTCTGCATAGTGGCCTTTTTGTTTTAAAGAAGCAAAAGGGGAAAAATTGCAGTGAGAAGGCTGCGGATCTTCATTCTGTGCTATTGGTATCACTCTTTTCTGGTCATTGTTCTCAGGCACTGAACAGAGCAGTAAGAGCAACGGAGAAAGAATTAATGCTGTGGATGAACACAAGCTTTGAAAGTCACTTTTTTCAATTACACTTGTTTCAGTCACTACAGTTGTGACATGATTTTAGTGGCTGTTGTCTCAGGAACAGCTGAATTTAGAAGTGAGTGCTTCACACCATCTGGAAGCCTTACATTCTGGATTTCATAGGGTATAATGCAGTCATTTCTTTAAATTTTAGCTGCTAAATTCATAATGTGAGGGAAAATGGCGGGAATACTTTAAGGTCCAGTATCTTGATTGCTGTCAGGCCTAGAAACGATTTAGTGCCATATTGTGTTATGGACACTGTCAGCTTCTGAAATGCCATCTTTCTTAACTCTGGAAGTTTGGTAGCTACCTGGCCTCAAATTTGGTAGGTGCTCACTCTAGCAATACGTTTTTGAACACTGGATTAATGAACATCACTGCAGTTCTCCATAAAAATTGCAGATTACTTTCTGTACTACTCCTTCGCCATATAGTTCACCAGGAATGGTCAGAGGAGAGGATGAATGGTCTCCACAGCTGTCATGACATTCCAGTTTTTCACAGTAGGTGAATGACACAAGGATGTCTTCTCCACGCTTCTCTAGTGGTGAGTGCAGATTTGTAAATTCTAGTCCTGGGTCTTCCTGGCCAAAGGATTATCCTGTAGGGGCATACTCTGCTTTGCATTATGGCTGGAGAGACAAAACTGTAAGTATTTTGATCTTTTCTCATCTTTAACATATGTTCCTAGGAGAACCACAGGATGGTTAACAAAAGGCTGGCAGGTGGTTTCCATCTCAACTCCAGTGCCTCGAGAAGAATACAATACGTGCCATTTAAAATTAAATATTTCACCTCTGACATATGCTGATACAACCAGCAAAACTGTTAACGTTTTGTTGGAATGAAAAACCTTGGGAACCTCTACGTTCTGATTTTAGGGGAGTTTATCCTGCTGTCCTGTCATCAGACATTCAGCAGACCCAGGAACCATTTTACATGGAGATTTGAATGTGTGTCTGCAACAATAATTGTGTCAGAAAGGGGCCAAAACAGTGATTTAACATTCTCTGAATACCTGTATCTTTTAAATCACTCTGAAAGCCAGAGCTTTCAAAATCTCATTTCATTTGTGTCTGTCCCTTATCTCAGTCACTGTAGTTGATTTGATCAAGCCCTCAGGAATGAGTTGTGTATATTAAAAATGAAATCCTTCCCCTCGTTTATCTGAATCACTTTTGTTTGCTTGATGCCTGGTACTTTAGTGTATTTGCACACTGTGTTTAGGAAGTTGACATTTTATTTACTTAGCATGTAGAAAAGTAGTTGTAAGCTAATTCTCTCAAGAGAACAATTTTAACCGTAGAAACAATTGTTCGTAAGAACTGTCCAACATTTCTTTTGAACCCAAGTACCTGGAATAGTACTGAAGATTTTATGATTAGTGATTCTACATGTTTTACCAGATGATAAAAAAAAACAGCCTTAAAAAAAAAAAAAGAGCAGGTCTTAATTCCCTAAAGTCAGATCTGGGCAACATGCATCAGTTGGCTGTGCCTTTATTCTAGAATTTTACATTTTCCAAGTATTTTAGCAGCCCATTCGTATCTCCCTATACAAATCTGAAGGAGTTCTCAGTTACTAATGGTGTCTGTCCTGAAGCCATCTCTATTTTTCCCACAGGAAATGTATCTGCATAGGCACCAAATGGACCATATCAGAAAGCAAGGGGTGACATAGAGCAGGGCTTTCATCTCCATAGCTACCTAGCCCTAGTGACTTGTGACTCTTGGGTAAGCAGCAGAGAGGAACGGGGAGCCAGAGGCTGATGGAAGGGCCGTGAGGAGTCACTTGTTTCAGAGAGGAGGTAAGGGTAGCTTTGTGCCTGCACCATCGTTCAGAGCACCCGCAGGATGCAGGCGTTGGACAATAACGAGCCTGATTCCTGCACTTAATCTGACGTGGGTGTACCGGGGTCTCAAATTATAAATTTTCCAGTGATCAATTTTTATTGCTGGCATAAAATTAAAATCCTTTTCATACAGGATATGGGTGTCTGAGTCATGTCAAGGATGCAGATGGTTTTGTGGCCTTAAAATGAAGCATCACAACAGTGACTAGCTAAGAAGACAACTAAGATGATGAGTGAATCCTGTAAAAAAATTATGAGCCCTTAGAGCAACAACAGGATCAAGCATGAGCATAAATCTGGCCGTGCTGTCGAAAATGTTATCTGGGCTACTGAAAAAAGTTTTGACGTAAATGGAATGGGAAAATAAATGCCAACGGTGATGACTTCTTAATAATCCCATTATTCCTTTAAGGTACATTGTAAAATTTCCATGTGGTGGCTTTAGTGCAAATATCCTCAAACCAATCCACTTCCCCTGAAATGGAAAGTTAACAAAGTTAGCACCTTGAATACTTGGAAACTTGGAGAAACTCTACCATACATCAGCTCAGCCAGCCAGCCAGCATTATTCTTTGTGTTAGCATATAATATAGGGGGAGGGACTGAAACTAAACATCGTAGCCCGAGTTATTAAGTTAGAGACAGCCATCGGCAATGTGCCCCAGGCCCAGCTCACCTTTTGTGAAACGTGTGCCGAGTTTCCCTGGAAGGTTTCTGCTCCTGCTTTGATGCGTGGGCCCCTCAGCAGCTCACTGTATCGTGGCTTTGGCTCTGGCTGGTGACTCTCTGGGTACCACTGCCATGGACCAGCAGTTACCCTGCTTCCCTGGCCTTTTTTTTCTGACAAGCCCACTCTAGGTGTGTAATACCAGTTGTCCTGCAACAGAAATAAGACAAATGATTTTGCAGCCAATGAAGACTTTAACATATGAATCTCCTTCAAAGAGTTACTTAAAACTGGCCAGAGAAATTTGTGGGAGGGAGCAGCAAAGAAAGGCAGGCATATTAAGATGAAAAACTGGCCTTCTAAAAATGGAAAACTCTCATTCTCAGATAATTTTTTGAGGGGTTTTAGGAGAGTTAACCACACGTGGATGGCACCACTGGCATGTGACCAGCCTCCTTCTGGCATTGCACAGAAGAGCTTTTCTCAGCCAACTTGCCAGCCTACTCCTACGGTTGCAGGTTCTGCGGTTGCAGGTTGCCTTGGGCACACTGACTGCTCCCTCCGCACATACTCGGAGGGGTCTGTATGTCTCATTTAACCCAAGGTCCCCTCCCAAGCTGCTTCTCTGAAGGCAGCCCCTGACCTGTATAGATAGGAATCTCTAAGAAGAGCAATCACACAACATTTTGTAAGCCAAACATAGCTACAAACTTTTACAGGTACACGGACACAGTGTTTATCATGCCTGGGCTATTCTGAAAATAAATACAACGTCATGGACTGTTCCACTGAGGAAATGCATAGATCTACCTTCTTTCTCTAGGGGCCTTTCACATTAAGTTGTGGGGGAGGATCCGCTCTGTGTCACTAAATACAGGTTTAGGACATGTGGAAATGAAAGCTGAAGTAGATATAGCTCTTTCTTTGACTGGGTCTAGGAGCAAAGAGGCCTTTGGTATAAGCCAGGTGCTGCAGAACTGACCCCGACTCCTGAAACCTGTGGTACAGCACTGGCATAGGCACTTTCTGCAGCAGCTGTGTTGCTGAACTCATCCTCATCTTCACTTGGAGCTCATGAAGCCACTTTCCCATTCCCTGGGAGATCAGTAAAGACATCCTTGTACATAATGGGATGGGTTGGCTATCAGTTTTGATACCACCTCAAAAATGTCAGCTGAATTACCAGCATCAAGCACAGAACAACCTTAAGAATAAAGTTAGCTGCTACTAAAGGAAGGACTCTGCCATGACTCCCACGCAAGTTCTCTTGTGATCTTTACAATTGCTTTTGGGCATTTGCCCCAGCCTGTGCAGGGACGTTTGCCAGGAGGGACCTTTGCCTTCTCTCCCTTTCTGCCTGTCATGTTGTGTCATGCTTGTAATCCCTCCCTGACCAGTTCTGGTCAGTTTAGATGTGGACCAAGTGGCACTTTGAAAAACAAAACAAAACAAAACAAAAACCAGTACAGCAACAAACACCACCAAAAAATAAAAACAAAACACTATAAAGGCAAAAAGTACAGAAAACACAAAAGAAAACCCCAAGCCTGCTCTATATTCTCCCAAGCCTAAGCAATGATGGTACTGGAAGTATTTTAAAAATTCTAGCTGAACACAATTTCAAAACAAGTAAATACTGTTTTCAACCCCAGGGCAGCTGCAGTAAGCTCTGGAGTGCAGACAACAGAAGCAAATCCATTCAGATTTCATTGTCCTTGGTGAGAGCAGTGGCAGAGGGAGCAGCGTTTCATGAGTCATAGAAAGCAAATGGGATTCCAAGATGCTGTTAGTTACATTTGAGTTTAAAAGCATGAATTAAAAGCTGACAGGCTCATTTAAAAAACAAAACTCGGGTCAAGGAAATGGCAAGGTTTTCATCTCCAGCGCCTCTTGGTGGTTCTTTGCCACGCCTGCTCACTTTTGTTTTTGTTTTTTACCCTGCAAAGCCTTTACTTGTGCCCTGAGAACCGCATTCCCTCTGTGCCCAAAGCACCAAATGAGTGTGCAGGTGACAAGAGGCTCTTATGCACCCCATCCCTGTCACACCCAGTGCTGCCCTTATCACATATCCCAACAGGTGACTGTGGCTCCGCTGTACAAATTGTGCAGTGCAGAGCACTGGGTGGGAGCCAGGTGCCCTGCTGCCACGAGCTTTTCACAGAGTCTATCGAAATCCCCAGTCAGGGATATAGTCCTCTTGCTGTTTATCAAAGAGATATGTTTGTTTTATTTTCCATTTTTTATTGTGGTTGCTTACCTGCAATAACTATTTTTCCCCCATTATGCAGTGAGTGAATGGCTTTCTTTGCTGTACTCAGCTTTTGCTATTTTCCTTAGATTTCCTCTCTCTCCTGTAATTAATCTTCAAAATGGGAGATGGCGGTAAGAAAGACCTTACAATGAATACTCTGTACAATGAAAATACAACACTCTTATAGCTTTTTGGGACACATCCTCATCCCCAATTACCAAGCATTATGCATTTACCATGCTTGCAGTTTCACAGTTGTCGCTTTTGAGTTGTCACCGTGGCGAATAAAAGCAGGAAAAGCTACCACCAATCTGCCTTTTTATTATCCTGCAGGCAAAACAATTTGCCCACTTTTTGCTTAGAAATGAGCCGTTGACATGAGTGGTTTTCAACCTTTTTTAATTAATGGATGATTAAACAAAAATTTTCCAGGGGAGCAGCAGAGCCCTTCATAAATACCCTAGCTCATGGGATAACATAAAGGAGCACGTTCTGCCCACCCTCCCTTCATACAAGAAATGCCTCAAAGTACCCTATGGAGCTTCACAGGATCCTTCCCTGGTCTTGCAGACACAAAAGCTTCTTCCCTGCCGATTTTATTGAGAAGCTTTACCTTTTTTTTTTTCTACAGACACACTCTCTCATTTTGGCAGTTTGACCTTTTTGTCCTTATGTCTGCAATACTCTGGATTGATGGTTCTCCTCTCTCATAAGCAAGTACCTTCATTCAGCCCCCATCTCCCTGCTGTAAATAATGGGTGTGGGTTCTCACACTTTGCGGGTGTAATCTGCACAGCATTTACGTGTTCAGATCCCTATCTGCCAGGCAGTGCCAGCAGACAGGTGCAGGAGCAAGAAGAGTGTGCAGTACCAGTGGTGAAAGAACCGTCATCTCCTGGCTCTTCAGTTACCTCCCTGTGAAGTGGGAAGCGATGCAGTGCCACCTGCTCCCTAAGGCAGTGCTGGCCAGGCCCTGGCAATCCCTGTCCCATTCCTGCTGCCACTCACAAGTGCTGGGCTGCGTCACCAGCGGCCCCACTGCACGCTGAGACCATGCCTTGGCTTCTTTCCTTGGCAAATGTGGATCCAGACACAGGCTCAGTCCTCACATTCATACCCTACCAAGCCAACAGCCATGTCCCCCGGCCTACAGACACCTGTAAGCAAGCTCCATCCTTGGGGACCCACCAGGCCCCTCAGCTTGGAGAACAGCACTGAGGGGATGCACACATGCCCAATGCTGCCCCTGACCCCTCTGTGCTGGGGAGAGGATTGGGGGGGACTCGATTCTGTCCCTGCTTCACCCACAGCTGCCTGCAGGCCCAGCTACCCACCCCACTTTGCTTTCGGACATCCCCTCACACACTGTGGAGTGGCCTGGGCTTGGACCCTGCTGCTCCAGCGCTGACAATGGGGACGGGCACCCGGAGGCCATGTGGTAAGGGCCCTGCCCACGTCCAGGTCAGGGCTCAGAGACGCTGACAGCTCTGCTGGTGTCTTCCAGCCACCCCCTGTACATATGAGGCTGCTCCATGTTCAGATCCAGTTGGGCCTGTGTGCTCAGCTCTAGGTGCAGGTTGGTGTTTCAGGCCCATTTCTGAATTAGAGAAATGAGCTTGAAAAAAAAAAAAAAAAAGCCTCACATGGCAAAGGACCACTTATTACAAGAGGTGTTGTGCTTTCAGTCAGTCCTCAGTGTGTGGTAGAAATCCTTTCTGGTTACCGCTCAAGATCACTTCCACCAGCCCCTCTCCAGAGCAGCTGTTGGTGATTTTTTGTGTCCCTTTTATCACATCTTCTCTATGAGCAACAGATTTGTCAGCATATTTACCTCTGAATAGGTACTCCAGGGTAGCAAGAGTCTGAGCTCCAACTGGATGCATTTTATACTCAAGAGCCTGCTAAATGTTTAATTTATTTTGTCACAGAACCATGGAAAGACTTGGGTTGGAAGGGACCTTAAAGGCCATCCACTTCCAACCCGCTGCTGTGGGCAGGGATGAAGTCTTTTGAAGTCCCGTTTCCTGGCAAAGACAGAGCTTGTGTTTCTACAGGCCTCAGTCCTGCTCACCTTGGATTTACAAGGTTTGGCAAGGATTTTAACCTCCAGGAAGGTGGAGATTGGGTAAAATTTAAAATGCTAAAGACTTTACCTCTTACAAATATACTGTCATGTCCTACCTAAGGACAGCTAGTACCTATTTGTTGCCACTAAATCCATGTACAACCACAGAAAAGACACTGGTGGTCCATGCAAACAGCATCCCTCCTGACTGGAGGATGCAAGGCATGGCTAAAGCACGTCAGCCGACAAGCACTGCCCAGAGGCCTCTGGTCCCAGAGGACTGGGCTTGCTGCTGCCCCTCACAGGCTCCCCTTAGGGAGCAGCCCCCCATCAGCACCTTGACAAGGGGCACCTGCCTCTCATCTTCAGACAAGTGACATTCTGCAAGGAGGATGAGCTTAGCTATATAAGCTCTTCCTGGTTTCTCTTTCAAGCTTTTGGAAATCTTAGACTTTGAAGGATAGGTCTGTACAGTTAAGTTTGAGGAACACCTTCCTAAAATGCAGGACTTTAAAAGTCTCTGTGTGTACCTGGTTACTGTGATTCAGTGTGTGCTGAAGGGCCTGCTACCTGGAACAGTTTTCTTTAGGACTTGGAGTTCTGCCACCTAGTGCTGAAACCATCAGCAGAATCAAGCACCCAGGATTTCTGAGGAAGTGAAACAAATTAGCAAATACAATCTGCAAGCATCTCGGTGCAGCCTATTTACAGAGACTGCATTGTGCAACACCAAATGATGCAATGTGGGACCTGCATCTGCTGAACAACTGAGCTGCCGAGACCAAGAGGAGAGCACTTGGTCTTGTACACAAATAGACCTTCACCTAATGACCAGAGTAACAAAACGTGTGGGTAGCAGACTTGGAGACTAAGGTATGCTATAAGTAGTGCTGGAGGAGTGAAATAAGTTGTTTTTTCTCTAGAAACATGTTTTTATATATAGTCATTTTTGTGTTTAGTTCCTAAGCAGAGAGATCAGCAGCTGCCTTCTGTTCAGCCCAGTATGGTGCCTGAATAGGGAATGTGACTCCCCAGTTTCCATAGCATGCAACTCAGGCTGGTTCTTGTAAATAGCTGTAAAACAAAAGTTATTGCAGCAGAGCTCTATAATCAAGAGGTCTCCATGAATGGCCTGCTCTCCTGATATGAAACACTTCTTAATTAAGCTATGATACTGTATTGTAGCTAAAACAAAAGTGTCTCAACTTTCCTCATCAAAACAAGGTGCAGAGTTACAGTGCTCCCAACATCATGGGGTATTAGAGCCTTCAAACAACTTAGAAGCCTAAAAGTTTCAACACTTGGGCATGTGCAGCACACTTTTCAAAACATACTTGAAAAGCATTAGCATGGTTTTGTACCACTGCAATGATCTTTGAAAGGAAAAGTGCAGGTAGCATTCCAAGTACTGACTGGCAGGCCTGAGATCTGGGCACTTCTGTGAAAAACTCATCTTCACTTGTAGGCAATTAATAATAATAATAAAACAACACCCACAGCCTTTGCAGCTAAGCTTAAGTGGTTCCTGTTTGAGCATCTCAATTACTCTGATTTCATGATTAATCTTGTTCCAGTTAATAGCAAACCCTGGTCAAAATATTAGATAATCTATTTAAGCTACTGAGGGAGGACGCTGTTTGTGAAGCAGCTGGTAGTGAGAGCCTGGAGGAGGACAGGAAGGCAGCTGTCTTCAGATAAGCACTAAAAGCAAGCACAGGAGCAAAATGGGGTGTGTGTGCTGTTGTGCTCCAACACACCGAGTGACAATGCAAGGAACTGAGAAAGGCTGCATGAATGTTGATAATCTTAGCTGATTACTCAGGTTACATCTGCACCGGTGTATAATATAGTCCTAGGGAGTAAACATAGGTGCCCCGTCCCCAGTCATCTGCTCTGCATAAGATTTGTGCACTTCTGTGCTGTGTTGCAGAGTGAAATTGCAACAGTCCACAAGCCATAGCTCTAAATTGCTCCCTAAGGACCACTAGTTGATCAGGGCTGTCCACTAGGATATCCTGCAGGAGTGACATGTCTTGGAGAGCGGGGAACAGATTACCAAGAGCAACATGTGGGCAGTGCCCTGTCTAGCTAGGTGGCAACCTGGCACTTAAGTTATGTGAAAACCAGCTCTCCAAAAAATGATGCAGCAGTTACAGGCAACTCCTCACAGAATTTTTAGTTGCCTTTCCTGGAAGGTGGCTGGCCCCAAAATGGCCTACTGCCCTTCCTACCTGCTGAATGCATGACTAAGAGTGCATATATGAAAGGTGTAGGAGAGAAAATGTCCTCAGCTGTTGTTTCTTAACAATATGCTGACATGCCAGCTCAGAGGCAAGAGAGGTTTTCAGACAGTTTATGGGGGAGAAAAGCAGCTGCCATTTAGAATCAATAAACTTTTTGATAACAGGACATGCACTAAGGGCATCAGAAATGAATTGCAGTTTCCATCATGCTGTGGCACCAGGGGTACACGTCCTCCCACCGTGGAGGGAATGCAGTAATAAAGGCAATGTGTCAGGCCTTTCCAGGTCTAAGGTTTAATCTTCCCTAGAAACATTGATGAAAAAACAGGCAAACCCAAACTGGTAATAAGGAAGCATCTTAAATGATGTCTTGTTTGGGAACTAACAGTATTGGCCATGTTATTTATTTGCTTGTTGGCTCATCCATTTTTCTGTCACCAAGTATCTCAGTAGTATGCACCCTACTGCTCGTGAGGCTGTGGTCTAAGACTCTACTGGTGCACTTTAAAAGGAACTCTCTGAAGTCTTTCATTTTAAAAATGTGGATCATTTAATGGATTTGATTTAGGGCACTGCCATGTGAACGGTTAGCCTGCACAGTTACATTAATTCAGGCTCTGGGGGAGAAAGTGGGAGTAGAGTGAAACCAAATGACTTAAACCATCTCTACTGCCAGTGGAGCATGAAGCTGAGCCCTCCACAACACCATCTGGAGGTTAAGGGAGGTGTAGATGTGCCTGCAGTACTCAGCCAGTAATTCCCATCACTTTGCTTTTGCTCACAGCTTGCTGTTTTCCCCAGGATCCTGAGCTCTTTGAGAAGGGCTTCTCCTAGCCCTTACAGATAACTGCTACTTGGGAGCTCATCTCCATCTGAAAGCTCACTGTTAGCATTAGGCCCATAAGCAATGCTGAAAATAAAAAATTCTATAGCACAACAGATTCAATCACTTCATTTTCTTGCCTAAAGCACACGGTGATTTCTTCCCCTGTTTGGCTCCGTGGGTGGAACAGGCATTTCAGTATACACTGCCACGTTCATTACAAGGAGTTCTTCCGTGCTGGAGATATTAACATCTTTGTTATTACTGCCAGTTCTCTCCTCCCCCGTACCAAGTGGTCGTCTGAGCTAGAATTCCTTTTAAAGACAGATTCCCAGTAGTAGTATTTTCCTCCTCGAAGTGAAGATCATCTCTTTAGAGGTCAGCTCATTCTGCTTTCTCAGAATTCTGCCTCCCCCATTTTCCTTAGAAAGTCAATACTAAAGATGACATCAAAACCGCTTGCAGAAATGCACAGAAATTCTAGAAATCCAGGTCATAGTCACCTCTTTGTAATCATTAACAGCTCACAAATGGTCTTTGAGTTAAAAAGTTTTATGCAAGAAAAAATGTTTAACATTTAATATAAAGTCAGTTTGACATAGCTTATTTTTCAAACATCATTAACATCATTCTCTTCCTTTTCATCAACTGACAATTAGAAGATCACAATTGAAAAAGTCATCCTAAATACTTTTAAAAGCCTTATAAAAACATTCATAAAGTGCCACCCACAAGAGCGCCTAAACAAGAACCTGGGAGAAATACCTAATAGGATGTTAATTTACTTAATTGCTGCTGAGGATTAAGCTGTCAAACAGCAGCACGATTTCTGGGACTGTCAATTTAACAACCATACAACCCAGCAAAAACACAATCCCATAGACAGGGCCTCCTCAGAGTATCAGCTGGGCCTACAACATAGGCAGCGTTGTGGGGGTTTAAAATAAATAGCTGCTAACACCACCTAAAACCATGAAAACTGCCAAGTGGGAGATGTGGATTCTAAGGGGAGCAATCATGTAAGGCTGTGCCCTTAGCCCAAGGGCAAAATCCTGGCAGCTTGCAGAGAAAACAGATTTCAGCTGGTTTTTACCAAGGCAAAAATCACACCCCATAGAAAAAAAAAAAGCAGAAGGCACTGATCCTTGGAACGATTGTGTTCTCCCCTCTTGGCCTTGAACGTACCATACCGTAAGCACCTTTTTTTTTTTCCTTGTCCCTGAAAGAGGGGCTGGGAACAGCCACCTCGCTGCAGTGAATGTGCACGAGTTCATTTGGCAGTGGCTTCCCTCTTTTCTTGTGCGCATGGGCAGTGCTCACAAGCAGGCCTGCCCAGAAGAAAAGGGGACGGTCTCTGAGGGCTCCCTCCCCCCAAATCCATGCCCCACGTGAGGTGTCCAGGTGTCTTCACAGCACCACGTAGCTGCTGCCCATGGTCCCCAGGGCCAACTACTCTGTGTGGTGTTTCTGGTGGCGCACCAGCTGGGGCTGGAAACGAAAGCATTCCCCACACTGGGTGCAGCGGTACGGCTGCTCGCCTGTGTGGATGCGGGTGTGCTTGATGAGGTTGGAGTTGCCGCTGAAGCCCCGGCCACACTGGCTACATTTGTAAGGCTTCTCACCCGTGTGGGTCCGAGCGTGATTAATGAGGTCAGAGCTCTGCCCGAAACATTTGCCACACTGCCCGCAGGAGTAAGGCCGGACACCATCGTGGGCTCGCTGGTGCTGGAGCAGGTGGGAGTGTTGGCTGAAGCATTTCCCGCAGGCTGGGCACTTGTAGGGCCGCTCGCCTGTGTGCATGCGCTGGTGCTTGATGCAGGTGGAGCTGTCGCTGAAGATCTTCCCGCACTCACTGCACACGTAGGGTTTGAGCCCGGTGTGGATGCGCTGGTGCTTCAGGAGGTTGGAGCTCTGGCTGAAGCTCTTTCCACACTCCGTGCAGGTGTAAGGCTTCTGGCCCGTGTGGACCCGCCGGTGCTGGATGAGGTGGGAGCTTTGGCTGAAACCCTTGCCGCACTCCCCGCACAGGAATGGGCGCTCCCCGGTGTGCATGCGCTGGTGCTGGATGAGGTGGATGCTCCGGCTGAAGCCCTTGCCACACTCGGAGCAGATGGTGGGCCGCTCTGCGCGGTGGGCTCGCCGTGAGGCTGCTGCCACCCCTCTCTCTTGTCTTTTTACCAGGCTGATGGCAGAGCAAGGCAGCTTAGCCTCCTCTGCCGGCCTATAGTCACCTCGCTGTGCCTCTGAGGAGCCGCGCTGACTTCCGTGGCCATCACCCAACTGTTGCTCTCCTCCTCTGGACCCCACTGCCAACACGTCCTGCTGATCTGTGCTTGCAAAGTGGTTGCGAAGGGGATCTACCTCACCACCTGGAAAAAATGCACAGGTAATTGTGATAATTGCTTGGAGATGGCATGGCAGAGAATGGGCAAGCTCTTCTCCCAGGGAGCCTGGCCTGCGCTGTGTAGGAGAAGCAGTAAAGGGAAGGGCTGGGAGCAAAGCAAAATCTAGCCATAGGAGCATAGCCTCACCATGCGACACAGAGCATGTGTGCCACAAACAGCAGGATGCTATAGGTGTTTGATAGAATCATGGAATAGCCTGGGTTGGAAGGGACCTTAAAAATCATCCATCTCCAACCCCCCAGCCATAGGCAGGGATGCCACCCACTAGATCACACTGGCCAAGGCCCCATCCAGCTTGGCTTTGAACACTTCCAGTAATGGGTCTTTCCTTGCCCCTGGGAAACCTTCATATTTTGTCTTAATACTATGTCTTCTCATACGTATTTTTAACAGTACACTGACAAGGGCAGGTGGTCTGCCTGCCCTGGGGAGGAAGGAGAAGATTTCAGGATGAGATGGATGAAATGAAGCAGCTTAAATAACTTTGAGGAAGCTCAAAGAACAATTTGCTTGCTCTGTTTGTAAACTTATCTGCTTTATTTCTCACCCATATGCATCTCTTCCAGCACCTCATGATCTTCATGATCTTGATCTTCTCCTTGGTCCATCTGGGCATTTATGTCAGGTTCAGCAATCAGGAATCCTTCTTACAAAAGCAAACAAAATTAAACTTAGTTGAATATTCAGCAAGAGTGCATCACAGAATATACCTTAAAATCTACTGCGCCTGCTGAATATGGGAACAGGCATCACTTCAGGAACATATTCCCTGAACTGTGCTTCAAGCTACCAATCCTTCTTGTTTACTTATGGCTGAGCCAAAGGAAAAATACACCTCTGGACAACTATTCAAGCTCCAGATGCAATTGGCTAACTGGACAGTCGGGCTCTGGTGTAAACACCATGCAGTGATGGCGCCTCATTGTGGTCCACTTCATCACTAGCAGTTATTTACCGAAAGGTAATTGTTAATAAGGGATTAGATAATGCCAGAATCAAGGAGACAACTGAGACTTCTTGAACTAGAACCCTGAAGAAAGAAAACAACAAAAAACAGATGTGCAAAAAAGAAACCTTAGAAGTTAGAATAACCTGAGTTCCTGCTTTAAATATTCCCTGAATGCCAAAGGGGACTACCCCTGCAGACACATCATTTCAAGCTGTTCCAAGGTAGGGCTATCTGCAGCCTTACAGCCCTCAGGACTTTACCACTACCAAGAAGCTGCTGCGACAGGTTGATGGCACAAGCCAACTCAAAGCAAGTGGACAGAGCAGAAGGAAGAGTTAGTTCCCTTCTGTTACTGGCAGGAACACATCCTTGGTGTTACTGTTTGAAGGTGAAAACCAAGGCAGTACGAACACCTGTGCATGTAGGTTTGGGAGGTTACTGGATGCAACATTCATGGCTTTGCTAAAATGAGGTGGGAAGAGTGTCTGATCCGGACCTCCGGCCATGCCATTCTGGGGTCCTTGACTTTAGTACAGTAACAGCACATATCACAACAGCAGATTTTATGGTTGGGTCCAATGACTTATTTTCTTTACCTCGGCCACTTGCAGGCGGACATTCATCCTCCGGCCGCTCAGCCCCGCAGCCCTCCTGTAGCTGTGGCTGTCTGTGGCTGTGTCCGTGTCTGTGCAGCCTGCGGGCACCAGGGCAGCGTGGCGCTCCATCCCTCCAGCTCCTCGGGCTCCTCGGGCTCCTGCCGCCTGCCCCCCCGGCGCTGCTCACCCCGGGGCATGCTGGCTTCGTGTCGGTGCGATGGGAGCCCCCCTCCCCACACCGAGCCCTGCCTACCTGCAGGGCGCCCGGCGCCGGCCCCGCTGCCGGCGGCTGCCGCTTCCTGCTCCGCGGCCAAAGGGCGCCGCTTCCTGGGCGGAGCAGCCGGGCCCAGCAGGGCCGAGCCTGGCTGTTTTGGGGCCGGCACGATGGGGGTAGCGGGGGGCGACTCCCAGCCCTGCCCCTCCACCCCCCCCCCGCCCCGAGGCAGGCAGGAGCTCAGGCCGAGGGGGGCTTGCGGGGGGCGGCTGTGGGAGGAGGTGGCCGGGTCTCAGGGGTGTGAGGGGAGCCCTCTTTCGTGCCATGGTGCCTTTGTTTGCTCGCTGTGGTGACATTTGGGCTTCCCTGCTGCCTTACCGTGGGCCTGGACCGCTGCCACACTGCTCCAGTGTCATCCTACAGAAAACTACCCAGCTTTTTTGGGAGCTAAAACGCCCCAATACACAGCGTGTGCTTCGTGGTGGTGCACAAAGGCTGGCGGGCTCAGCACAGGAACGAGCGGTTTTCAAGGAATCTGGGACTCTTTCCTAGAAACAAAGCATAAAAAACACCCCCAAAGCCACTCAGGTTTCCTTTTCACTTAAAGCGATTGTTAGCAAGGCACAAAAGCGATTTGAGTTAGTCAGAAACCTCAGTGACTGTGTGCCCTAAACAATATGGGAATTGCAATTAAGAGTGAAATGAGAAAGGTTGTTTTGTCACGCGGAGGCTTTGTTTGTTAGGTTTAAGCGTCAATTTGCATTAAAGACTTGCTGTTGGAGAAGTCTGTCTGATATGGGCTCGTTAGGCTTGCAGTCTGTGATTTCTCTGGGTCCAAACAGATGGAGAAATGGCCATCAACAAAATAAGCTGGGAATACCGAAATAGAATGAAAGGGAAAACATAGCCCATCAGTTTGTAAAACAGTACGACTGTCAGGCGCATTGCTGCATCCCAGTCATGTTTGCAGCACAGCACATCTGCTTAGAAATATGGAGGGTAGAGGACCAATATGTTCACCGTCAAAGTACAAATGCATAGAGACAACAGAGAGAGGAAAGTAGTCCTGAACATGAAGCTAAAGTACTGCCCATGGCTTTGACACTGATAGGAGGGGACACTGTAGGCTCAGGCATCAGTGAAGAAAACTGCTAAATTCATTTCCAAATACATATTGAAAAAGAGGTGATTGGAAAACCTCAGAGTGGATCTACTGTGGACAATCCCCAACTGACCACCCTGATCCCCATCAAGACATGGCTGGTGATAGGGATGAAAAGAGAACAGGGGATGTAATATACCTTGTTTCTAATAAGGCTTCTGATGGGTTACTGCATCTGCTTTGGAAACTGAGAGGCTGAAAACTTACTGGTCCTCCAGGCTCAGCCAACGTTTTAATGTCTAATTCATGACCCATAACAGCCGGTGGTTAGTAATGACTTTTTTTTTTTTTAATGAGGAACTTGGGTGATGAGAAAGAACGCATCCATGGCCAGTTAGCAGGTGATACTGAAATGGAGTGGGAGCTGAGATATTCATACATCAAAGATTCAGTTCCAAGGAAACCTGAGAAACTCAAGAATTGGGCCAACAAACCTGACGTAGTTTACCAAGGAGAAGGGCAAAGTTCCTCATGCATGTCAGAGGATGTGCATTAGCACAGGTTGGGAGCTGGCTGCTTGAGTAAGAGCTGTGCTGAAGAGGATCTGCACCAAGGTCCTACGCCAAGCAGAATACGGCTCAGTATGCTCAATTCAGGCAACCTGCTTACTGGGCTACATCCAGAAAAGCATGGCTGGCAGATTGGGAGGTTATCATCCCTCTCTGTTCAGAGCTGCTAAGGCCACAACTGTAATACTGTGTCCAGTTTTGGGCCCTTCAGAAAGGATGGACCTTCCTTCAAAAAGGATGTGGAAGAACTGGCAAGGGCTCCTGAGGTGGTTAGGAGCCTAGGTCACACAAAGAGTGAGCAGACACTGAGGGAGCTGGTGCTGTTTGCTCTAGCAAAGATGCTTGAACAACTACTTGAAAGGATGTATAAAGGCAGTGGAAGCAAAGTGGGCTTTGCCTACAAGGGGAATTGCCCCGAAAATGCCAGCTTAGTGGGAGATGATAAAACAAAATTTGAAAAATTTTGAAAAATTTAGGCTGGATATTGAGAAAATCTTCATTTTGAGGGTAGTGGATGAGAGGAACAGGCTACCTTAAAGAGGTTGCTGGATCTCATTCTTGGGGTTTTTTCAAACCTGACAAAGCCGTGGCTGACCGGATCTGGTGCTGGTGATAGCTCTGCTTTGAGCAGGAGGTTGGACTCTGGAGGACTCTTCCAATCGACATTTCTGTGATTCCAAGAGCAAGATATAAGCAATTACATGATACAATACATATATCATCCTGCAGACCGTTCATTAATTACAAGTTGGTAGTTTGGGATAAATCCTCCCAGGAAAGTTTAGCTGTTTTAAAAATGCATAAAGCAATGAAGTACTCAAAATAGGTAATGCAATCATATTTCAAGGAATATAAAAAGAAGCAAAGCATCTCCAGGTTGATAAAAATGGTAAACTGGCATTTACTAGGTCACTCTTAAATATAACTGCCTGAAACTGGACATATGCTCTCAAAAAAGTTCTTGCATTTCAAAGTAGTTGTATGAGTTCAGATGCACCACCATGTCAAGCCTTGTCTCCATTTTTTTACTACTTCAGAACAACTTTACTGTTCAGTGATTTTGAGCTTCAGATTTGGAAGTACCTCTTTTTGTTTTGATAAAGCTGATATAGCAGCTTTAAAAGGTTCTACATGTATGCATTTAGTGTTAAAAGTACTTTTTTTCTTGTTAAAAAAGCGAACAGCACTTCAACAGCTGAAATGACCCAAACCCCATGTCTAATGAAGAATTCATTGGAGCAAAACAATATAAAAACCCTAATGAGAATTACAGTAGAAAAGGAGAAGCACTACATGGGGGAATAACCATTTTTCCACTTTGCTGCTAGCTCTAGCTAACCTTTGGTGTTACCATTCTCTGGATTTTGAAGAATACCGTATCTACCCAACAGTCTTTATAATAATTATTTTACAATCAGCTAAACTGCCATCTGAATAGAATGGAGGAAAGTTTTAAAGACATTTGAAAGATCGTGGCTGCACACTGAAGATTGTTTCTTGAACTTACCTATTGATCAACCACTTTCACCTGCACTGAAAGAGCTTTCTGTGCAGAGTGATACATTAATCACTCATATGTAGAGCACTGACATTCTGCACAGCTGCTAAAAGAGAAATAAACAATGAGAGCAGTTTGCTGTCTTCTTCTTCATTTGACAGAAAACGCTCCTGTAAGTATTTTAGCTTTAAACCAGTGACACATGCAATTTTCCACAGCTTAGGTAAGATTGCTTGTTTACGCTGCAAAAAGTTAAGTGTAGTGCCTTCCAAGAGGATAATGATATCCCCTGGTTTGGATTTGAAGTACAAAAGCATTTCCCCCCCCTCCGCCCCAGATGTTTCTGACATGGGAATTACAGAATATCCAAACGGCTGAAGTTGGAAGACACCCCTGGAGATCATCTAGTGCAGCCTCTTCCTCAAGCAGAGCCTCCTAAAGAAGGCTGCCCAGGATCACATCCAATCAGTATCTGAATATCTGTATGTCTCCATTACATCCATGTTACATTTCACGGGAGAAAAAAAAAAAAAAAAAAAAAAGGCAGGAAGCAAACTACTACCAAATTGATTAAAAAAATGGAAAGCAAGCAATTGCTTTATTAGTGCAAAAATGCAAGTACCTGAATCTAGGCATATGCCCACAAATAAACAAGCCAGCGAACTTCCAAACCGTAGCAGCATCATTGTATCATGTTCCATATTTTAGTATTTCAGAGCAGCTTAATTGTGTTTCAAAGACATACATTCTTTAGCCTACAATACGTGCCAGTTATCTGGAAGGATTCCAGGTCGAAGTATTCGTATTGTGTCTGGGTAGTAACTGCTGCTTTAAGCATGTTGCATTGAATCAAATCTGCTAGCAGTCCTGAATGCAGAGAGAACTTTCTGCTAGAAGCTTCAAGGACACCTGTGACCAACTGGGACTAAAATGACCATCAAAGCTGTTATATATCAGACATGCTCATAATACATATTGGGTCAGGGCTGCCCAGGAATAGCAGCAACCCATTGTTGTAACAAACTTCTTGCTAGGTTTGGTTCAAGTGTGCCTAATTTGCTGAATAATTTACAGATTTTCCAAATAGGAATTAAAAAAAAAAAAAGTTCATGTCCATGCATCTGTTATTTTTAAGGTCTTACTTTGTTTGCAATAGTTAACACCTCCTTTTTGAAGAAATCAGTAACTTGAATGTGTTTGGCCAATTACATACATATGAGATGCACTGCATAATTCAGCAAGTGACCTATAGCTGAGGAGACTTGGTGTTTAAACACCCTGTAAAGCAAAATAGTGACTGGGGGTTTGCCCAGGTACAGTCTTGTAGACCAGCAATCTGTAGCTGTGAATGATGGTTAGCATAAGCAACCTGTGACTGGTTCCTACCTTAGCCAAACAGGGTAGCTGCCACTGTATAGTAATTTTAGGACTCCTTAAGTAAAACAGGAAGAGATATAGGGAAAACCAAATCAACCAACCAAACAAAAAACCCACAACTAACCAATCAAAAAAAAAATGTAGAAGGGAAGGTAATATCTGAGGGAAGAAAATCAACCACTGTACAAGCAGAGGCATTCTGAGCGTCATGTAAATGGAAAAATTATATGACAGGACTAGAACAAAGAAAAAGCAAACACAACTATGTAAATCTCTGCATGAATTCATTGGAGAAAATCCTCAGGCTCCCAGGACTACTGAGACAGATGGCCAATGGACTGGTGAAAGCTTGTTTACCCAATAAAACTTGTGTGCTAAAGGAGTCACTTTATCTCAGTTGCTGATTACTTCATTGCCCGTTACCTAGATTTATTGGTTTGGCAATGCTCTTACAAAACCAAGTAGGGCCAAAGAAACTACATGGAGTCTTCCTACGGGTTCTGAATGGTGTTTTGTCTTTAGAAGACACCCAGTTTAGGTAGTTTGCTCATTAAACAGTCTGAATCATCTTACTTCCCTGTGCATGCCATTTCCCTGTTCCAGAGGAAAGGAAGGCTCCCTTTCCTGCGCTGGTGGCAGGCGATGCTTCGCTGTGGTAGTACAGTGCTCTCCAAGGTCTCATTTCATCACTTTAGCCCCGTTTCATGGCTGCCCCAAGTCAATTTCCAAGGAACTGTTATAAAGCACCAGTCAGCCAGGTGAAAGAACAACATATCTCACCAAAAAAGACTAAAAAGACATTTCTTCACAGCTAACCCCAACCCCCCCAATCCTTAGCATTTGGGCAGCACCTGCGAGTGCTTGCCAGGGTTGGGTGGGCTCGAGGGCCCTGACCTGGTGGGGGAGGACCCTGAGGGGGCTTAGGCAAAGGGTGGCTGCTTCAGGTAGAGCTTGCATTATGGTTAAACACGTTTTTCTTACTCTCTGGGTTTTCCAGGTCCGTAAACAGCGCTACTGTTGTAATTAAGGTGCGAAGGTGGGGTCTGTGGGAAGGACTTCATGCCGACAAGGGGAATTGCCCCTAAAATGCCTGATGCTGTTCTTCATGCTTTTGAGGTGTTTCGGACTGCAAGAAGGATAATGCAGTCTCCAGTGACACTTCAGTCTGGGGGAAGAAAAAAGGCTTGGTTACGTGACGTAGAGGAAATACACTCAAGGAAAAAAAAAACATAGGTTAGGCACTACATAGTGTTTTGAGTCTTGTATTGCTGAAGCTTGGCTTTTGTTTATGTGTTTTCAATAGCCAGGACTATTTGGGAATTGTACATAGTTGACCAGTGAGTCAGTGCTCTCATTATTTTATGTTTGTCAAAAACAGTGTCAGAAACTTCTTTGTACAGTTTTAACTATTATGTCTTTTTATATGTGTATATATATACATGATTTCATTTTCCAATTGCATCAATATTCCAAGGTATGCTAAGAAAGCTAGATTTTTGCTTTCAACTATCCAGAGAATTACACATTTGTGTACAGGAGGGGGCAGTCTTTCACTGTTTCTTCCCTCAGGCGGCATGGTGTTGAATTATTTAATTTTAGGTGAAGGCTGGTACAGGAAATGAATTATATTAACGTGATTATTTGTTTAAATATGTATTTTGAAGCCCTCATCAGGGTAATTGTGTTATGCAAAGTAAAAGATAGCAGCCTCGGGTCCCGTGGCAGCGTAATTTCAGCTGGAATTGATTACTTCACAAGTTACAAGAGAAACTGCGTACCCAAAATTGCACACACATGCCTTATCTGCCTGAAGGTAATGGTATGCAAATTATTTGGGCTTCAGTGGTCTGTGAGTGGGCTCTGAGAAGAAGCGATTAGCAAAGGAGACTTTTTGTAGCATTTGAGGTGATTATGAGAATGCTGGAGGCTAGTATCCAGGGAAGGCTCTGTATGCAAGCCTGTCAGAGGTGAGCTGGAGTCACTCAGCTGGTTTCTGTTAGCCTTTTCTATTTATGATGACTGCCTGAGGGCTGAACAAGCCAGGCAAAGCTTAAAACAAAAAAACCTCAGGTCTAGCTGCACATGGACACATGCACATACACACGTGTGCACATAGCTCTTCATATAGCATGAGAATTGTGAAGGGCACACTGAAGTTAATCAGACCAATGTGACTAAAGGTGCAAGCCAACACCTTTCCACTTTGAGCCTGGCATGAATCTACATCTAAAAAGTTGACTACCACTATTTAGTAAGTCTTGCTACAATTTTTGGCTGTGTAAAGACCCAATGAATTACTGACCACCTGATAAACATGCTGCCCTTCTTCCAACTAACAGGGAACATCACCGGTTTAGAATGGCAGGAAGGAAGAGCACCTGTGCCATCACCAGCAAATAGACAGTAGGTTGGATGGATGCCTTTTGGGCCTGCACCATTTGTGGAGCTCATTTAGCTGGTCCAGGCGTAGACTACCGTGCCAAGATTGATAATGGGGGGATGCATCTGAAGCAGCATGTTGTTCACCTTCGTTATGGTGAAGGATGCTAATTGTTGGTGTAGCTGCTCTCCTTCCTAGGGCTTTTGAAGCTTAATGATGGCTTCCCATGGCACCGACAGACCTATGGCTACCTCTCTGGCTTCATTAAATCACCCTGTTCATTTATATTTCTGAGCTGGAACAGGACTGTTTAGACTTGTATTTGGTGGCTTTTTGTGCTTGTTTCTTACTATGGGTTTGAATGCTTTTGTGTTGAAAGAAACTACTTTGCAGTACAGGTATATTCAGAAGAAAAGAACTTTTCTTCTGAATGTGCATTCATAGCTTCTTAAGTCTTCAGAGTGCCATAGTTTCCACAGTGTTTGCATTTGCTGAAACAAGGCAGTAAAATGATCCACAAAGCCATATTTTGTGGTTGAACACACATCCAGTGAAGAAGGTGGCAGTGAAGGTTATACAGACTCTCTGCTCAAGTTTACATAGCGGAAGTAGCTGATTACCTGTATGGCGGCATGCGTTTTTAGTTGGGCTGTGGTCTTTAGGACGCATGCTTTGGCTGTCCCTCATTTTCTATATGAGTGTGAACCACATAAGCTCTTATTCTGGATTGTCAGTGCTAGTCAGCTGACATTCGTTTCATCTTCTGGCTCTCAGATGCATGCCTTTCTATGGCCCTGTACTTGCTCTGCTCAGATATGAGGCATTGCTTCATAAGCAGAAAGAGAGGCAACATGCTTTCCTCCCCAGAAATACTGCCCATTTTGTTGTTCATCTTGGGCCTCCGATGCAGCTCTGCCCTAGGTGCAGTTTTGCTTCTTTCTTGTTCAAGTGGAAACAGTCATTTCTGGGGCAACCTGGAGACTGCAAAGATAAGTTCAATCAATAATTTAGTGCACAAATTGCAGTCGTGGTGCCGTGCCTGCACTGCAAAGGCAAATTCACCCTAATTTATGACTTGAGAACGAGAAATCAGATGGTGTGCACTCCAGAAATAAATTCACTTGCTGAGCTGACTACTCAGCTGACAGATGTGTTGGCACCACAGACCTCTCTGGAGACTTGCAGAAGTTCCTTTGGCCTATCAAGAAGCACTTTGCATCATCTCCCATGGCTCACTTTATTAGTGTCATGTGCACATTCATGCAAAACTGGAAGCTGAACGGGATGTGTGACGCTATTTTGGGTTGCTGGGTAGTGTGACACTATTTCACATAAATGTTTCCAGTATTGCAGATAACTGATAAGTGTTTTTTTGTTTTGGTTTGGTTTGGTTTGGTTTTTACGTCCTTACACTTGTGATAATAAAACTATGCACCTGTTGTGGTTTAACCTGACTCTGGCAGCAAAGCACCACAGAGCTGCTTGCTCACTTCCCACCCAGTGGGATGGGGGAGAGAATTGGGGTGGGGAAAGTAAAACTTGTGGATTGAGATAGACAGTTCAATAGGAAAGAAAAGGCAAGGAAAAAAAAAGAAAGGAAAAAGAAAAGAAAAGAAAAGAAAAGAAAAGAAAAGAAAAGAAAAGAAAAGAAAAGAAAAGAAAAGAAAAGAAAAGAAAAGAAAAGAAAAGAAAAGAAGAAAAGAAGAAAAGATTACTCAGAATAAAGCAATGCACAATGTAATTGCTCAGCACCAGATGACGGATGCCCAGCCAGTCCTCAAGCAGTAGCTGCCCCCACAGTCAACTCCCTCGTTTTAGGGTTGATCAGAACACTGTATGGCATGGGACATCCTTTTGGGCAGCTTGGCCAGCTGTCCTGGCTGTGCCGCCTCCCAGATCCTGCTGCACTCCCAGCCTCCTTACTGCCAGGGCAGCACCAGGAGCAGAAATAGTCTTGGTCTTTTGTACACACTGCTAAAAAAAACCTGAAACATGGTTGTGTTATCAACAGGCACATCCTAAATCCAAAACAAAGCACCATACCAGCTACTAAGAAGAAAATTAACTCTGTCCCAGCTGCAATCCAGCTGACCTCCACGTCATGATTTGCTCTAAGATTCTTCACACAGTAGAAATGGCAAACACATTTTTGATGGACTTTGCTGTGAAAAGGAGTCTGATAGCAATTGTGGCATGATGAAAAAAAGAGAAAGAAAAAAGGGAAGAAGGGAAGGTTACCCACAGGTTCATAGCTGATGCGTCTCTGACACAGAGGCTGAAACCACAGTGTGTGTGTTTTTTTTTTAAGTAGCTATTCTGTTTTTCTGAGAATTTTTCAGTAAGGAAGCGGTTAGCATAAAAGCATCCTTTAAACATTTCTCCTCACCTGCTTCATGTCACATCCTTCACTAGTGACCTAAGCTAGTAGGATTTAATGATTTCTTGGTGAACAAGCTCATGCAGAAATGTATACATACTAGCAAAGAAACGATCATTTCTAAAATGTTATCTATTTTCACCTTCCAGGCTGTATTGTGTGCACTTATTATTCTTGGAGGTAAGATTTTTACTTTTATTTTTAATTTGATTCCTAATTCTGTAGCCATTACGTGCTTTTACACTGAACTGTGATTGAAAATGTGTTTTGGTGTGGATGAGATCCTAGAGGTTTGGTTTGTTAATTGCAGGATCAGGACAATATTTGAGGATTATGTTGAAAGAAAATTCTTTGCAATGACCTTGTTTTGTGTGTTGTACTTTCAGCTGGCGGTGATGTGACAACGATAAATGGGAATGAATGCGACTATGTTATTTTTGACCCTGGCTATGTCCAGTTGGAGCATCCTTCTCACATCAGATGGTACAAGGGAGGCATGCCCTTAAAGCAGGGGACACATGGCAGCACTGGGTACGGCCAGTGGCTTCGTGTCTTTCGTAACGGGACACTGGGGCTCCGCGTTGTTGGGAAGGAGGATGCAGGACAGTACACAGCTAAGGTCTGCACCAGCTCCCAGCGCTGCGTTCACCAAAGGACATTTCAGTTACATGTACATGGTGGGTGCAAGCTATCACTTTAACCTTACAAAAAATAGATTGTTATTTTGAAATCTCTTCTGACATAGCACAGTGAGCTGGTCCAGCGAGTTTTCCTGAAAGTGGCATTAGCCTTCACTACGTGTGACCCATAGTGGGATAATGTGGTGATTTAGGGTCCTACAAGATGCTGATTAGGACTGTTCTCCCTTTTCCGAGCATCCTTGAGATGTTACAGTTCCTTGGGGTGACAAGACACAGAAGATTAGTCGGGATTTTGCTCTGTTCTGCTTTCCTGCTTTCCATGTTGTCAACACCACCCTCTGCTTACTGCTGCACGGCAGTTGTTACTTTGGGTTGCA
This sequence comes from Anas acuta, assembly GCF_963932015.1. Classification (NCBI taxonomy): domain Eukaryota; kingdom Metazoa; phylum Chordata; class Aves; order Anseriformes; family Anatidae; genus Anas; species Anas acuta. The sequence goes on along the minus strand of NC_088979.1, from coordinate 109,236,565 downwards.
TAAATTAGATGCTCCATTCTGAAGATATTTATTTATTTATTTATTTTTCTTCTGGCTCTAGTACTATATTGACTGATCTGAGAGTTTGGGGATGAAAGAATTAAGTACAGATAAGCAAAATCCTTGCTTGTCAGGGCAAAATAATCTTTGCCCAGAAGTGATTAGCTTTTTGGAAACAAGCAATTATCATTAGCATGGGAATTATTTTCATTCAGACATAGAGATTACAGTAATTTTATAACTTAGACGTGCTGAGTTCCGCTTATGACAAAAGACATAAGGCTTATTGTTTCCGTTTACTTCTGACACAGCAGCTGTTGTAAATGCCAGGATCCAATTTTGTAGAGAAACTGTGAAAACATACTCTGGGTTTTGGTCAGTGTCAAAGACAATATTCTAGATGTGTCCCTAGGCATTAATATATATGACGGATGCCGATTCATAATACACTCTTGGTATGCCTTGTGACCTCCCTGTAGGATTCTCCCTTCTTAAATCTAATCCAAGTAAACTGCTTCCTCAGCATGATGAGGCATTGGACTTTCTTAGGGTTCTTAGGGAACTGTTCAGGGACTTAATTCATTATTTGCCTTTTCTTCAAAGTAAGCTGTGTTGGCATGCAGATCCTGCTAGATTACTTGTAAGCCAGTGTGGAAATGCTTCCGAGGTAGTAAAAGATTTCAAAAAGCAGAAGTATGGGATATCCTGTATCTCCCTGAAGTCAATATTCACGTGCACGTATTTCAACAGGATACCTTGTCAGAGGGGTTGTAGGTGACTGCGTTGCTTTTCCCCTGGCCTGCCTGCAGTCAGCTGGGTACAACCATGCCATCTGGAAGAAAGACGGACAGCGAGTTGCTCAGATCAGAAGGAAATCGGTGAACCCCTTAGATGTCTACTGCAAGAGGGCCCATGTGTTCTACAACGGCAGCCTAAGTCTTTGCCCCACGGAATGGAGAGATCAGGGAGAGTATGTAGCAGAAGTGTATGATCAGGATGGCTTGCATTTGCATCAGATTTTTCACCTGGAACTGAAGAGTAAGTCTGAGCATGCTATACACGTGTGTTAATGTATGTATTTCCAGAAGGTGTCCTTTCTGTGTTTGCATGCCTCACTTTGGGTTACAAAATGATTAGAGGAGTCTTTTCCCAAATGATGCATGTTGTCAACAAATGAAATATCCGGAAAAACATTTGCAAATTTCTTCCCTTCCTTTCTCTTCTCTGAGTGTAGTTGTGTTGTAGGATTCAAGTCTAAATGTGTAGGTTGGATGGGGTTAGCAGAGAAAGGAGATGCACTTATTTCTATGGCAAGTTCTGAAAATAACATGTAGATGGTGTATGCTACTCTGGCAAGTTTCCTTTTCCAGACCCTGTTTTCCAAAGGTGTCTTAGTTCATAAAATTCAACAAAATGGTGGCCCAAGATCAGTCACTTTCCCTCTGAGCCAGCATATGAAGAGAAGTATGCCAGTATGAAGAAAAGTAGAAGTGCAAGCAATCTCCACTAAATATTGAATTGGGAGAGGGTCCAAGCAGGGTTCACATTCCTGTGGTTTACCTCATGTTTGTATCAACCTCAAATTGCATCTTGTAACAAGAAGCCAGGCCCCTATCCCTGCTTGTGAGTCCTGTGCCACAGAACAGTTTGCCTGTGGGGAGAGGGTACCTATATGCACAGGTTAATGTCTGGAGTGAGTGCTTGGGACAGTCATGTGCCTGAGGGTGGTTCTTGTCACGTTCAGACCAGCTTTTCAGATGATAATTTTGGGAAGTCCTACTGCATTTCAAGCCTTTTCCAAAGCGCAGGAGACCTGGCTCTTGGGTGTGATGTAAAACCAAATCCTGAAGGGAGGCATGCCTGTCTTTGTGACGGTGTGCTCAAGCTCTGATTCCATATGTACTTCCTCATGTTCCCTTTGCTTTCCAACCCTTGCTGGACTATCCAGCACTTTCCAGCACCCTTTGTTTACTATCTTTCTCCCTTGTCGGGAAGGAGTGGATGGTGGGGAAGAAGCATTAGTAAAATGGAAAAGAAACTACCTGGTTACAAGTTAAGTTATCAGAGCAGTCTCAGAACAAATTTCTGTGTATTGATTTTGGGCTGATACATCAATTATAGCAAAGCACACTTTCACTTAACAAGAAATGTGAGCAATATTCCTGCTTGTGGTTGCTGTACGGCATATAAAATCCTGTAGTTATGAGCTGATGTTTTTCTCCCCTCAGAAGTGGAAATACTTCAAGATATCACAGAATTTATGGGTGGATCCATATTCCTGAATCTAACAGAGATGATGCCGGAACACTTCTTCCAGGTAGTCTGGAAAAAGGAAAACACGGAAGTGGCTTGGACAAATGGCTCTTGGTTTTGGTACCATGGAGAATACATTAACAGGTCTGAGATTGTGTCTAGTCACAGCCTTAGACTAGACAAGATTGAGACAAGTGACCGTGGCAGGTATTCTATAGAAGTGAAAGACAAAGATGGCAGAGTTGTGTACGAAGGCATCACTAATGTGAATGTTGGTGAGTATTGCTAAAAAATGAAAAGCTTTCTTGAGTCCAGACTAGAGACAGAAACCTGTCTGTGTATTGGGTTATGTAAGAGATTGGGTACTGGATTACCTACTGGATTATGTAAGAGACGGCCCCAAATGCACGAGCAGTCATGTAATTAGCAGAGAGATGAAGCACAGACTTCCTGGGGTAAGCCTTGCTGGGTAAAGCTGGGCGTTCTTTTGCCAGCTATTATTACCACTACACCTTATCAATTTCTCAGTTGGTGGCATAAGACAAAGAGCAGCTGGTGGCAGGTTGGCTGAGGTCTGTCCTAATGCCTTGGATTAGAGTGTCCTGTATACGCCTTGTGAAAAGCGACCGCTTGGTTGCAGATCACTTAAGGAAAGTCAGTAGGACAACCTCTAATTTTAGAAGTCAGCTTTCTGATATTGTACTCACAGGACATAAGAAAAATGATTAAGATCACAAAAGCTAATGGTGTAGCTTCAACCTGCTGTACTGTAAATGTTTTGACAACTAAATTTTAATTGTAGAGCAAAAGGACACACTTGGAAGAAATCCTTCTCTCTATGTTCTCATAGCATCGGCAGCTGTTATAGTTACTATTTTACTGGTTGCACTGATAAGGGGTTTTCAGAAGCCTGGGCACAGGACAGGTAAGAAATCTCCTTCAAAACCTAAATAGCCTATTTAAATAGTAATTGATGCATAGATCCAGTTCTCTGCATTCAGGAGATATCTGACTGTGGGTTTTGGTGTGAGTTTGGTTCAGAGGAGCAGGCTGAAGCGTTACATCGCTGTCAGTGCTGGTGACAGCACATGGCTCTGCTGTAGGGACTGACCGCCTGAGGCCTTTCCACACTGATGGGAGGATTTTCAGCCCTGCTTGCCAAGGTCCGGTGCTGAGAGTGTCCAGGCTGGTCCTGTGTCTGCAGGGTGGATTTGTGGCAAGGCTTTAGGAGGTTGTGGCAGGTGCCGTTCTCCTGTTTGTGTGGTGTGTGGTCTGCTGAGAGCTGTGTTATTATTTATTTATTTATTTTTCCTGTGGTGGGACATTGACTGGTAGGATAGGGCCTCATATCTCTGCTTGTGGGACTTGTGCCCTGCTGAACTCCCCTGGGTTTGGTCACTTCTGGGAGCACAGAGTTGGTGAGTGCAGGCAAGGGGAGGGACCCATGTTTCCTCCTGAGCCGGTGAGCTGGGGCTGAAACCAAGGCCACCTTCCCAAGTGCCTGGCAGTGTTGCACAGTATGGATGAAGCTGATTGCTGCTCCATGTCCCTGTTAGCTCTGAGGCATGTGTGAGTTTTTACCTCTACCTGAAGATTTTTTGTTTTCTTGGTTCTGAGTAGCTCACCCCCAAATGTGGGCAAGATGGGATGGAGAATCTCCTTTCCCTGCTGCAATGCCTAATGGTAGGAGAGGGTGGAAAAGGGTGGTCTTCTGACAAGAAGCAGTTGGTTATTGCCCCGCAGTGCTTTGCAGTTGAAATGCAAAGTTGGTCCACCACATAGGTAATGAAGACATAAGGTAGTTTGTCCTGTCTGGTAGGAAGGGGTAGGTAGTTACTTGAAAGGCTTAAAAGCTGAACAGAGGGGGAGGACTTCTCAGAATCATAACATGGCTTGTGTTGGAAGGGACCTTAAACATCACCCAGTTCCAACACCCTGCCATGGGCAGGGACACCACCCACTAGACCAGGTTGTTCAGGGCCTCAACTAACCTGGTCTTGAACACCTCTCTGGGCAACCTGTTCCAGTACTTTACCACCCTTTGAGTGAAGAATTTCCTCTTATCCTCTAATCTCTACTAAGTGATAAGATATAGGGAATTGAGCTATATGCAGACTATGAATTCTTTGACAGCTTTCTGCAAATGCTTCAGGTATATTTGTCTGCTTTTCAATTGACTTGGTTTAACTCCTGGTTAGCAGTGCCAGTCCTACAGCATTCAAGCTTGAGACTAAGAGATGATAGAGACTATCCTGAGCAACGAGAACGGTCTGAAAATGGTGAGTATGTTTCATTATGTGCCTTCCTATGGGTCACAGACAGGGATCTAAGAGTGTGATGTGGCTTGTCTGAGTTTGGGTTCATGAGGCATGATTGTCTTATGCAAGCAGAGTACTGTAATCAAGGGGAACTTTTTCTAACATAAAAACATCTGAAATTTGAAAGATCCAAAGACAGCACTTTGAGCTGCCGACAGCATTAATACTAGGATAATTACATGTGTGCTGCACTAAGACTATGCAGATAATGAAAAACTATCTAGATAATGAGTTGTTTCTGCAATCTCAGATCCTTCTTCTGCCCAGCGTAGTGGGCTGTGTTCTCTTTAACGCTGTGCAAACTTGTGGATCTTGGTAGCTCCTCACTGCATGGGGACTGCTGGTGCTTTCGCCTGTTCTTCCACTTGCTCTGCACATTTGTTAGGCATGACACTTTTTGGGCAGAGGGGCTTGTTTAGATCATGTTGGGGCAGGTTTCTCTCCTGTCTTAACTGCAGCGATCCTTCCAATTTGCTGTTGGCCAGCAGTCCTGCTCCCACTAGCTCAGTATGGAGGGAAAGATCCATTTGCATGTTGCTGCCTCAGGCATGACTGGGATATTCTGGGTGTTCTCCATCTGTCATCGCTGGGTGTGAGAAAGTCCAGAGCTGGGGCCTGTGCCATCAGAAAGCAGAGGTACAACCTGAGCCAGGGTTTGTTTGCAGGGCGAGGGGAGTAGGCACCCCAGGAAGGCAGCAGGACTGTGGTGTCCCAAGGCCCTTACCTGTCCAGGTAGCAGAGTCCCCTGCGGTGGGGTCAGTCTGTGCTTGTGGGTGCCCCTGTGAAGCTGCAAGGGAGCGTGCACTGTGAGCTCTAGCTTGGAGTGTCATGGTGTCTCTGCTGGCAGCTGGCCACTTGGTTACAACTCATGTAAAGAAAATCAGTGAGACAGCCTTTAATTTAAGGCAGTCCTGTTCACATGTGTTCTTTGACTGCTTCTACCACCAGTGCCAGCCTTTGCCACTTGCGGCCCTGTCTCCTTCCTGTGTTATCTTCACTGCCTTGTCTAGTTGTTGGCATTGAGGAGATTTCTGTTCAACTGACTTTTTCCTCCAGCTGAAGAAAGACCCAAGTTGCCAGAGCGGAAAGGCAGGAAAGCTGCAGAGCCTCCTACTTCAGTTCACGAAGTGTGTGGTGTCCCCAGCGTTGAGAACAGCATCCATCCAGCATTTGAGGACCGCATTCCACCCGATGTTGATTATCCCGCTCCCCCGGTGATTGACAGTGCTCCTGCAGAATCTGAGGAGTTCCCTCTTCCAGGGTTTGAGGACTCGAAAGACAAAGACTGTGTTGTTAAGGACAATGCATACCATGCATCTTCAAGGTGCAAAGCATCCTGGAAATGCAGTGAAAGAAGCAAACCCACTATGTATGCTTCAATCAGAACAGGGTACGCAGAGGACAAGCCTGGAGATTTGGAATTGAGTTCTTACTATCAGATTTGCCAGGAAACATGTTAACAGTATTGGACTGAGGTTTGGATTCTTCCCTTCTCTCTCAGCTGGCTTTGAGCTAACATTGCAGTTCTGCTGTTGCTCAGATGAATCTGCTGCTTCACATGCTTAGAAGAATTGGTAGAAGCCTGAAGAGAAGTGTCTCTGGGGATTAGCTTGTTTTCCAGGGATAAGCCCTTCTCTACCCTTTGTGCTTCTGAAGGTCTTCCAGGAGGACCCCTTAGAAACTCCTTGGAGAAGAGGCATGGTAACTAACTGTGAGAGGAGTTGAGGCGAGCCTCTGCCTCTTTGCTTCTGTTAAAAGGCCCCACTGAAGAAAAGCAGGACCTTGGGGATGTCCGGAGGCCATGTCAGGCCCAGACCTCAGTCCCCATTTGTTGTGTGGTCCATGCACCTGTGTAAATGCACAGGGAAGAGGATGAACACCCTAACAGCTTGTTGGACGTGGGCAGCTTGCCAAGCCTTCATCTGATGTATGATGATACGAAAGGTGCAGTGTAACTCAGTAGACTTGGATGTGATTTCACTGTAGTGTTTGCTAGACAGCACATTAAGGAACTATTTTTTTTTTTTTTTTTTAGAAGGAAAAAAGGAATGCAGAGAAACCAGAACATTGCTAGCAAAGGGGTATAGCCATATCTGTAATTAACAAGGCTGTTCATTAACGGCAATTAGATGTGCTTTCTTCAATACCTGTATTAAATTGAATTTCAAATGGCGTGTAGTAATTTTTGTGAATGTTTTTTGTATTACAGCTATAAGGTGCTGCTTGTAGGTTTCATGAAATATCTTTCCTTATGGAATGCCGAATAAAAGTATTTTCTCTTATAACTGAAGAGCTGTTGCTGAGTATTGCTTTGAACTGGGATTGTTCATATAATGTGACTAAGTACATCCGAATGCCCTGTGTGTGGACAGTATCTACAACTTCATATTCTAACCCTAGAGTAAACAGATAATTTTGTGGTGTCTCTTTTCAGCAAAGACATGATCATGATTACAGTCCCACTTCCTCACCGCCCTTCCTTGGGAAGCAGAACAAGCCCTCTTTGTCTTGTTCTGGGAAGGTCGTTCTCACTTTGCTGTGGAGAGTGCACCCAATCTTTCCACATCTTTCTTCACCTGGGTTTCTCACAAATGAGTGCAGTTTTCCAATTGAATTTTACAGCTATAAGGATAAATGCCTGTCTTTACAACTCTTACCCTTCCTACTGTGTTCAGAAAGGAGGTGATAGATTATTATTTTTTTTTCAAGAGGCTCACCTGCTAGCTCGCATTCAGGCATATCAGAGCAAACACTTGGTTCAAAACCTGAGGTTTGCTTTCCAGTCTATGGTGTGAGTTTGAGTCTTGATGGTGTAAGTCCTCTTTAAATTCCTGATGGATGCTGATAGAAGACCAAGAAAGTGACTCAGATTATTATAGAATGATATGATCATAGAATATCCTGAGTTAGAAGGGACCCACAAGGATCATTGAGTCCAACTCCTGGCACCACACAGATCTACCCAAAAATTCAGACCATATGACTAAGAGCACAGTCCAAACACTTCTTAAACTCCGACAGGCTTGGTGCCTTGAATATCCTATCGCTGGTCACGAAAGAGCACAGATCGGCACCTGCCCCTCCACTGGTCCCCAGATCTGGTCCTCAGGGAAACGGCTCTGTAAAGGCAGTGCCACCTAGCACGCAACACAGGGAATATTTTGGAGGAACTTTCCAAGTGACGTCGCCACTGGGGATGTCATTCTGAAGCACCACGTCTTATGGAGACCAAGTTCTGTGGTGCACAGCCTATTATAAGCTGCAGTTGGAATCTCAAGCTGTCATCTCAGCTTGACTGGCTCCTGAAGTTGGAAGTATGCAGAAAAAAGTCAACAATGTGCTCCAGCCTTTTTCGCCGTAATGTCTAATCTGTGGTGGTTTGCAAAGGGGTTTTGTGCCTTGGCAGGAATATGCTGAGGTAGTTTTGTGGCAATGTGATGTAGTTTGGGAAGTTGTCTTGCCCTCTTATGCGTCTCCAACCTCCTCCCTTCATCGAGAGGAGACATCATGAAGCTTGAAGCTATGAATCTCTTATGCAGAATAGGAGCCCCACAAAGTAAAGGTAGCTGTTTGTCTTGGAGGGGGTACGTCTGAATGCCAAACTCATCTTTAGGACCCAAGCAAGACATTAAGCTCTTTCTTCTAATAGGAGCATGAGTTTTTCTGCCTGGAACACGATTCAACAGAGCAATCAAACATTTCTTTAGCTTTGAAGATGCGGAAATGGATGCTGGGTTAAAAAGAACCAGCTCCCAGCCTGTCTCTAAGAACAATTGCTTAGGGCCAAAATCTGAGTTTCCTTTCTGTTACATGAAGGTCCAAAGAGACTCCTCCTCCCTTTTCAGCTGAGTTCGGTGCTGCCTAGTCTTAGTGGTGTGTGTACCTCGGGCCCTCATATTTTGAGAGGGATTGCACTCCCCTTAAGTAATATGGGAATCCCGTTTTTCTGTCTCAATAATCATTGCAGATTGTGGTTGTAGTCAATTGCCATGTAAATTAAGGCCATGCAAGTACCTTGTAGTGTTTCATCCTCCCTTTCATTTGTAGTCTGGTTACTCCTAAATACTACATATTGGGTGAAATGTCCTAAGAAAACATTACTTTTTAATTTGAACAACTCTTTTTCTCTCCCCCCCCCCAAGTCTGCCAGTAGCTGACATGGTAGAAAGACCTGCTTTTCTCTTTCATTCTCGTGAAGTTAGAGGCAGTGCCCATTTAAACTGCAACTGAGGCTCTGCAACGATGCAAGTCTATCTGCCTCCTTCAAATTCAGTGATGCTACCTGAGTTTCCATTAATTACCTTTCAAGGATTCAACCAATTCAAAGCTTTTGGACAATGACAATTATTTGGAAACGTTCCTACGGGTTTATTTTCTTCATTTACATTTGTTTGCTCTCTCCATCCCATTCAAAGCAGTCAGGACTGGTTTGCTTCTCTCTTCTCCAGAAACTTGCACTAGGAACCGTTGTTAGAATCAGAAACCTCTTCTAAGAGCAAGATGAAAAATGTTGCACTCCAAGTTGGAAATTGGAGAGGAAAATGTTCCTGTATATGTAAGGATTGTACTCAAACAGCTGATTACACTTTTTCTTACCCCTTAACAGGTGCTTACACCTTTTAACTTTAAACCTGAGAAGCAATGGGTAGTTTCTACATTTCCCTTGGGGATAGCGTACTCTTCTGTATTTTGCTTCTATACAAACAGTTCAAAATTTTAAAGTCATGTTGTCAGTCATTCACCCAAACAACCTCACACGGCATTACATGTTCCCACCCCACTTCCACCCCCCCCCCCCGAAATGTCAAGCCCTGCAGGCAAGACCAGACAAGTAAATAATGCAAACATATAAAACTAACTTGTAAATACATTACGTTTTGGCAGTTTTTTGGCACTTTGTGGGGCTTAACTGCGCTTCAGTGAGAAGAACATCTACTGTTGTGAACTGAAATTACACCTCTGTGCCACAATGTATTTTTTTGTTTGTTTGTTTTTGGAGGGGAGGGGGTGGGACAACATTTCTTGTGGACACCTGCAAGAGTTGCAAAATAATAATAAAATTTAGGTGAAGGAAAAGTTCCTTCTGTGTTGTTGTTGTTTTTGTTTTCTTTTCCATGCAGTCTTAAAATGAAGGTCCCATTTTCAGGCCCTTGGCAGATTGTAAGCATGCCGGAACACTTCACGCTACGTAGATCATATTTGTCTGAAATGATAATATCATCCTGTGAAATATGTTCATCTGATTCGTGTCAATATGGAACAATGCTAGGGCCTCATAATGAAATGCGACCTTCTGTCTTACATCCTCTTGTATAAATAACCGCAAGTCCAAGAGAAACAGAGTGGTTAGTGTATATAGTCCTTGTATCTTGCAAAAGGATGGTCTAGCAGTTCATGTCGACAGAGGGTTTGAAGGGTAAACCTTGAGACACGGGTCTGGGAGATAAGAGAATAGGGGGGAGTTTTTTGAGATAACTGCTGACTATTGCATGAGACACAACTTTCTGACATCTGGCCCAGAGACTACTAAATGAGGAGGGGGGGGGGGAAGCTGAAGAATGACCGAAGGACGAAGAGTGGGAGGACGACTATGAGCCTTCAGTCTTCAAAAGGGAAATGAAGTTATCCTATTCAGAAAAAAACACCATCCAGAAGAAACTTCGGTTGTTTTCAGGGCCTGAATTCTCACTGAAACCAAAGGCAGGTATAGAATCATAGATTATCCTGAGTTGGAATGGTCCCCTAAGGATCATTGAGTCCAACTCCTGGCACCACACAGGTCTACCCAAAACTTCAGACCACGTGACTAAGTGCACAGTCCAAATGCTTCTTAAACGCCGACAGGCTTGGTGCAGTGGCTGCCTCCCTGGGGAGCCTGTTCCAGTGTGCGACCACCCTCTCCGTGAAGAACCCCTTCCTGATGTCCAGCCTAAACCTCCCCTGCCTCAGGCTGACACCATTCCCGGGGGTCCTATCACTGGTGACTGGAGAGAATAGATTGGTACCTGCCCCTCCACCCCCCTTCATGAGGAAGCTGTAGACTGTGACGAGGCCTCCCCTCAGCCGCCTCGTTTCCAGGCTGAACAGGCCCAGTGACCTCAGCCGCTCCTCATACGCCTTCCCCTCTAGGCCCTTGGCCATCTTTGTAGCCCAGTATCTTACTGACTTGAAGAAAGAGGCTTTAATCTCTCCTGCTTTGTTTACTAACGAAGGAGCACAAAAGAGACACATGCCCTCGCCTCTGGAGAGGACGTGAAACAACAGCCAGTGCAGGGAACACAAAAAACGGTTGCACCAGACTAACACGCGGTTGTATCTGAGCTTGGGGACTGCAACCCTCTTCAGACTTCCAGATCTAGAGGAACACTTTGGCTGCAGCCTAAAAGCCTAATGTACATAAGCTCCCCCAGGCCAGCCGATCTTCTTCCCATGACCTGCCAGGAAGCAGCAAGGTAGGCATGTACCCAAATCAAAGCCCAAACCTTCAGCCCAGTCCTTGACCTGAATAGCGAGTGAGGATCCGGATCCTGGCATTCGTACGTGATAGCTCATACACAGTGGAAGTAAATAGTGTAGTCAGAGGTCACGGCGCTAGATTTTGGAAAGTCCTGCATCAAGAAGACATCTCAGAAAAGCGGATTTAAATAACATTAGTGCCAAGAAAAGTCATTCTGATTGCTACATTCTTCATCTGTCGTGACCAGACAGATGAAAATCTATGATAGCAATTTTGCCTTTAAGGTCATTTTCTTTTTTCTTTGATTTCTTTTCTTTCATTTGTTTATTTATCTATTTATTTATTTTAACAGGCTCTGTACTACTTTTCCTCACAGAATGTCTAACAGAAATATGACCCTTGTGCACCTTTTGCAGTTCATTCATTAGGTCAACCCTAACCACTCAGCCCCTTGTCAGGTTCTTTCTACTGGTGATAAGGAGCAATTGACCTTAAAAGACTGAAGCTAGGTAGATGAGCCTATTCCACAAGGTGTCTTGGCTCCACCCTTGTGAAGTGAAACCGGCCAGCTGTGGGTCATTTGACCTTTGCTATATAGGAATCCTGAGGACGTGTGTGGAAGTACCTCCCTGGGGGTAGTTTGAGGCTCAGGTTCTCTAGGGTGCTTTTCTGCTGTCATGGTGAAGTGGACTCAGTGCTCCCTGGTGGGCTGCCTTTTCTTCGTGTTTTCTGCCCTCTCTGTGAAATAGTTTGAGTGACTCTATGAGCTAGCTGTGTTGTTGGTGCCTCCTCAGTACAGTGAGAGCCTGGTGGTATGACTGCACTGTGAAGCCGTGTGGAAGTGACTCAAGTTCAGGAGCTGGCAGGTAAGTGTTCCTGGGTTTTACAGTTCTTTAATGTTGAGGAGTTGGAGTACTTCTTTCACCTTCTCTGTTTTCTGTGAAATTACTTCTGTGGATTCTAAGCTCCCTTTCCAGGCCTTACACAAATAATAAATAAAAACAACCCGCAACCAACTCAGAAGCTCAAGTGCTTACAGTTAAGCCTGACTTTGCAGAATGTGCTTAACTACTCCTTAAGCTTGAATAACAGGCAGTGTGAAAAAGGTGCCTTAATGTGAACTCAAATTAAGCCCTGTGGTAAGTAGAAACAGGTTGGGATAGGTACCGGTGGCATTACTGTAACTTTCACTAAGTAGAAATAGCGAGGCTGTGCAGCTCATAACAGAAAAGCCATTTTCCCAATGTGAGAGTCAAAGGCAATATGAAGAAAGCCTCTCCTCTTCCCTACTGGCCTGTGTCTCAGCTGTGGAGAAAGGTTCTCTCAGTTGGCAGACCTCTTCCAAAACTATCTGCCTCCCCACCTGTATAAACCAGTGTCTGAGGTATTGGGGAAAGCGTCCTTCTGTGAAAGGCAGATGACAGAGTGGGAACAAGGCCTGAGCGACCCTGAGGTTTTACCAAGGTGACCATGCAGAGGACGTGAGAGAAAAAGAAGGAAAATGAATGCTGACATTAAAGGCATGGGTACTTGAGTTGCGAATAAAAACAATGGGGGGGGGGAAAAGGGGTTCTGAGAGAAAAGGGCTGGTCCCCAGGGCTTTTGTGGCCATAAAGTGGGGAGCAGGACTGTGATGAGCAAGTGATAACTGCAAATGTGAGAGCTGCCTTGTCCTTCACTACTTTTGTCTTGCCAAGGCAGGTCTGAAGCTTTGTGTTGTGAACGGGGCAGATATAATGTCGTGGACAAACGCAGGGCAGCTGTTCAGTAAAGAGAGTGCTGTAGTGGGGTTCAGGTTGGAATTTTTGCTTCTGTAGTGTTAAGCAAAAGGATGAGAAGAGAAATACTGTTAGCTTGGCTTTGCTGACCCCTACAGTCTGTTCAGGTTTTCTCTGGAGAAAAGCTATTTGTGATCTGTAACAAGCATTGTAATTGAGACTAGCAGAGTTTCACATAAATTTCTCTGCTCTTTAGAGACCATGAACAGTTGTATGCATGCAAATAACCTTCAAGGCTGTGAAGAAAAAATATATTTCTATCATCCATGTCATGTTAGCATATCTATTAAGTGCTTTAAATCTCTAAACCCATCGATTTTACTATGTAACCTGAAAATGAAAAATAATCTTCTGAGTGTGAAAAGATGAGCAGACATCTGCAGGAGGGTGTTGAAAATACTGTGGTTTTTTTTTTTTTAGTAAAAGTATACTGTGCCAGGAAAGAATCATTCTTCACATACAGCAGATATCCTGACAGAAGTGGCAGAAACTGGCAGAAAAGCTTTCTTAAAATAGAAGATTTTGTTAGTCTTGATGATGCATTGGAAAGATAAATGTCCAACATCTCTGCATTGATGCTCTGCTTTAAATGTTGTTGAATGAATGAGCCCAGGTGAACAAACCTTGATGGATGCTTGTGTTGTAGGCCTCTGTAGTAGAAGAGATTTGGCTTCTCTAGTTGAAAAAAGACCTTTTGTCTTGCCATGGCCATCATGTGTTGTGTACATCATGCAAGGGAAGGTGGTAGACTATATCTGACTGTTCTCTGGTTTGGTGAGTTGTCCTTGCCTGGATTTCTTTTCCTTTTTTTTTTTTTTTTTTGCATATAAACCCTTGTCCAGATTCAAATCAGTATCTGAATGTCGTTAGTCTGCATCTAGTCAGATGAAGTAAGTGTTGTTTCAAGATGCTTAACACTTCCTATCTTGCTGCAATGAGCTCTCTTGGTGTGAAGGTATAGTCTTCACCTTGCTTGGGTAGATGAGGCTGACTGATGACAGCTGTGCTTCTGATAGGAAACAAAATGGGTCTCCCTGTGCGTTGGCCTCCACTCCTTCCTTTACAGGTGTAATCAACACAAGCAATGTAAGTGTGTAGGAGGGCCAAAGTGAAGTGCTGTCCTCTGTGAAAGAAGTGTAGAGGTAAGTCCATGTGTGAAGCTAAATGACAGTACATATGTGAGCTAGTGTTTTCATTAGGTTAGCACTGTCTCAATCTTGTTTTCTCCTTAATTGTTCTTTTAAAAACACCACTGGCTCTGACCTTGTGCTTTGTTGCCTTGTCCAGGATCATAAGCTGTGACTGTAAATTACGTGTTTTGCCAGCCTCATTTATCTGCTGTGGGATCCTGAGTGGGATGTCTCATGTTTAGAGTGCTTCTAAATGTGGAACCGAGCTTTGCTGTTTGTGAAGATACCATGGCATTGGGAATGGTTTTAGTCTCTGTAATAAGCTACTTTATGGACACGGACCTCGAAGAAACCAAAGATGGTGTTGAGTTGCTGGGGGCAGTTCCTTTCTGATGTGTGACACAGAAAGCGTTCTTTCAGTTCTGTCTGCTCAAGAGTGTGTATGCATGTGTACAGGAGAACATTAATATGAATGCTGAACTGAGAACTACATATTCTTGCTATATATACAGATAACATCTACCAAATAATTAGTCATCACTGTTTCTGTGAAGGAAACTGGGCATCTCAGCTATTGGTTTACTGTATCCCACTTTAGTTGGATCATCTGGATTTTCATCTGGTGCGTTACTCTTGAGCTATCAACAGTTTGGCAATCTCTTGAATAGAAACTTAATTTTCTTAAGGGATGTGTGATCGGGGGGGTGGGAATTGCATTCACAGTCTCATTTCAAGCAGTTACAGGTTAGAGGTTTTCTCTATGAGCATGGTCCTTGTTAGTAAGCGTTTTTGAAAGAATAGAGATAAGTATATGATGCTTCCCAGAGGACGCTGTGTAAGGAAGTTTCTGGTGCAAATTTACCACTCAGCCTCAACTGTTAATTTACTTAAAACAAGAGGTAAGATGGAGATCATTTTTATACTGCTACAGTAAGCTAATTCAGCAGATTGTGTTCAGTTGCAAGCATGTGTTTGGAAGGGTGCTTTGCTTGGTTGGGAAGGTAACACACTACAAATAGCTCATTTGTTTTCTCTACTGCGCACCATCTAAACGTTCTTTGTGATTTCCAGTATATGGTTCCTTCCTGACATATAATACCTATGCCACTAACTTTAGTGGCATGTCTATCAGTCCTGAAATTAACACGATGGCAGTAGTAATGATATTAATGCTGACTCTTTAAAGTTAATTATTGATATGGTGCACTTTATTTTTCAATTTTTGGACAGGAGGATGCTTGCTAAGGTTTGCTTTCTTGAATAATACTATGTGAATGGTAGGTAATACTAAGATTCCTCAATTTCCTTTTTATGTTGTAGACTTCCATGTAGACAGAGAATGTTTTTCATAAGCTCCACTGCTATAAAAGAAAGATCTGGCTATAAATGGATATCTTCCTTTGCGTGCCATGTGACAGTGAAGATTGCAAGAAGATTCAAGCCTAACAGTTGTGTAACAGGGCTGATGGAAGAATAGCTCCGAGAAGAGCTACACAACCTTTTCCACCATGGATACAGACTGAAAAATCTTGGTTGCAAAGCCGAACAAGCTATCTTGTTTTTATAGCTGACCTGTTACTTTCTCCTAATCCTTGTGTATGCTATCTGAGCACAGAGAGGGTCAGAGACATTACTGTGGCTTGCTTTTTGCTGTAAAATGGTGCATACAGGACTGGTTTCTTGTTTGTGGTCAGTAAACAAGTGCGGAGGGTTATTTTTGAGTAGTCCTAATTAGGTAGTCTAAGTCACTTGTTAGTCCACAAAGTATCTAATGTGGTAGTGAGAGGACAGATGAATTCTGTGCTGTGCAAAAAATACTTCATGAGTTTTTAACACACACTAGTGCATGTGTGGTGGTTTTCCCCAGCTGGGCTGCTGAGCTCCACCACAGCTGCTCTCTCACTCCCCCTCTGCAAAGTGAGGGAGAAAATACGATGCAAAGGGCTCAAAGTTCAGCCTGTGGGTCTTTGTTTCTATTCTATGCTTCAGATACAGCATCATCTAGACCACTTCATTTTGTAGCTCAGAAATGTATGAATCTGGGTATTGAATGTTTTGTATTTCCAGAGCATGGTGGTGTGTGAACTGTACATGAGACAGTGGATAGTTAGTTTTGGTTGTGCTTGGTTTAGAGCAACTGGCTTGTACTGGTAGGTAGGAGGCAGGGAGTCTCCTAAAGAACTGGACTCAGAAATAGATTTTAGGGGTTTTTATAGTGGAATCATTGTCCTCAGCAGTGCTTAGAATGGATGCAGGACAGTGCAAAAGAAACCTTTATCAGGTGATTAACAAATAGAACTTAAATGCGGTAGTTAATAATCTTAGTGACTTACTCTGAAGGACCAGATCCTCTGTTTTTTTCTTACGGGGTGACACTTTGCTATCATCAGCTACTGTCTTTGATGGTTGAAGGTGGTTATGCTAGAATGTCCTTGATTTTGGTTATGTAATTTTAGTCGTTCACAGCACTCACACTAAAGTCAGGACTTGAATGCTAGAAATCTGAAATTAGGCTATTAAAAGCCACAGTTTGGCCTGTGAAGATACTAGTTTCTGTTCAGGTGTGGTGTAGTCAGCAACTTGTCAATATGTGCAGTGTTGATAGAAGACCAGTGTTTGTCTGAGTTTTTTAGATATTGGCCAGTCAGGTTGATCCTTTTCTCTCTGCCTTTGAAAAGGCATCCAGTCCTGGGCTTCCTAGTGCACAAACAAAGGATAATTAATGGAAAACTTACCTATCTGGTACCTCCAGAGTGTTTGGAGGAGTGTTATGTGATAATTAAACAGATCTGAAGATGATCAGCTCAGAGGAAGCTTTTGACAGAAATGGTAAATGTGGACATACTGTTAGCATTATTTCTGGAGGACAGATTTGGTTCTGGAGGAATTAGCATATAGCCCATACTCAATGTCACCTTATTTGGACAACGCTCACTTCAACCCCTGTACTGTATGGCTAAAATTAACAGAGTTATGCTTTTTGTGTCCTCTTAAGGACAGCTACATTCAGACTGTCACCAGTGCACTACTGTCTCTCAAACTGTTTATCGCTCTTTGTGCAAGAGGAAGTAAAACCTTAACTATCAAACCTTACTGAGTATGTAAAACCTTGCAAGAAGAAGCATTCCAAGCCTGTGGCGATGTATGCAAAATATCAGATTCAGTGATTGAATGACCACTTTAAACCAAACCCTGGAGGCACGTGTTTTAAACCCATAAACATCCCAAAGCAAACAGAAAGGTACCAGTCTTTCATAATGCATGAAAGCTCTTGCTCTTCTACTTTGTTTTTCTTGCATGTATTTGCCCACTTCTATTTGCTTTTGCAGACTTATTTAATTATTCATATTTTTGTCAAATTAGGTGATGTAACTAAAATAATGTCTTCATAGGTCAGATAAAGATTTCTCCACTTTGATTTCAGTATTGCTGATGAAATTCCCAAATACACACTTTGTGGACTTTCCACAGACAGCCAACATTAGCTGGAGTTGCTAATTAACCTTGTCAGTACAGTGGTCCTGCGTGCTGCTATCATGCTTTACAGTATATTTCCCAGAAACTGAAGTGATTGCTCTGGCATTGCTGTAGCCACAAGGTTTCAGAATGTGATTGCCTCCTGATCTTTTTTTTTTTTTTTAATCCTTAGCTAAGCAGTTTTCCTTCTGGTGTCTCCACATTGTGGTGGAAGTGCTCAGTGCTAGAAACATGAGCCTCTTCAGCCAAGAGAACCACAGAAACCCTGTCCCTTTTGGCACCCTATCTGGCTTCATGAGGTATTTGGAGGCCTGCGGTACACTTCTTCAATATGAAATTGGTCCACAAAGATATCCTGCAATTTTAAAGCTGTGTCTAAGCTTCTGTTCATTCTCAGTTGCTGTGCCCAATTGAGACATCTGAAATGGTGTGTTAGTCATTTAGCTTTAAAGAAAGTGACTGTGGTTAAGTGGTACAGACTGGTGGATTTCAAAGCACATCATCTGTGGGTTGGGCAGGTATTCAACATCAGCAGAGGTTAGATGACAGAGAGGAAGGCAATGGAGCAGCAGCAAAGTCAGTGTAAAGGGAGTGCTGGATGTTTTCCTGATCATTTTTTGTTGTGTCTCTTGTTTCCTTGTTAATCTGTAGCACTTCCCTTAGGTTCCTTTAGCTAATTTGGTGAATCATGGTCTGGAGGAAATTGCCATCCTTTGCTGCTTTTACTCTAAATAGTGGGCTCCTATGCTCAGGAAGCTCAACATGAGGAAGCCCTGTATCAAGAGCTGCCTTCCTGGAAAAATTACTCCCTTAGGAAAGAAGTCCCGTACAAGCCCATTCTCCTTATCTTCTGGTGAGCTGTGTTGTACATACACTCAAAGGCAGAAAGGTTGTAAATGCCCTAAGAGCAGTTTTGCTTGTAGTAAGGTATTGTTTCTCAATCAGAGAAGAGACAGAAGCAGCAATATGAGATGCATGCACAGCTTTAGCTACACCAAAAGTACGTGATCTTAATTTACTGGAGTCATAGAAGTATCTCAAAGCTATATGCAATGAAATATAAGCAGAATAATTCATGTTACCTTCAAATGCACTGAATTTTGAGCAAATATATTTTATGTAGACATTTGCATCTTTAATAATGAAGTATTTTGTGTTTTCTGAGCTCTTAACATTTTTTTTTTTACAGAACTGATTGACTTATGGTCAAGGCTTTCCCCTTCAGTTTGTGAAGTGCTGTAATTGCAGGTGCTACAGACAACTTAGCTTCAGTTGCAGACCAACTGTAGCCTGTCTTTCAATGAAGACTGACCGCTGGGACTTGGTTCTTCTAATTTGTTTCACTTCCTCATGCTGCATTTGGTGTTGTGCTGTAGGACAGGATGTGCAGAAACTCAGAAGCAAATTCTGCCTGCAGTCTATGCCTCTTCATCCTCCCTGCTCTTCGGTGGTGGTACATAGAAAGTGTGATTTTACTAAGGATAGCAAAGTAGTGCAAGCATATCAGTCCAGAATTTTTCCCATCTTTTTTATCCTCCAGTTAGATGAGTTGCTATGTGTTGTTATATCACAAAGTACAGATGCAAAAGTTACTGAAGAAATGGTGCCAAGTAACTAGAAGCTTTGTTACTACATGAATGCTTGTGCATATGGTGAGGCAGCATTTCCCACTCAGAGATAAGAACAGGGGCAATAGCACTAGAATGTGTGCCCGGAGTTAACCCTATGAATGGTTGTGAAATGGAAAACTAAGCTCATTTCCTTCAGACGTATTTCCTCTAAAAAATTACTTTCTCCAGAAGCAGTAACCACAGTTCTCAAAGCGACCTTGTCACAAATCCCTGGGACTTAATCTTATTAGAGGGTTGTCTTGTAATTTCTAAATATGAACTTTATATTCATATAAAAATATATACATATATAAAGGGCAATCTTTTTGAACAGTGTTATGAACAACTTACTAAATATGAACAAAGTCTTGGAAGTTTTAAGTCTTTCGTATTTTTGCTTTGTAATTTGTGTGGTGGGTCAGTCAATTGTTGAGCAATTCAGCAGTGCAGCAGCTAGCTTCTGAAAGGTAGGGCTTAAGAGTTTGTTATGTGAAAGGGTAGCCTAGGTTTCCCATTCAGCTGTGCAACCTTGGCAGCAATGAAATCTCTCATTACTAATGGGAAGTGGAGCCAATTACAGAAATTGGGAAATGTAAAGATGGGTTCCCTAGCACAACCATTGGCTTACTGATCATGCTGGGATGGGTTTGGACCATTCTTGGAGACAGAGGAGAAACATTGTAAAGAGCCAAGGCTTGTGGGAAATGAGGAGGAACAGTGTGTATATGTGGAACAGTCCTAAGTAACTTGGTTCGAGGATGGGGAATTTGAGAATAGTTCAGGGACTACTGAAAGAGAGTAGATGTTATGCTTAATGATTTCTAAATTGTATACTTCACCTAGGATCACAGGATAAACAGGTTTCTAGACCAATGTCCTGCTCCAATAGGGTCAGCTATGGAATGGCATGCACTCATGTATTGTAGTGACCCCTGATAGATAGTCACAAAACTTGAAGACAGCCATGTGAAGATGAAGACAGACTGATGGCACATCACCACTCTGGTGAGGAAAAATTGTAGACATGGAGATAACAGTATTTTTCTTTGACTTTGGTTCTCTCAAAGTGTCTAGATTTATTTTCTCAGTGGAATTAATAGTGTACTTATGAGTACTTTGCAAGAGAAGACTTCTTTACTTTTAGCACAAGATGCTTAAGTTTCTCCAAAAGGACTTGCACTGCTGATTCTGGAATGCTGCTATGTTTTGCATGTTAAGTGTCTGGCAGCTAAAATACATGTACACAGGTCCTGGGATAAGGTGACAGAAACTTCTATAGAGAATTTTTTAGGGCAAGTATCCAGTCTTAGTGAAAGGGCAAGAGTTTTATTGTATGCTTATTTCAGCTTCACTGAATATAAAATTATGAGAGCAAAGATTGGGGGAAAAAAAAAGAAAACACTTAGTAATCAATGACTAGTTGCACATCTGTGGTCAGAACAGCCTAACTTGACAAAAAATTAGATAGGACTGATTGAAGTTGTCTTGGGGGATTTTTCCAGCACGAAATGGTGGAGTTCACTATTCTTGGCGGGGCCAGGAAGGGAACCAGTAAAACCATTGTACTGGACTTTCGGAGGGCTGACTTTGGGCTGCTCAGGACACTAGTTGGTGGAGTCCCATGGGAGGCGGTTCTGAAGGGCAGAGGGGTCCAGGAAGGCTGGGTGCTCTTTAAGAGGCAAATCCTAATGGCGCAGGAGCGGTCTATTCCCATGCGCCCAAAGATGAGCCAGCGGGGAAGAAGACCAGCCTGGCTCAACAGAGAATTGTGGCTTGAGCTTAGGAGAAAAGAGGGTTTATAATCTTTGGAAAATTGGGCAGGCCACTAAGGAGGACTATAAGGATGTAGCGAGGCTGTGCAGGGACAAGATTAGGAAGGCCAAAGCTCATCTGGAGCTCAATCTGGCTACTGCTGTTAAAGATAACAAAAAACGCTTTTATAAATACATCAACACAAAAAGGAGGACTAGGGAGAATCTCCATCCTTTACTGGATGCAGGGGGAAACTTAGTTACAAGAGATGAGGAAAAGGCGGAGGTGCTTAATGCCTTCTTTGCCTCAGTCTTTAGCGGCAAAACCGGTTGCTCTCTGGATACCCAGTACCCAGAACTGGTGGAAGGGGACGGGGAGCAGGATGTGGCCCTCACCATCCACGAAGAACTGGTTGGTGACCTGCTACGGCACTTGGATGTGCACAAATCGATGGGGCCGGATGGGATCCACCCAAGGGTACTGAGAGAACTGGCAGAGGAGCTGGCCAAGCCCCTATCCATCATTTATCAGCAGTCCTGGCTATCAGGGGAGGTCCCAGCTGACTGGCGACTAGCAAATGTGACGCCCATCTACAAGAAGGGCCGGAGGGCAGACCCGGGGAACTACAGGCCTGTCAGTTTGACCTCAGTACCAGGGAAGCTCATGGAGCAGATCCTCTTGGGAGTCATCATGCGGCACTTGAAGGGCAAGCAGGCGATCAGGCCCAGCCAGCATGGGTTTATGGAAGGCAGGTCCTGCTTGACAAACCTGATCTCCTTCTGTGACAAAGTGACGCGCTGGGTGGATGAGGGAAAGGCTGTGGATGTGGTCTACCTTGACTTCAGCAAGGCTTTTGACACCGTCTCCCACAGCATTCTCCTCAAGAAACTGGCTGCTCTTGGCTTGGACTGGCGCACGCTTCGTTGGGTTAGAAACTGGCTGGATAGCCGGGCCCAAAGAGTCATGGTAAATGGAGTCAAGTCCAGTTGGAGGCCGGTCACTAGTGGCGTCCTCCAGGGCTCGGTGCTGGGGCCGGTCCTCTTCAACATCTTCATCAATGATCTGGACGACGGCATTGAGTGCACCCTCAGTAAGTTTGCAGATGACACCAAGCTAGGTGCGTGTGTCGATCTGCTCGAGGGTAGGAAGGCTCTGCAGGAGGATCTGGATAGGCTGCACCGATGGGCTGAGGTCAACTGCATGAAGTTCAACAAGGCCAAGTGCCGGGTCCTGCACCTGGGGTGCAATAACCCCAAGCAGAGCTACAGGCTGGGAGATGAGTGTTTGGAGAGCTGCCAGGCAGAGAAGGACCTGGGAGTGATGGTGGACAGTCGGCTGAATATGAGCCAGCAGTGTGCTCAGGTGGCCAAGAAGGCCAACGGCATCCTGGCTTGTATCAGAAACAGTGTGACCAGCAGGGCTAGGGAGGTGATCGTCCCCCTGTACTCGGCTCTGGTGAGGCCGCACCTCGAGTACTGTGTTCAGTTTTGGGCCCCTCGCTACAAGAAGGACATCGAGGTGCTTGAGCGGGTCCAAAGAAGGGCGACGAAGCTGGTGAGGGGCCTGGAGAGCAAGTCCTATGAGGAGCGGCTGAGGGAGCTGGGCTTGTTCAGCCTAGAGAAGAGGAGGCTCAGGGGTGACCTTATTGCTCTCTACAGGTACATTAAAGGAGGCTGTAGCGAGGTGGGGGTTGGTCTGTTCTCCCAAGTGCCTGGTGACAGGACGAGGGGGAATGGGCTAAAGTTATGCCAGGGGAGTTTTAGGTTAGATGTTAGGAAGAACTTCTTTACCGAAAGGATTGTTAGGCACTGGAACAGGCTGCCCAGGGAGGTGGTGGAGTCACCATCCCTGGAAGTCTTCAAAAGACGTTTAGATGTAGAGCTTAGGGATATGGTTTAGTGGGGACTGTTAGTGTTAGGTCAGAGGTTGGACTCGATGATCTTGAGGTCTCTTCCAACCTAGAAATTCTGTGATTCTGTGAATGTGTATACCCTGCTGGGTTTTAGGTATGTGTGATCAGCTTTTGGTGAAACAACAGAAATGAAGCAAAAGCCATCTACCACCAGTTATATTCACTACATTAGTTTGTGTTTGTGGGGGACTGTTCTGGAAAAGGGCAGGTGACCCCTTATGGAACCAGGTACAGCTACCAAAGCCTGTAAATGTGGTGTGATGGAAAAGAGGTAAAAGAGCAGAGCTCTTGTGAGAAGTGAGCACTGTCTTCAGTTGCATTTGTGTCACAGCAATAGCTAGGATTCAGTGTGACATGCCTTTGGTGGCCCAATTTTTGCCTAAATCACAGAGGTCTGTGACTTGGCTTAGTTAAAGTGTACAAGTTCCTTAGGGCATCCCTTGTGTTGAGTAGGTAAATTTGAAGACCTCGAGAAATGAGGTCCAGCCTGCAGTAGACATCTGAGGCAGACAAAGAGATTCTTCTGGAAACCCATAAAAGCTTTTTTCTCTGGATGGAAATGTTACTTAAAAATCTATTTAGAATTAGCTTTTTTCCAGAAAATATTGCATGTTTGTTCTAGGATATAATGTCTCCTGTGCTTCTTAAAGAATTGGTGGCTTGCAAGGCATTTAATTAAATGCTTTAGTTAGTTACTGGTCCATAGCTGACCTTTGCAGGTACAGTAAATAAAGGAGAGGAACATAGAAACACTCTTAGGGATTATATGGCCAATTGGGAACAGCTTTGGGGTAGAACTATATGAATTTCCAATTCCATTTCTAATCAGTTCTACATGACTATCCTACAGTTAGAGCCCAGCATCCCTGTAACATTTTCTTTTATTGCCCAGGAATGTATTCTGCTCCAGTGACAATCTCATCAGGTTGTCTGGTAAAACTTCTCTTCTTCCTTCTGGATGATCAGAGGAATCAGCCCTCTTCAGACAGCAGTGGTTTTTGTGCCTTTCTTTAATAATACCTTAATTCTCAAGAGTGCACTGCAAGAGGATTGAGAACAGTATGCTGTCAGGAGGTATGATGTATCTGGTGATCTTCTCTTAAAAAGAGTATTTCAACTACATCTGTAAGGTAGGTTTAAAAGTCTTAAGCATAGTGTTTTATTGTGCTTTATTGAGTGTCTCAGGCTGTTACTGTTATCCCTCCATCACATTCCTTGCAGCACATAAAAGAATTTTAAGCAACCTATAAATGCTGTCTCTGTGATATGGTTAGGAATGGAGTCTTTTCAACTGAAATGTGAAAATGCATGTTATCTCTGTCTGTGATTGAGTTTTCTATTGCTTTTTGAATAAACACAGTAAGTAATGTGAGAGATTTTTGCAAATAAATCTTATATGGATTTAGATTCTTCTGCCTAAGTGATGCATTTCTCAAGTTGTTGTTTTACTACTCTGCTTTTTTTCATGATTTTTACTCCTGGAGAGATCCCCAGATCCAAAACTCTGGTGAATACACACAAATTTCAGTTTCCAGTGAGATAAAAAGAAAAGTTTAGGAAGAAGTACTCTAGGGAAATGAATCATGGGTGAATATGAACTTGATCTGCACACCTCTCGATATCCAGGGAGTATTTTAAGGTTGTCAGCATTGCTGGAAATGCATTTATTAGAATATGCACCTCTGCTGGAATAACTGTCTACACTTGGATGTAATTAGAACTATTTCTATAAGCCATTGGGAAATACAGGGTAGAAAGCCTTATAGTCCATATTCTTAAACTTTCAGCATGTGAAAGTCAGTCTCACAGTGGCCTTCCTGAGTTTCAGAAGACTTGAATCTGGCAGTGCTTTGGTTTTGTTTCCATGGAGCTGAATCTGTTGCAATGTGGCTTGGACCTGTTCAGGGGCCACTCAATTTGCAAAGAACTGGGTATTATGGTGTTCTGCCTTCCTCCATATTCAGGTTTGACCCAGTCTGTTCTGCCACAAACTAAGCTGTCAGTCTAGAAGGCTGTGTCTGTTTCCACTGAGTATGGGAGAAACATTTGTCAGCCTCTTAGCGTTGCCAAATATACAGAATTACTTACAGTTTCTTTAAAATTTGTTCATTTCAGATTTTCAGGATATATAAGAATCATGTAGTCTAAAAAGGCCGTATTTATTTTTGCTGTCTTGTCCTCAGCCAGGACTTTTCCACTTACCTTTTGAGATTCAACTTCACAAGCTGAAGTTTTGATCCCACAAAATAATTCTTTTCAGATCCTTTTGGTACATAGACACCTAAAATGTTTCCAGTGGCGATCTGGACCTTGTCAGAAGATTTAAACTTATTGTACAAGACTTTTTTTCTACATATCTGTGGCAGCTTGGATCCTAATTTGACTTCTCCAAGTGTTGACCATTCAGAGACATGTTGTCCTCTAATTCTAGTGGAACTGGCCAAGGCCTAGAGACTACAGGCATTGTGTTTGCTGTCCTTGATAGGGTTGTTCAGTCAAGTTCTGATCTTGTAGCAGCTTGTTTGAACCCGTATGTCCCAATAGCTGTGTAGTAATAATTTTTATCCCCCAAAGCAAATGCAAAACATTTTACCCTACACTCAGGGGCACTAAATACAAATTGTGCAGTTTCTGGCAATTATTCCATGTACAGACTCCTTTTTTTTTCCTACCATTATCATGGGCCGAAGTAGGAGAGCTATGTCAGAGAAAACTGTGTGTAGTCGTTGTGCTGGGCTTGGACATCTGGGATCCTCATGTTCTTGTCCCCTGGCAGCAAGGTGATGGATGAGCGCTGTGATGGCAGGTGGTAGCTGGTGCTGGGACCTTTGGCAGCAGAATTGGTGCCCTCACTGAGGTCAGCCTGAGCCTGTGCGCCAAGGCTGTGAGTACATGGCAGGGATGTTGAGACAGGATGATGCAGTGTTCTGCCATTGTCAGACCGTTCACCTGGAACTGGGCACTCGGTGTGCTCCAGCGCCCCGAGGAGCACTGTGGCACAGTGCTGTCTCCGTGTGTATGCTGCTCAGTGGACCTGCCTGGGTCTCTCCTCACGTAGCTGCTCAGCACTAAGTGGAGTTGGGGGTTTCATGTGTGTGGGATGAATGTGTGGTGCTCCCCCTGGAGCTCTCTGATAGCTGCGGAGAAGTGGGAAGCACTCAGGTATGACAAGAGGGAGAATGATAGCAACTGTTATTGTGCAGAAGTCTGATTTCCTTCTGTAAACCTGATCGGTCTCATTTCAACGTCAGAGAGAGCTGGAGGGGAAGATTGTGTATGAAGTGTGACAAACACGTGGATTTTATCTTGTCAGAAATGGAAGCTGAAAATCTCTCTCCAGCTTGTCTTCTCTGTATTTTGAAAGCATGGGACTTTTCTGCTCTGCATTACAGGGTAGCAAAGTCTGCTACCCCAAAGTATAAGACAGTAAGAAGCAAATGAAAGTGCTGCTGTGGGTTTTCTGCCTGGTTTACTTTGAGCAGAGGGTTTCTGCAGATTAGGTCCCCAGTCTGCTGTGCAGAACCTTGTCTCCTTTGCTGCTTCAGGATCCTACGTGCCATGCCCTGTTACTTGGGTGGCCCATCCTAGGCAGAAGAGCAGTGTCTGGTTCAGTGGGTCTCAGACAGCCTCAGCATTGCATAGCAAAACTCAGTGCTGTGGCAGGAAGCATGAGATGAGGACCCGTGGTGTGCGTCTCATGGAGATGTGTCTGAGGCATGGCAGAACATTAATCTGTCAGACATGCTATCAGATAGTGTGGCATGCATCTGTTCAAGTGCATGGCATGTGCATTTAAGGTGTGGGTCAGCTTTGGGAAGGGGCTGCTGTAGGTCTGTCTGTCCACAGCCATGCCACAGCCTCTCTCTGCTCCTGCAGGACCACACAAACAAGGTGCAGGTGGCTGTGTGTTGTGGATCAGGCTGACTGCTTTTATTTGAGATGCTGAGTCCCAAAGCAGCAGAGCTGCTGTGCTGTGCAACAAACGTGTCGAGCATGAGAGCTGTGGTGGAGCAGCTGAGGTAAGGACCAGCATGGTAGGTCTCATGGCAGGAGCTGATGGGGAAATCCTACACATGCCTTGGTTGATGGTTGTCTGTAGGTAGGAGTTTGGGAGGGTCCAGGTTTATTTCCATTTTACAGCTCATTGTGGGGCTGTAGATTCCCTGACATGAGGGCTTTCATCTGTGACCATTTTCCTAGCTAGTCCTGCTATCCTGGTACATCACATTTTGTCCAAAAGTCACTTGTTCTGAACATGAGATAGAGGAGTACCCAGACTGGGCATTTCCACTTCCTAAATAAGTTACCAAGTAGCTATGATCTCTGCAAGTTGCAGTTAGAGAAACAAGCTGCATGGCACTCTCTTTATCACCATGTAAACACAAAGTTGCGTGCTTATCTTTGAAAACCTACTTTCTATATATATAAAATAGAAAGTATTATATAATAATTATATGAAATGTATCTAGAATTATATAATTGACCTTTATATAATACAAATATATAGATATAGTATAGACCAAGAAGGAGTTCAGGGTCCAAGCATAGTGCTCTGGCTAGTTCTGTGTAACAGAATTCATATTACTCTTCCCTGCCCCAATATCTTCTCCCTGTGGTCTCAGGTCCTACTGCCACCACTCAGAAGCATCTTCTAGGCCTGCACCTGGTTCCTGCCTCATGGCTGCACTCCAAGTGTGTTTAAAAAATGTTCTCATGCACTGACAGTTGTAGGTGTGGATGGGACATGAAAGCCAACAGGGCAACGCGCTGCCTTCCTCCCAGGACTGCAGCTCTGTAGGTCATGGCTGTGCCCTCACACCACTGAGCAGCTGAGCTGTGGGTTTTCTGGCCTGGGGGAGATGCTGCAGCCTGCAGAGGTGGTCCTGTGCATCACCAGAGCTGCTGTGTTTTGCATTTCCATGTGCTTAGGCTGTGGTGCTGGGCTCTGCAGCCTTCCCCTGTGTGAAGGCAGGCTGCATGCCTTTGTAGCCATAAAAATAGGTGTGATGCTGGTGGTCACCGGCCTATTTAAAGGAAGATATGTAGAGCTCAGATGTACAAATTTACTTCATAGCACTTCACACCTCATTTCCTACTTTACTAGCTCAGGTTTCTTGGTCTCCTATGCTCCAACAGGGACTTGTGTAGGGGATGAGTGTCCCTCCTCTGTTAAAAGTGATTAGCAGTGCCATTAGTGGCTATAAGGACAAAATGGCCCCCTGAGCTTGCAGCTCATCAAGTAAAAAAGATTTTACTGTAAATCACTTTTTTTTCTCTTGTGGTTTCTGTTAAGCCTCACAAGGTGTTTTTTTGTCACAGAAAATTTCATGCATCTTTATATAAAAAGGGGAAGTATTTTCTCCGGCTACTCTGGGGTGTTGATAGCATTCATTAGATAATATCAGAAGTTAGTGTTTGATCTCGCCTAAAAATTCCTTATGTACAAAATTTGCGAGGGTTGATCTTTAATGAGAGACTGCTGATTGATGGCAACACAGACAGTGCATGTGCTGTCCTCTTCATCCTGGCTGTGACTTCTTTTTTTTCACTGGCCAGGATGTTGAGGGACAGAAGGAGCCTAATGGGACTTCGTACCCTGTGTGATGTATGGGGCGCTAGCAGTCAGAAATATTAAACTCATAAATGTACTCATTTGCCCTGGAGTCACTGCGAGGGAGACTAAATGCAGGACACCACAATGTCACCGTCATGCAGAGTCTATTCTGTAACAAAGAAGCTACAGCAGGAAGGCCGTATTTTTTCTTTCATTTTACTGCAAATCCGCAAATGAGCTCTGCAAAGCTGCTGTCTTTGACTAGGAGAGAAGGTGAACTTTTGCTGGATTTTGCTGTGGGACAACCCCCTCTGCCTTTTGCCATTTTTCTGAGGCTCTGAGCTTTTTGGGGTTCTGTTCTGAAGTGACCCTTGCACGTACCATCTTCTTTGTCTCCTGTCTCCACCAAAGCACTGCAATCCTAAGCTCAAACAGCTCACCCATCAAATGTGGAGGTGAAATGAAGTTGGACATGCACATCCGAGGCAGATGGCTAGCCACAGTTTTGCAGCAGTATTTGGAGGATGAGTTTCTTCAAGTAATTTCAGCTGTACAGAAGGAAACGAAAGTGTTTCTTGCTGTAAATACTTTTCTCTTTCCTCCTTCCACCGCTCTGCTGCAAGTGTCTAAAGACTCACTTCACTGCTTTTCTCAGAGAAGGCTATTTCTGTCACATCGTAGATCAATTTAGGACTGTCCTATGCATGTATGGTAAAGGCAGGATGGTGCTGTGGTAGCCTTGAGCAAACCTGTACGTTTTAGACACTAGGAGCAGAAAGTAGACTTAATTGTCATTACGAAGAAGTTGGAGGGGCCAAACCACTGGCCAAAATATGGAATTATCAAGCAGAGCCAAACTGTTTGAAAAACAGCACATGTAAGGGATTTAACTATTTCTTAGAAACATACTGATATACAGAATTGCACCATGTCGAGCTTTCTTAACTTAATGGGCTGCGCATCCAGGGAAACAATGCAAAAGCATAAGATCACCAGCTGCATCCTGAACTCCTGTTGCAGTTGTTTCCAAGCACATCTGCTAAGCGTGTCTGAAAACATCGAGATGCTGGCTCTAATGCCGTGGCAGATTCTGCTGCATTGCTTGTGTGCAGCACTCCTCCTCCATGCTCTGTGTGGAATACCGGTGAGTTTTAAGTCATTCAGGCTGTATTTGGTCTGGATTCGTAATGCAACTTAGCTTTCTCTAGCCTGTGTTCTTCGCTTGGGGTGGTTGTACAGAGAACCTTTTCCTTCCTGGCAGATACAATCACAACACTGGAAGAGCCCAGCAAAGTTCAGGCTGGTAAGGTAGCCCTTGTATAGAGAAGGAGAGTATTCTCCCACACCTACTGCTGGTGAGGGACAGTTGTTGGTACTGCAGAAAATCAGCCTGTATATGCAGTGCTTTATCTGACCGGACAGACTTCTCTATGTGGGGATTCTGTACTTCTATAAACTGGAAAAGACTGAAAGAAATAGGTGCTTCCCCTCTGCCCAGTCTCTGCATTGACATCTTGCTAAGTGGGGTGAGTTGATCAGGAGTGCTTTTCCTTCTCCTCACCTCCCAGTCCTAGTCTCACGCTTGCAGCCTGCTCCAAGGTGCAGGACTTTGCAAAGCACATCGTGGCTCGTGTCGGTTTAGTCTGAATTCAGTCACCCAAAACCTTGCAGGTCTATTTTGTAACATTATTCAATCTGTCCAGTATGGGGTTTCTTTTCTTTTTTTTCACTCTTGCTTCTGACATCATTTCCTGAACACTATATTCACTGAGCTCTGTAGCCAGATTGTCGTCTCTGCATATGATGCAAGGAGCTCTTTAAAATGGACTTGAACTCTCCTTTTATTCTGCAGTGCTTGCTGGTGATAATAACTGTTACTGATGGTAAGTGGGATTTTTCTTTATGGCATTGTGGCACAGATTTGCCTAGGTTGTTGGACACCTTAATTTTATTCCAAGATCTTAAGGACTCTGCCAGGCTCTGTGATACATCAAGTAGTGTAACTGCTAATGCATGAAAGGAGCGGTCAGACTATGGAAAGATGTATATACATTTTTTAAGCAAACTAATTGTAACTAACAATATAGTACTTTCCCAGTGTACTGTCTGTAAAAGCATTTCAACAGAACGTAAGATCCTTGTATGTAAATTGCTGGCTGGAGGGTTGGAGAGCAGTGTGGTCCTGTTCCTGACACTTGGTGTGACCTTGGGTCAGTCCCTGAGCTGCTGTCATCCTGCTATTTACCCATCTGTGATTTGAGTACAGCAACTTTAATAATGTGCGGGGATACTGTGAGGCTTGTTCACGCAGACACTGCGACAGTACTCTTTAGGTAAAAGAAGCTGTGCAAGCAGCAATTGTTTCGGCTATCACCTACGCTACACCTATGGCATTAATGCCCTAAGCATTTTTCTCTGCACAGACCTGCAGCAACCAGGAGAAGTGGTAGAGAGAGGGTAGGGTCATGTAAAATTTGGGGAGAGGAAAGACCAGCTGTTTGGACTTGTGTCACCGTGCATGGTGTGTGTACAACCCTCACGGTAGCAGCGAAGAAAGCGAGCCTTTATAGAAGGTATACTGTCACCCTTCCTGCTCCTCTGAGTTTTTTTGACTCCTGGTGTCCCCAGACTATTGATAGGGATGGGTCCCTCTTACATCTGACCTCAGTTTTTGCCCTTTTGGGGGGGCAGCTGAGGATGGATGGACAGACAGACACACAGAAAGCTCACTGCCTACACTCTGTGCTCTCCTTCCAGGCTCTGTCATCAAGATTGGTGCGCTCAGCGGCAGCTCAGCAATATTTCCTATAGGACTTGAAAACCTGCAGAACCTCTCCAAAATGAGCAAGGACAATGAGAGATGCTTTGTAAACATGGTAAATGGTACTTGGTTGGTCAGCTGTGGCTCATGTTACAGACGTCTGAACTTGCAGAATGGCTCTCTAGTGCTAAGGAGTGTGGAGAAGGAGGATGAAGGAAATTATGAGTTTGTTTTTAACGACATCACCAAATCCTTTGCACTGGAAGTACTCGGTAAGTGACTTTGCTAGCAATAAATAGCTTGTGAATCCGTGAGCCTGTCTGGAAGCTGCTGCCTTGAATTTATTTTGAAGATACCTCTTGAGCTTGCAGGAGCTATAGGGGCCTCTGGAACAGAAGGCACAGCTTCATAAGTCTCAGAGCAGGAATGGTGAGTGTAAGCTAAAGAAATGCTTTTGACATCCATATTGTCAGTCTTTCCTGTCTGTTGAGCCTCCCTTCGAGTAGCCAGTCAGTTGAGCTATGTACTATTTTTTTTCCTGACGTAAAAGGCAGCAGCATAAAGTATTTTTAAAGCTGAGTCTATGGTATGTAGATATACAGCTGGAGATTTCAGTCCATTTCTAGAACAATCTTCCTGATGGGTCTCATGAAGAGACTGCTTTGTGCAGTTGTGAAAAGGTAGTGAAAGAGTCCAGGTACGACTTTCTGAGTTTTTTTTCCTGCCCACTATCAGCTTTGAGGTCAGTATCTCCTGGGTCTGTGTAGAGACATGCAGTAGGTACCTTAACTTGCCAGGCTCTCCAATGTCATCCCTGTGGCCTCAGCATTCCCACTCCCCTTCATTTACCTGGTCATCCACCTGTGGACTGAAAAGAAGGAAATGGAGTCACTGATACAGAATCCAGCTTGTTGCTTGGGTTAATAGAGAGAAGGCTTAAACAGGTTCAGCCCCTTGCTGAACATTGCTCTAGATAGCCACTAACCATGGGTCTTGTCCTCATCTCCACTGTTCCTTTTACAGAGCTTTCACTTAGAAGTTTTTAAGAGAAATTGAAGTGCATGAAAGTGTAATGAAAATGTCAAAGCAAACTGATCTCAGTGAAGACAAATGAATCCTTACGCTGTTCAAGTGCAAACAAGCAGAACTGCCACAGAGAGTAGGTCAAAGATGTGACTCCTTGGCCAGAAAAGATCAGGGGCTTAGATGGGAAGTAAGCAAAGATTGCAAAGTGCCCTGGTTTTTACCTCTATTTCAGTGAACTTACTCTGGGAACTTTTGTCTTCTCCTTGTGTTCTGTTGCCACATAAAGTTAGGGAAACAATTTCACAGCAAAGGAATTTCTGGAGGTAGTAATTTTAGTTGAAGTTGATGTCATAGTTGAGGAGGGTGATTTCTGAGCTTGCTTACATGGATGATTTGCATAGATATTCTTAATGCAACTCTTATGGTCATAAAACCACGCAGCCTCTCTGTTTAGTCTGTATTTGCAAAGTGGCAGATCGGTTCCTTTTAATGGATTGTTTTTCTGATTTTTCTCTCTTTCGTAATACGATCATCGATGCATTCCTTCAGTTTCAGTTGTCCTAGCCTGGGCCATTCTATCTGTGGATGTTTTGTATTGGTACCTATGTTAGGCACAGGCATGATCTGAACTAATTTCTCACTAAAACAGAAGTAGAGACAGTGAGAGCAAAAGTATCTGGTCAAGGAGAGGGCTGAATCTCCTCTGAAGCTACAGGTATCCATTGATTATAGAGGAAGCCTCTGGCCCCCAGGTGTGTCCATGATCCTCAGATCATGGGTTTCTGTTGCTATCTTTATCAGTTTCTACATGGAAAATGAAGAGAGGCTGTATTTTTGTGATGTCCCCAGAACATTGACCAAGAGTCAGCAGTAGGGTTGAGTGAGTCCTGCCAAGGGCTGGGAGCAGACACTGAAGAGTGGTTACTGATTGTTGTGCACCCTGGGAGTCTTCCTGGTAGGAAAAGCTCCTGCCCAGTTCTCAGTCACTGCTGAGTCTGCTCATTGTCTCTCTTCCCTCCCCGTTCCTGTTGTCCTGTGTTGCATGACCAGAGCCAGCCATTGCTATCCAGTGCTTCCCTGATGGGACCGTAGAGTTGTCCTGCAACGTGTCCAGCAATGAGTGGATGAAATTTGAGTGGCTGCTGAATGGCAGTGAGCTGAAGACCTCTGAGGCTTGCATTAAGGATGGTGGGAAGAAGGTTCGCCTGGACAGACCCATGGCTGGGGAGTTTGTATGTGAGGTTCACCACAAGAACGGCATCACGAGGTGCGGGCCCATTGTGTTGTCTTGCAGCTATGGTGAGTAATGGCATTGCCAGAAAATCTCCCTCTTGGTCTCTTGTGGTGGGAATCTTAGGACTTGTTGTTGTCAGTATAAAAATGAGGTTTTCTGTCCTCGGGCAGCTGCCTTCCAGACTTTACCACATCCCACGTTAGAAAGTGTCCCATTGACTTCCTTCTTCCTGCTATGTCTCAGACTGAGCCTACAGTCATAGAAAGAGTGAAGCTTTGTTCAGCAGGTCCTTCTCCCCAACTCTGCTGTCAGGAAGGATATCTGTATTTCTTTTTCTACTTCCAATGATGGGGATTCTATATGCTCTTAAGAGTCAGTGTAGAAACACGAGATGTTTCCTACTCTTACATTCACCTGTTACCCTCACTGCCTTCCAATTTGTGCAGCATCCTTGGAAAAACGTTTATTCTAATCCAGCAGCAACAACAGGGCTGAATTCAGATGAGGTGTTTTGCCTCATCTCTTCTCTTCTTCTCTAGACCACCAATACAAAGATATACCAGAGCATATGAATATCTTTATCAGCCCTGCATTATCAGAGGTGTGGTAAAGATGTAATTTACTTAAAAAAAAAAACACACAAAAACATGTGTGTATATATTTCTGTGTCCCTGCTTGAGTATGCACTTCTGTGGGAAGGCCATGATTTGATCCCTTTGCAAGCTCTCCATAAATGCTGAGTAACCTGCTTTAATGAGACAGTAAATCTGGATCCTAGGATTGCCATAACCTCATGATGCAAAGCACTGGTTAGTGTTGTAAGCTGACTTCTAATAAAGAAAAAAAGTCAAATTGA
The DNA here is from genome assembly GCF_963932015.1 of Anas acuta. Lineage (NCBI taxonomy): Eukaryota > Metazoa > Chordata > Aves > Anseriformes > Anatidae > Anas > Anas acuta. The sequence continues at coordinate 109,202,447 of NC_088979.1, read as the reverse complement.
TTAGATATTTACTTGCATCTCCAGTAGTAAAGGTTCGAAGGTTTTTGTCCTCCCTGGCAGTGAAGATGTCATCAGAACTGTGTCAGGATAATATGATTTAACTATGATTTTTGACTGATTTAGTCATAAGTAACTTAACATAGCTTTGCTATGTTAAATTATACTGTGCAATAGCACGTAGTGTTTTAGAAATTGCCTGAAATGCTCCAACTCTACAGCAGATTGGGTACTGTCTTTTCTCAAGACTGGCATAGAGTTGGTATAAAAGCAAAAATACTGACCTAAGCACCAAATTGTGTGCTCTGGCACTTGACAGAAATGCTGTGGGCTATTTGTGTTTGGTTGCATTGGTGCTGTGGGCCAGCCTGTACAAGTTTGGCATTTGTGATTGTGGAGCAGCAATCCGAATTTTGTCCAGTTGAATTGGCCAAAAGTTGTTCAGCGTGGTCAGACCCAAGTTAACTGAGACACTGGGGAATGGGGATGCAAATGTCTGTGAGCTCTGAATCAAGATAAACTACACAAGTGCTGACAGCTACCATTGTTTATTCTGGGTGGCTGCCCAGTCCCCTGGGTGCGATATCAGTTTCTCATTTCCTCTTCAAAAGCCCACGAGGGAATTTGGTGATAGCTCTGGGATGAGCACATGCATAAACATGTACTGGAAAGGGTGTGAGAGCAGGGAAGTAGCAGCAATTTTACTTTTTAGTCACCAAATGCAGCCGCATTCATAAGAAGTGAGCTAAAGCCATTTTTGATACTAGAAAAATGAAGAGAAATAAGTTCAACTAAATGAATTAATGACTAACTCATTTTGTGTGTAATTATTTGTTCCAAACAAAGGGATAAATATAGCTTTTCCATTGTTGTTCCAACTCAGGTGCAAGATCTATTGTAAAAGCAATCATTTAGGCAACCTGTTGGCTGATGAAATTAATTTAAAGTGTTTAAGACAATTTGACAGAAATGTTTATAAATTTCCAAGGCACCAAAGAGCTCTCACTGGAGGATCTAAAACAAATGGCTCAGAAATTTACAAGTCAACATACATAAAAGGGTTTCATTATTCATATTTTAATTACTGCTTGTTTTATTTTTGATTTTTTAACATACTTCATCTTGGGAAGACCTTCTTCTGAACAAATGGAAAAATTTTAAGAAACATTCAGGACTATTTTCAATATTTTATGCTTTGGACAATATTCTCTTGAGTTTTCCTCAAAGGAAATAAAATGATCAGGACAATGATTACTCATTTGCTGAAAGTTTAATTTTGAGCCTAGACTTCTAAAAATGTGATAACTCTCCTTATAGGTTGGCCAAGCAGGAGAACTGTGCTGGTGCTGTGCTGCACCCAGCTCATGAAGGAGCTGTCTGCAGCCTTCTTGGAGGAACTTGAGTGGTGCTGCCCAGAGTTTAGCCAGCGTGTTTTTAAAAAGAGAGGTGCAGGGAAAGTGAAGAAGTGCTGTGTTCGGATAGCTGCTCTGGTTCCCAGTTGTTCAGCCTTGCTAAGTGAAGCTACTGCTGTCTTGTTCAATGGGGCTGAGTAGCAGGCAAGAAGAGGTCCCAATGATTCAACAAGCTATGGTGAGGTTTAGCGTGCTTTTAAGGAATGTATAGTACAGAGATATTTGAGCTGTTGCCTTTTTCCATGTTGGGATGAAGAGTTTTCTTACTGGATACCCCAGAGTGGAACAAATTGTCCTAAAGGAGCGTGTCTGGATGGATCTCTCTCCTGCAAGCCTGTGATGGTCTCTGCCTGCTTCGCTGCTCACCCTCACTACAGCAGTCCCTGCTCATATGACCTGTCACAGCGGCCTTGAGCAAGGGTCTCTGAGCTGGGTAATAATTACCACCAGTGTGTGCCTGGCCTTCTGCTCCGCCATCTGCAGCCTTAGTCTCCTGCTAGGAGTTTTGCATGATCTCAGCTGGGGAGGGCAATAAAGAAAAATCCTTCCCTGAGCAGCAATGAAATCTTTCCTACAGCTTTGGCCATGTTGGCTGGATTCTCTGGTGTCTGACAAAGTCAGATCAGAGCCTGCACTTCCTTTGAGGTTGGTGTAGTTGCTATACTGCTATCTCAAGTGGATTCTCTGAAGCCTAATCTGAGCACTGAGGGCAGACTGTGGCTCTCCTTTCAGCAGGAGATGCTAGCTTAGGTCTTCTTCTGGGCTTTCTGTTTCACAAAACTTCTTGAAATGTAGCATCTTTAAAACCATCACCTCCTCCATTAAATTTGATCAAGTGTGGATTATCTGAGATGTTATTGGTCAGAGTAGACAGAAACAGACAAATACAGCGTAGTTGTGTAAGCCTCTTACATAAAGAAAAATTCCATACAATGATTAAATGATGTGACATAAATGATATGCTACAGCTCATAATTTCTCTCAAGAACCCTTGAGAGAAATGGGCGACAGTAATGCCCATGGGCCCTAATCTGTCTGTGGGGCTTTCTCCAGCCGGGAGAAAGAAGCTTGCCTGCCCTGGCAACTAACAATGCTGTCCTTCTTGCAGGAGACCTGCTGCAGTACCCATTGTTCATCTACATCCTGGCAGGATGTGCAGGGGGTGCAGCTATCCTGGTGGTGGTTGTGTCCTCAGTTATCTGCTGCTGCATGAAGAGGAAGCACAAGTTTATCCCAGTGCCTTCAGGTGAGTGGGGAAGATCTGCCAGAGGATAGTGTATGTACGGGCTGGGGCAGAAATAGCCCCAGCATGAACTGGCCTCACCTCGGTGGTTAGTCACTTTCCATCTAGCTCTCCCTTGACCCAGCAGAGCAGAAACCTACTCACAGATAGGTAACTGTTAGGAGTGGTGGGATCTTGAAGAAAACTGTGCTTTTCCTCTTTTCAGTTTATATTTGCTTGCGTGTGCCAGAAAGAAACACAGCAAAGTGTTTTCTATGAGCAAAGGGAGAAAATGGAGCCCCCTTTGGGCCTGATCCTGAGGGCTGCTGCTGGCTGTCCTCTGTCAGCACCTGTCCCCAAGTGCTCACTCCCTGCATGGCCACCTCAAGCCATGATCCTGGCAGCATGGCCAGGCTGGTCTCTGTCAGGCTGGCAGTGGCCCTCCATGCTGGCATCTGTCTGCTCTGGGAGTGGGGCCAGCGCCACGTGAGGGGGAGCCATGAGCGGGTGCTGGAGGCCTGGCCTCGTGGCCAACGTTCCAGTGCTGCTGGGGGCCTCTTCCCTTCAAGTCTGTTTTTTGCCTTTCAGAGGATGAAAAAGATGACGGAATAGCGATGTCAGTGGTCTCCAGTGAAGCTGTGAAGAGCCCCCCCAATGGAGACCATGTGGAGGCTCAAGCTGCCCAAATCGACTGCCCTCCAGTGCCGGGTGCGTCCAGTGACTTGTTTGATGCCAGACAGCTTGCTGAGGAGGGTGAAATGGACGTGTGGGACAGCGGGGGGGGACCTGGCTGCAGAGGGAAGCCTGGGGATAGCTAGTGCGGGCTGCTAGGCCCGTTCTGTCTGGGTGACAGAAGTTGCAGCAGGTCAGGGTAGCTCTTGCCCCCAGCCAGCCGTGGGATGTAGCAGCAGTCCTCTCGAAAGCATCCTGCAGAGGGTGCTGCCAGCAGGCTGCATGCTGCCTGTGCCACTGTATCCTGTGCTAAAATGTCTCTTAAGAAAAACCAACAGCAACCTCCACCCCAAATCAGCAGCTTTTCCGCAATTTTTATCACCCCTCTCCTTTATCATCAGTTTGATTTTATAAGAATCAGCATTGTTTTAGTAGGCAGATGTCTTCTTTGGGATGGCATCTACCAATACGCTGCAAGCAGGGCTAAATCGTATCAAAGTCAGAGGTTTGCATATTTCCTTAAACTGGGGCCAAAATAAGAATACAGCAGTATTTTATATCCTCCAAAATAACCAATAATAAAACCCCACTGCTTTTGCACAGTGTGGTCAAGAGAATGCAGCAATGAAAACCCTTCAGAAACCTGTGGACACTTGATATTAATACTCTGCTTTTTGCATTGTTTCCCTCAAATTTATGTCACAAACATGAATGCTTGGCAATACCTTCCTTAGTAATGCATCATCAACAGCTGAAGTAGGTCCAGCGCAGACAACATTACACAGGTCATAGCTCAGCTCTGCTGCCTCTGCTCCCTGTGTCCTTTGCTGTACTGTGCATGGCCTCTCACCTGCTTGGCTGTGCTTTTTGTCTATCCTTAGATGCTTCATTGCCCTGCCTTCTTTTTATTAAAAGCACTTATTAAAGAAGCATCATAATTAAATCATTGTTAAAGAAGCATTCATTGAATATACTGCAAGAAAGGGAAAAAATGCAAGTCATTCAGGTAGTTGTCTAATATTAATATATTAATGTAGAACTTGTTTCTATTTTAAAAAATTCCACAGTATCAGTTTGACTAACAAAACATCCCATATTTAATTTTTCTACAACTTAGTAAAAGCAGAATTGCATGTGAGAAGTGTACATTTAGCCAGCTTTTATGATTCAAATAAAGCTGAATAGATTTGGATTTGGTGTTTTGGTATATTTTGGGTTGCTGGGCCCAGAGAGCTTCAGCACCAATGTGTCTTGCAGAGGAAGCTCCATAAATGAATAATTATAAAGCATATTGTAATGTGGCTTGTAGAAGCCTGGGGAAGGGGGTCCTTGAGCTGGTTGGGCAGCTTGCAGCAGTGAGGGCTGGGGAGTGGAAGGGGTAACTTCCACAGGGTTAAATGTGTTGCACACATGTGTAAGCTGTTTCCCCCTTCTTTTCCAGATGCTGCCCAGATTGGTCCAGGCATTGAGCCCTTGCCCCTGGTGGAAGAAAACTTGCCAGTGGTGGTAGAACCTGAGGAAATGCCAGAACAGGAGATGATAGGTTATGTGGAAAGCCAGGAACATGCCTCAGACTGTTTCCCGGACCCAACTGATGACTAATGTGACATGGTTGCTGTTTAACCCTCTCCTGCAGCCTGTGACACCCATCCTTTGCATCCCATAGTCTCACTGTGTATAAGAATTGGTCTGGAAAATTTTAGCAGGGGAAAGATGTGATGTGTCAGGCCTGCTATAACCTCATTTTAAAAAAAAAAAACAACAAAATCATGTGTGGCTCCAAGGCCATGCTACCATGGGCTGGCAGGTTCCCTAACAAAACTGGGCAGCTCTCTGGTGCTTTGCCTGTTAGCAGACCTGCAGTTACACGATAGAGCCCTGAGGACAGCCTGAGATTGGATGGGTGATCCTTCTCCCTGCCCTCTTCATGCCTTCCCCCATCTTTGCCAGCCAGTGGCTCCTGCAAGGGACAGGTGGATTGTAGTATCACACCGGTTCCAGATAGAAATGAGGACCTGCCAGAAATTTCCTGAGAAAGCCTCTTCTCAGGAGATTTCAAGACATTTTTTTCACAGGCTTTGCAAAGAGTTTGACTGAGTTTTCAGCTAAATATCTGCAGTGCCAGGTATTTATCTGAAGTGCTCCTCTGAGCTCCAGACCCATTGAGATTCTGGCCTCACCACAAACTGTGTGAGGTGTGAAGCAGTGGGCAGGAAGCTCTGCTGGCTTGCTCACATCCTGATGCCCTGTGATGGCAGGGGGCTGTCAGATACCTTTTACCAGAATGTAACTGCTTGGGCTGTCAGAGCTCAAACAGCTCCATCACTAGCTTGCTTGCCTTCAGCAGGAGGTTGCCTGGGGCTTGGGTGCATTAATTTTGGCTGAAACATTGATTATAATGCTGAGATCATTCATCAATGCAAGCATTAGTGCCTCTATCATAATGGTTTAGCTACTTACCACAAGCTGATTAGGTTGGCCATCTGCCTGTGTGTGTAGGCTTTCTCAGTGCTGCGCTATCTGCACAGACAGCAGCGATTTATGGGGTCCCTTAAGCATGCCTTGCCGCTGCAAGCATCCTGCCGTGCTTAAGGGAGGCTTGTGAGTGCCACAGCAGGGGTAGACCTTCAGGGAAGAGGGAGGAGAGGGCAAAGGCTTGATCCCCTGCTGCAGGTAGCCGAGTCTCTGACAAAGCTGCTGGGGGCTGCTGGGCCACCTGAGTGCTCCAGGATGCTACCAGAGCAGGGTGTTTACTGCATGGGTACCTTCTGGTAAGCAAAAGTGAGGTGCTGGGTCTGAAATGGATGGGGTATGGAGGTGCCTTGCCTTTCTCTGTCTTCCCTTGCTCTGTCCCTTCTGTTATCGTGCTGACGCTGTGTCCCAAGTCCCTTGGAAGCAGGCTGGAGGTGTGCCTTGTGAATGCCACCCACCCCCTGAGGTCTGCAGGCAGCCTTGCAAAAGAAAAACCTGCTGAGCGCTTTTCTCCCAGGCGGGGGAGCTGGCGGGGTGGCTGCATGTTCACCTGGACGTCCTTTGTGTCTGCACATGGCAAAGCTCTGCGTCGGTGGTGCCCAGCTATAGGCTGTTCTGCTCCTTGTTCCCGTGTTCTGTGGCTGTCTAAAAGGTTTTTGGATCCTGTGTGCTGTGTTGGCAATGATTCAGCCCATCTCCACTCTTTAAGCATGCCGTAGGAATCAGGTTTTTCCATGGTAAGAGGGAGATGATGACTTTTCTCATGGTGCTGTGCTATCTCCTTTTGGCACCAACATTCCTCAAAGGCCGTGAACTGAGTGACAAAAAAAAAAAGTGTGTTACATGGGGTGCTGGGGTGGCAGCTGCACTTATGCAGCACAGTGACTGGGATGCTCTGTGGATGGGGGCCACAGCTGTGAAATTGGGGAGATGTGGCCAGCACTGCTTCTCCTCTGCCCTTTCTGGCAGGGGCAGGCAGGGGATGATCAGCTCCAGCACATGTGTAGCCTCAGGGGCTGAACACTGCTCCCAGCTGTGCTGCAAATATGCCAGCATTTTGGGGCCGAGGGTTGGTGAGGGGACACAGTTGGGCTAGCCTGTCTGGCTCCAGCTCACCTCCTTGCTCTCCTGCTTCTGGGATGGCTGGGGGTGCTGCGGCTGCTCTTAGCACCATTACTGTCATACCCCCAGTCTGGGTGGGAGGTTTTTTCCCCTTGAGATGAGAGTCTGAGATTTGAGGATTCGAGGCAGATAGGGCATGCACAGCTGGTTTTCTTTGCTTCCCTGCTGAAGAGGCTGTTCAGCAGCAGGGCAAAGTTTTCTGCTACTGTGAGGTCAGGAGAAAAGTTGTGTAGCCTGTACTCTTCCTGTAATTGTACATGCTCATGCCCAGCTATTGTTCTTTTTATGGTGTTCTTTTCTTTTCCCTGCAATGATTTTGTTCCTAATAAAAAAAAAAATCTGTTTTCTTACTTGTTTTGGAAGTGTTTAAGTTCTGTTATTTACTTATTGTTTCTTTATGGCTTTCATGGAAAAGGCAGGCTGGTTTCCAAAATAGGAGAGGTGATTGCAACTTACTGTTGACTAGAGCTGGCATGGGTAGCCTAGGGAACAGAGATCCCAAGGACACTTGTTCATAAGTCAGACCAAGAGAAGACCATAGGACAGTGTCATAAAACCTGTCAGTGTGTGCATATCCATGTGCAGACAGTGGGTTCAGTCCATATCCTGATGACATGTGATTGTAAGAAAGCAGAGCAGTGGTTCTGGCTGTCCCCTCCAGCCACTGGTGGTGGTGGGCCTCCTGGCAGCCAGCGCCCCTAGCTGGGGAAGACTATGAGTAGGGCAAGGTCCGTTGCTGTGCCCGTCAAGTGCTGGTGCGACAAGGGAGCTCTGCTTTGTGGGAAATGCAGACATCTGGGGCTCTGCTTTCCAGCCCCTACCCTGGGCTGCTGTTCCTGATGTCCTAGTGGCTGTGTACTTAGCTCTTGGGGTCCCTGCTCGGAGTCTAGCATGAGGTAGGTGCACCAAGAGCCAGCAGCTGGTAGGGCCTGGAGGACTAGGACTCTGCCCACACCAGCAGCTCTACAGAAGTGATTGAGGTTGGTGAGTCTGAAAACAGATATACAAAACTGGTAGAAGGCCAGTTCACAACAGCAAATGAAACATTCATTGTAAATACTAAAGAGGTATGTGAGCAGTGGTTAAATTTTGATGAATATCTAAGTCTGTGTATTTGGAAAAAAAATTAGATTTTAGGCATGCATATAGTAAGCTCATGCCACTTTTTCTGAATGACTTTAGTTCACTTCAAAATAAGTAAACAAGAGCTCATGTGTAACTCATCCATAGGATGCAGTGTCACTGACAGATATTGCAGAAAACCATTTCCTTAACATCAACAAATTCTCACAGTGCTACAGAATCCAGAAGATCAGGCATTGCTACCGCTATTCAGGGTGGAGTGAGATACTGCATGGACTTGAAAAGGTATCTACAGAGAACCAGTATCAGAAGGTGGCCAGGAGAGCAACATCACTCCTTTCTGTCAGATATGGATGCAAAAATTGGTCATGTGTCAGCATGGAGGCTTGGATTAGCTGGATTAGCATTTGGGTATTGCTTATTCCTTCAGCCAGGCTGCCAAGTGTCCAGGTATAAAGACTGTTCTAACCCTTTGAGTGGAGATGAGCTGTGATCCTACAAGTATGAGGTTAGTCCCTCCAGCACATGTAAAATGCTTCCCTCTTGTCCTCTGGTGTAAAATGAATGAGGAAACAACTACATCAGTCCCATGACCCTTGAAGCCTAGTGACTATTTGCATTGGTTTCATTCACAATGAACTCTGTTTCCTTATTACAACTTGGAGCAAGTTGTCTCTCAGGCTGGAGACAGCAGGGGAGTTCTTACTGAGAAATCAGAAGGCTTTAAATGAAGCACTTCTAAATATTTGTACTTTTCCAGCAAGCAGATGGTGGCAGGTGTTGTGTTAATTACATTGAGGGTAATTTAACTTGGAAACAATGAGTTAGAGGATAGTTTGGGCTAGGATATAGTATGTAGGACCACTAGGAAGCATGGTACATCTCTGGCTGACCTTGTTCAAATGCTGCTTGTGTGACTCCAGACTGTGGGGATGAAGGTCAACTCTTAGCTAACTATGGCACTGAGAGACTTAGGTTGTGGTGGTTTCACCCTTCTGGGCAGCTGAACTCGACTACAACTGCTCTCTCACTTCTTCTCAAGGGAAGAGGGTGAGGAAATATGATGGAAAGGGCTCAAAGGTTGAGATAATGACAGGGAAAGCTGCTCACCAGTTATAATTGTGGGCAAGACAGACTCAGCATAGGGGGATAGAAATAATTTCTTACTGATAATTTCTATAGCAGTGAGAACTAAAAGCAAACTCAAAATACTTTCTCCCCATCTGCCCTGTTCTACATCCTCCCCATGAGCAGCACAGGGGAACAGGGAATGGGGGCTGGGGTCAATCCCTAATGCTTCATCTCTGCTTCTTCTTCATGGTCCCTCTTTGCCCCTGCTCCACATGGGGTCCGTCCCACGGGATGCCGTCCTTCTTGAACTGAGCCTGTGGGGGCTGCACATAGGCAGCAGCTCTCCAAGAACTGCTCCCACACGGCTCCGTACCACGGGGTCCATCCATCCCCCAGGAGCAAACTGCTCCAGCATGGGTCCCCTGCAGCTCCGGCCCGGGGACTCTCCATGGGCTGCAGCGTGCTCCAGGCCACATCCACCTGCTCCACCGGGGGCTCCTCCACCCATGGGGGGGCTGCAGCGTGGAGATCTGCTCCATGTGGGACCCATGGGCTGCAGGGGGACAGCCTGCTCCACCGGGGGCCTCTCCACAGGCTGCAGGGGAACTGCTGCTGCCTGCCTGGAGCACCTCCTGCTTCACTGACCTTGGGGGCTGCAGGGATGATTCTGTCTCACTTAATGCTCTTCTGTCCTAGTTGCTGTCACACAGCAGTCTTTTTTTTTCCTTCTTCCCCTTCCTTCAGTCTGGTCTCCCATAAGCTGAACTAGCATTGCTCCCTGGCTCAGCTCTGGCCAGCAGTGGGTCCCTTTTGGAGCTGGCTGGAGCTGGCTCTGATCTGACATGGGGCAGCTGCTGGGCTCTGCTCACAGAGGCCACCACTGCAGCACCTCTGCTACCACAACTTTACCTTGTAAATCCAATACATGTCTAGCTATCTTGACCAAGCAACAAGGCTAAATCACGCTATCATCAGCCATCTAGTGGTGGTAGGGACAAAAGAAACTGTTGCGGACTGCCTGGAGGGCAAAAGATGTTTAGTGAAAAAGAACATGAGAGTGGTGGGTAGGGGAATATATGTCCTGCTAAAATGATTCAAGCATGGCTAAACCCCTCAGGAAGCGTTTAACAATTACGCTAAAGTAGCTCGTGAAGCATCCAGAGTGGTTCTGCTTCTGTTCACTGACAGCACTGTGGGCATCTTCATGGGAATATTTCCAACTCCAGAGAAGAGGTAGGCTCTAAACAACAAGTCAAGCCACCCTGCTCCAGGACTTAATTAACACTGCCGTCTCCTTCAGTCTGTGCCTCCCATCACCTTCAAGTTTTGCTTGGAGAAGGGCTGTCTGCTTGTCTCAGCTCTGTGGAGCTGGGTTGGAAGCTGCTGGTCTATACTAGGGATGCCCAGCATCCCAACAGGAGCTGAACACGGATTTCTGTGGGCAGTAGGTGGAGTGATGTGTGGGTTTTCACTTCACCCGCTGCATGGTCTTTGGGGGGTGGGTGGGTGTTGTGAGGATGGGGTGAGTCTCTGCCCCTGGGAAAGGGGAACACTTGGCCTATGCCCACTGGGTTTATGGGCTTGTCAGGGTAGGGGCTGGTTCTGTGGCACTAGGACTTGTCTGTAGAGTGCTCATCATGCTTTTGTGCCAAATGGAAACAGTAAAGGAACCCGACTGCAGATGTAGCAAATATGGGTGGCCTATGTCAGCTTATTTTGGTTTCTTTTTCTAGTTAGTACGTTCCATATAACAGTCAATTTCTGTTATTAAAAACACTAATCAGAACTGTATTTCTAACGTGTGATTTTTATAGTTAATACTGAAAATGAGTTGAGAAAGCAAAATTTCAAACTTGAATTCTGTAAAGATTTCTTTTTTTAATCAGCTAAACTGATCACAGCTACTCATAGTTTTAGTGCTGTCTAGCAGCATAGGAACTAGATGTATCACATGCCATGAATTACTTGGAGGCCATTTTCAGCAAATCTTTAGGAATTGCAAATACTGTACGTTAAAGAGAATTATCTGCTCCTGTACTGTACGCAAATGGAATAACGAAATACAGTTCAGTGTCTATACTATTTTTCCAACATTACTGTCTCAGCTTTGGCTTACACAAGTTCTTTGAGGGTAAAATGCATTTTCCCAAAACTAATGAATAAAACATTTTAAGAAATGTTTATATGTGTGTGTATGTACACACACACACACTTAGAGTCGTGTAGTAAGACAACTTCAAAGAAACAAAAAACAAAAAAACAAAAAAAGAAAAAGATGATGTACTGATATTTTGGCCTATTTAAAAAGAATTGTAACAAATCTATGGCTTGAAGTAACGAACATTAAGAGTTTGTGTTGCACTCTTGTGAAAGCTTTTCATCAGAGCGCAATGATCCTCAGATATTTCTCCTCTGAAATAACAGACAAACCTGTAGTTACAGGATGTGGGACAACAGGTATGAGATGGAGTGGCACACAGTCTGAACCCATTGTGCGCTAAGGTGGCTTTTCCTAGGTGACATACCAAGCCTGGAGCAGGAGCTACCTGCTGGGTGGGACAGTGTGTGCTGCTGGTGCCTCTGTCATCACAGGATGAATTGCGGCAGGACTGAGAGAGGAGGATGCCACAGATAGTGAACTGTCCGATATGGAGGATCCCAAGGGAAGAAAGGGCGCTGCCTTAATGATTGAGGGTACAGATGTGATGGTGAGTAGCAGCAGTCATATATACTGCTTCTTCTCTCAAGGAGGAGGAGGATGCTGGGATCTCCAGCAAAGTCCTACATCCAACATTGTCCTGCAAACTCCCTAGGGAATATAAAATGTCTTCCTTCAGAAAACAGTAGCCACTGCTGCTACCTCCTCACACCTACTCTCTCTGACATTTGACAAGAGTCTTATTCCCCAGATGAATGCACTTTTATCCTAGTAGTAGATCACAGTTCCCCTGAGCCTCTTTGGCGACACACAGGATGGGGCCCTGGGCCCACCTTCTCCTCTGTGCTCTTCTCATTAGCCATTTGCAAGGAATGTGTAGTGCTAGCTTTGATAAGCCTGAGAAGGAGGGAGCAAACAAATCTACCCCAGAGTAGTAAATATATATATATATATATATATTTTTTTTTTTTCTTTATCTATTTTTAATTCCATATTCTCTAAACCTAGCCAACCCTTTCTGGATTTTTCTCTTCATCTCACTTTCTGAGATGGGTTTTGCCAATGGAAATGGGAGAAGCAATGGTGGAAACCTAGAGCCCTGGCCAGTTTTAGGTATGTTGAATACAGGCAAGCACTTGTTGTTCCCCTTAATGTTCTGTGCACAGCCTGGGTCAAGATTTCTCTTGCTGTGTTATGAGGCCATAAAGTAAATTGTGCAACTTCTGTTCCTGCCCAGCCGTTGAGGGTTTGGGGTTCTTTTTCTTCAGATGATTTAGTTTCTGATAAGGAGTTTTGTTTGCATAACTTTTGTTGAAAGTTTAAAGCTTTGTTATTGGGCAGATTCAAACAACTATTGATTGGTTTCATTGCTCGCTCCTGGAGAGCGAGCTGTAGATGGAGGGTCTCTTCTCTGCTGGAGAGAAAAATAGTAGGATTCAGTGCTGCCATGAATCTGATAGAGGAGAGGAGAGGGAAGGAGAGGAAAGGAAAGGAACGGAAAGAATGGTTAAACAGTCTTAGTGAGAGAGGAAAGTATCTGTCAGTATTTGTGCTGAATTACGGATTCTGCAGAGCTTCAAGGAACTTCCATGATACTATAAATAACCACTGCAACTGTAGGTCCAACCCAGTGCATCTTACTTATGTGGGCACAAAACATCCATAGTAACTTTCCGTTGAGGTTGCGCTGTAAACTTGCAGCTCTTCAAAGAAGCCTTTAAGGTTCAGCAGATGTTTACCAAGTAGCTGAAAGTTGAGCGTGTAGGGGACAAGCGAGGACCATAGTCAACAAAAAACCTGCCCTTCTGTAATGAAAACAAGGAGGCATGGACGAAATGAATGGTGACACCATCCTGAACTTGACCACTTAGACCTTGGCTGTGGAAAGGTAGTGAGAGCATCTGTTTTGAATTGCTCTTCTTCTTTAGACTTGCTGGTGGATCTTAGCATGTCATGTCGTCATCCCCTGCCTCCACTTGTCCATCTGTGATGCTGGAATGTGGAATGGCTGTTTAGTCCCCTGTAAAAAAAAAAAAAAAAAAAAAAAAGCCTTGCTGATAGAGTAGCACCCGACACCTTTGTGTTGGTGTTGCCAAGATGGGGGAGACCCCATGGGGTGCTGCATGTGGTGGTCTGTCCAGGATGCAGCTGTGGTCTGGTGGTCTGGCTACTGCAGAATGTCTGCCTGCCCAGGATGTTTAGAGCAGTGTTTACCAAGGCTGTCAGGTGGACAGGACTTCTCTCGTTAACCATGCTAACATGCTAGGTGCTGGTTTCCTTCTGACTCACAAGAGTGTGACAGAGGGAGCTGGCCCTGATGTATTGCCTCGATAGAAACACTGTGAAAAGCCACAGCTTACCTACAGTTCCCCAACACTCATGCGTTACCCAGAACTTCCTCTGCCTGCCTCGCTAAGATCTTAAACAACCAGAAATTCTCAGAAATGGAGTGACACAGCACCTTAGCCATTAGAGGCTGACAACAGGAGCCGTAGGCTGTAAACTCTCAGAAGCACGGGCAGCTTTGTTGCCTGTACTTTTCACAGCTGTGCTGTTGTGAAGAAGGCTGTGCTACTGTGCAAGTAACTTCATGCTGCAATCGCCTGGTGTTTCCCATGCAAGTGTGATGTGCTGGCAGCAGAGTCGAGACAGGGTGACCTGACCTGCTGCCCTATTGTCCCTGCACCTGGAGGAGCTGCCCACCCTGGGCTTACTGCTGTTGTCCAGACTCAGTGTGGTGAAAGTAGGGGTGCTGCCGTGTCTGATCAAAGTAGGGACTGGCCCTGGTGTGCCAGAGGTGCTTGCATAAGGCTTCCAGGAGGGTAGGGTGTCCTGGTGCACCAGATAGCCAAGGGTGTCATGGTGGCAAGGGTCTCAGCTCCTGTTTTCTACTTCACTCTGTCCTCACAGCTTGCCAGCTGGCAAGACTGAATGGGTCAGTAAGCAGAAATGCCTGTGCATCCAAGTTCATGGTAAGGTCAAAACCAGGTTCACGGGGCACAGAAAGCTTGTGGGACCAGGGAGGAAGCAGGGGAAACTGAGCTGCAAAGTCAGGATCCACAATGAGACAATGAGAAGCAAAAGGGCTCGTATGCTGCACCAAGCCCTATGGCCCCTGATGCATATGGCGCAAAGAGCGTTAGTGTAAGGCAAGTATCAGTGTCAGGACCTTTATTTTTTTCCCCCTTACTTCCATGTCCAGTAGCAAGTCTGTGCTGACAAGTCACACAGAAATTTTTCTGAGAGGTTTAGTTCTTACTTTGCTGGTGGCAATGACCAGCTCTCCTTGTGTGTAGGTGCAGGGCTCCATAATGGGCTTTTGTGTGTCATCATAGCTCTGTCATTTAAGAAATAAATTAGTCATGTTTGACATCAATTTGGGGGTCTACAGTGCCACTTCAGAGATGCTTATTCAAGGTCTCCTAGAAGGAACGTTTTATGCCTGCATACGTGCATCCCACATGTTCACTGGTAGGACAAATCCCTACAGTGACTGCAGCTTATGAAGCAGCTTGTGTTGATGGCTTGCATTTGAAGTTAAGACCTTCCTTTGTGTGGGGGACCTATGTAAAGGCCATTCTGGGCCTCTCCCAGGAATAAGCAATTTTAGTGCTAAAATGTAATACCCAGATTTTAGTGCTCAGTCTTCTGGCTCAGTTCTCATCCTCCCAGCTACCTATTTCATACTGCTCCTCACTCTCTGAAGTTGAAATACTATAATAAAATAAAACATTGTACAAAAGATCAGTAATTCATTTGTTAAGCTAATGGTTTCTGGAGAATGTCAGATCTTGTCAGAAACATTACTTACTTACATGATGATGACAAGTTGTCTTTCCTGGATACATTTCTAAGAGCAGCTTTTTTTCTGTCCCCCTTGACATTTATTACCATGCCTATATGATACCAGACCTGCTGGCAACTGTAGCATCATTGTCACATCAAACTCATAACCTGTCAGCAGAGAAATGTTATCTCTGTACATGTCATGAAGCAAGATCATCTGAGCCAGACAATGGACACATTCCTGCAACTGGACAAATGAGCGCTTGGCCTCAGCTGTCCTAATATCTTCCTCGCATAGTCCATTATCTCTCTGGTGATGAAGGAGTATATTGTAGTTAATACAGGCCTTTGTGTATTTATTACTGCTAAGACAGGAAGAGACAGTTCTGTTCATCCCTCTGGCTTCTCATGTAAGACAGATTGACAGCATCACGCCAACAAACTTTTGCTTGAACCGCAGCATGTTTTGCAGTAGTAGTGAGGTCACTGAAATTGCTAGAATAAGACACCAAAAGTTAGATCTTAAATCTCTTTCATTACAGATGATGGAAATCAGTGTCAGACAAGCAAGACTGACATGCACTGTCTGCAAGAATACTTGCTCAATGGGATGCTGACATCCTCTTGGGCCTAAGTCAATGCTGTGAGCTGCAGGTTTTCAGAGTGCTCTTTCTGGGGCAGTTACTCTCCTTGAGACCAGGCTTATATGAGGTGTATTTGTGAGGCTTGGCTGTTGACACATTTTTACAAGTAGAAAGGAAGAAAATGAGTCTGAGAGAGAGAGGACCTAGGACCGATCATATGGTGTTATGGAAATAGCAAGGGAGCCATTTTCCTCAAAAAAAAAAACAAAAAAAAAAAAAACAAAAAAACAGCCAAGGACTATTCTGTGTGAGTCTCTCTTGGAAAGTACCCATCTACCTTTTTTCAGAGAAGGATAAAAAGAAGTTTCTTCAGACAGCTGTTTCAGCACAGGCAGGGTGTGTTGCCATTTTTGGAATACTTCTGCTGTGCACAGACAAAGCAGTGCTTTCAGTTTGCATGTAACGGAGTCAAAGCCTTGGGCTCCAAGCTACTGAGTCAGTGTCTCCACTGTCTTTGTTTTGATTTCATGACCTCCTTGTTTCCACTGCTTTGTTCAAACTGGACATCTTTCTTTCTTGGGTGTGTTTATGTCAGAAGTGAAGAGAAGGGGATATGTGGCCTTCATTGGCCAAGTGGGAGAAGCTGCATGTGGAAGCCAGTAGATCCTCAGCGTTTCACAGTGTACAGGCAACTCCCTCTGCCAAGGCTGGCATTGCTTCTTTCCCACTCCAACCAGTGCCCACAATTCTCCCTGTCCTGCAAAGTTATGCTAAAGGAGAAGGGACTGTGCCATCCTGAAACCCTTAATTACCACCTAGGGCAGCACAGGTGGAGCCCAGCTCTTAGTCTTACAGGCTGGTATGCTTTATCTCCCAACACAGGAGAGCTCTCAGGTATAAAGTTTAGCCTTATCCAAAGCTTCCCTTCTACATCCTCCACATGATTTTACCCACCTGGTGTTTCACTCAAGATCACATTCATTGCTCGCCTCACAAACTGCATCCGACTAAAGGCCTGTCTTTGTGAGAAATTTATAGGTGTGAATTTCAGTACTCGTCATCTTTCATGGTGAGGATCTCAAATGGTGGTGAGATCAGGGTGTCTGACTGACTCTACTTTGAGGGAAGAGTAATGAGCCCCACCTAAACACCATTTAATACAACCTAACCTTGTTGTCAGACAAGATGGTGCAAATTAGCAGATGGGCTACAAGCACACATTTGTTTATTGCATGCTATCTTTCCTGGGAATAACATGCTAAGTGTATTTGTCATCTTTCGTTTCTAGTAGATCTAGTGTAATTGTTGTTTTTGTTTGTTTGATTTGTTTTGTTTTGTTTGTCTCTTGAGATGCTCCCTTCAGATGTGTGGGTGTCTGTCACCTTTCCATGGAAATATAAGTATGATACTTACGTTCCCTGTGAGGAAACTGATTAGAGTATTACAAAGAACGAAAGAGTAAAAATGAGAGCAAGCAACAAAGACAAACCCACATGACTATAGTGCTTTGTGGGTTTTGCAGTGGAAACAATACCACAGAGACAGCAGTGGCTGCAAAGAAACACCCCATTGTCATGGTTGCATTTGGGCCTCTGGTTTACCAGGTGTCAGAAGATGGAGATTTCTAGCAATGCAACGGGCTAACCAGAGGCCAAGAATCCTTAGCCATGAGCTGGATGACAGGCCTAGCTGAAGACAGGTCCAGCGCTTCGGTACTGGGAGACATCTCCTTTTGTGTCTGTGCCCTGTTTTTCTATCCGGCTTGTGTTTAGCCCGGCAATGGTACTTCCTGTGTATCGAGTAGGAGAGAGGGTTTCTGCAGCAAGCGGAAGACTGTGGGGCCATGGTTATCTCCATGCCTAGTAGGCTCATCACGTCTTGGGGTGGTGTTTGGGCTGTGGCAGCACGCAGCTGTGAGCAGCAGCTGGTACAGGAGGTGTTCGATGCTGGCTAAAAAAGGGGCTGCTCAGTGGGGTGAGCCATGACCACTTAGCATGGGGTCCCCGTGAGATCCTGGCATGTGGGTGGTGGACCCTTTTGCTTTCCTGGCTGTGACATGGTGCCCAGAGCTTTTATGTAGGAGCTTTGATATGTAGTCCTATAGCGTAGGAAGACCACGTGGCTGAGCCTGTCCTGAGGCCTTATGGAAGGGGAAGGAGACTTTCTTGTACAAAATCTCTGAGCAAGTTGGTTTTGTGCACACACCCCGACCTACTCACAAATGCTCAGGCCTGGTGTCACTTCTGTGATGCACAGTGTACAGGGGACAAAGACTATCAAGTCACAGCCACCTCTCTTGAGTTTCTCTTCATTGGACACAGCAAGCTCATTTTCTCTTTGAGGAGTGGTTTCTTGCTGCCTTCTGCCTGTTGCTCTACCAGGGAAAAGTTTGATGGCTGTAACCAGGCTGTTGGGACATAGGGGCCACCACACTGAGTCATTTGGGCTGTAACTTTACAAGGGTGTGGGCGCTGGGTGTGACAGAAACTTGATTATCTGGAAGTAGTGGCCATCATTAGGAGTACAGGACATCATTTAAGCCCCATTCTGCTGTTGGAGCTTTACCTCTCTTCTCTCTCGCTTTTACACACTGACATCTTTCCACTTAGTCATGCCAGTCTTAGTTCTTGTCACAGCTTCACAGCAGGTGTTATCCAGCGAGCAGGACAGCACCGTGCTGGCTCTCTCTGTGCCCAGAGCAAAGGGACAGTCCCTGCCCCAGTGTTGGTGGTATGAACATGCTGACAAAGAGCTGGGGCCTGCTGGAAGCAGAAGTTGACGTCAAGGGATGCTGCTTTGAGTAAAAAAAAAAAACAGACAACGTTGAGCAGAATGTGGACATTGGTTTCAACGTGGCAGGGCCACCTTTTGCCCTGCTTGATGGGCCCAATGACAAAAGCTCCCTGTGGCTGGGAAGAGAGGTCCCTGCAGCCCAGTGGGGCTGGCACTGCCAACACGGATTGCTTGCTGGGAAGATGCCAGGGCATTTTCCATGCCTCAGCCTGTTTTTCTTCCACTGAACATAGAAGTCAGGCACAAAAATGTCATCTTGCTGCTGTTGCTTTTTCTCTCCTTTTGCATGTGCCTTTGTTGCGTGTTCTTTATAAGGAAACGACAAAAAACAAAGAAAAGCTAGGTTTTCCGTGATGTGGAAATCAGTAATGTGTGGCCTTGTCTGTGGCCTTTGTGCATTTTTCCTCAGGTAACTTTTTTTCCTTTTGTGCAAATAGAGGTGCTTGCTAAAGATGAGAAAGGTGATAAAGCTGGAGAAGGTGAGGGGTTTTAGAAGATCTTCCTATAACTTCAGGAAAGCAGAATAACATGAATTAATGAGAAAGATTTATCTAATGTTGTACATCTCTTGTGCCGTAGCTTTTCTTTCTTGTCTTACATTGTCTTTCTTGTCTTCTTTCTTGGCTTACATCTGCGATAAAAAAGCTGATAGATTTCAGTGGCTGCTGTTGCAAAGGGATTGCTGAGGATGATAATTCAAAATCATCCGCACCCCATCTGTTTCATGTTGGAAACAGGAATAAAGATTTTATTAGCTTCTCATGTGTTTTTGGACCTAACTCCAATCCCTCCTCCCATCTTCTTTCCTCACAGTCTTTCCAACACCAACCAGCTGTGGGGCTGGTTTCTGGCTAGACCAAGGCAGTGTTCTCATCCCCTTCCAAGCTCATCCCTCTTCTGCAGCTTGCTCAGACGGATGGCTATGCTGGCAGGACATCCATGTGTCGCACTGGCCAGCCCCTTGTCGATCAGATGCTGATGTGAAACTGCTCTGATGCTTTCCCAGGGAAGTGCATCTCCTTTCTACATGTTGCCCAAGAGCTGTCAGATCCTGCTCCCCACTAGGGGACCTGGACTTGCTGTCCCCTCTCTGCTGATGGGTCGCAGGGGAGTGGAAGGGTCCCCATCACTCCCTCCCCAAAAAAGATATATCTGTCCCAGAAGGGAAGGTGGCACGTGGTGTGGATGCTGGAGCTGAACTCTTCACATGAATATGGAAGAGGACAAGGGCACCGGCTGGCCCTCCAGCTGGCTAGGCAGACCTTGGGGGCATGCACGTTGGTGTACGTTTTCCTTGTCATTGCAGATTGCCCCATCCTGATACAAAGCAGCCCGTCAGAGAGTATTTCTGTCCGTGCTTTCTGTGCCTGTGTGAGAAACGAGAAGTGCTAGAGTGAGAGGGGGAGGAGGGCACGAGGGCTGTGCAGGCACAGCCCACGACCGCTTGCTTATAGCAGACCATCCTTTCACCTGCCAGGAGCTATCATTAGACAAGGCAGCACCACCTTTTTGGACCCTGAAAATGAACTTCAGGAGGATTTTCCTAGTCAAGTGCTTGCTGCTTTGGTTTCCCAATGTAAAAGGTAAGCCTTCATTAAGTTTTTGCTTTCTCAGGCTGGTGTTGTTAAAGTTGCATTTTAAACTATTTGCAACTTGGTGGGATGTTACTGATAAGAAACTAGTTCCACTTTCTTAGTGGGTGAGGTGTTTGGGCACATTTGGGTTATTGCTATTATTACTTGATTAAATTTTCAGCCATGGTGAGGAGGGTAGGACCTGAGTTTCCTATTTCAATTATATTAATAAGCTGTAAACAGTTCTGGTTTTAAGTTAATGAGCTTTAATTTGACACACGTATAATGAGAAATGTCAGCATGCAGTTTTCTCTTTGCCCTCAAGGTAGCTTGTACTACATTAGAGATCTAGTTCATGGTGCATTGTGCAGAACCATTATCACATGTAATTACCTTTTCTTATCAAAGAAGAACAAATCTTTTTGAAAGTGCAAATTATATTCTTCCATAAATATTAACAGAAAAAGTGATAGATCCCCTTGTCAGCAGTGGAGCTGAAGGAGCCTGTTATGTGGACACAGTAAGCAAATATGTGCTTATATTTTGTATAATACTGCTCTCATTTTTTAAAACATTAACCTAAAAACTTAAGGTGTTAACGTGTAGGTTAGAGAAGGATTTAAGAGGTGAAGACAACACAACCAGGCACGGATTTTTTTTATTTTTTTTTCTGTTCATTTCACTGCAGATTGTTTAAAATTTTTTTTCCCTTCAGAACAAAATGAATAGATAAATAAGGAATTTATTTTTGGTACATGATGTATAAAAGAATCTTCCCAAGCAGAAATGAAGTATATTTCCCTTGAATGGAAAATTGGTTTCAAATATACACGAAGCTGTAAAACAGAAGACTTCCTTACTTCTCTAAAGCTACTATTTTGAGCTTTTATTTGTAACTCTTTCTTGCAACTGCAAATGAGCTCTCTGCTGCCAGTTCTGATAGTTCTGCCCCTTGAAGAACATTACAGTTGGCAATAGCAGAATTGATGTTTCCTTAGCTAAACAAAAAGCGTTAGCAGAATTGATATTTCCTTAGCTGAACAAGTTTTAATATCACACATGTGGAAGCCTCCACTTTCCATCAGCAAGTCTGAGTGTTGGTGTGATTTCCGTAGAGATATGGCTAGGTGGTCAGTCCTCAGAGATTCCGCTGAATTTTCCCTGAAAACATAGATTTTTTTTCTTTACTTCTGGAGAGAAAGAAATAAATGCTAGTATCTGTTATGTACAGAAATCCTATTACTAACTCTAAATACCTGTTCATGACTGAGCAGAAATGAGTATCGAAATTCAGACATTTGAATTTGAACCTGTAGTGTCATCAAAGTGGAAATAAGCTGTTTCCAAGTCTGTTTGATAGCTTGATTTCAGAATATTTCATTAGAGACATCA
Source organism: Anas acuta (assembly GCF_963932015.1). Lineage (NCBI taxonomy): Eukaryota > Metazoa > Chordata > Aves > Anseriformes > Anatidae > Anas > Anas acuta. Next base: position 109,181,109 of record NC_088979.1, on the reverse strand, counting down.
AATACCTCAAAAAAAATAAAAAGCAATAGTGAATGAAGAACCTCTCTTTAGACTTGGGGTGAATTGTAGGAAACACTTCAGTATTAATTTCCTTGTTGCAGAGGCACAATATTTTAATTCTTTGGTTAACTCTAACATTGTTAGCTTTGTGACACAGAAACCAGATTACAATTTCTCCTCTGTCATAGAGTTTATCATTGTACTAGATACAAGGAATAAAAAATTATATGCTACAGTGAAGGACTGTAATAAATGCGTAAATGCAGTTTTCCTGCCTGTGGGAAAAAGTGCTTGAAATCTATAAAATTAGAGCAGAATTGGCTCTGCCTGGTCATGTGAAAAGAAATCCCACCCTGCCTCTGCTTTATCCTATAAATTGAAAAGGAATGAATACAGACTATAGAAGAAGACAAATGAAATAAGTTGCAGTTCTGAATTAACGTTGTTATTCATTAGCATACTCCATCCGACACTTGTAAGCACTTCTGGTGTTTTTTTATCTCCTAAAAATTTTCCACCCACACTTGGGATGGAGGCAGTGCCTGCATTGAAGTGACCTCCCGACAAAATGTGTGATCAGAAGCCCCTCTTCACCAGAGCTGTGCCTTGCGGAGGCTGTGGAGCACCCTTGAGCGTAGAGGACATGAGACCCAGGCACAGCGGGAAGAGTATTTGATCTCCAGAGGCAGTAACGTGCTTAACATTCGACAGCCCTTGCTTTTTCTGAATATTGTCTTCATGAAAAGTGCTACCCAGTCCTGGCCGCACCTTTGTGATGTAGCCTCCTCTCACCTGTTTTGCAGAGGGCATCTATGATCAAAGGGCACCTGTCAAGAGATTTTTTTTTTTCCTTTGCTTGTCTCTCAGTATCTCCAGGGCCTGATAATTTTGCAGGCTGAGGTTAGCTGTTTTTCTCCCCCCTTACTTGTCTGCACCATGATGGTGTGCTACGCACACCAGGTGGATGCACTGCAGAGTGGCGAGGAGGGGGCACCGGGAACCAACAGCCCCGTGTCTTCCTCCAGTTCGGTGTGTTGCACTCACTGATCGACACAGGCACATCTTTTAGACCACTGTTGTTATTATTATTGCCGTCACTGTTGCTGCTGAAGTGATCCCATGTTCCAGTTTGCATTCTTGCTGTCCGCAGTAATGATTGCAGTGACAAGCACTCTAAATGTCAGCCTGTGCCAAATGCTAAACCCAACGAAGTGACCTTATCTTCAGGTAGGGTTAAGTCCATGGGCAGCCATGAAGCTCAGCATCTGAAATCACTCTGAATAAATCAGCCTGAGATTAGATAGCCTGCTTTTGAGAACTGTACCCTTTACTGCCTCATGTCTCAGGTTTAAGCTGGGTGCTGACATTTAGCTAATGAACGATCAAGAAGAATTTTGGAGCAGGGGAAGAAAACGTAAGTAACAGAGAGGCTTAGGGAACTCAGAGTAGAAATGAAAACCTTTTGGGTCACCGTTGTGGCTGGTGAACAGGACAGCAGTGGCTGTTCAAGACTTGCTGATGGGCTTGTTGTGCTTCCCTTCAAAGGTGCCAACACCAGACAGATTTACGTGGCAGTGAATGGGTCAGCTTTTCTCAACATCATGACTACTGAGACTGTGCATGAGGCAACATGGTCAAGAAACGATCAGAGGTTACTTCAGATAAAAAATAAGAAAATTAAGTATTACACAGACAGTAAAGTCTGCAGGTGTGATGTACTCTCCAATGGGACTCTACAAATACTGAATGTGGTGAAAGAGGACAGCAGCATGTATACAGTGCGTGTTTACCACGAAGATGGAAAACTGAAGGCAGAAGAAAAAACAGAACTCATTGTTCAGGGTGAGTTTTTACTTTCCCCATAGCATTCCCAGCCACAGATGAAAAAGACTTGGTGTTCCCACACCCTCATACAACCTTTTCTGCTCATTGCCCCGTTTCTGTTTCAGGGTGGGCTCCTGTGAGATGTCCCTCTTTGCTCCTCTCTATTACTCCTGTTGATTCCCTCTGGTCCCTTGTTGCTTTCTGGCTCCTCTCTTTGTCAGCCACCTGATCTCTCCATGTGCCCAGGCAGCACTAAAAGCCTGCAGATAGGCAATAGGAGCCCATACTCTTCTTTTTTCTTTTTCTTTTCTTTTTTCTTTTCTATTTTATTTCTTTTTTTTTTTTTTTTTTTTTCCCCCTCAAACACAAGAAATTCCAGCAGTCACATAACATGAGATGCACCGCAATAGGCAAGGATTTGAATCTGCAAGGGGAGACAACTCCTGCATCCCCATCCTCAGACAGCATAATGCAACAAATAAAAGCACCCTTAAGCCCACACCTAGGGAGTTCATCTGCATGGGTTCAAAGCATGAGGGCAGCCTCCAGTTCCGTGCTGTATCTTGTGCTGAGAGATGATAGTGGTAGCAGCCCAAGGTTTCTGAGATGAATAGGAAAGATGGGGATGGGTATTCTGCTCTTCAGTGGCTGCTATCACCTCTTCAGACTGCTAAGCCATAAGGCAAGATTATTTTTGTTGTTGTTGTTGTTTTGCTTTGTTTTGTTTCCTAGCAAGTGGATTGTTTTTGCTCTGTTCTTCCTCAGCCAGCATGCTGACCTTTGCCAACCTCGAGTGTGTGGGCATCAGTGGCACTACTGAAATTATGCCTTCACGAGGCAGCAGCAGCAAAGACAGCTGGAATGGCAGCCTTCTTGTGTAGTTTGAAGGCCCCATGACTAACAAAAAGACTGCTGAGAAGTGAGGGTGTCTCACTACCTCGAAAACCATAATTGCAAACTGTCTGCAGGTTCAGGAAGTTGTTGAGGCCTGAATCTACTTACTCATGCTTTAAGGCACCGAGCTGTCATTGGGGTTACCTGAGTTTAATTTTGGGTTAAGGCAATAAGTTGCAAGTTAGCTGTGTACTGCATCAATTCACCTACTGTGCAGCAGAAAGCTTGCCTTGCCTCTGGTACACAGTTTTGGAAGTAAAATCCTCTAGTAAGTGTTGGGTGAGTCAATTGTCATCCAGTTTATACCTTGTTATTAGTGTTGGAAAATAACTGTTCTATAACAGAAAAAAATATGTTTAGGTGATGACATTATCACCCAACTCCATCACCAGAACCTGGACTCTGGTGTTTCACACCGGGACATTCTGCTGAAAGATAACTTACAGCTTGCAGAAGAGGAGCTTAATGAGGAAAGGGACGCTGCCTTTCCTTCTCAGTGTGAAACTAGACATCATTTGCTATGAGCAGCTCTTAATGGCTTTAAAATTTATGCTCTTCATAGTTTACACTGCCTACAGCTATAGATGAGCCTGGTGTGTAGTTGTTTGCCTCGTTTAAAAGGTAGAAATTGAACTTTTTCCATCTGATGCCCCTGCCAGTTGTCCCTGGTTGAGCAAAAGTCCTGCAAGGCTTTTCTGCTTCAATCAGTGTCACCAGTGACAGAGAATCTGGAACTGAAACATAACTAGTTGCTTGCAGGACAAGGAGAGACAGATATTGGTTCTCTCTGTCATATAGCCTTGTTGAGAGCTAAGAGTGGTCTGTTTTGTTTTGTGATTTCTGTTCTGATGGGTTTTCACGCTGTGGCTGTCATGCAAGCTGAGTGCCTTTGGTGATACATAAAGCACTGTAAGCAGCTGTTTGTTCTGCCTTAGAGGAAATCTCTCCTGATGGGTACAGGCAGATCAGAGCTCACTTAATTTGCACCAAAACACTGAAGCAGGAGCTGCAGAGGGCTGTTTCCAGTCCCCCCCATTCACCTCCTTTTCCTTCTTTCCCTACACTCGCTGAGCTGGCCGTGAGCCAGGCTGGGCCTGGAAGTCATCCAGCCACATTGGTGCAGCTCTGCTTTGCTGAAGCGCTCTCAGATGGCTTCCAGATCTTGGCAGAGCTCCACAACCATGGCTCCTCCCTTCCACCCCCAAATCACTCGAGTAAGCTTTAGCATCCCTTCAGGTTGCACAGTATATGGTTAACTACCTGGAGTTAAAGTGCCCTTACGATGTGAACTATTCTGAAGAGGAACTGGGGATAAAACTCAGGTTTTAAATTGTGGGTAATGCTGCAGTGAAAGTGGGTACAGGAGAAGGTAGAGTGTAGGTGCTCTTGCTGAAATAATCATGTCTTGTTTAAGGAAGAAACACTTTATAGAGTAGTGAGAAGGGAATAGAAGGAGACAAAAAAATCAGAAGTGTGCTAGAACACATGTAGACTAATATACTGCATTTTGGTTATCATTGCTGTGTTGCTTCTGCAGTAGAGGTTTAATTTGCTCTTTATTCTTCTCTGGTCTCATTAGCTGGTGTTACTCCCTCACTGCTTGTTGGTGGCTAATTTATTGTTCTGCTTAATAATGGAGATTTTCAAAAGGAGAAACCTTGTCAGACCTGCCTGTCCCCTCTCTTGTTTTTCAGAGCCCGTCCCTCAGCCAATCATCCACGCTGAATGCATTAATAAAACCACAGCTGTGAAATGTGAAGTGAAGCAGGCGACTAAGAACCAAACATTTACGATGGAAGTGGTTTATGATAAAATTACAAAAAAAAGTAATTTAACAAAGATGGAATTTACTACAACCCATTCTGGGAAGTTCAAATGTACTGTCAAGAATAAAGTCAGCGAAAAAACAACCGAGAAACAAGTCAAGTGCGCAGGTAGAAAATCCATTTTTACTACAATCTGTTGGTTTGACCTAGAGGGCTTGATGTAGTTGCATGTATCTGCAGGATTGTTCCAGGTATCAGAAATATCAATGGTTCCCTGTACCCAATATCATGAGTCTAGAGCCACCGCTGGGTTTTTATTGCATGCAGCAGTCTGCAACAGGCAGAAATCACTCCTCTCGTTTTAATACTTCTTTATTCCTTTAAAACAAGTGGTACTTCCCAAATGATTACCGTGAAAGAGGTGATTTCAGTAAGATAGTATAAAACTACCCAAGCTACTACAACATAAATTAACAGCTTGTTTTGGAAAATGTGGCGTGGGATCTTCTCCATATGTATATGAAGCCATGGCATTGACTTCAGGGGATTTGCTCTTGATTTACATCTTCACGGTGGGAAAATTTGTTGCATGTTCTTTTTTTCCTCTCCATGCCTACAAAGGTGGTGGTTGTCTGCTATCTGTGGGTGTGCTTGTGTGCTCTCACAAGGGGAAAAATAAGCTCATTGGGCTCCCTGCTTGGCCAAAAAAATCAGGAAGGAGGTTTTGGAGAAGTTAGCTGAGCTTTGGGGCCACATGACTCAGATAAGCATGGCTCACATGTACCATGGATTTCCTTACTCATTTGAAGTTTCACCTTCCTCAGACACAGTCACAGCAAGAGAACTGTGGGAAATGTATTTTAAATGGAGAGAATCATGCTGAAAATGATTAGATAGGCAAAAGAAGTTATACCCTTCCCTCCCTGCCTCAGTAAAAGTGTTTTGAGAGTTAAGGTGGACAAGGCATACTTCAGATGGGATTGAGCTCATCTAACTTTATATAAGCATAGCTTTTTGTCAGTTTGCTTGGGCTCAGCCTTATAGTCAACTGGGATAAACAGACCTTGGAAAGGCAAAACACATCTCAGTGCAACACTGGCAGCTGAAGCAGGTGAGATGAACTAAGTCACTGAGCGTGCTTGTTTCTCTCCATTACAGTCCAGGCTGGTGCAGGTCTTCATACTGTAGATAAATGTCTTGACTTCAGCCTTGTGACTCATGCCCTCTGTGTGCATGTCTGGTGTACGTTATGGGTGGTACCAGTAGTGCCTCCTCTTTCGGAGCTTTGTCTCCCAGGGAGCAAAGGAAGGTGCATTTCTGTTGGGTACTTCAGCTCTGTAGCGCTTGTGCGGAGGCACAAACACCAAATGCCAGGAGAGCAGCCCAAACAGGAGGTAGCAAAGGAAGGCAAAATTCCAACAAACCTTATTTGGCCAAAGTAAGGAAGGCTCACATAAATCTTTGTTCACCAATCAAACCAAACCCTTGTTTTGAGGCTGTAGGATATTTGGTTATTTTTTTTTCCATCTTCACTATCTTTTAATTTGCATAGAGCCAAAACTTGAAGCAGAAGTACCAAAATGCTATGCAGCAAGCTGATCTCAGTGTTTCCAGCTCAGTAGGAAGTACATAGAAAAAGTTTATTTCTGTTGGATACTGAGCACTGCCTGGATGCTTGTTGTCCTTAAAAGGGTCCCTTGCAGGAGCAGACTATTTGTATTAATTTAAATAAGAGGAGCTGACACATGAGTGCTCTGGTTTCAATTTGCTGCAAAGAAAGTTTCCAGAGCATTCTCCAACACTGTGTCCTTCACAATGAGGACCAGTAACTTTCTGCTCTGTACAGAGAAAGGGTAAAGGGTGGGTTCTTCCACTGGGGCTGCCTTTATAGTCAATGGGAGAAAAATACAGAATTCTAGGTAGGCATTATGCAAGTTATTTCTTTTTCTCTAACATCCTCTTTCTTTCTCTTAACTAGGCCAGCTGGACTTCTATCTTATCATAAGCATAGCAGGAGGCGCAATATTGTTTGTCTCTTTTGTGATTTTGCTTATTTTCTGCATCAGGAAGAAAAAAACAGAAAGGCTTGAAGATGATGGTAAGTGTTTAAAGGCTTTACGTTACTCTCCAGGCACCTAAAATCTTCAGGCTTCCTACTGGTTGCACCCCCGTGGGCAGGAGCGTGCTGTTTGCCATAGCTTGAGCAAGAGCCCAATTTTCACATGCAGTGAATCTCAGCAGATCAGCTGCTATTGTCGGTCTTGGTTTCCCAGGATGTGCTTGGAACAAAAGGCCTTTTGGTCTCAAACACTTCTGTTTATCTGTGGGAGGAGAATGGCTCCCCTAAATCTCAGCCCAGACCACCTGTCATGAACATCCATGGGGCTAAACATACAATTAGATACTCCGTCAGCAGATTTTTTTTCCCAGTAAATTTATATAGTGTAAAATTAGGATCTTTGAAATCATCAGTCACATTTAGAAAGACTGTACATAGTGGGAAGGGGCAAGAAGGGCTCAGCTTTTCCATGAGTTTCCTCAGGCATCTTCTGGTGCCGGTTCTCTCTACAAAGCAATGTTGTTGGAGGCCTATCAACACTGGAGGCCCAACATGGGGCACTTTATTAAAGACACCATGCTTTCAGAGTGGGCAGAGACTTCATCTGTCCAAAATTCAAGCTTCTTTAAGGCCACAAGAAATATGCTGATGGAGTCATCTCTCAGCATGGACTCAGTGTTGATGGAGAGGTTTCTTTGAATTACAGCTTGTGTGCTGTCCCTATTTTGTGTGGGCAGCGGATACTGAGCTGCCACTCAGGAAGAGTTGGCTTGCCCACCCAGAAGAGGAAGCTGAAGCTATGAGGAGGTCACCCAGCAGCCAGGGGAGCCCCTTGGTGTTGCAGGCTTGTTTTCAAGTCCTGCACCCACATACTGTGTCAGGCTTCCTGTGTGGTCTTCAATAGCAGCAAGTCTCTGCGTGAGTCAGTGCTCAGGCTACAAAATGGTAGAAAAGACTCCTTTGTACACCACAGCAGTCTTTGTCAAGGTGAAGAGGGCAACGTTTGCAAGAAACTCCAGCTGATACCTCAAAGGTGCTTGTGGTCAGGCTGACAGCAGGTCTGAGAATGGCCTTTCCCGTGGCCGAGGGTATGACATTAGTGCTGTAACTCACCATGGCCCTCTCACTTCACCTGGTCACAAAAGACAGGCAGGTGCTTTCCCTGTTCTCTGGGAGAGCTCACAGCAGTGCAACCACAGGATGTCATCTCAAAAGGCTCGGCATAGGCTGTGAGCACGATGCCAGTGTGAGCGTAGCCATCAGAGTGTTATTTTACATTATGGCTGTTCTTGTTTGAGTGGGATAAATTACTCCCTCAACTGTGCGGTGACAGCATCTCCTCAGTTCTTGGGTCTGGATTTAAAAAAAAAAAAAAAATGTCTGGGAGAATGAGAACTAAAATAAGAAGGTGACCAGCCTCTTTGAAACAGTTTGGTGTGTGTTTAAAGACATTTCAGTGTCCCAAGAGGTAAATCCCTCAGTCCCTAAGCTAAGATGACTGACGTTTCAGAAATGACAAGTTAATGATCAGCTGGCATGTATTTAATTCTTCTACATGTTGGGAAATTAATTCTGGCAATTACCAAGTGCCTGGAAATCTTCATGGCAATCCCACACAGACAGTGGCAGGGCAGAGTGCTTTTATGTTGCGTACTGTAAGTGCATCTCAATTTCCATTCAGTGGTCTGTCTTCAGAAGATGACAGAGTAGCTCAGGCTGCGGGTGTCCCTTGGTAGGTGACCAGCACAGAGGGGGCAGAGCTACCTCAAATGTCTCCAGGCACCTTGATCTCAGCTGGGCAACTGAAAAGCATTCAGCTTTGCCTGGGGTGCATGGGTGACAGTGATTTTGTTTGTTCCACTGAAGCAGCAGGACAATCTGTGAGTGACAGCGGCCTTCCAGGTAAGACCAATATCTGGCTTTTTTCTCCCTCGCTGACTTAAATAACAGCATTGCCTTCTGCTCAGACCTGAGTAGGTGCCTGACTGCTGGGGTCTCCTGTCGTTGCAGATGAGGAGAGGACGATGCAGATTCGCAAGGTGGAGACTGAGATGGCCGTGCGGGAGCTCCCTCGTCCGCCGGCCAACCCTACCCCCCGGCAGGTGCGCGTGCAGCAGAGGCCTCTGCCACAGCCCCAGGGGCAGCAGCAAGCCGTGCCTCCGTGGCCCAGGCCGCGGACCCAGCCGCGGACTCCAAACCAACCGAGAGAGAAACCTTGAGCATCTGGCCTCGGAGGGATGGAGCTCTCTCTGCTCCACGACTCGCCAGAAGAAGGAAGTTGGCAGTTGTCAGGGAACCCTCGCGCCCAGGCTTGTTTAATGCTCAGCTATGAAGCACTAGCTTTTGTTGCATAAAATTAGAGAGAACACCAAATAGCTGGAGATGGAGAGACACGGTGGAGGACATTGAAGGGGCCTCATCCCTGGAGCCATGTTAATTCAACTGAGCCTTGACACCTGTGTCTTTCTGTGGTTCACTTGTTTTTACGGCACCTTGTTGTAGTCTTGCTTTTTGGATGGATTATCTCAAGAAGAAGCGAGAGCCCTAGGGACACAACACGGGCTTATGGATCTCACATGGTTCTGTCTCGTAGCTTTCTGTTCTCCTGCCATGCATTAGGACAGCCCTCTGGTTTCACCATCGAATGCATGATCTCCTGGACAGAAAAATAAGTTGTACATAATCAGTCACTTGTCTGATGTTGAAAGAATTGTGTTGTCCAAAGCAGAGAAGAAAACACTGAAGCCTGAAGCATGTATGTGGGAAAAGTAGGGAAGGAGTAAACCCTTTACTTTCTCTACCATATTTAGAACAAGAAATCACATGCTTAAATTGCAGAAAGATTTAGGTTGGATTTTTTTTTCCAACAGACAGACAAACATGGAGACAAATTTCTGGAAGAGTATCGCCAACACTTGGGGTTTCAGAGGATGGATTAGACAACAACCTGCAAGGTACCCTCATCTGCTGAGGGCCAGGGGAACATACTGCATGGCTTCCACAAGGACTGCTTCAGCTGTTTTCTGTGACTTCTTGCTGGCAAATAAAATGAAACTATACTCCCTACGTATATAACCAGGTGCTTGCAGAGAATTGTTGAGAGATCTCTCAAAGGGAGAGGTGTGTATCCAGACTGCAATAACTGCTCCTACATCACTCCAGGTGATGGACAAATGCTGCTCACTCCTCTGGTCCTTGGAAATGTTCATAACTGCCTCTGTTGGACAGCTAAGGAGCAGGGAGAGGACATACCTCAGAGCTATGTCTGAATGGATAAACGAGCCCATTTGGTGTAACCTGCAGCATAGGTGGAGAAAGGGAGAGCTACCAGAGCCACAGAGCATGAACCATCTGGCCAGCATTCTGTTGCAATAGGTAGAACATGTCGTACGTTTTTCAGGGTTGGTTATTCTGCGCGCATCATGGGAGTGAAAACAGCCATCCTTTGTTTCTCCTCAGAAATGTGACTATTTTTATCTTCTGGCATAAGGGCAGAGAAGAAACTTGTCAAAGAGAAGGAGGTATTTGCCTCATCCAGAGCTCAGTCACTTTGCTTGAACTCCAGTCATGGACACAGTGTTGGAAGTGCCACTTGTTCTTGCTTTAGCTTTCTGCAGCTTGTTTTAGGGTTTCTACTTATTTAAAGTTGCATTCAGTAAACATTTCATGGCTAATTTTGTAATACAAGCTATGTCCCTGTAGTGAATGAATAAAGAGAAGAGTGGGTGGTGAGTATTTCAGTTCATACCTGTGCTGCAATTCCAGTATCTGGATGTCACTTTGCTACAGAGGAGACAGGAAAAACGTTTTGGTCGCTGAACCACAGAAACTTGGATGCAGGAGGTGTTGCAGAGATCATCAGGAGGCACTGGTCATCATGTGGGTACCTGCAGCTGGTGGGATTAGGTCAGCGTGGGCGAGCACAGCCACTGTGCCTGCCTGCCTGCCGGGTGCGGCCAGAGCTTTCCTCGTGCCCTCTCCAGAGCGAGCAGCCAGGCTGGGACTGCTGGCCGCACTTGCAGCATGGTGGCAGTGCTGTAGCCACTCTCCTGCCCTGCCACTGACCTCTCTATGAAGTGCCTCGACAGCACATGCCCTCTGCCTGATCCCTGTTGCTGCAATCTGTGCCCTGCTCCTGGCTGCAGCAGCCGCTCCTGGGGTTGGTTTCGGGTCCTTGCTCTCCCCTTCAGCTGAAGAAGCTTTTCTGCTGTTGGTTGCAAACTGGGTCCAACCCCACCCTTGAGGCCAGACTGGGGACCACGCTGTGAACCATGAAACCTCGGTGTCTCAGCTGTGTTGTAAGGCTGAGCACACCCAAAATCTGCCTTTGGTTCCTGTTCCTGGGGGCAGGGCTGCCAGCAGATGCCCACAGTAGCAGGCATGGGTGCACTGGGGAGGTGCACATTTCAACCCACTGGGGTCTCCTCTGGCAAGGGGCTCCAAGCTGAGTTAAAAAAGCTGAATATAGCCATGTTGGGTGGAGTTGTATGAAAATGTGGACACCTTCAGGAAGATGCAGGCAAATGAGTGCAGAATACTAAGTCTGACAGGAGTCTCATCAGGGCAATGCTTATATTTGCTTCTCTCACCTGTTCTTTGGTAGTGACCCTTGCTTTTGTGATATGTTTGTTTCAATGTGCTGCAACAGATTATTTGTACGTACAGGGGATTTATACGTTCCTGAGTTCTGCTTGATGCCTACAAGAAGTCAGCAATTTGTGTGTGTGTGTCATGGAGCATTCAAACCTTAGTGGGGTTTTTTATGCTGTAGAGGATGTTTCAGTTCTGGAAAATGAGCCAACTTTAAGACCTAAGAAACAACAGGAAGTGCTCAGCTCTGATGATACTTGCTGCAACCGTTCCTGGTTCTTCTTTCATAGACAAATCTATCAGTGAGTCACATCAGATGAAGTGTTTCTCTCCATTCCTGCCGTGCGGGATGGGACAAAAGAGGGTTGATGTGCTGAGCTGCACTCTACAAGGACGCTGGCTCGTCCTCCCATTCGAGAGATGCAACATATGCAGGAGGCAGCTTTGGTTGGTGATGGACAGCAAGACCTAGCACTGAAGGAATGGGAGGAAAAGTGCAATGCTATGATCGGAGCAGGGCAGTCAGGCAGTCATCATGCTGTGCTCTGGCAGCTCTCACCTGTTGTATGGTCTGAGTAGACACCCGAAAAGCAGTGGTTTTCTTTTGGGTCTTCTGTACTATTCCTAGGCCACTTGACATCAGCAGCACTTGCTGCCTAAACTTGGGCATTCTGGTGAAACATACAAGACCTGCTTCTAACCTCAGCCAGGCATTAATCAGTCTAGAGGGCTCTTGCTCCTGGAACAGGCAGAGCTGGACCCAGTTAACTTAATTTCTAAAATTAAGTTAAGATCAGCCCCAGCTGGGGCTGTCTTGCCCATCAGCTCCCTTCTCTGTTGTTACAGGCAGGGCATCATCGCCTCAGCTGTGCTGAAACCATGCAGTAGGCTCAAGAAATGCTGATTTTGTCTTTCAAACTGCAGTCCTGCATGGGGCGTGCTGTGGGTGATATGTTGGAGCAGAGCTCAGGTGCTGACCATGCAGCACATGGGCCATCAGGGCTATCACCTTCTGATTCCCAGAGTGACCGACGTTCACCCAGAGGAACCGAGGGGCTGGTTCTGCATTACGAGTGATGATGTCCAGAGGTCTGACTTCAGGCTTGTGAGTAAGATCAGTTCCTAGTAATTGGGAAATCTGTGAAATAACCCTGGTGGGTGATGCTATCTCACTCTATGGGAAGAAAGGTGAGTTCATTGAATGCAGGCACAGGAAGAGGCCCTATGCCAACAAAGTGGCCTCCTCTCCCACTTTCTCCAAGGATGGGAAATCGCCTTGCTGTGTTGGGCCACAGTCACTGATCAGCCATAGCTGGGCTCTGAGCATCTTCTGCCAAGAAGGAAGCCACACTGACATGTCTGCCCTGAAAGCCAGGAATGCGTCAGCATCCCAAATGCCTCCCTTTTGGTTGCTTTGGCTGCTGCCCCTCTTGATCTTCTGCTGGAATTGGGAAGGCACAGAGGGGAGCTGTGTGGAGAGAGGAGCAGGCTCACCAGGAGCTACCTCGTATCAGGATTAGTATGGGCATGCTGCCCTGGGGCTTCCCAGCAAGGATTTGGGCTTCTCTTTCCCTGCAGAGACCTCATCTGAGCTGTGGTCTGGGGCAGGGGCCATGTGTTGCTGCCTCCCACTTCCCCATCCTCAGTGATCAGGACCGGCAGCCTTTCTGTTACCCTCCGTGAAGTTACCCCGAGCCTGCACTACTGAAGTAAGTGTTACTTTCTGTTCTAGCTCTCCCTTCCTACAAAACACCCACACTGGCTGGTTTATTTTTCCTCTTTAAACTGAAACCTTGCACTTGACCTCTGTGCCCCTCATGCCAGACAAGAGAGAGCGGAGAGGACTTGTAGGGCCCTCGAGTGGCTACGGATCCCACTCACCCTGCCTGCCCTGGGAAGCTCATCTCCAGGCTGCTTTGCTATTTTCAGCCTTCACCAGTGCTGCTGGAAACAGCCCTGGCTCAGAAAGGATTGAGGAGAGGAACGGCTCTGTGTGGAGAAGGCGGGCATTGCTGTGTCGAGGTGTGCATGGCTTACACTGACTCTCCAGGGCTCGCAGCAAGGGCAGGACAGTGAGCCCCAACCGCACAGGGGCCGGGGTGCAGAAGTCCTGCTCACCCTGCCCCAGCACACGACACTCATTGGTGTGGGCAAAGAGTGTGTGCATGGACGGAAAGGACGGAAACCAGGGCAGAAAAACACCTCGAGTTGACATTTGGTGCCTGCCCTCTTGGCTGTCAGCAGCACCAGCCCCAACACCGCAATGGCGCTTCATGTGCCTTTGTTTTGGGTGATATTGTTAGATGGTCTCTGTCTCGGTGCCTCTGAAATGCAGGTGCTGAGATAACAGGAAGAGATAAGCCCACAACAGAGGAGCTCTGCGTCCAGCAGCGCTCATTGGCTGCGTTTCCCATGCGCTTTCTCTGCCTACATAATAACAGAAGGAAGGCATTTGGGGTTGCTGCCTGCCCTCCCACACAAATACCTGCTTTCATTTCCAATCCTTCTCGGTGACTTGGGCAGGTAAGCGAGCATGGGGTGACTGTGGGGTAAAATGAACAGCTTGGAAACCAAAACCAAACGGCCTGTGGGCATCCTAAAACTGCGCTTCCGTGCTTACAGCTCCCCAGCTGAGCCCTGGTGAGGCAGAGCGGGCGGTAAGTCTGGTGTGTTAGGACAACTGAGCCCTTGACGAGCCTCCTGCTGATGTGTCATGCCTGGTGGGACAGCCTGGGACCTCTCTGGTTGGCAACCCGAATCAGACAACCCCTTCTTCCTCTGTTAAATGCAAGGTGAGCTTTCCCATCAAGAAAGGGAACGAAATAAAGGGGTGCTGCTTTGCTAATGAGTCTCTTCAATGTAAGGGATCTCATGCTTTTCCTCTGTAAAGTGTGCACCTCACTTGCTTTCACGATGGGCTCTTCCCATGCCTTGGTGGCTCTCCTGGCAGATGCTGCCCTGCGAGAGCAGGGGCAGGTCGTTGGCTTGAGAAGCTGCTGCTTGTGCTCCTGTGGGGGAACATGGGCCTGATTTCTCTTCTTGTCGGAGAAGGGAGCACCTGTGAGGTCTTGGTTTGTTACTGCCATCGCTGTAGCTCTCTGCTCTATGCAGCTTCCACTTTTCTGGAGCTTTTACAGCTGCTAAGCAAGCCACCTGAGGGAGCTGTGTCTCCGAGAATGGCTGCCTGCCTTGGGGCTCTACCCGCGGCTGCTGCAGGGCTCGCACGGTGCAGGCACTGCACAAGCTACATCTCCACTTTTACTTGGCTTCACCGTGATTTCAGTAGCCAGGGCCAGTGCGAGCAAGTGAGAGAATGAGGATGTGGTTCCTAGTGCAGGGGAAATGCCTGTAACTCAAACCTAAGACTCGACCAGCAAAACCTCCAACACCCTTTTGCTGAGCTTATCATATCTGTAGACTCTGTTTTTGTTTCAGCTGTACAAAAAAGAAAAAAAAAAAAAAAAGATTAGCCAAAAGCTAGCCTCTGCAAAAGAGGAACTGAGCAGCACCAAGGCTTAAAAAAAGCACAGTCAGGAAGGAAATGTGTCTGCACAGAAAGTGATTTTTAGGGAGACTTGAGGCCTTGAACTGGGAAATTAAATTCTGCATATTGGAGGAGTTTCTGGGAATCCAAGGACCACAAAAGAAAAGTCTGCTTAACAAGCAAAAAATTAATGAAAATAAAAGGAGCCCCCACTCTCTTTCTATATCATGCCTCTCATCTTAACTAGAAGTTTGGGCGGCACACAGGCAGCCTAATTTCACACTGCTGGGAACAGCAAATACGTCCCAGGTGATTGCTGCCAAAGTACACGCGCTTATCAGGCGCGTTCTTGCCTATCCCACCCCTCTTCCTTGTTGTCCATGTGCCACAGGAATAGCTGGGACACGTTTGAAGGTAAGGGGAGAGGCTGGGTGTACACTTCTCTGAATATCAAATGTCACCTGCAGTGGATGCGGCTATGGCTAGGGTCAGGCCAGCTGCTTGATTGCTCCCAAAAGCTGCTGCTGGGGACATGAGGGCTTGTCCTTTCCCCATCTACCAGCCCTGAAAGTGCCCTGCTCCCTTGTGCCAGCTCTTCCCCATCCCTGAAATGGGCTGCTCAGCTCCCAGCCCTGCTGGTAATTAACCACTTGGTCCTGGTGGGGCTGATGTTTCTGCTGGGCTAGGGCACTGGACTGGCCCGTGGTGGTTGAGAAGGAAGGGAGATCTCTGTTGATGCTGGCAAGACTGCCTCAGGAAAAGTGGCTCAGCTGTGGGAAAACCACCACAGTGCAGCTCCAAAGAGTCACGGGTGCAAGGGGAGGTTGGCAAGGGAGGAGAGGCATTTCACAGTGGCACTGGAGGAAGACGTGCCTCTTTATCTCAAAGCATACGTGCTGGAGAAGAGTAACAACTGTGACAGAGCACCTGAGGCAGATTCAGGCCTGATCTCTTATCTAGAGATGAAAAACTGCTCTGCTGCTGTCGGGCACCAAAGCAGCTGTCTCAACTGATTCAACGTGAGTATGCACGTGGTAGGTGGTGAGAACCCTCTGGAGGCTTTGAAGGATGTGTGCTTCCAAAGCCCTAATTAGAAGTTGTACAGAAGCACAGTGAAAAGGCCTAGGTTGGTCAGGTGAGAACCAAAAGCTCTTCGTCTCCCATGAATAGAAAGAAGGTTCTGTGTCCATTTCAAAACAAAATAAAAACCTGCTGTAGCTGCATGGGATGAAATAAATGAGAATTATTCATTTTGTTCATGGTCTTTAAACATGTTTATGGTCTAAAGTTGCACCAGGGGAGGTTGAGATGGGACATCAGGAAGAGTTTCTTCACAGAGAGGGTGGTCAGTCATTCAACAGGCTGCCCAGGAAGCGGTGGAGTCCCTGTTGCTGGAGGTACTTGAGAGACGTGTGGACGTGGCACTAAAGGATGTGGTTTATTGACGAGCCTAGGTAGGTCACGGTGATGATTGGACTTGGTGATCTTGAAGATCTTTTCCAACCTAGATAATTTCTATGATTTCCTGTGGAAGCTTTTGTGCATGCAATGTGGGATTTTGGCTGGACACAGCCAGCGGTGGCCAAGGCCTCAGGTGGTGAACAACATGGCAAGAAGAAGGGACACAAGATCTGTACCCGTGCTTAAGGGTCAGCTAGCCCATTGCCGCTCAGGGAAGGGATCGCTGCTTGGTCTCACCAGGGGGAGATGAGGATGTGTGGGCCATACAATGATGACAACAGTTTAGGGATGCCTTATTTAAGCACGGTACCTATTAGCCAGGTTCTGGCACACACCTCTAGGTAGGGAAGGCAGCGTACAGCATGGATCTACCATACAGCTCCTGTACAAAGCCTTCTCCTTGGGCCAAGCATGTTGTTCAGTTACCTCCAGAGACAAGAGGTAGAGGCAGTGGGTGCCTGCAGCATCCTGCTCCTTGCTGGTGGGAGCCTGGGGTGCACAACAGCTTGGCGGTGCTGTCATCTAGTGGGACAACAGGAGCATGGTCTGGTCAGGCCCCTGTGCCCTTTTCTCCCTGTGTTTTTTTTTTTTGTTTTTTTTTTTTTTTTTTTTACATCCTGACTGGCGAGCCTAGGAGTGTTGAGGAGCTTTTCCCTAGAAGCAGCAGCAGAAAAGCTGCTAATGGTCCAGGTTTCCTAAACATTTTTTTATTAGGTTTATGTGTCCAAGCTTACGAACTGGGCTGGCCCCTGATGTTCCTCCTCCCCATTAGGTACATTTTGTGTCTGTAAAAGAGACCAGCTCAATGCATAAATCGAATGAAAGCTGTCTCCCATCTGATTTAGTTCTTGTGTTGCGGTCAAGGAAACCTGGGCAGTCAAAGCTAGAGGCTTCCCTTAGGCACTTGATTTTTGTGATTCATATTCAAAACGCAATGTCAGTCATGGCTTTGTGTTCAGCATCCCAGCTACAGGTAGGTTCAAGTTTTGGCTCCTCTTGTAGCTGCTCAGACTTGTTCTGCCACTCACAGAAGAGGAGGCACAGGTCCCTGCTGGAGGCCCTGGGCTTTCCCACAGGGTACACTGAGGTGACTTGTCTTCAGGAAGGAAAAAGCCTTGTGAAAGGAGTGGTATTTGGGAGGCATTCAAGGCTGAGTGGCAGCGGAAGGGCAGAGGTGGGAGTAGGGTCTTGCAGCTCATCTTTCATCTTTTCCCAGCCTCTCCTGGCCTCGTCCTTTAAGTGCCTTGTTCCCCACACAGCGAGGGAATGATGAAAAATCTGACGCTGCTCATTTTGGGGTAAGAGCTGGGACACAAACACAGGTTGGGCAGGGAAATAATAGCAGCCTCCCAAATGAGAAACGTCGGTGGGCTTTTCTTTTTAATGATGCAGGGATTTTTAGCTGCATTTTAAATACTTGGTCTAGGTTGAAATCCTTCATCTTGTTATCTGTGGCACCTATGCACGTGTCAGGGAGGGTGATCTTGGCTGGTTGAGGTATCCCTAAGGAAACAGGGTTATGAAGGTGTGCCTCTGGTGGCCCCCATTTGTGCTGTCCTTCTCTATCCTTCCCCAGCAGCTCCTTATTTATTTATCTTTAAGCAAGCAGATTAACCTGCAGGTTACACCTGCTTAAGTGACATAAGTGATTGGCTTCTGAAGGACTCCTGGCTTAATTTTCATTACTCTCTTCTGCTGCATGAGGCACTCCTGGCCCAGCTGACTACTCCAGCGAGGAGTGGCAACCCCAGCAGCTCAGTGGGTGGTGGGTGGATGGAGCTCCTGGTGGGGCAATGGGGGCTGCAGAGGGCCAGGTAGGAAAGGGGGTTTTCCTTCTGTCCATTTGCTGAGCATGGACATGAGCAAGGGGATGGAAAGGAGGAAGCTGCCTTCTGCTTGGAGCTCGCTGGCGCTGGAGCACAACCCCAAGGGAAACAAAAGCATGGGTTGGGTGGAAGCTCCCAAATCACCACGGTGTGGTACCAAACCAGCCAGGACCAGGCCAGAAGCTTCTGGTGGGGGCCCCGAGGGCAGCACCCACCCCTCTTGCCCTGCCTGGGCCCCCACGGCAGCCAGCATCCGAGGAGAAACCCCAGAAAGGCCAGAAGAGGGCACCTGGAAACAACTGTTTTGTGCACAGCTGTGTCTGCTGTTGGGCTCTTCCCTTTCCTTTTTTTTTTTTTTTTTTTTTTTTGTGCTTTTTTATTTTTTTTTTTCTGTGCTTTTTTTCCTCCTCCTCCCCCCATTTTTCCCTTGCTTTTCTTTGCACAGGCCTGAAGAGCCATTTTCATCTTCCTAGGTACCTGCAGCTTTGTGGCATGGAAGGCGAGCCCGGGACATCTCCCACCAGCCGCCCTCCACCATCCCCACCCAGTTGTCCCACGTCCTCTCCCCACCGTGCCCCCCCAGTGCATGCTGCATCCCTCTTGCATACGTGCCCATGCCTGCGCGGAGCAATGCTCTTGGCTACAAAACGCGCATAGGCAGGCGAGTGCATCATAACCACACAATGAAAGCAGCAATCCTGGCACCAAACCCAGGCCTGATATTTATTTATATTTATTTATTTATTTAATTTTTCCTGAAAAGCGCCCTGAAACATGCAGGCTTCCGTGAAACAGCACCTGCATGCAAACCACAGTGGGGCTGGGAGAAAGGAAAAAAGAAATCACCTCACCCAGCAAGAACGTTAAGCAAAAAGCAGTGCTGGGCTTGGCTGTCTTTCTGAGGTGCTGTGGCATGCTGGCTCTGAAACCCTAAAATTCAGAAAGCTGAAAACGTTGAGCCAGAGATCCTATACATCAGGACTGCAAAATCGAAGCTGTCAGGCTGGGGAAATATGCAGAGGTCAGCTGCAACACCCAGCTGGGTGCGACACTGATCTAATCCAGTGTACAGAGCCCCTGGGGTTCATTCGGAGTGAATTTCGATGAGTGCTGTCCCCACGCAGCATCCACACCACGCTTCTTTCTGGGGGTGCCAGCATCTACGGTCTTTCCCTGTCTCACATGTGCAGACACACACTCTTTTCACCCTCACCCCCTGAACACGAGCTGCTTCCTCCTCACTTCCCATGGGGGCGTGCAGACTCAGGCATGAAATCTCTACCAACAAATGCTTTTTACGTGCTGTGCTGTGCGGCTGGGGTGTATGCTCTCATGTCCTAATTGCATCACTTTCCTGCAACTCCCTCCCTCAGGTGAGCACCCCTCTCTTAGTCAGTGCGTGCACATGATAAACATTTCATGCAGCACAGCCATGCCTGGATAACCCTCACACAGCCCCCAGTTACATGCACATCTCCTCTTTTAGGTACAGAGGCATGAACTTCTCTAGGTGTGTACAGACATCTTTCCCTAAAGGTCCATACAATATCAAGTGTAAATACACGAGTTTTCTTCCTTGCACAGACATGTGAGCGCACACTTACTCTCCTTTCTCCAGAATACACAAGCTCTGTTGATAAGCTGTCCCTGGTCTTTCTGTTCCCCATTGTTTATGATGCTGTTTTCCCAAATTTCTTCTCTCTCTCTCGCTTTTTCAGGCTGCCAGCTGAGCTGCGAGGTGCCACAGACAAACCACGTGAAGTTGTGTTTGTCCAAGGCCTTTTCCTGGGCCAGTGGGTGTCTTGTTCAAATGGGCTTCACGTTTGCTCTCCCTCCTCCACCTCACTTTGAGGGTACCACAGCGTTTTGATGGCACATTTCCTCCCCATGGGATGCTCTCAGCTGTAGGGGCAAGGGCCGGGGCTCTTCCTTGGGGAGGTGCAGCACCTCTTCCATTGCTGTTGCAAGAGCCAAAAAGACTCAACATCCGCTCCTGCAAACGGCTTCCTCTTGCCAGGACATGCAGGGGCACACATCCAGCCTGCCTGGGCTTACTAACTGCCTTGTCCCTGGGCTCGAAGGGCAGGAGCAGCGGGAAGCTGGGTGAGCAATGCAGGCACTTGGGTCAGTTGGGAGGAATTTGGGGGCATCGGCAAAGACCTGCAGCTTTTGGGAGGGCACAGCTTGTGGCAGGGGGTTCCTGTCACTGGAGGGAGAACAGGCTGTGGTGTGGGGCCGGGGACAAGGGGAGGTGGTGAGGGTCTCTACCACCCTTCCTGCCCCATGCTGAGCATCTTGCACCTTGCCGCTGTGCATAGCCCAGGGCCATGAAGGATGTGGCCTTGCTGAGGCTTTTGCAAGAGGTGGAGTACCTGAGGTGTCAGGCTCTGCACCTGGGCAGGGGCTCTGCCCTGGGGAAAGGGTGTTAGCCCCAGCCAGCCTTCAGCTGTGTTCCCAGCTGTGCTTCGCTTTTAAATACAGGCTTCCCACTGCTCACTGTGAATCTGCTCAGGCTGGGGCTGTGGAGAGGTGCAGGGGATGATGCTGAGAGGTATGTGCTGGCTCTGTGGGGTTATCTCAGTGCAGATGTGGCTTCTGGCTTTGTGAACCTCAACCTATCCTGGTGCAGAGGTGATGGGTGGCAAAAAGAGCTGTGCCAAGTGCCTCTCTCTGTGCTGAGCCCCAGCTGCATCCATGTGTGGTTTGGGGCTCTGCTGAAGCAGGGTAAATGGGTGCTGATTTAGTTGGAAGGGTTCCTGTCTCCAAAATATCTTTGTGATGAGGTGTGGGGGGAAGCCCCTTCTTTGCAGGCCCCTCTCTGACCCCACTGGGGGAAGCAAGGCCCATCCCTGTGGTGCCCCCAGAGGCTGGCATTTTTGCCTTGTGGGTGATGCTAGTGACAGGTATTTGGATGAAATACATTCAGAAACATAGCAGTGGGAAGCTGGGCTCCACTGGTTTCTCCCTGCAGTGCTGTGCTTGATACTGAACCCATTTTCTTCCCCTGCTGGTCTCAGTCTCCTGGTTCTCTTGCTGGGCTTAAAGCTCTGAACCAGTCATGCCCCCCATCTCTGTTGCCCTGTTTGCCTCTTGCATGGGGTTTCTAGACAAGCCAGAGGCAGGAGCCACATGTCCCTTGTGTGCAGTACAGCACTGGCCCCAGCTCCTGGTGGGCTTGCTGAGGTGGAGACCTCTGGGAGTACACAAAGAGCAGCGTTAGTGGGAAAAGCGGTGCAGGCCCGTCGGAAACACGTGAGCATGGATGGAGCCAGCTGTCCTGCGTGGGAAGGAGGGCGGCTGGCCCAGAGGGTGCGGGGGAGAAAGAAAAGCCTGACCTGGAGCGAGCTGCTCTTCTCCATGGCCAGGAAGATGAGCGGCTGGGGCTGGACGTGGGTGCATGGCACAGGGCCACGTGCTGAGGAGCGAGCTCTAAGGACACTGAGAGAGCCGCGGATGTCAGCTCCTGCGAAAAGGCTGTTGGATACCTTGTGGCCTGGGGAGGCTGACAGCGTGGTGTGTTTCTGCTTGTCATCATTAGCAGGGGCTTTACACAGGCCTGCTGTCACCTGGGGCTTTGTCCTCTCAGGGAAAGGCACAGGACCCCTGCCCATGGCCTGATGTGCAGCTCCGTGCTTTGCTTCTGGGCTGGCTCTGTGCCATGGATAAACATCCAGGGTATTTAAGGAGAGAAAACCTGCTCTGTATGGCCCCTTGCATCCTGAGCTGGCAATTCAGGTGGCAAAGGTCATCCCAAACACCATATATGTGCTGGGGTCTGGGCTGGATGTGGCTGTGGAGGCTGTGACAACCGTGTGTTGAGCAGAGGAACTTGGTGGTGCCTACAGGGAGGCCACGGCTCTTTATTCTTCTCTTTGAGAAATCCAGCTAGGCTCTGTGTTCAGGAATAATCTGAATTTATATGCTGACAGCTCTCCCTCAAAGCCGCAGCAGTGGTATGGGACTCAAAGCAAAGAGTGAGGCAGCCTCCTCTTTGTGTACGGTGAGCCAAAATGGTCCGATTTTTCCTCAGAAGCTTCTGGGTGACCAGCCATGTTAACACAGCTGCAGCTGTGTCTCTGCAGGGGTGTTGTTTTCCAAGCTGAAACCCAGAACAATCTCCTCAAAGACAAGCTGAGGAAAAAAGTGACTATGCTGGGAGGAGCAGCGTTGTTACTTGAGTGATGGGTTGGCTCTGAACAATTCTCTCCAAACTGGAGAATCACCTAATTTAGGTGGGAAGGGACTCCTTGGAGGCCACCTAGTCCAAGCCCCAGGGAGCCCCCAGATGAAGGAGGAAGACAGCAAGGCATCTTTGTGTTGCTGAGGAGACAAAGTCTGGAAATAACGCTCCCCCAGACCTCCCAGGTTTGCATGAGTTTGCAACTGTGCTTCCTGCTACTGGTTGGTCTGGGCGTATGAGGAGAACAAACGTTGGACGCTGTTTTGTGCTTCGGTCAGGTCGTGCTGCAGCCAGGAGGAGCAATGGCCCATAATGGAGAACATATGGGCTCGCACAAAAACACCCTCGCTTCCCTGCCTGTAAGATGGAAATAATAACTCAGTGCCTTAACGAAGAGTTGCAGGGCTCGCTTAAATAATTAAGACCTCATCTGGAGGAGGTGGCTGGAGGGCATTGTGATTTTGATGGCAGGAGCGTGGCCGGTATGCCTCCTGCCCTCACACCCCCACGAGAAGGTGATGCTGCCATGCCATGGGGACATGGTGGCCCTCTACAGTCCTTGTGGTGGCTGTACACGGTGTGAGATCAGCCCCATGTGGGGTGTTGGGTGGTTTCACTGGTCCTGTAGCTGTCTGGGTCTGTTCCTCGCTGCTGCTGTAGAGAACCAGCTCCCTCCCCTCTGACTGTCCTTGCACACGCGTGCTCTACATCAAACATTGGTTGTCTCAGAGCAGGGGCAATAAAAAAGTCCCCACGGATATGAACGTTTCCCAAGATAGCAACATCAGGGGACTACTTATTTATTTTTTTCCTCCTCCACCTCCAATTTTTTTTTTTTTTTTTAGGTTTTTAAACTGAAACTTTTTATTCTGCCTTCAGGGAAAGCATTACTTATCTTTCTTAGAGCTGTGTTTAAAAGAAAAAAAAAATATCATTTTCCCTTTCCATGCTGACCTTTCTGGGGCAGAGAAGAACGGCCTTTGGTGAAGAGAGTTGGGTAAGGCTCCCAACTCCTCCTCTCTGTCCTCCTCCAGGGCACCTTGTCCTCGCTTTTCCATCCCTCGCTCTTGGCATTGGTTCCTGGAGGAAGGGAGGCCAGCTCTGCTCCGTCTCCTGATTGATGGCTCTGCTCCTCCCCACATTGTTTCATATGTTCTTGGCCTCTCTTCTCCTGCTGAGCCTGACACAGCGATGAGATGAGGTCAATGCTCAGGATGTTTCAAGAGCCGAAGCCTGGGCTCTGTAACACGTGAGGTCCTCTCTGGTCCCCTGGGGTTGTGTGGGGTCCTTCTGCTGCCCGAAGCTGGGTGGCTGGGCTGCACAAACTCATGGTGGTTTTGTTTGGTCAGGGTGAGACTGCCTCCAAGCATTTTGCCACGTCCTGAAAGCCTGTAAGAGTGAGCTGCTTCTGAAAGCACCAAATGAAGTGTTTATGAGAAGAAATTGCTCCTGAGAGCCTGGCTGCCACCATATGGACAGGGAAACCAAATGGCTGGGAGACATCATGGGACCACTGTGCCAAAAAGGGTCCCTTGCAGCCCTCCCTGGTGCTGGGACTGTGCTGGCACCTCTGCCAGTCCAGGCCCTCATCCTGGCAACCCTGTGCAATAACTGGTTGAAGTCTGTCAAAGCTGAGAGGCACTGAGCAAAGCAACTCGCCAGTAAATGAAGTGGCTTTTTTCCAGGGAAATTTTTGCTCAGCAGAAACTATGTGGTTGCATCTGATATGGAGTCTGTAAGTGGCCATTAGCTTGTTGTGGATGAGAACAACATAATTGAATTTAAGGGAAAGGTTTAAGAGGAAATAAACTTTTCCTTTTGTGTCGAGTTTCCTGCACCACCACCACCCCATCTCTTTTATTTTTTTCCTCCAGCTGATAGCTGCAAATGTCAATAGGTTGCAGTTAATATGCAGAGATAAAAATAAGAACAAAGGGAGGAGAAATGAGGAGGAAAACTAGGGATGTCCATCTTCACTAGAGCTGGGCGTATGTAGCAATAAACGTTCACAAAATGTGCTTCTGAATAAAACATGCAGACTGTCTTCCTTAGCGATTGTGACCCATTTCATTCCCAAACACTGCTGAAAAAAATTTTCTGCCTACAAAGATGTTCACGAAAGCAAGCCATCTTTTAGAGTAATGTGAATAAACGTAATTGAGCGCCCGCACTGGCGTTATTCTCAAAGCCATTTTGAAGAGCTCTATTGGTTGCGTGATAGGCTCGTGGAACAATTCGGCATGATTGCAAATAACTTGCAGCTAGAAGAGGCTGTGTCTCCTGAGTGTGAAGCATGGCCTCTGGCTGGAAGCAGTGCAGTGTGACTTACATGACCAGTGGCATAAAGAAAGGGGGGGGGGGAGGCTGAGGGGTGGGATGTTTTCTGAGACGGGGTCCCAGGGAAGCCGTATGTTAAAACGCCTTCTTGCAAGGTACTTGTCAGACTCACCTGAGGGGCAGCCCTGTTTGCAAGGAGACAAGCTGCTTGTTGATAATTCAGGGCTGGGTAATGGGGCTGTGTCTGTCCGAGGATTTATCTGCAGCGAGCAATTTGATCAGCTTTAATCAAATGTGACAGCAACGTGAAGTGCAAAGATTTGGTCAATCGGTTTGAATTAATCCCCCCCGTGCCTCCATCAATGTCACCGAACCAGGGATCAGGGCATGCCCGTGTTGCTTCCTCGCTCAGCCCATGGCCATGGGACATTGATCCCCAGTTCCCGCACTCCTCTTCCTCAGCCCTTCTGGCCTGGGCTCTCCGAGGTGGGGATGGAAAGGAGCTGTTGCTTTGCACAGTGTCTGTTCACCTCTGGCTGTTTCAAAGTCCTCCCCAGTGGGTTTTTCACTTTCTTTTCCCTGTTGTAGCAGCAAGTTGCGTTTCATGCGCCCCGAACGCTGGGGCTTTCCCGGCGTCTCCCGGATGGCTATTGCACATTAAGCTGTAATTGCACCGTCAGGGAGTTTTCCTTTCTGATGCTCTGCCAAAACGTTCCCTTTGAAAAAAAAATTATATCTATAGAGGTTAGCCTGGGCAGGAAATAATCCAGACAAATGCATGCTACCCGATCTTCAGGCCAATTAATCCAAAACAGATACTCGGGGAGAGGGTGATAGGGGAAACGCCGAATGGGGTCTGCGGGGAGCGGGCAGCAATTTGGACACGCTGTAAGCTTGCAGTGCAGATGCTGGCAGCGGTGCTTAGTGCTTGTGGGCTATGGGGAGGGCAGGAGAGGGCTCTGCTCGCTATAGCGAGTGGGAGGTGATGCCTGTGTGCAGCACCACCACTGCTCTGTGCTCCTCGGGCATCCCCGGCTGCCTGTGGGTTGTGTCTGGAGGCAGTGGCTCACAAAGCTGCTGGACTGGGGTAATGTTGTGGTGGAAATAACCCACGGGTGATGTGTAGGAGAGCTTTCCCTGTTCCTGGCTTCCCCCTGGCCAGGAAAGTGTTTTCCATGCAGTTCAGGATGCGCCAAAGGGCGACCCTGCACAGGGGCCAGGTCTTGGTAAAAGCAGAGAGCATCCATGGAAAATTAAGAACAAATGGCAAAACAAAGAGGGGAAAAATGCCTTTTTTCACTTTCTTGATTCCATTTGTGAGGATTGGAGATTTTGGCTTGGAAAGGAATGAAAAATTGTTCTGAAAGCTTCATTTTGAAAATACTGAACTGAAGCCTGTTGGCTGCCTGAAGAGTTGGTTGGTCGCTCGTTGCGTTTTTTTTTATTTATTTATTTTCACATGAAGAGTTGTGCAGGCTGTGCCATCCCCCTGAAGGCTTTGGTGCCATCAGATCTGGATCGATGAGGGGAAAGGCACTACCAGTCACGGCATCATGCAGTCCCCAGTAGGAATGGGGAGACATTGTGGAGGCATGGCTTTCTGCAAGCAGCGCAATGAAATCTCTGATAAGATTAGTAGTAATCTGATGAACATTAACCAAAGGGGTGGAGGGGGATGGGATGCGACTAGGAAAAGTTTGATAGAGAGGTCTAATAGCAGGAAGAAGATTTACTGTGAAATAATGAATGCTTTTGCACTACAAATTGATTTGGAAGAAAGAAAAAAGAGGAGTCAATCATTCTCTCAGGCATTCTCTCTCACTGCTGTTTAATTTGTAGTTGTAATGGAAATAATATCTATAAACTCTCACTCAGTAGCTCTTCTTCCCTTCCTGACCCTACCCAGGAGGGAAAAAAAAAAAAAATAAGCCTCGAAGCATCAGAAAACCTTGAATGAAATCTTTAAACAAAAAAGTTACCTTCAGGAAGGGGTAGCATGAAATATTTTTTGTATAGATTTTAGTCCTGTTAGCTGTGCTATTTAAAAATGAATTGGATGCAGCAGGGAGATCAGCAAGAGCTGTTGTTAATAGCCTCTCTCTTTTCAAGACACATCTTAAAAAACCCAAGCACGCTCCCTTTGTGGGATGTACAGCTGGAGTGATAGGAGCTGCTATCCAAATCTGAGCAGTGTGAAAGGTGGGTCGGGTGTCCAAGCTGCGGGAGGGGAGCTGTCAGCAGAGCCGGCAGTAGCCGAGCTCTAGAGGAAAGAAGCCTGAGACAGCAAGAGGGAAATCTGCCCTTCACATCCCTCCTGCATTTTGGGGAGCAGGCCTTGCCTCCGCCTGCACCCCCGAGCCTTTGTGCTGCACCCTCCAGGCTGCTCTGAGTCTTCCTCCTTCAGGCTGTGCTCACTCTTCCAGTCCAGGTCTCTGCAGAAGGAGGTTCCTTCTGGAAAATGAGAAGAAATGATGGTCAGTGACTGGGAGGAAAGCAGGGACATTCTTAGCAGCCTTTTGGCCAAAAGCTGAGAGAATGAAAGGTGGAAATTAGGTGGGGAAGTAACTTCTGCTACAAACAGCTCTCTCAGCTCATGCTAGCAGTGCTGGCTTTCTTTTGACGACATTTTGATTGCTTTAAAGTCACGTGCTGTGCCTGCTGGGTACTTTTTTCCACGGCTAAGCTTGCAACGTGAGCAGCTGAGCAAGGCTGCACAGCCTGCAGGAGCGGCTGATCTCCCAACACAGCAACAGGTCCCATTAAATGGACCATGGGCCATGCAAGATGCATGGCCTGACCCTGCACGGCCTGGAGGGGGGCAGGAGCCCCTCTGCTGCAGCTCCTCAGTGCCTGTTAGAGGTGCAGAGCCAGGTGCTGAAGGGTCCAGCGGGACAGGGGGACGGTGCCCTCCCCTAGGGCTTTAGGAGCCCTGCAGCGAGTAGTGGGGCTGGGGGACAGGGCCCTTTCCTGGACCTTTCAGGGAGAATGGGGTGAGCCAAAAAGCTGGGAGCATGTGGGCTATTCTGCTCTCCGGGCAGCAGACGTGATGTCCTTAGCCGCTTCTGGCTGGCAGCAGCGCTTCAAAGGCCTGCAGAACAAAGCTCCTGTTTTCCTTCTGTTTCACCTTAAAGGCAAGAATAAAGCAGGTCTTCCCCAGGGACTAGAGGAAACCATAGGAAAGTGTGCCAAGGGGAACATATGCCTCCTGTGGGATGTGAGGCAGGATTTCCACTGACACCGCTCATGGCACACCAGCAAAGCAGAGGTGTATGGGCTGGGGACCTCCGGTGAGGCAGGGATTTGGGGGCTGCCAGGGGGTGCTGCCAGGGTCGTGCCAAGTGAGGTGGGAGCACACTCTCCCTGTGGGCAGCGGGCTGGGCAGTGAGCTGTGCACTTGCTGCTGGTGCTTAGTATTTATTAATGGCTTGGAAAAGTGGGGGAAGCAGCGAAGCAGCAAGGTTTGCAGATGGCATGAAATTATTTAGGTGAGAGAAGGTGCCCGGCGGGACTTACCCGCGGCAGGTGAGTGGGCAGGCGAAGCTTGCTGTTGACAAACACAGTGCAGAAGGATGCCTCTGTGCCTTGCCAGCCTCTCAATTTACCGTGGCCGGCCGGGTGATGGCAGGGGGAGGCTAGGTGTCACTGCACACAGCTCAGTGGAAACATCTGCTCAGTCTAGAGCAGCCATCTCAAGAGGGAGTAAAATGGCTGGCTGCATAAAGAGAAGGATTTAAAAAAAAAAAAAGACGAAAATGCCACCTCTCTGCTGTCTGAGCAAAGTGGTTGATTTATGGACTGGGGCAATCTTCTATTGCACGAGTAATGCAGGTGAAAAATGGGAGCCAAAAGTAGGCAAAGAAAATGATGGATGCAGAGAGATGGAAAATAGTGACTGTGTCTTGCTCCCACTTGTATAAGGAGGGTTGCGGTGAGGTGTCTGAAAAATAAAGACAACTCAGTTTCTAGAATAACAGAATGGTTTGGGTTGGAAGAGACCTTAAAGACCACTCAGTTCCAACCCCCTGCCATGGGCAGGGACACCTCCCACCAGACCAAGCTGCCCAAAGCCCCATCCAGCCTGGCCTTGAGCACCTCCAGGGATGGGGCATCCACAGCTTCTCTGGGCAGCCTGTGCCAGGGCCTCACCTCCCTCACACTAAAGAATTTCTTCCAAAAATCTAATCTAAATCTAAACCTCCCCTCTTTTAGTTTAAAGCCATTGCTCCTTGTTCTCTCCTGCAGCAGGGGTGCTGGCACCTCTGCCCCGTGCAAAGGCTGGGTCTTGCTTAAATTACTCGAGCAAGACAAGCCTTTGCCTCTGATACGGTGAGGAAATGTGACCTAGTTAAGCCCAGCCAGTTTTGAGTGTGATGAAATGGAAGCGACTTCTGTGTTGCCGAACTCTGCCACCAGAAGCAGGGCATTAGCTGCACAGCCTGCCCAACAGCCACCCAGCGAGGTGTCTGTAGGCATCCCACCCCTCCTCATCCTCATCCCCAGTGCTGCTGCTGCCAGATGGGCAGTGGGCACCCCTCTCCCAAGCAGCCCTGGCCATCCCGCGCCGTGCATTGCACTGCTGCGTGAAATCCAATTAAAGGGTGAAATGAATTTCGGAGTCGCTGCGAGGGGACGGGAAATGCCCATGCACAGAGGAGCAGCAAGGAGACGGCTGTGGCCTCGTTTTTAAGCCCAGCCGGACTGAAAAGCTGCTGCCGTGGCTGCAAGGGAACTATAAACGTACCATGCAATAACGTTACTGCTTTGATGGATGCTGTAAAGGCTCTGAATGCTTTTCTTTCTCTCTCTCTCTCTCTCTCTCTCTTTTTTTTTTTTTTTTTTTTTTTTGTTATACTACGGCCTTGTACCTTGCAGCCTCCCTCGCTGTAAGATGCCAGCTTCATTTGTAACTCAGCTCCTGCCCTCTCCTCTCTCTGTATCTTTTTCTTAATGGTCACAGAATTTATTTTGCCACCCCTTTCCTTGAGGACAAAAAGAAGTGCTCTAGTATTTCAGGAAACAAAGCATTTCTCCTCTCCTCTTGCTGCTCCCAGCGCAGGTTTATGCCTCTCTGAAGCAGAGATGACTAGCAAGGAGCTTCAGCATGGGCTGCAAAGCGCGTGGAGCATTTCTCTTGGGGGACTGCCCTTGAGGGACCGTACAGGCCTGTGGAGGAGAGCCTCTCCTCAGGCCTGTGGAAGAGAAACTTCGAAGTGCTGAAAGCTATCAGTTCTGTCATTTCCCCCCTCGGAAAGTCCCCCTTTCCTGCCCCCCTTCCTGGTGTGTGCTCAGGCTGCGGGGCCAGGTGGGGATGGAGGCCAGCAGCACATGGGGCCAGGCAGCCATTAGGTTCAGGGGAGAAAAGATCCCCAAGGGCCGGGAAGGCTGCAGGCGCAGGGCCTGGCTGCAGGAGTTCCTGTGCTGTGGGCTGCCAGGAGCTGGAGGGTCCTCAGGGGAAAGTCACACAACACTTCTCCTGGCTTTTCTGTGCTTTTCTCTTAAATGTCTGCTCTGGGCCGCTGCTAGCAGCAGCGTCCCAAGCTGGATGCCCAATGGGCCTGGTGAAGGGCAGTCATTCTTGCGCCCTGCTCTCTGCTGGTTTTTGGATTTCATTCACCCTCCTCCTTCTGCCTCTCTGGTTGTTTCCCTGCAAGGATGACTTCTCCTCTCTCCTGTTCTGCTCTAGCCTGCTTGTGCCTTATAGGATTCGTTGCAGTGTTCAGCCCGGGCTTGGCTCCGGCTGAGGGTGACTCATTCTCCGTGCCTTGCCTTGCTCCCACCTCCCGGCTCTCTCTTGGACATCTGCTCTGTGCTGCCTAACTCTAACGTAGCCTGCCTGAAAATGAAGCCCTGCTCTGTCTCCCTTTACAGTAAGAACCTGACTTCCCTGGAGGGCTGGGGTCTCTCCAAGGGCACGGCAGGCTCCCCAGTGGTGAGCACCAACAGCAAGGCTTCGGGACGGTCCCTTCCATCTTCTTCCTCCTCCTGTCCCCAGCCTAAGATTTAGCTGGTCAGCGAGGGCGTGCAGTCTAACAGAAGCGGAAGGTTGAGTTTCTGGCCAGTATCATCTGACCAGACAAAAACCTTGATGAATGTGTTTTTTTTTTTCCCCTCCTTTACTAAAACGAATTCAGGCGAGACCAATGTTTCCTTCTTGGTGAGGGATTTCTGAGGTTCTGACTCCATGGAAAGTTTGACGGGCTTGGGTGAGCGGCCAATTTTTGAAGACAGCATTTGTTGAGGGTTTGCTCAGTGCCTGGAATATAAAACCGAAATAAACATATACATTCAGTAGCTCTGCTGAGAGTTCAGGGCTTGGTGTGTGTACTGTCCAAACATGCAGGAAGGATTCTGCTGCTGCAAACCCAAGCTAACCAGTCAAATTAAACACAAAGGTATGCACTTAAGAAACACCCGTGCAGATCTGCAGTTGAATAACATCCGTGCTGTGAAGGGACAAATCCCAGGCACGTTTCTGAGTGAAGATTTCCACAGCTTCTATATCTCGGTAATAGTAAGTCTTTCTGTAGGTGCTCCTCATCTTGAAGTGTCTCCAAATGCTTTGTGCATGTGCATATGAAGGTGGTGGTGGGCTCTGGGGTGGGATGTGGCATCCATTCTGCATGACCTACTGTGTCCTTGGGCTCATTCTCCCCCACACAGAGCCCCCCAGTACAAACACAGTGCTCTTAGCTCCCTCTGAATTCCTCTTCCAGCCTCCTCCCCCTGCATTTCTCTGGACTTTCTCCACATCCCTCCTTGCATCCCTTGCTCCCATGCTCACCCTTGTGCCTAGAGCCCCCTCCCCAGTACTGCTGCACATACACTGCTCCTCTTCCTAGGCAGCCCTCTGCAAATCCTACTCCCTCTTCCTCCCTCTCCTCCCGGATCCTCTGTGCTTGAGCTTGCACCTTCCAGTGGAATTTGCATGCCCTGCCTGTTTCAGCTTGTAAGCCACCTGGGACAGCAAAGATGTTTTATCTGCAGTGACAAATTGCTGCGTGAAGTTACAGTGCTACTTGAAAAGAACAACCTCCCTAACAACGTCGCAGCCTGATGGCCATGATATACCTGGGAAAAGGTTAAAGAAAACAAAGGTGAGTGCTGATATATTGAGGGCTGAAACTAAAGAAATGTACTGAAAGCTTTCTTTATCTCATGCTTTGCACTTGGCCCTTCTAAGATCACCTGTCAATTCCCAGCATCCCATTTTAGGCAGACGAAGAATAAACTGTGTGCCTCAGGGGTGGCTGGGCCATACTAATTTTAACAGCCACCCAGCAAACCCCCACAGATTCCTAGCTTCAGATTATACTGATTGTATGGTTTAAGTAGTCTAAAACCAGGACTCTAATGCCATGTGCCTAACCTCACTCATCAGGCCATACCATCTAATCTTCTGCCATACCCATTCACCTTATTTTTTGCTTCTGGACTAGGCTTCTTTGGAATTTCACATGTCTTTACAACTGCATGTAATGGCAGGCAGTTGGCAAGTAAGCTGCCTTGAGCTTCTGTTCATCCTCCTCTTGGATCTCACAGTTCACAGATTTCCACCCTTGTCCATGCCTTTGTCCCAAGCTCCATCTCTAGCTTGGTGGCTCCTCAACATGGAGAGCTTGGTATGCTCGTGGAGTAGGGAGTGATCTCTCTGTACCCTGAGCAGGAGGAGAGCTGGTCACAGTGCAGAGGGAGACTCAGAGCCTTTGGCCCATTCCCCACAGACAGGGTGGATAGTGTGAGTCACGCTGCACGTGTCTGATAGAAACAGGCTTGGGGCTCGGCTCACTGATTTCTGTGATGAAACAGTCCAGAAAGCAGCCAGGAGACAGTACTAGGCCTTTGCCATTCTTTCTGTGGTCAGCAATATGAGGCAAACCTGGCAGCTGAAAGGCAATCGAACACCAGCTGTATGAAACCTTAGGTTGTTAACGAGATAAGCATCTCTTATGAAGATGATGGAAAGTAGGATGGAAAGGATCTTCTGTGTTATATTGCCCAGTCCCCTGCTGTTTGAGGTGTAGGGGTGGTACCTGTAGGGAACTGCCCCAGCTTTGCATTAAAACAAGCTGGGATTTTGTCCTGATAAAACCTCCTGGAAGGCAATCCCAGAAAAGCGCTTCTTGGAGAGTCAGGACCTTCTTCTCAGTTCCAGCTGAAATGTTTTCCTGGCAAATTTATACTCATTTTGCCAGCACTGCCCTTTCACTCAAACAGTTCTTCTCTCTTCCTGGTGCTTCCCTCCAGGGTATTTATAAGCAAAAAATATATCCCAGCCTGCATTTTGCTAGACTCAAGAAACCAAGCTCATTTACTCTCTTCTTGTAGAAGAAAGGTCTCTCCTTCCCTGGTCATCCTGAGAGAGAGAGGCCAAAAAAAGGCAATTTTAAATTAATTCATCTTTTAAATGGATGTACAGTATTCTGTACTTTTTTGATGGCGTTAAAATCTTCCTAGTCCTATTAGAAATCCCTCATCTGATGTGTCTTAGGTTCACATTTGTCTTTCTCACATCTGCATGATGTTGCTAGCTTGCAGTCATTTGATCGGCTAGTGCACTCAGGTCTTTCTCCTCCTCTGTCACTTCCAACTGATGAGCTCCCAGCTGGTAGCAGAAATTCTCGTTATTACTCCCTCAGGGCACGACCTCGCATTTTGTACTATTAAATTTGATTCCATCTCTATTGCTTCTGTCCCTTTTTCGTAAGAAAACTGCTCTGATTAGTCACCGTATAATGCCTTAGAGACCTAAAGACATATTCACTACATTTTTATTTTTAGAAACCGTTTGCTGTTTCAGTATTTTCATTCAGTGAATGATGCTGATGTCTCTCTGTATTACCACATCTTTCTAACAGGAACTCCAGACTGATGTGGAGAAGGGTAGTGGAAAATTGCCTCGCGGATGAAATACACGGCAAAAACAGGTATATTTCCAAATTGTTTCAAGGAAATAATTCTTTAAGTTGGTTGTCATTCTGTTGCATAAAATGATCAGACACGGTGTCCAATCAGCTGAGAAGTGCAGGTGTGGAGATGTTCTGTTTTACCTATTTTTTCTGAAGCAATCCACCTTTGCTGTGTCTGAATTTACGGCGTCTCGCTGTCAGAGCACATATCTCGTCTTCAGCACTGTCACAATGATGGCTTCCAGCACTTTTGGTTTGTAACCACCAAAACTATTTTTATGATGTTCAAAGTACTTCAGAAACAACTGTCTTTATTGCTTAATTATTATGCTCAATTACCACGGCAGTGGGCAGCTTATGAAGATCTGCGATGGTGATGAGAATTCATTTATTCTGACCTCCAACTCTCAGCTACAAATAATTGCTTTACCCAGAGAAGGCCTGATGCAATGCAAAAAAACCTCCCTTCACCTAGGATGCCATAGCAGCCCTGAAGAGCCTCTGAGGCTGCGCGTTGCCCACTGGAGAGAGTCCAGGACCGACAGTCCTGGGGTGCTCTGGCTGCACTGTGTGCTGCAGGCAGGCTTTGGGTAGCCACAGAGAGACAGAGAGCTTGGTTTTGAGAGCATGCTTTGGAAGGAGACATCTTTGGAGAACCGTGCTAAAGGAAATTGCCACCGCGAGAGCTGTTTTACGGACAAATGTATTGCAGGAAACAGATGGGGGGATGTACACAACAGTACTGCAGAATTTTATTTCCCATGTCTGGATTGCTAGGTGTTTCACAGGGCCGTCAGCTCTTTACTGGACTACTCCTTTGTAGCTGTCTGAGCAGCATCTAAAAGCAATGGGCCTTCCCTCCCAGGGGGATGTCTGCAAGTGAGTATTGAGGTTACTTGGGCTGCTTGTGAACCAGACAAAGCCACTGTGTGCAGGGAGCCACAGTGGTGCTGTGGTGTTAAAATCAAAGGCGGCTTCTACTTGTTCTCACTCCTGCAAATGGGGCACATCCCAGAGGCACAGGGCAATGTGCTATAGTGGTCTTCAGAGGGGTGAAACTTGGTGGCCAGGAAAGAAGTTTCCACACTGCCTCCCGTGTGTGCACTGAGGGTGCCCTGTGTGTTGGGGTGCCTGTGGGGAGATGCATCTCTGTGCCCTGCTGCCCTCAGTCAAAGTGGCAGAAGGACAGGATCTCTGTGCACCCTTTCAAGATATAAGTACCTTTTTATTATTTTTTTTTCTATTTTTTTTGGCAAAAACTGTTTCCTGCCTTGTCCAAGCCTGTTAATGAGGTGCCTGTGACACCTGACAGGGCCTGCCTATGGAGACGTGGAAGAAGGAAGAAAACAGCAGAGGGAGAGGGAAGGCAAAGCATCGTTTTGGAAGCACGAGAACTTCTGAAACATTAATCTGGTGGATAACTCCCTGCCAGCTGAATTTCACTAAACCACTGATCTGAATCATGTCACAGATGGTATCGTCTTCCAAAGTGTTAGCAAAACACAGGGCTCAACCTTCAGTGGCCGTGCATCGCTATTTCTGATCCAGCACAACACGCCTGTAAAAGACAGAGCTTGTAATAACTGCAGCTCAGGAAAAAAAAAAAAAAAAAGGAAAATAATAACAGTTTGAGATCTGAATAGCTGGCTTGCAGAAGGAGAATTGCCCATTTTGCTCAGTGCAGCAGTGAAGATGGGCTCATAGGAAAAAGAGCAGCACAAGCTCTGCTAGACTGTGAGATCCGCTTTGATGCCCTTTAATAAGTGTAAAATCCCAACTGGCATTTCTAAGTGGAAGGCAAAGGTGTTAGGCTTGGTGAAATAGGACCAGTCATGACACAGGCAGAAAGAGAGGAGGAAGAGATTGCCTGTCAGCTGGGAGCCTCCATTCCTGTTATTTCACAACTGCAGGAAGAATTTAGGTTTGAAACGTTGTTTTAAATATTAAAACCCGTGCTACCTGCTGTGGAGATGGATAAATGGTCATGCTCCTGAGCTTTTGTGATCTGATAACAGAAGCTACGCCTGTGTTATCTTAACCTGGGGTCTGGCACCTGAATTTCGGTGCGTGGCCAGTGCTCCCTACTTGCCTACTCCTGATTTCCACACAGGAGGGTAGCGCCCAGGCCCTATGCTGATGTGCCTGGGCAGACAGCCCCTCCGTGGCTCAAGGAGGGCATCTGAAGGGGCTGCATCTTCCCACCGGGCACTGAACTGCTGGGAGAAATGCAGGAGCTGCCCTAAGCACTCCAGCATTATCATGGTGCTACAGAAGGACCTAAGAGGAAATTAAATAGGGCCAGAGCTGCCCTAAGCACTCCAGTATTGTAATGGTGCTACAGAAAGACCTAAGAGGAAATTAATAGGGCCAGAGTAACCAGATTTGAATAGTATGTAGTACAAAAGGCTGAGGAATCTGTCAGCCTGAGGCAAGACCTCTCACAGAAGATGTCAGCCCAGCCAGTTAAAGTCAGGCAGCCTCAGAAGAAACTGAGTATAATGGCAACCTGCATAATAGGCGCTGCTACCACCTATCACAGTAATGAGATTTCATAAAGAAAAGCCCATCTCAGTGGCTTCCAGGAGGATTTACTGCAGCAGACAGCTGGGCACATGGGCTGATTAAACACAGATGCAATTTTGAACAACTGCAACAGCCTCTCACGTTTTACCGTACCCAGGCAGTTCTAGCTAAAAGAGATGCAGCAGACACATTCAATCCTTTTTTAGCTTGTCTGAATGTGTACGCGCTGTGAGAAAACTAACCACCGATTCCCTGTGAGGAGGATGGTGCAGCACAGGACCCGTAGCAGGACGGTGGCATGTCCTCTTGGTTAGGAGGTGGGAGCTGTGATGTTGCCTTCTCCATCCTGGAGGAGGACCTGGAAGCAGGACTCGGTTGTGAGCCTGTCCATGTTTGACTTGGCTGGGATGCTTCACGGTCAGCCAGGGCCGCAGGCACAGCCCCATCCATCGCTCCTGGCTATAAATTGGTGAGGCTGCTACACCTTTTCTCCTGCCTCAAAGTGAGCTGCTGCCTGGCTCAGTTAAGGCACTGCCAGCAGGAGCTGTGACTACCTGCACTTGTGATTTTGATCTGTGATTGCCTGGTGACTTGGCCAAAGCACTAAGAGATAACAGGGAAAGGGCTGGGGTAAAATCTCACTGGCACTGAGCTTATAGACAGGATGCTACTTAGACCTCGTTTTCCCCCAAGGAAAGGTTTTGTTTGATCTCAAGGTGGGCTGGATCCCACTCCCTTTCCTCAAGGCCCTACTGCAGCAAAGCAGTGGCTCTAGCACCAAGCTTTGAAATGCTAAGTGAGCGCACAGGATCTGAAGACCCACTTCACAGACAGGGCTCATTCAGTGGTGAGATAATCTCGAGAAAGAAGGGAATGGTGCAATTAAGCGAAGGGATGCTAAAGGCAGGGGATATTTGGGCTTCTTCCCTTATGAGTCTTTTTAATACTGGGGCTGAAGCAAAGCCACGATTCCTTAAATCACCTAACACCTGGAGGCCACTGGCAGGCTCACAGCACAAAGTGGATGCTTCTGCTACTGGTGTTATTATCATCATCAGTCTTGCTAACCAAGCAATGATAGAAAAACTCATTGTCTGAGGAGCTGTGTCCACCCTCCTTTTCTACACAATATGGCTTTAATTATGCTCAAAGGATCTAATGACAAATTAGGGACTAGTCACTGCCTTTTGAAGTCAACAAAAAGATTCCTGTTGACTGGATTTGACATTGGCTGAGGACCATAAACTGCAGGAGAATGTTTGGATTGCTGTGAACCTGCACTGGACTCTGTTGAGGGGTGGCTTTGCCCCCTGGGAAGCTGCTGGTGTCAGAGCCAGCAGAACTGAGCACCCATGGCTGCCAAAATCAGGAGCACGGTTTTATCAAACCATCCTCTGCTGTCATGTTCATGTTCGCTCCTGGTCTGTAGAGGCATTGCAGGCTGGTCTGCAGCAATCACCACTTACCCACACACCACCCCATTGCATCCCTGGACTGCTGTTTTCCTAGCTGTAAGGTGGGACCAGATCATCAACTCATCACCAGCTAAGAATATGACCTTTTTTTTTTTCCTCTTCCCTTGTTCTAGGAAAAAATGTCAGTCCACGCTAATTTTAAAACTGACAAAGCTATCAAATTAGATTCAATTAGGCTCTTTCCACCCCTTGCACATGCCTGAAAAAAAAAAAAAAAAAAAGAGCTCAGTTATTGGAGTTTAGCTGACGATGCTTTTGTGCAAGAAAGGAAAGGCTCCAGCGAGTTTCTCTGTAACTGAAGCCATATGGGATCGAGACTTGTTGGACCAATACAGAAACGTGTCTGTGTCACAGAGCATTTTGATTCCAAGACATACAATGGACTGTTTGCAAAGTCACGTTGCTGGTTAAAACTACATTTTTTTTGATTGACAAATAATTTAGGGACTCAGCTGCTTAGGAGGATATGGTCTAGCTGATTGCCTGGGAAAGTTTTAAAAAAACCCAAGCTAGCCTGAGGTTCTCTGTTGACTTGTTTTCATATTACATCTAACAACCACACTGTGGTAAATGTTTGCCAGCCTTTTAGGCAAGTTGCTTAAGGCATGTCAAGAGATAAGGAGAGTTAAAAATGATTTTAACCTCCTAATTTCCCATCCACCCTCCCCAACACATGCATGATTGCTGCACCGAGAAGCAGGTGAGTTGTTAATGCAGATTAAGTTGTCCTTCGAGGAGCTACTGCAATTAATCACCCAGTAACTCCCAAACCAAGAAGTATTGCCATGACACATTAGTGTTTCCAGATTTGGAAAGGACTTGATAAACGCTTAACTGAACTCACGCAGCAAGCGAGCTGTGGTGGAGAGAAAAGCACGCCTCTTTCAGAGGAGGGCATGGATTCAAGGGAAAAATAACTTCCCTGTTCTGCCTGCTCGGTCAGTAACCTGTGTGGTCAATAATAGCTTTTATTTTATTATTTATTTATTTTATTTTACTTTACTGTATTTTATTTGATATAGGTGTTTGGCAGAAAAGAAGCAGGTTGGAGGAAGTCGGAGGTGTTTCATCCTCTCAGAGCTTGCTGATGACTGGAGGCTTCTTCACTTCCATGTAGCATCTTCCGCAGCAGCCCGTGACTACTTGAAGTCTCTCTCTATTACAATACGAGGTATTCCCCCTCCTTTTTGATTCTTGTTCTCCGTGTCATATGGATTTGTAATGTTAAGGTAATGGAAGGTAGCATTTTGTAGTCCTCAAAGAGCTTTGGTAATTCTGGGTTAAGTCTGGCCTGGGGAACTGTATTTTACCACAGAACAGCGTTCATGTTATCAGTTATTGTACTGCAAAAGGGCCTAAAAATCTCATTATGATCCCCTCTCCAAAGGGTGTAGTATCAAAAGGCATTAACGAGGCAGGTAAGAGGATACCTGTGGTTATGGTGCCACGTGGCACTGTAAATTGAGGTAACCTGAGCCAGTGTGCACTGGAGAAAGGCAGTCACCGGTGGCAAATCCCTCAGGTCACGGCTCAGTGCCTCCAGTGCAAAATCTGAGCCATGTAGAAATGGAGTGGAAACACCACGAGGGACAAGAACGGGAATGACCTTGTAGAATTTGTTGCTAACCAAAACAGGTGAAGTCACCTGCAGTTGTGTGGGAACCTGCCTGCAATGGGGCTAGGTATCAGCTTCCTGGTGTGGATTTTCCATCATAATTTACCGCTCAGGAAAAAAAAAACAAAACAACACACACACAAAAAAACAAACACCACACAACACAAAACCAAAACAGAAAAAATGAAGTGAAAAAAAACAAATGTTTTTTTGTGTAATGCCTCATAATAAGCTCTCTCTGTTGCGGCAGCAGCTGCAGTTTTTCCTCTCAGATTTCTCTTCTGTTATTACTGAGAAAGAATCAGCAGCTGCTTAGGAAGTAATCCAGAAAGATTCATTGAGAGGCTCCTGGTGATTTTTCAGAGACTGATCGGACAGAAGTAACGTCATTGAGGAAGGGATGGGGTCTCCTGTGTTTCACCTGCTCCTCATAAATTAGTGGCTTGTGATAAGTCTACAAGGAAACAACAGGAGGAAGAATCAAGAAATAACAGGCCCAGGTGATGGGAGACGAGTGCATTTTTAATGTCACAGAGGGGGTGTGGGAATTGCTTAGGTTACTTTAATGATCATTTTTGCAGCTCTCTAAAAGCTTGTGCTCCACGACACTGCTTTCCAACTGGCTGTACCTGGAGGGATCACCCAGAAGAGATACAAGAGATACACAGTGTCCTCAAGTAGCATACCTTCAGGACACAACCCAGGTGGGGTGGATTTGGTGCTGTTGTCATGCCCTGTGTTTCACAGCTGGGTTGTCATCAGGACAGCCATGTCCACCTATGGCTGGAGGCCAAAACCTGCTGGCTATCCCCCTGCCCTCCTGCTTCTGAACTCCCCCTGATGACACCCCAAGCCCAGCTGGCTCCAGGAATAACGCAGGGAGCTGGGGTGAGGTGGAGCCTCCAAAGGTCTCAAGGCCGTGAATCTTGTTATACAGAGAATTAAATGCAAAAGTTTCCTCCTCCTCAGTCATTTGCAGGTAGGGGAAGAAAACAATTAACCCCAGGTAAAAGCAGTTGGGCCAGCGACATCCAATGCTCCCAAATGCTGTCCACTGAAGTACATGAGCTGTCAGGAATGTGGAAGAGATAACTGGAGGCTAATAGAGCCAATTACTTCTATGGAAAAATCCCAGCTCTTTCTCTTTATTGGAGTGGGCTCACGATCATCTATATAAAAGAAAGCTGTGTTCTGAGGACACACGCATTTGCATACGGATGGTGTTCTCTTGCAAATTATTTGAATAAAAATAAAAGAAAAATGAAAACAGGAGTTTTCACTCAAGGGAAAAGTTAATGAACTCACTTCTCTTTCTTTCACTCCCTGATTAAATATTATGTTACCATTTTATCTTTGTGCATGAAGAGTACAGCCCGATTCTGTATTTTGCCAGCTTCATTCATGAAGCTTTGTATTATTTTTACTGTGCTAGAAAATTAAAAATGACTCTCTCCACATGAGAAGCAGAATGAAGAAGAGAAGAGCAGTAATTCCCAGCAGTGTGGAAGAAGGAGAAAGTGAAAGATGAGACATCTTTTGTTTGTTCGAATAGGCATGAGATGTGCTCCAGCATGTGCTGATGGGAGTATTTCAAGAAGACCAGCTACAGAAGCTCAGCGAGAAATACAAAAGGCATTACCTGCTTTGTAAGATATGTATGACCTCCCTTTCTGAAGTTTTTTTTTTTTTTTCTTTTTAAACACTCATTGTTTCTGAGAGCCCATGAGTTCAGCAGCAAATTGCAGTGATGTTTTAGGTTTGACTGCTTGCTCGTTCTGATTCAGACCCCGTGGATTCTCAGTTTTAGTAGCTAGAGTGGATTTCAGCAGATTTGCAGCTAGACGAGCTGAGCATCACTGGACTTGCCTTTCTGCAGCGGGCAGGCGGCTCAGCTGAGCCGGTGTTGCTCACATGGTGCACCACATTCTTTTAGGTGGCAGGCTCTTTTTTAGCATTGGCAACACTTAGAGAAAGAAGTCCAGACTCGTATGCCAGAGGTTGGCTCCAGAATTGGCTTGGTATTTTATTATCACATCAAAAGGCTATAGCCATGGATTTGTTGACTGCTGGATATAGGAATTTTGGAAGGAACGGCTGTCTGAGGCAGCACCAGAAAACCAGCTCTGTATGAAAGCAACGTGATGGGGAAAGTCTGTTCTTGCTCAATATGGCTGTTTTTCAAATCTTTTTGAGAATGAACATTGTTGCTTACAATCTACAAGTGGATGCAGGATTTTATAGAGCCTTGATGCCTGAATGGCTTGCAGTCATGTACAGTCATGCAGCTGTTGAGATGTAAGCAGGGGTAACAAGGGATCACAGAAGAGATGTCCACATGCAAACCTTGTAAAACACTTTTCTGGAGGAAAAAAAAATGTAAATACTTAGTAAGGGTGAATGAAAAGCCAGTAAGCAAACATGCAAATGAGAGTGGGAAGAGGAGTTTTACCATTTGGAAGTAAACTCCTCCATCCAGGGATTTCATCTGTGCTACTCCTACTGGCCCATTTCAGTAGGAGCAAGTCTTCTAGCTGCCAATCAACCATTTTCTTTTTGATAATTATTCATATTGCTGTAGAAACGGAAATTATCTCTATTTTCTCACTTCCCAGTTGAAAACTGTAATTGCAGCTGCTCCCTCCCCCTTGTTTTGGAAGTTTTACATGCAGAGAGTCATCAGCCAGGCTTGCCTTAAATCAAATCTTCCCATGCAGCCTGGATGCTAATCTAGCAAGCACAACAGCTGCCTATTCTCAGCAAGGAGAAAAGCAACACATTTCTTCAGCCACTGGCTAGGGAATTCCTGCTCAAAGAAGAGGGCTACGCCTTGTCTGGAGCCTTTATAAAGTTATATGAGGCAGTTTCCTGAGGGCTTTCACAGTTACTGCTAATCATCTTAAACTGAAACAGGGCTTCCAAAAACGGCATGTAAATCCCCGTAACACACCTTCAATTTCCGTCTCCACGGCTACCCAGCTGCCCTGATCCTCTGTGACAGGATCTGGAAACTCTGTGATGCTTCCTTTTGCACTACTTCTACCCAAAAACCTCTCCAGGGGCAGATGTCCTGCTCGCTCTTGGCTCCTCGCTCACAGGAGACATCATCTCTGCCATGTGGTGGGTGACAAGCCACAGGGGAAGCCCATGGGACATGTGATTGGCAGGGGACACAGGGGTCTCTGCTCTCCCTCCAGCAGAGGGGTGATGATTTCTGCAGGGGTATAAGAGAAGAGCCGGAGCCCCCCACACAGGCCTGCCCTGCCTGGCTGTGCTCACTCATCTGCCCAAAGGCTGGATCTGAAGGTTTCTTCAACACCATGTTAATAGCATTTATTCATGCTGCTTTTACTGAACCTTCTCATTCTGCTCTAAGACGTGCAGCTTGCGAATAGCAGCTACTCCCCAGCCAGGGAAGCTGATTTGGGGGGACATGGTATATGCAGCCTTATTGGACATTTTCCAGTGACTTTATATGCAGACACTGCCTTCTCACTGAGAGCCAAATTCTGCCCTCTTCTGAAGTCTCTTGGGCCTAAATTAGTGAGATTTTTATATATCATGACTTGAATCTCAATGTGTTTCCTTGCTTGCCATCCCTGCGGTCACAGGGTAGGCAAGGAGAATTTGTGCTGCAGTTTACCTTGCGATAAGTGAGCTTTTTTGGTTGTCCTGGTGAACCACGTGATCAGCATGCATGTTCCTCGTGTTGCCAAAGCAGGAGCACTTTCTGCAAGGGACCATTTTCAAGGGTGCAGGATTTGCAGAGGCACGGATGTATGGAGCAGCGTTCCAGCAGCACGCAGGATCCCCCATCTGAACATCTGTGGTGAGGTGCATCTTCTCGGGGTAGCTGGCACTTGAGGTTCCTCCCCGAATATTACCCAAAACTCACAGAAGGAGTGCTGGATGCGCTAACGAACCTTTTGTGCTTGCAGATGCCCCCAAAGCGCTGCAGGGTCAAGAGCACGAAGCCAGACAAGAATCAACGAGGCCTTATGCAGGCACTCATGAATAACGAGCCAGCTAGTGGATTTGCAG
Source organism: Anas acuta (assembly GCF_963932015.1). Taxonomy (NCBI): domain Eukaryota; kingdom Metazoa; phylum Chordata; class Aves; order Anseriformes; family Anatidae; genus Anas; species Anas acuta. Next base: position 109,138,191 of record NC_088979.1, on the reverse strand, counting down.
ATGGACTATAACAGCTTGTTATCTGATGTCTCCTGGGCTCAAACACTGAGACATCTGCAGTTTTTGACCTGTTTTTTCCTTCTGCTGGCTCAGTACCTAGTTAGCTGGTCATCCAACGTGGAACCAAAACAGAGGGAAGAAGACAGCAAATAGCAGTGAGCAGGAGATGCCAAAAGGACTGGAAATACAATAAGAACACAGGTTGCTTTGCTCTCCTATAGCTTTTTGTGCACAAAGCTTTCTAAGTTTGTTTCTGGAATTCTGTTGAAAGCAGAAGTTTCAGCTTGCCAATTGTCACTGAACTTTTATGTTGGTTTTATTCTGCATGTATTTTGCATCTCTAATCACTTCACTCGGCACTGTGAGTTAAAAATGAACCTGAAAACCAGACGTTGGGATTTCACTGGCTTTCCCTGTTTATTAATACAAAGCTCTCTTCATCTCATCTCCACCCGCCCCACCCCAGGGTGGGAAGAGCCCCCAGAACACCCTGCTGGGTCATTCTGTGGGCTGTCCTCTGATCCTTGGGGCACAGCAACTGTGCCAGCTAATAGCGTGCCTCTTCCCTGCTTCCAGGCTCTCATTGCTACAGAGTGTGCCCAGATTGTCAGAAGGGGTCATGCTCATCAGCCCCAGCCTAATCTCCTAATTAACTCCCGCTAATGTAAGTGCACTCAGGAAGATTCTTTTAGCCACTCTGCTCAAGAAATTAGAAGTCCTCTCTTGACGAGATAGCGTTTCTTGCTTCGTGGCTCGGTGTAGTGACAACGCTGTCTTGCTGCATGAGAAGGATTTGCCTCATCCTGTGGTGTTCATTTCTCATCCCTGGATTATAGATTATTTAAAATCAACTCAGGATAATAGGTGACAGCTCAGTGTATGTTATCTGCAGCATTTCAGCCTTGCATAGGCGGAGGCCTCCTGGCTTCCTGCTTCTGTAATTTCTGTTCCTCAGAAATGTAAAGAAGTACAGACTGGGGTATGCACCTTGTAGTGATATGTGAGGCTCTGGGACATCCCTGAGAAACGTGCTTTCGCAGCTTCTGATTTAATTTGCCACATTGCATGGATGTCCTGCTCATTGTAGGCAAGGTTAGAAAAGGATTTAAGCCTGTTTCTGATGTGGAAAAAGAGTAGTCCCACAGGTAGTAACACAAAAAAGAGCTAAGCTCAGGCTGACCCCAGGAAAAAAAGCAAAGCAAGCTCCCAAAATGGAGCATAACTGAACTGCATCGAGAGAGAGAATCTGGAGCAGGATGAGAATTGTACCTGCTTGCCTTACAAGCAGAGACTCTCCCTGCCTTCCCAACTTCAATTTTGCCTCGGAGGATCCATACGAAAACAAACAAACGCCAACTGAAATGCTTCTATTGTTTTCTGTCTCTGTTTGTAATGAAAGCTGTTCCTTTAAAACAGAGCAATATCCTCCCCTATGATTTTTGCAGTCACAACACAGAAATGGAGAAAACCTGAAAGCACAATTGACTCCTTTTGATTTTTCCTAGACATGCCAGTGGGAAAGAGAACAAAAATCATGCCAAGTAAATCTAGATTTTTAACTGTCACCAATGATCAACAGAAAACAACCAAATGTTTATTCTGGTTTTATAGTTTGTGTTTAAGCTGATCAGCAGATCTTCAATTTGATATTCAGTCATCATTACATAAAAATATCTTTTAGATCATTTCTTTATTAATTGATCACTTCTACAGAGTTTAGGCAGCAAGTTTTTGGGTGATAATTTAGTCACATACTTCCTTGGCACGCAGATTCTCTTCACAAATTCTTTGTTTGGTGATGCTCAGCTTGGTACTGGAGATCAAATCCCCTTTGTGCTGAACTTGACAAGAAAATGTCCAATAGTGTGAGCAGGGTGTTGATTTTATCTCTGCTGTATGTGCCATGGCAGGAGCTGCCATAACATCTAATGCCAAACCCTTAACACCCATATACTGCTCTGGAAGTACAGCTCCTCGTATCGGGTACCAAGCAGTCACAATTCTGAGCAAAAAGCAAGGGAGGGGCTGCAGCCCTGCTACTGGAGATGTAAAAGAGAGGCATCAAGGAGAAAGATGTCTCGTTTATTGCCTAGCAGGTTGGATTACTCTTCTGTGTGTGGTTTGCTTGTGTGGCACCAGTGACATGGGTGTGCAAGCTGCAGCCACTCACAGGTCTCTGCAACCTGCCTGCTTCCTGGTTATTATCTTCCTCCTAGACCATCGTAAACATTTCTGCAGGCAAGCATCTAAGGTCATGCTGCTAAATCTGTATGCGTGCACCGAAATATCATGATACATGTCTTTCTCCTCATGTGTTTAATGCTGAAAAATTCCATCAAATTCAACAAGAGCTCAGCATGTAATATAAAGCAGCTGTTTATGAGTGCTCAAGTACAGAATTAAGAACCAAATGTCAGGCAGCCAGATTTGAAAAATGTAGTCAGCCTGTAACTGATGTGCCCTGCTGAAAGGAGTCTGGTCTAAAAATGCTCACGAAGTGTGATAGTTTATGATGTAAAGGAACCTGTAGCTAGCAGTGTGTGCTTCCTACTTGTTCTGGGTTTCATTATGCCTTCCTGCCTCACAGAACAGCTGTAACATTAAACCCATTGAAATTTGTAAAGTGCTTAGAGATCCGCTGAAGGGAGGCAGGAGGGAAGTAAAAGGTACTCAATTTTCATTGCTATTTTATCAGGCAAGATAGTTTCCAGAATGTCTTCATAATAAATAAGAATAAATAGCTGCAAACGTAGAATCTATCCTGCGCTCGCTAATAGGTGAATAAGGAGAAGGCGAGTGCAGATTTGAAGATTTGAATTCATATTTCATACCTTTCTTGGGACCGTGGCTTGAAGCACCATGGTGCACTTCACTTCTGCTAACATTTGAATAACAGTGGCAAACAGTTTGTTTGACCATTTTCTCCTGTAAAATTTCAACTAGATTTTCAAATAAATCATTCACCAATATTTTTTCCTCATGACTTGGTTACCTCAATAGCCATCTGAACAATATTCATCAAATAAATTACCCACTTTTTTTTTCCGTCAATCTGCAAATAATTTATTCACAAATACTTTTTACAGAAGGCAGCCAGCTCTAGCCAGGACAAATCAAGGTAATTTCCTGCCCTTTTGATCAAATGCCAGTAGGACTTTATCTTGGACAGCTCAATAGAGACAGGTTTTAATGCATAATACATAATGGGTAAGCTGAGTTTTTCACAGTTCTTTGTGAGCTCTCTGCTGTTGCCCATATTTCTGTTCAGCTACCGAGAGAGGAATGACAGGGGGCATGTATTTTATATCCAGGTACGTTTGGAAGCATTTCACCAAACCGACTGTGCATCTTAGAGGCTGTCGGGCTCATGCCAGCTACAGCTGTGCTGGGGCAGCCCCTTGGCTGGTTAGTAGGGCAAGGCGAGGTTGAACAGGAGCTGAGGATGAGTATTGTGCCCGCTCCAAAATCCAAAGTGAACCTCAAAGCAGAAGGAAATCGAGACTTTGGCCAGCACACTGGGATAATGTCCCTAGCTCTTGAGAAAAGGATCTTTAATGAGTACCCACGGCACCAGACAGCACATCTAGGTGTAGGTGTCTGCAGGACAGCTTTGCGCTGTGGTTCCCTTTGCCCAGGGCAGTTTGGGAGCTGCTGACGGTCTCCTTCCTGCCCTTAGTGTCTGCCCTGTTGCTGACAGAGCAGTTGAGCATGGACTTACCTGTCTGCCTAGCCCTCTCTTTGTTGTGGAGAGCTTATGGCTGCCGCACACCAGCAGCAAGGGCCCTCACTTACAGCAGGCAGTGGCACCAAAAGATCATTCTGCTGCTTAGGGTTCGCAGCCAGCGATCAGCAATCATGTTGTTGAATATAACCCTTCAATGGTGATCCTTCTCCGAGAGACTGCTGGCTAATCTAGTTACCCCAGAATGAGAGGTGCCTTCAGCCAATGCATTATGCAGCAATCTAGGTATGAAGAAATGCAGGCAAACATTTCTGCAGTGTCATCAAGAAATGAAATAGATGTGGTATCTACGCAACGACAACAATGCCAAATGCTGAAAGTCAAACTGGATGCCTTCCTAAGAAACAAACAACTGACCACATATTTACCCTGCACGTCATAAATAAACATGGAGAAAGCACAAAAACAGAGGAAGATATTTGTCTTGACTTTATACTCAGACAAAGCTTTTAACTCGGTCTGGCTCCTGTAGCTGAACTATACAAAATGGAATTGGCAAGGGGAAAAAATGACATAATCACATACATGTAACAATCCATTGAAAGTAGGACACGCAACAAAAAAAAAGAAGAAAACAGGCTTCGAAGGAGAAGGTAGACTAACTCAGTGGTCAGCTTCAGCCCTGTTCTTTTTGGCATCTATGCTGGTGACTTATCAGCCTCAGAGAAATGGTTTTAAAATCGAATGAGGGATCTCAAACATCTGCTTAAATTGTCACAGCATTTCAAAACATTGTTTAACACAGCCTGCTGCAAGGCCACGGCGTGAGAAAGGAAGAACATCAGTAATGAACGGCTGTCTTGGAAAACAATGCAAAAAGAGACTTGAGGATTCAGCATGGGTGATGGACTCCACAAGCTGTTTGTGTAGGGTTGCCAGTTAATGGTGTAATTCAGTTTTCATGTATGTGGGAAGGGGAAAACCAAATAATGATAAAGAAATAGTTTTTCCTCCGTGTGCAGCATGTGTACAGACCACTATGATATTGTATCCAGGGTGGGTGCCTGCATGTCAACAAGCACGTAGAAATGTGGGAGAATCCAAAAGATGCTGCAGGGGCTGGGAAGTGAATCCTATAATGCGAGGCGTCGGCGAAAACAATCCATTCTGTTTAGCAGTGAGCAGTGATAGGAGCACTGTGTATAGTTACTTATCCATGAAAATGGGTTGTGAGTGCAGGTTTGTAGACAAAAGCATAACAAGTTCTGATGTTTCGAAGTCAAAGTCGGACAAATTCAACCTTGAAAGAAGCAATTTTCTAGCAGCAAGAGTAATGAGACGTTGGAGTAAATTAGCGGATGGAACAAGGCACTCTCCATTCCTTGGAGCCTTTAAGACAAGATGTGTTTTCTTTCAAATAAAACTGCCTTGATCCAGCTGCTGGGAAAAAATTCATGGCTTGTGTACACATGTCAGATTAAGGAGTTACGGTGGCCCCTCCTATCTGGGAGTCTGACCGTGTATATGGGAAGGAAATTGGTTCCTACTAAATGTGAAGTAAAAGGGCGAGGTGCCACTTGTTGGGAATACCACACACCACAACTCTAGGATCATAGGGGTTTATGTTTTCTTTTCACCAGTACAATTCCAGGGCCAAGTCATAGTGAAGTAGACACCTGCACCTGGCAGCTACAGTAAATGCAATAGGGCCTTCCAAATTGGACAGTCAGAAGGCAAAGCTTTCCAGGGGTACAAAGAAAATCCTCAAGACCATCTCTTGGAGACAGCTACTGCTGCAACCAATCACTAATTCAGGTCCGAGCTCGCTGATCCTCACCCAGCAGCAGAACACAGGAAACACGAAGCACAGAGCAAACAGAGTGGGGCTCCTGCAGAGCCAGTGGATTGTGCATGCAGTGAACTTTGCATCCGTGACTACATCCATATGTACCTGCTAGGATTGCTGCTGCGAGGCTTAAGGGGTACAAGGGGACATGTTTTCAGGACTAGAGTTTGGTGAAGGATCAGTAGTTTAACCAGCATGATGGAAGTAGGCTGGTAAGGGGGAGAGAGCTAATCAGTTTTCTGAATTTGACGTTAAGAAACATGTTTTGGTATACAGAAGAGATGCTTTTCAGTGAAGGAAAAGAATTTCAGAAAAAATGTATTTGAGTGCTGGCCAGAGGAGGAGGTAGAACAGAATGATCACAAACAGGTGGCAAGAACAAACGGGCATAGAGGGTATTGTAAACACAAAAAAGTCCTGTTTTGTTTGGGCAGCCGCTGCTCAGTCATGTTTGTGGCTGCAGCCTCACTTGCAATTTAGAAGACAGGATAACTTCAGCATGGCTGAGACCAAGTGTCCCCCAGGCACCTCGCAGCTGCAGCTCTGCAAAGGTATCTCACTTGTACCAGAGCTCAGGTAATTGCAGTTGGAGCATAAAAGTTCTCACCGAGCCTCACCAGGAGGCTCCTGTCTCATTCCTATCAGGCAACACCCTCCCTCCTGTGAAGCATTACGGAATTAATGGCAAAGTCCAACCCCAAATCCCATCTGGTAATCATTCCCAGGCGCGAACACAGCGCGCACTTCCTGCTGGTGGGAGCAAACAACCTCACCCAACCCAAGGCGTGCTGCAGGCCGAGGTGTGCTGGGGACACCGGAATAAAGCCCACGCCAGCCATTTGCTGCTGGAGGAGCTGCTCAAAACCGTGTACGGGCTCTGGAGGCTCCCTGCACAGCAACTGTAATGCAGGCCTGGCTCTGCCAAAACACAGCAAAACAGGTGGCCTGAAGGGAGCCTGGGAAGACAAGAGCAGGACACACACATGGAGGGTGATGATTTTGCAGCTAATAACCATCCTGGCTTGTATCAGGAGTAGTGTAACCAACAAGACCAGGGAGGTGATTGTCCTCCTGTACTCAGCTCTGGTGAGGCCGCACCTCGAGTGCTGTGTTCAGTTTTGGGCCCCTCACTACAAGAAGGACATCGAGGCCCCGGAGTGTGTCCAGAGAAGGGCTACGAAGGTGGTGAAGGGCCAGGAACACAAGTCCTTTGAGGAGCGGCTGAGGGCACTGGGGTTGTTTGGTCTGGAGGAGGCTCAGGGGAGACCTTATTGCTCTCTACAGCTACCTTCTTGCAGATAACTAGTGAGAGGACTAGAGGAAATGGCCTCAAGTTGTGCCAGGGGAGGTTCAGGTTGGAAATGAGGAGACATTTCTTCTCAGAAAGAGCAGTCAGGCGTTCGGACGGGTTGCCCAGAGAGGTGGTGGAGTCACTATCCCTGGGGGTGCTCAAGGAGAGGCTGGACGTGGTGCTTAGGGACATGGGTTAGCAGATGATGTTGGTGGCAGGGGATGGCTGGACCAGGTGACCTTGGAGAGCTTTTCCAGTCTTATTGACCCTGTTTCTACAACATGGCAAGGAGACTGAAACTCCCCAAGTTTCCTGAGCCTTTTGCTTTCACGGGCCATCAGGAACTCAACCCCCCCGGCCAAACCCACACGGGCAGGCGGGGGGCTGCGGTGCTGCGGCAGGGGCACGGCGGGGTGCCCAGGGGCGGGCAGGGGGCACCTCCTGCCCTGCCCACACCTCTCGCGGTGCAGGCAGCGGCACTGCCTAAGGGGACGGGGCTGGGGCGGGCTGGGCGCCATGTCGGGCCGGCCAGGCCCAGCGGCCGGGGGTGGGGGGGCGGCGGCTCTGCCGGGCCCCGCGTGCTCGGAGGCCGGGCGGCGGCGGCCGGGCCGGGCCGGGCGGGAGGCTCCGGCTCCGCCCCGCTCGGGGCTCCGGGGGCCGTCCCCGCTCCGCCGCCCCCCCGCTACCTGCGGGCAGGGGCGGGCGCTGGGGAAAGTTTGTCTCCGTGGTTGGCTGCGCGGCGCGGCGCGGCCGGTTCGGGGCGGGCGGGCGGCTCCGTGCTGCTCGGCGGGGCAGCGGGCGGCGAGCCGGGAGCGCTGCCGCCGGTCCCCGGGCCAGGGAGGCGAGCAGGAGGCGTGCGGCATGGGGCAGCGCGGGGTCAGGGCGCCCTGCCTCCCCCTCCTCCTCCTCCTCCTCATGCTGCTGCTCGGTGAGCGCGGGGGGCCGCAGGTAGCGGGGGAGGGCAGGGCCCGCGGACCCTCTGCGCTGGGGCCGTGCCCCAAACTTTGGGGTGGGGGCTCCCCGGGGACCCCCCTGGGGCGGGGGGGGGGGGGCGGGACCCGCTGGTGCAGGTGCTGGGCGCTGGCTCCTTCCCGCGGAGTGGGCGATGGCTGGCTGGTTGGTTGGTTGGTGGCTTTTTTATGATTTTTTTTTTTAATTCATCGTTTTAACATTTTGGGGTCCCGCTGAGTTGGGGCGGGCAGGGGAGGTGGGAGCCGGGCTCCCCAGGTCCGGGGGCAAGGAGCGGGGTGCCCCCCCCCCCCCCGCCCGGCACCGCCTGCCTTCAGACAAAACGCTGCCCGCCCGCCTGGGCTGCGCTCCGGCTTGGGACACGGCAGCGACCCTGAAGCCTCGTCCCAACTCTGCAGAGCGGGCAGCCGGGCCTCCCAAATCTGGGCTCCCCCCCCCGGCTGGGTCCCGGGGCGGCCAGGCTGGGCGAGAGGTGCCCGCTCTGCTTCCCCCGGCTTGCAGCCTCGTTTCTCTTCGGCACCGTGCCGGCTGGGGAAGCGGCGGAGAACCGCCGAGGACACCTTTTAGCCTCTTTGGTTAGGAAACGGAGAGGGAATCACAATTTTTTCGAGAGAGTGGTTTAGTAGGACAAGCGGAAAAGCAGGACTCTTGGATAAAGTGCTCGGGATCACGCAGCGAAAAGTAAATGTATTAAGGGTGGTGTGCAACAGGGAAGTTTTTCTTTGTTTTTCCTCCTTAATTCCAGACAAAATAATTCCCATAACTTAAAACGTGCATGCACAGATATCGATCCACCATTTGCAACGTGGTTTGTCTGTATGGTCTGTCCTTTTTTTAATTACAGTCGTGCTGTTAAAATTGAAAGTGCTTTTGTGTGCAGGAAAAAAATACCCTGAACTTTTCGGAATGACTTGTCTGGTGTGTTGCGGTGTGACCGTCTCCTGATACAATTTGTCGCTTCTCTGAGCTATTCCAAATGTTGCAAGGAGGCTGTGTGAGAGGCTGGGGAGGTGCTGCTCCTCTCACTCGGGGTGGGAAAAGTGTGCTTCTGCAAACGTGTGTTTTCCAGGAGCTCTTTAATAGAGGAGACGGGCTGTTGTTTCTTTCTTTTAATTAATGTGCTGCAAGTGTTGATGAATTTCCGTATAACCAAGGTGGAGGGAAGGAGTTGAAGCATGAAAAAGTTCATCCCTTGCGTGTACTTAGGCTTGATTGTTTCGTTCAGATCTTTACGGAATAACCCAGCAAATGGCTGAAGTATCTGGCCGTGACAAATAGGAATGTTTTCTCATCCTTTCTCCTGGATCCAGTACCATTGTTGTTATCTGTTAGTGCCAGTGTTGGTAAGGAGATGGTGGATCCTGAATTAAAGGCTTGATCTAGTCTGTCTGCTTCCCTCTGGTGTGGTTAGATTTTGAGGAGAGAGGGCAGCACGAGGGAGTTTTGCACTGCCATTCCCTCTTTTATGTGTGATTTCATTCTGCAGTCAGCCTGCCTAATCAACCTGTGAAACACTGTGGAAACCAAAACATCCTTCCTAGGACAACACTTTAAAAAAAACCCAAACCCACAGGTATCTAGTGGTTACTAGGCCTCAGACTGTAGCGTCTGAGAGTGAGCCTTGCAGCCTCTGGGTTTTATTTTTTTTCCTGTTCTTGTTTGAGATTTAAGGTAAGGTTTTCAGTGTAACTGATCAAAAGCTCGTTTTTGTGTACGTGCTGTGGGACAGGAGGAGAGCAGGCGCTCACTAGATCCTGAGGGAATACCACTGATGCTGGGTTTCCCAGGGGTGACCTTTTTCTTACTGTCACTTAGACCTGGGTGACACACGCTGTCTGCTGTGATGGCAGCCAGTGCCAGCATGCCAGATCCCCAGAAGCCTTGTGTGCACATAAATATGTTATTTCCTACAACTTGCACCTGGAATTCTTCAGTGTTTGTTTTTCTTTTCCTCAGGAGCTACAGCAGCAAGTCATTTGAATCAAGCTTTAGCTCAGGCTCTGTGTTAGAAAGCTTTTGGCAATTAGTGTAAGTTATTGCGATCATGAACTTAAAGGAAAAGCACGCTTTAATCTTTTCCTGGGTTTGCACCTAAAGCAAAAGCATGAGAAAATGGGTGAGCCATAAGGTTTAGGGCGGGGAAGTGGTGCATGGACGAGCGCCCACGCACCTTTCAAGGTGTGTTGCAGGGAATTTGCTTCCTTTCCCTGCTGGTGTCTGCTCACCTGCTGGCAAGCTCAGCGCTGGTGGCCTTTGCTCTCCTTCTGCTGGAAGGAGGTGGACTCGTGCCCATGCTACTACTCAGAGGAGGAGCAGGCGGTGAGGCCTGCATACCTCTGCTGTAGCTTTAGCGGTGGTTAAAAAGCACATGCTGAAGGCTGGAGCTGGGTTGGTGGGGCACTGGAAGGCAGGTGTTGTTTCTGAGGAGGAAGCATTTCCCATGTGTTTTTGCCATGCTGATGTATTTTCTTAGAGTGTAGGCTGTGGGAGTCCGTGGAAATCAGAGGAAAAGCAGTACAGCAAGTGTTTTTACCCTTGCACCCTGTGCTCCTTCAGGTCAGCAGATGATAGCTTAGTCACCTCTTTCTGGCTCTTGTGCATCTTTTGAGGTCCAGAACTACTTTTCAGTAGCACAGGTGCTTTTTCTGAAAATTCTTCATCCCTGTTTTCCAGATTTCTCAATTGCTACATTTCAACACTACAACAGCTTGCGCTCTTTAGGTAGCCTCTGTTGTATTTGGCTCTAATCCCTGAATCGAAGTGTAAGTCTGCCTGAACAAGATTTGAACTAAGCAGTAGGGGTCACTTAAAAATGCAGCCACATGCTCAATTAGAGGGGATTGTAGGTTTAAAAAAAATAAAATAAAATACATATATGTAGATAAATCCACCTCTATATACAAACAAACATTTGGGGACATCTGAGATTTCAGCTTTCATGTTTGATAAACTGATGGGTTTTATGTGGTGGTGGTGTGTTTTTGTTTTTTTTTTTTTCCTAGTTGCCACAGTCCTTTTCAAACACCTGCAAAACTGATCTGTGTGTCTTCTTAATGAAGAGAAAGTTGCATATCTAAGTGAGATACTTTTCGAAACTAAATGTTACAATTGTCTCTTTTAGATGCCTTTCACTGATACATTTTTGTGTGAAGTCCTGTGTTTTAGGAGGAAGAGTAATGGACACCTTATCTGAAGGTGTGAAGCCTTCCTGATATGTATAGAAATTAATCACTGGAAAGTTAAATTGTAAAGGACTTGAGGAAAACATTGCTAATATCAATTGGGTCAAAGTAAGGGTTATGTTGGTGTCTGTCAAGGTCTCTGAGTTTTGATGGAAGGACATTAGATGAAGTATGAAGTGAGGGTGTCTGTTATAACATGAAAAAGGTATTTTTCTTTGCATTTTGCTTGACTTTTCCTGGAGATGTTTACCTACAAGGCCTAGCAGTCCTGCTTTTTCAGATCTGCAGTAGTAAATAATGAAGCCTGATGTGTAAGACACCTGTAATGTTTGTTATGGATACTCATGTTTCACTCTGTGCCCAAGAATAATAACTCAGGCTGAGGGAGTTGGCGTTGTTCAGCGTGGAGAAGAGAAGTCTCTGGGGAGACCTTACAGTGGCCTGCCAGTACCTCAAGGGGGCCTGCAGGAAAGCTGGGGAGGGACTCCCTGTCAGGGGGTGTGGTGACAGGACAAGGGGGAATGGCTTTAATGAAAACAACTAGATTTAGATTAGATTTTTGGAAGAAATTCTTTAGTGTGAGGGAGGTGAGGCCCTGTCCCAGGCTGCCCAGAGAAGCTGTGGGTGCCCCATCCCTGGAGGTGCTCAAGGCCAGGCTGGATGGGGCTTTGGGCAGCCTGGGCTGGCAGGAGGTGTCCCTGCCCATGGCAGCAGGACAGAAACTAGATGGTCCTTAAGATCCCTTCCAACCCAAACCATTCTGTGATTCTACGAGTAAGTCATTTCCTGCATAACCCTCGTTCCTAACCCAAAGAAGGTGTACACCAAAACTGAATTAAAGAAGAAAGGGAGAGACTGTCACATAAGCAGGCCCTTATGTCTGGGTGTTGATATTTCTTGCCTTAAAGAAGGAATGAGTTTGTTTCAAGATATCGAGTTCTCCAATTGTCCATTTTTTTTTGTAAGTTGATTGTTAAGAAAATCTCAAATTGTAGCTTCCAAGCTACAATTTTCTTCCAAGGCTTGAATACCCGCTGAGAAGTGCTCTAAAATAATGAGATGAAAGTTTAAAACATCTTATGCATTAGGTTTTATAGGTGGCAAAGGTATAAAGATAGATAATCTGTTTCAAAAAAATTGTGTTTGAGATAGGATGATCTGAAAAATAGCTTTTCAGATGCCAAAAGCCGTGAATCTTATCTTTCTAGATCATCAGCATATCTAAAACAGGATTCAAGAGCTTAACATGAACTTACAGAACTTAGCTCGAAATACTGAGATACTGCTTTTTGTATCAGAATCTGGCTTATTTGTAGACATGAGGGCTTTCAGATTTGAAAAACAGCTGATTTCATCTAACTGAAGTCCGAGACAGAAAAAGGGATGGTCTGTTTTTTTCCTCTGTAGTTGGAAGAGGTTTCAGAACTGGGTTACCACTGGAAACGGTCACAAACTTTAGCTACGGCGTTACGGCTAGGCTTATGAGTGAGATTAGAAGGTAGGACCAGTGCTGCTAAATATCTTGACTGAGTCTTCTAATGTTATAAAGCTGTATGGGAATGCTAGGAAATGTGAATTGATGTAATTGTCCTGGGGACTGCTTGAAACTTGTGCAAGTGTTGCAGTAGGTGCTTTTCATTACGCTGTTGGGTGAGGCACATTGGAGGGAAAGCCTTATGTGACTGGGTCTCAAGGAACAGCCCTGAGAACGATGTGTTGGTGGTTTGTTTTTTTTTTTTTGTATGCAGCGATGGCAAAATTGTGCTGCAGAAATATGAAGAAGAGCTGAAGCAAGCTGAAACAGCGAGCTGCTGATAATCTCTACGGCCAGATGGCATTTGCATGGATGCTGTAAAGGAACTGAACTGTTAGCCGAGCTATGGGAAGAATAAGTCAGTAAATAAGAGACCAAGTTGTGAGCAGTGTTTTACTCCTTTAAAAAAGGATTTGAGGATGGTTTTTGGAATTAATTGACTTGTGAACTTCAGGAATGAGAACTAATTAAAGACTGGAGCTCACAGGCAAGCTGTCACAGCTGCTGATAGACAGGGCTGCCAGCAATGCCTGTAGTACGTCTGCTTGCTACTTTTTGTTACGAGGGCCATCTCTTAAATTGTTTATTACTCTGCATGGCTTCATGCATTCAAGCTGAAATTTTTAGGGTTGGGTGTATACCCCACGTTGGCTTTTTTTTTTTCTCCCCCTGAAAAACAAACAAACAAAAAAGCTCAAATGTTTCCAAGCATTACACTTTGGGAGTGGGGAAGGCAGGAAGAAGCAGCTTTGTTATTATTATTATTATTATTTTTTCCCACATGTTCTGGCCAATTCCCCCTCCTCAGTCTCGAGCAAATAATAATATTGCAGCTGCTAAGCTGAGAACTTGTAGCACCTCAGTGCTTTAGAGCAAGGGCTGGAAATTTGGCTGGAGTTAACTTTGCACCAAGAATGTGGCTTTTGCTGTTCTTATGAAAAATGTCCAAATTTGGCCACATTATAAGGCTTGGAAAAGTATCCGTTTCTAAAGGCTCGTTAGGGAATTAGTCTCAGGTCCCTCGAGGAAGCACTCTGTCATTTTTTTTTTTTTGAGGTGTCAGAGGATCACAGCTGGAATTGGGGGCAGGGAAGTGGAAGCTGCCTTTTTATTCCGGTTTCAGAGTTCTGTAAATGTGTTGTGAAGGTTTTTTTTTTTTTTTTTTTTTTTATTTTTTTTTGTCTCCTTCTGCGAAATTGGCCAGTATTGGAACAACGTGCTGCTGGTCTGTGTGGATCACTGATCATATCTGCTTGTGAGAGCCTGCTGCTTACGGCAGACACAGTATATATCATCTTTCTTATATGTGGCCTTAAAAAAAGAAATCAATGTAAACTTTATGTGTGGTTTTCAACTTCTGTTCTCTGGCTTCAGTTCTTCTCTCAGGCTTTTTCCCAGGTGTCCCCCTTTGTCCTTTACTTCATGCTAGCTGTAAACCAGTTCCTGCTGCTGCTATAGTTTCTCTCGAAAAAGTAAAGAACTTATAGTACTCTTCCTGTTTAATAGGCTTGATCCGTCTGGGCTTGCCTCTCTGCCGACTTTCCTAAAGATGTGGTTCAGCTATGCTGCTTAATGCTTGCTTCATGATTGTGATTTGCATGCTTTCATGCTTTTTGGGTCACTCTTTTCTTGCCATATCAGTATCTATTAAAAAGAGGTTGGTGGAGCCATTGCTGGGGTCGGGATGGTTAGCAAGAGTCTGCTTCTGACAAAAGCTAGCTCTGCTTAGGTTTGTCAGCCTTAAGAAGAATAATTGCCAATGTAAAGGACTTTGTTTCCGTGCGTGTTCCACTGTTAGCTCCAACTGCAGAGATTTAGCGTCGTGTTTCAGTCTTTGATGCAATGTGGCTGTGGGGAATCTTTGAGCGGGCTGTAACAGCATTGTTCTCCTACACGCATTAAAATGATTGTTGCAAGAGAGGCATCCGCAGGGACCTCTGCCAGCTTCTTATTGATGTGTTCGGTTTCATCTATTGACACACTACCCTTCATTATTACACAGTGAATCCTGTGGCAGTGGAATTTGCTATTAAATCTGCCCTGCAAAAGAGAATTGGCAGTAGCTGCTTTAAAAGCAGCGTGACCCCTGTGTTTGCAAAGAATAGCTTCTAAATATGAAACAGATGCTGAACTAACACAGGATGCTTCCTAAATTTTCAGGGTACCAAACATAATCGTTGAGAGAAAAAGTCAGAATTGACACAATGGGTGAATAAATCATTAGGTTCCAGTACTTTTTTTTTCTTTTTTTTTTTTTTCCCCACAGTAATGTATGTTTAATCAGTACATGCATTTTTTTGCTCTTGAACATAGTGAGTAATACTGAGGTAGAAAATAGGCAATTACTTGTTATTGGAAACTGTTGGAATACACGGTGAGGTGTTGGTCTTCTGTGCTAGATGGTGGGAAAAGTGGTGGCATCTTCCCTTGTCTTTTACCATAGCCACTACCTATTTTGTGCATTCAGAGCACTGCCCATAAGATGCACCCAGAAGTTACAGCCTCCACCTTTTCCCAAAAGAAGTGGCATGCTCTTCAGAAGCCCAGTGGCATCCTGTAGTTCGGGAGATGCTGTCAGTGGATGAAGTTTGTGCCTATGTAAAGAGCCTGTGTGTTGTGTGTAGAGCGTGCTTGTTTATATTCATTTTGTATGGAGATCTAAATGAATGCAGAGTAATAAGCCTCTTGCATCAACCTCGTTTCCCTTTGATCTCACGGCTGGGTTCTAGGCAAGGCCTGCTGTGCCTTTTGGCTTAGAGAGCCTGAGTGCCTGGAGCAGGCTTCATCAGTGAGAAAACAAAAAGCGTGACAGCTTATCGCAGGCAAAATCACCCTGCGGTCCTCTGCAGCGGGGAGGTGGCAAGGTAAGCCTGGGTCCTGCATTTCTGTCACAAAGCAGGGTTGAACGGGCATTAAAGCTATTGACTGAGCTCTGTATTGATAGGCACCTGTCAATAGCTGCCAAGCTGCTGACAGCTCTGGGTTTGTTAGGTCATTCATTTAATAAAATAAAAAAAAAAAAAAGTAAATAACAGCAGTCACTTGGCACAGAACACAGAACTGTGTCTGCTGTTAGGAGTTGGAGTAAGGAAGGCTAGGAGAGAGTACTGGAGCAGCACATGCTCCAGAGAGAAAGGGCAGTGGGAGAATGGCTTGCTTAACATGAGTTAAAGGTGTGTCTGCTGCCTGAGGCAGTGCTGCTGGGGCAGTTATCCACAGAAAACAGCCTTGGTAGAAGTCAAAGAGTATCTCAAAGCTCTGCAAATAAATCTTGAAATACCCTAGCTTTCTGAGCAAAGTTTTCTGCTGACCGCTGGCAGGTAAATGGCATAGCTAATTTTCAGCTCCTGCAGAGTTTAAAACAAGGAGTGAAGTGGGATGGGTGCAGCGGGGCGTGTGGTGGCATCTGGACTGATTTTTGGTGTCCGCCTTTTGAGTCCAAAAGGGAGGCTTGAGGGGCAGGCTGCGGTGCTGCGAGCAGAGTCACTGGGTGGGGGTGTCCTTCCAAAGCAGCTGGACAAAGGGGACTTCTGAGGGTCCCCTTGTTCCCACTCATGGCCAGAGGGCACAGGGAGTGTGCCTGTCACAGAATTTGTCTTCCTGGTAAATCCATAGGGATCAACTAGATAAGCCAAAGCTACTTGGAAAGAAGCTATTAAGGGTCATTTAGAAGACATTTTTGCAACCTTTTTGGTGTGAGCTGGCAGTTTTTGCTTTGTATGCATTTAGAGAGATTGTTCTCCCTGCCTGAAGCCGTAGAGAGACGCTTTGTTTTTCATGCTAAGTCTGGTAACCTACAGACCGATGCAGGGCACTCTCCTGGACAAGGCATTTCCATAATTGGGCTTTGTAAGGTGGATCCTTACAAAGCATTAATGATTCCTATCTAGAACGAGAAACCAGTCCCTGTACAGGGCTTTCCTGGAACAACTATATGCCATCAGAGTAATTTGCTGGCTTCTCTCTCTCCTGTATTTTCTTCTTGCATCACACTTCTGGTATTGGTGCATTGGGGTGGGAACTCGCTTTGCATCTGTGTGCTTGGCCAAAGTCCAGCGTGAGTTCTGTGCTCGTACGAGTGACAATCTGGGGGCAGAGTTGCCTTGTTGCTGTAGGATCTCGCTTGCAGTCGAAAGCAGGACTTTGGTCAAGTGCCTGTCATAAGTAAACAGGCAGTCCTTGGGATTAAAGCCCCGCGACCGAGGTTTCCTCCTCAGAGGGAGCCTCTCACGTCAGACCTTCTGTACCTGGCGCCTGGCCTGAAATGCGCTCAGAGAAGCAGTTTGTGAGGGAAATGATCAGTAATCGAGTCACAGGGCGTGTGCTTTGAAGAAGAGCAGGTTGTGCGCGGGGGTGGGAACCTATCTGGAGGTTTTGGTAGGTGTAGGAGGCAGTGGCCCAAGCTGCAGGTTCTGTGAGCGGCATAGTGATGAAAAGCTTTGCTACCACTTCATGATTTTTTAATTTTATTTTATAATCTTGGTCTGATGGCTTAAGGTCTCTTTTGAGCTTGTTTGCATGGGAGGGGAGGTAAAGGGAAAAACAGCAGCTGAGGTACTTCAGTGTGGGAAGGGAACATGGGCTTCTAGAAGGTCTAGCAATGAGACCTGCTGGACCTCCTTTGGACCTTCACCTTAGGACTTGTGTGTGTTAAAAGCTGCTTGTAGGTTACTATTTCTTCCTACCTCCTTACTCAGGTGTCAGACTCTTATGTTGACAGGGATAATGTGGTGGACAACTTTAGGCTCGAAGCCTCGTGTTGATTGTCAGAGGACAAAGAAAACTACTATAGTACTCTGTGCCATGAATTAATGGTGGGGGACAACGAGTCTCAGGGAGTTTGGTAACATGAGGACAGCTTTCTGCTTTCACGTGTGTCGGTATGAACCTAGCCCAGTGGCTGCCCCGTGGTGGGCCTGTGTAAAATGGGGTTCTGGGTGAATGCATGTCTGCTGCCCTGAGTGACATGGTGGCAGGTCCTGGGTGACACGCTAGTCAGCAAATTTGCTCCCTCACCAGCTCGGTACCCAGTTTCTGATGCCAAACAGCCAGATGTGTTGGCTGACGCTTGCACACGGAGGCTGCTGAGGGGACATTTGCCCTGCTCTTGCCTGTTTTGTCTGAGTGGGCAAGAGAAGACCTTTGGCCTTCAAAGTTACTGAGTGCTTCTCATTGCTATTTAACATCACTGCTTCCCTCTGCACCTCTCTGTAAATGGTTGTTTTTATATGTGCTATAAATATGAAAGGCTCATAAATTGACAACTGTTTTGTGTACACATAGCCAAGGAGATTTTTTTAACTCATGGTAATTAATGCCCTACCTTTAAGACCTTCCTGGAGTCCCAGGTGCACGCCACCAGATTATGACAGAAAATGACCTGATGATTGCTCTGGTCTGTTCAGCAAGACCCCTAAATCCCTCACAAGCTGTTTCATCTACCATTTTTGTAGTAATTTAACATAAAATTTGCTCCTGAGTGTTAAATTTACCCTTATGCTACTTAAAAACAGAGGTCTGTAGTACTTTTTGAGAGGCCGCAGTGCGTATGGACAAGTCATGCTGAGCACAACCCAATTCCACTTTGTCTTTAATGTATTCAGTTGATTTACTTGCTTGTTTTGGACACTTTAAAGATGTACAAGATGGAGCAAATATGGCTACCTGTGCTTTTGTTCTGCATCCTTTGTTGCACCTTTTGGAGGTGCTGGTTCATACATTGGGCGTAGTTTGGATGGGTGGTGGGAGCTTGAAGCAGGAGCCTGAGAGCATCTCCTAGCTAGCGTGTCTGTGCAGAGGTTGTTCTCCTTTCTGTCCGAAAAGATGGCATGCCTGCTTTGTATTGGAATAGACAAAAGGCGGTGAATGCCCACTGAGAAACTCGAACAGAACTCATTTAGTGAGAGCTGTGCTTATCTGGCGGCACGTACTGCTGGCATTTTCAGGAGAATGGAATCTCTCTTGCCCTCTTTCAGAACATCTATTTCTGCACATGAAGTCATCTTTTGCCTGCCTTTTCTTTCCTCCATTCAAATCTATTATTTCTGCCTAAGCAGTCTTCTCGGCAGCATCAGAAGCATGAATGCCAGCGAGGATTTTGTCAGGTCATCTTGGGTACTTTGCTCTGCGGGAGGATCTCCATGGGTAGAAGCACTGGAGTGTGTACTTGTGGCAGGGACAGCCACGGGAGGCCGGGGGACTTTGCAGAGCCCGTTGATGGGGGATGATAGCAAATATGTAACTGTGCATGTGAAATTGTACGGAAGGTCCTCACTGTGTCCGTGTCAGAACGGGGACTGGTGTGCCATCCCTTCCAGCTCTACCAGCTAGCCTAATGAAGGGTTTCTAAAGAACATTGCCTTAGACTGCTGTGGTTACATAAATACTGCTACTAGATTATACAGTTACTCTGTGACTCGAAGTTATAATTCTGATTATGATTTCTGCCACACGCATGCTGAATTATGCATTGCATGGAAGCTGTCACAAGTTTCAAGTAATAATAAAACTGCAGTTTAAAACCAAGTAAGCTCTAAAAATGAAATAGTTGGATGAACACTCTTTGAATTTATGGTGATAGTCATTTGGAAGCTCTGGTGTCCATTTCTGGATTTTTTTCCCCCATGCTTAGCATATTTTAATTCTCAGTTTGCTCAGGTTTTTAATTTTTTATTTTTAGTATGTTGAGATAGAAGCTAATTGGAATCAATTAGTGTTTTCTTTCCTCTGTCCTCTCAGATTTCTGGCATTTAAGGAGGAAATGGGGACAAATATTTAACTGAGTGACATCCAGCCTTAGCAGCAGCTTGTGA
Organism: Anas acuta; assembly: GCF_963932015.1. Classification (NCBI taxonomy): domain Eukaryota; kingdom Metazoa; phylum Chordata; class Aves; order Anseriformes; family Anatidae; genus Anas; species Anas acuta. The sequence goes on along the minus strand of NC_088979.1, from coordinate 109,118,875 downwards.
AGTTAGGCTGAGGAAGCCTGTACTGTGCTTCTCCCCCTTTACATGCAGAAATTAAAGAGCATCAAGTAAAACTTTTCCTGCAGGAAGTTTCCCATAAATACAGCCCTGACCCATGGTATTAGCCTGTCTTTGATATCTGTAATGCCTGCACTTCGACAATATTCAGCAGTTGCATATTTCCACAGACATACATAAATGATGAAACTGCCCACAGTAACGATGCTGTTTTTGTTACTGGCTTCCAGTATTGGTGTTTAGGGTTGGAGCTTTCACCTCCGCTATTGTTTCAGGCTCTCTGCAGATGATTTAGAGCCTTGGCTTACAATAGATCTGTATTGGGTGGATTTCACTCCCAAGTTCAGGCTAAAACCTGTGTAAATGTGTCTTCCACATAGAAAATAGGGATCTGATTATAATCTCAGTTGAGTTCTGCTTACAAGATGATTTTTTTCAGTGATAATCAGTTGCCTGCCCATGCCTGTGACTTTTCCATAGCAGTCAACTATGTACAAACCCTTTCTTAAAGAGCTTATCAGCGAGGAATAAGAAGTGTTTTTGATGATTTACAGCACCATGCCCAAGAGCTTTCTTTTTTCCAGAGATTTTGTAATGTGAATAATGTGATGTGAGTACAGCTTTATTAGAATTGTAAACTCCCATAATGATCAGAAGGGAAGAATACATCTGCCAGGCGGATTAATGAAGATGGTTCTTTTCATCAGTACAGAGATTTTTTTTTTCAATAGGATCTCAGAGAATTCTGGGAGATCTTAGTGATTGTGCTAAGCAACTATAGATGATGGATAGGAAGTGAATTTCCTGCATTGACCTGCTAAAAGATGAAAGTACAGTAGTGTGAACAGGGCAGGCAGAAAATACAAATACCTTAAAGCTACCCAGGGAACATAATTACGAAAGTGTTAAACTGATTTTTTTTTTAAACATCTATTCTCTTCAGCAACGTGGGTCTCCTTTTATGATAAAAGCAGAGCGCTGCTTTTCAGCCTAGGGATGAACTGGACGTCTGGTTTGTACTTTCTGTTAAGACTTTGTAGCTGTCCTTTGTCCGAGGCTTGCTTATGCCTTGTGAAAGGGACAAAGATCTTGAAATGATCCGTGTTTTGTCTGAGGAAAGGCAAAAGCTGAACTAGTAGCATGCTTTGCACCCCACGTTTTGACTCTTGGTAGGGCTTAGGCTATAAAACTGCAAACAGTGGAAGCATTTGTGGGCTGCTCTTGCATTGCATTACGGCCGGCGCTCTTCTGCCTGGATTCTCTGAAACATCTTAATTTGATGTTGTGTGTTTTAACTGGCTGAAGCTCCTGGGAAATGCTCTTCAGATCGTTAATCTCTAAAAACCTGTTCTTATTTCTGAAAAATTTAGTGGGGAGGCAGGGAGTGAGGTGAGGCGGAAGTCGCGCGGTTAACTGGAGCTCTGGAAGTGCTGCTGTGCAGCTCTCCGCTAGCAGCAGGAGTGCCTGCTAGGAGCTTTGCTGGTTTCCTACAACAGTCATAATTCTGGCTGCTGCCTAATAACAAACAAAATTTGTTACAGGGTAGTGCTGTTAACATGATCTACGGCTGCCATGCCAGCGAGAAAGCTAAAAGCAGTTCATTTTGGGATGCTTTAAACTCAAGAGAGCAGGGTGTGGAAGTAGTACTTTGACACTTCAAAGTACAAATTATGAACAGCGTAGAAATTAAAAGAGAAATACTTTTGGTGTATTTACATACATGCCAGTCTTTGTTATGGTCTTTTTAAATTGTTGTCTTGTTGACACTAGACCTGGCAGAGCTGCAGAGCTGGGAGGAGGAGGATCCTTTGTTTCAAACCATAGGTTGAGAAGTCTGGCTGCATTAACACTTGGAAAGAGACACAGGATGTGTGAAGGCGTAACTCCTTTTCTTTTGCCCGCTGGGGCTTAGATGCAACACTTTGACTTTCTCAAGTGATGCTATCCTTTTGAACGCTATCATGAGGTATGAGAGCAAGGGGAATTTCCTGATATTGCACAGCATTCAAGTGCTTTTCTTGCTTATTCCTTTTTTGCTAATGTTTGTGAGAACAGGCAGATTGCTTGCAGCCTAAGTGACAAAAGAACACCTCTTGGGTATAGGTTGTACAGCTGCAGTTCACATTTCTGGCTTTCTTATGTATGGGTCAGTGTTCTGCGTTTGCATCCTGGAAGATATGTCAGTTCATATTGTCTTTGGTGCTAAGGCTGGGTGAACAGTTTGCCTTGACCTCACATGGCTTCCAGGACATGTTCTGAAAAAGGATCAGGACTTGCTCAGCCCATTGGACAGTGGTGCTTCACGATCCCATTTACTGGGCTTAATCAAAGGTACTTCTGGGGAATGTTAGCCCTCCCTGTGTCTTGAGTACAGCTCAGTTACCAGAATGCCACTGGGGAGCCAGAGGGGCAGGTCAGAGAGATGAACGTTAGCTGAAATCTTGAAGATGCTTAAAAGATGCTACTGAGAATCTTTTCTCACTGTTCAAAAGTGTGGGCTGCTAATTCTAGTGTTTGTGGACACGTCTGCAGCTTTCCCGATGAATTTTAACACCCTTCAATTTCTAAATGGGTGTTGTACTTTCCACTTTCTGTTTGTATGCTGCTCTATATTGTATGCTGTTAGACAGCTGCTGCGCTTGCACCAGACATCATTTCTTTTCAGTCAGTGTTAAAATTACTCCTTTGTGTTAATACAGTGGCTGGTGTAAGACTTCTGAGACTTCGACCGCAATGTGCTGCTGCTGATGCAATGGTAATTTGGAACTTGCAATGTTGTCTTTAGTTCTTATGCCCTATACATGTACTGGTTCAGGAGCCTGAAAATGTCTGGCATGCTCTCTGTTGGGGTGAAGCATGGCTGTGGAGTCTTTTGTGCTGCTGTAAAAGGCACTCTGGGTCATACCTGTTCTTCCCAGTGCAGCAAATGTGAGGATGCCCAGGGTGAGAGCAATCTGCTGTTTGTTGCCGTGTAAGCTAATTATAAGTGTTAGTTAGTTACTGAATAATTTCAGGACATCCAAGTTTCACCCAAATATTAAGAGCTACTTAATTTGTATGTAGGTTGTCTTATGAGGTAGTGTAACCCTGGAACAGCTCTGCAAGGAGACTGGAGCAGAAAAGAAACAAGCGGTTTCCCTCTGGGCTTCTCTCAAAAACTGTATTTTCTTCCTCCTGCTGCTTTAACATTGTGCTGGTTCTCTGCCCTTTCTCTCCCGTGTCATGCCCCAAAGGGTTCCCTCTCTTTTCATTTTCAGACTTACTTGAAAACGCTGTGTTTGTTCTTTGTTTCTTTTTCTTGCCTTTCTTCTCACTCCTGGGCACAGTGGAACCACCAGCCTGGCTGTCACTGAGAAGCAAGCAGTGGAAAAAGGCACTTCCACCAATCCTCCAGCCTCCAGAAGCTGGAGAGAGAGAAGGGTGACCACAAATGTCCATTTAGCCTCGTATCTTGCTTCTGACAGCAGCCAAGACTGGATGCTTAGGGAAGAGTGAGCACATCCTCCCCATTACCATCCTCTCATGACCATCTCTAGCTTGGAGACCTTCTAAGTTAGAGGTGGTATCCTCACATTTAGCCTCGGATTTTTCCTCCAAAAGTCTGCTGACTCACAGGCATTGCATTTGACCTCTTGAGGTTTCATTTTCTGAAGTGTGCTGGGTGAGGGTGCATATCAGCTGCTCTTTGTGTGTTAACTTTCCTCTTCTCTTTTATCACCTGTGATGTTGACCTTTCCTGTATGCAGCACAGCAGCGACAGCAGCAAAGTAAATACTTGTGAGATAAATTTCTTAATACGCTTCCTGTTATTCCCACTTTTAAGATGTGTATTTAGGCATGCTTATCTGAAAATTAGTGGCTCGTGGCTGAATGCCAACTGCTAAGACTTGCAGAAACACTATTTTGTAATGCAGTCTTTCATGATGTGGCTGCATGTGGATTTTCTCAAATGTCTCATGGTATAAAATTGTCCCTAAGCTTAAACGTGTGTGACATTCTGTAGTGGTATGTGCTACTGTGTATACAAGGGAGGCTATTCAGCATTGATTGCAGAGGAGAGTAGATACTACGGCAAATGCTGCAAATTAGTCGAAGAAATAGCAGTGAAAACTCTCTGGCCTATAATCTAAAGGAAGAAGAGACTTTCAGTTTGTGATGGGGAACAGGGGACAACTGCTTTATTTCTTCAGGCAGATACTGAATTGATGAACCTTGCTATTCTATTCCGCTCCTGGAGATAACAAAATACCTGTGCTGAATGCAGGGCAAGCTTTTCAGAGGTGAGAGGAGGTGGAGAGCTTCAGGCTGTGAGCTTGGAAACATTATGAAGAGACTTGGAAGGTTAATGTTAGGGTTAATATTCAGGGTTTTTTGAAAACTGAGCCTTTTGATTTTTTGAACTAGCTAACGTTGATCATCACAGTGGAGTATTTTTTTTTCTAGAAGGGGCAAATACGAAGAGGTTGCTTCTCTCCAGGATGGGGTAAATGGGAGCAGAGTTGTACCGGGAGTAAGCCTTGCACAGGGTGGTTCATTTCTCTACAGGTTTCTGAATCCCTCACGCACTGCCCGCATGCCTGTACCTGCCCACCCATTCCAGCAAGCCTCCTCTCTTTGGCTGGCCTGGTTAGGATAAACAGCAGCCTCATACGATGTCATTTCCTTTCACTTGCGAGAACAGCTTTCTAGAGGTAGAGTTCAGTTAAAAGACAGCTAATTACACAGCTAATTTGCCTTCAAGCTCTGGGAGGCAGTGAATGCCAGCAAATTTTCAACTCTTGCACACTTTTTTGGAGACTTTGGCCTTGGAATTTGTTGAGCAGGGATAAGGAGCACTGCAGAGGGTGGGTGGATTCCATATCCCAGACACGTGTTGATGGCTTAACTCACATTTGTGATTTTGGGAAGAGTTCCCATCTCCACATTCAAGTTCTCAAAAGTTTAATATGAACAGTACACTTTAGAAGGAGCCTGCAGGCTGCATCCTCGTTACCATTTTACATGGGGACTGAATTGCTGAGGTGAATCTCCTCATAGCACATCTGCTGTGCTTCAGTTGCTCTTTTGGCTTATGGCACCAAACGCAGAGTGGTGCAAACCCCAAGCAGATGTGTAGTGTAGTTCTTGGGACCTCACCACTAACCTTCTACAGCCTTTTCTCCTTTAGGACCGGCTGCTGAAGCAGTTGTGCTGGTCTTGTGAGTTTAAAAACTTGTGAGTTTAAAATGCTTTTTAGATGTTATTGAAGTAAATAGACTGTTGTGTGTTCCATCTACTGATCTAAATACCTTACTTTCAGTTTTCAGGAGTCTTAATGCAAGCAACCTGATTGATTGGATGTTGTTTGTGAAGGCTTTTCCCATGTCTTTGGAACTGTATATGCTGGTATTTAAGAGTCTCTTTCAAATAATGAAGAGTGCTGTGGCGTGTCTGTTTTAAAGCCAGCTGTTCTGCAGACCCATCTGGGGGTAATTTTATTTAATGTTCTGTGTGGGGTTACACATACCCTCTTAAAGACCTTGACCTGAATCCTTGCATGTCTTCTAGGTGTTGTTTATGCCTCTGGCCTCTTGTATTTTTCTTATCTAGACCTCTTCCATTCTCTTACCCCCTTTTAGACCCCTTGCGGTCTTCTACTTTGCAAGATGGAGTCAATACCGTAATGAGAAATGTTTCTTCCTGAGGTGGGGTAACTTAATGTGTAATTTTTTTAATGCTGGAGACCAGGCTAGCTGCCTTTTCTGGGGCAAGGGAGTTTCTCATAGTCCCATAGCAAATAATAAAAGCTCAGCTGCAACAAGTACTGTAAATACCTTGCACTCCTGTTCTCAGTTACAGAATTAGTTATGCAAATCTTATATTAAAGAAGGAAGAGCCCTGGTGTGTCTTAAATCATACTTCGGATGTGTACGCATGCGTACGAGTCCCCCTTGTCTAGAAGGAAAATATCTGTGCTCCTAACGTGCAGGCTCCGTAGAGATTAGCATACTAAACAGTAGTGCTCCACATGACCTGAAATTGGCTTTTGAGTGATAATTGGATCTAGGAGTTGAGAGGAGGGGTTGGAAAACATTGCCCTCTTTTTTTTCCAGGTTACAACCAAGAGTATAGAAGCGGTGGTGGTGCGGGTGACCACATGAAGGCCTTAGGGCCTCCCAAGCTATGGGGGCACCAATAGTTAGAGCTGTCCCCTATACATTTGCTCTTGTCTTCTTGCCTAGTTCAACAAATCTCCCTGTCTTCATCTTTATGTGAAGAAACAGTGTGCTACAGTGAAATGGGTGCTAAGCCTGATCTATTTCTAATGGCTCCTGTTGTACCACATGAGCGTGGTCTCGTTGGTTGGTCTGTCCAGGTGTATCTTCTGCAGCAAGACAGCTGGCCCATTCGGTGTGCATCTGCTGTGGGCATTTTTAATGTGGCTCTTGCTTGGAGGTTATTTATGTTGAAGACGGAGACCGTTAGGTAATTAAATTACAGATGAAGAGGATTACTCAGACACTGAGCTCCGTCCCTCCACTGGCTCCTGTGGCTGCAAATCAGCTGCAAGTCAAGCGCGGAGCCAAGGCAGGCTGGTGCCATATGCTGCTGTGGCCAGCAGTGCCTGCTGCCCCATCACCTCCTTGAATCTCTCACCACAGCAGATGCAAAGAGAGCAAAACTGCCCTTGGGGATCCCAAAGCAATCGGAGACTCCAGGAGCCTGTCGTGGTGTTGGGATGTTTGGTGTTGTGGCTGCCCCTTCCTATAGCCAGGCCTGGCTCCGGTTTTGCTGAGGTCTGCATGATGGCTTCTCTCTTCCCATGGAATGCTTGCTGGGAAATTAGCTCTGTGTGCTGAGATGTGAAATCATCCTCAGCAAGGAGTTTTGGGGAAATAGCGGGTAAGGTCAGTGTCTGGATTATGAGAGTGTGTGTGGCTCCTTAATCTCCTCTGTCAATCCACGTTAGGCTTCGGTATAGGTGAAGTGCAGGGTTGAATTGAAGTGGACGAAGAGTGCCAACTTCGAGCAGGTAAAAAAGACAAACAGCTATTCTGTGGTAATTTTTCTGTTTTTTGTTCTTAATAGAAGTGGAAGGTAGATGGCTTTATACTGGATTCAGCGTTTCCTAGCATTTTGAGTGCTTTTGTGTATTGCCTAACATTAAAGGTAACTTTGAAAACAAATGATCACTTCATGCCAATAAAAATCAATACCTGCTGCTCTGGGAAGAAAAAGGAGTGATAATCATGGAAATTGTTTTGGGGAGAGAGGGAAGTTGGGAGTGTTCTACGGTCTCCTTTTTAAAATTTATATTTTGTGAAATTATAGATTTATGAAGCACGTGGATATTGCTGTATGTGCATCTCTTAAAAAGTCTTTTGACAAAAATACTTTTTCTTGTCTTTAAAGCTTTCCCATCACTGCTAGGTGCTATGCTCAGTTTAAAATGATGCTGCTTGAAAAATTTATTAGGTTCTACAGTTTAACACGAGCTTGCCTTGGATTTAGACTTTTTCTGTCTTATTTTGGGTTTTCACACTCTGTGTGATTTTACTTAATGCAGATTTAGGAATGATCTATTCTAGTCTAATTGTTTTCTCAAGTTAAATCCAAAGAAGGCTCAGTTCAATGCTAGAGGTGTGCTGCATTCCACACAGAGCAAAGAAAATGGCTGGTCTCTGCCCGGAGGAAATTACAGTGTAGAGCAAATGGATTTACACTGCTCTGCTCCCTTCCAACTGCTTTGGAAGAGATCTGAGATAACAGATAAGTGCAAGTTAATGATGTTGCAGAACAGCACTGACTTTAATTCTGTATATTTCAGTTTGAGGAGTTTTTTTACCTTTGATAAATGTATGTTTTTCTCTTGCGTTGGGATTAATATTACATTTTTTCCTATGACCTTTCTCCCCACACACACAAAAAAAGTGGAGATATTTTTAAAATGGCATTTGTACAAATTGTTGCAGCCCCGCTTCCAACTGTGCCAACTCCTCAGCTTTGAGTCATGGGCTTTATTGCTTTGTCAACTTTTTTTCTTAAAATGTGACATGTTGAACCTGTCCTCTTGCAATACAAATTGCTTTGAGGCAGAACAAAAGAAAATCGCCTGTCTGGTGAGGCAGTCTAAATGTCAGTTTTAGAGTCCCTCGATGTTTTGGATGTCACCAGGTAACCTAAATGGGGTGCTCTGTCAGGGTAAGGTAAAAAAGAAGTTCTGCGAGAGAATTTGGAGGAAAGTAAATGAAGATCATTAACAGGGGCAGGTCTTTCAGGTAAGAGCCAGGAAGCAGCGTGTTGACTCTTGCATTTCATTGCTTTTTCTCTTTCCGTCCCACTTCGCTCCTAGCAGCATTTTGGAGACTTATCAAAAGTAGTTCTTTACATGTAGCCTTTTATCTTCAACTGTCAGTCGGTGGTAGAGAAAGGAAATAGAGATCATATGTGGTAGTTGTTTGACATCCAGAGGAATCTAAAACACAATCTTCAGTATTATTTCTGCCTGTTAGACATTTCTTCTGTTTGGACTGGAGGTGCCACAGTTTTCTGCCCACCAAAGGGTACGCAGTTTAACAAGCTAGGCTTTTGTTTTGCATAGCTGGGGAAGGTTTCTGTGGCTCCTTATTCCCTCTTTTTGTGCTTACCCAAAGTAACATCATGTTGAGCAGAAGGGATCAGGTCTGATTCCCTGTGTGTTAATCTGGCCTACTGTGATGGAGTGTATTTAAAAAAAGAAAAAGGGGGAAAAAACCTGTTTTTGTTTTCTGCTGAGCTCAGGTGGTTGTCTCGCTAGACTCTGGCCGTAAGCAGTGATGGGAGAGAAATTTATTGGAGTGCTTTTCTCCACTGGTGACAGGTAGAGCCTAGCTAGCTAGCTAAGGTGGCAGGCATCTAACACAGCTGTGCTAAAGGACTTTTGGAAATGGGGAGATGCACCGTAGGATAACTGGGAGCCGAGCCCTAGCGAAAGCCTTGTGATTCACTCGGGGGCATTTGAAATCCCTTTTCTTGGGGGAGATGTGTGTGGGATGAATAGAGGAGACAGCAGTTCGTTACTGTGCTGCAAAAGATGTTGTTTAATCCTTTCATGTGAATCCCAGTCCACGTGGTATAGATGGAGTCCAACTGTGAAGGTACTTGCTTTTTCACCCAGGGCTGGAGATGTGGCTTTTCGGAGATACCTCAGATGGCACGGAGATTAGAGCAATCCAGCAGCCTTGCAGTTTGATAGCGTTTCTGAGGCTTCACTTAAGATGCAGTATGCGTTTCTTCATCCTGATAGAGATAATGGGTTTTAAGCAATTACACCCAGGCTAATTCCTTTTGATAAGAGCTCTGCATTATCTAAAAAAAGAATCCCAGCCGCCTGGGAAAGAACAATGTAAATGTCTCTCTCATGGACTCTTTCATTCGCTCTTCTCTGATAACTTCAGATGATGCACTGCACAGCTTTCAAGCCATAAAAACCTACCAGTCCTTTTTTAGGTAGAGTATATCAGGCAGGGAGGTAGAGCAGTACCGTTGCTTTACAAGGGACAGAGCCCAGGCTGCTTCAAGTAATTCCAGGCTAGTATAAGGCAATTACCCCTTACATTGTAAGGGATCGGCTTTGGTCTCTTTTAAAGGAGCCCCTTGTGATTCAGGCTGCCTGGTTGTATGGGACAGGTTGCTTCTGCTGATCAGGATGATCTAAATTTTGTAATTTTGAAGGAGTAGCAAGAGAACTTTGTCTAGGGTAGGTCCCAACCCCCGTGTGTGTCTCTTTGCACTGGAAAGAAGAGTGTGATTTTTGGTGCACGTTATGCAGGGATGGTAAGAGATCTCGCTTATTTCTTTTTAAGACCAGTAAAGAAATTTCAATAATTAGCTGGATTTCTGGTGCTATAAAAAATAAAAATCCTTTTATTCTCCTTAATCTCCTTCTGTCTTTCTCTCTTCTACATAGGCAGCGTAGGATAGAAAATTGAATTGATTGCATTTAAAAAGGGGCGCGGGGAAATTCCAAAGCAATGTGCTGTTTGTGTTAAGGTGCAACTTCTAGGAAAACAGTGTTATATATTAAAAAAGAATATGTATGTATGTAAAGGCATTGAAAGGTTTCCAGACATTTGTAGACGTGCTTGTTAAAGCTCCTTTCTCTCTCCCCGATAGTCACATATGTCATTCTTGATGTGGAGCTGCCTGATAATTGAAGCTGGGAGGAGAGGCGGGGGGGAAGACTGGAGATAAGGATTGTAATCTCTCCTGCTGATATGCTTTGGTTCTCCTTCCCTAGAAAAGAGCCTGTGACTGTGTGGCATGCTGCCTGTCTCTTTACCTGTCTGCTGGCTAGGAAAAGTTGCTCAGTGCCTTGGGGCAGGGGCCTGAACAGCTCTTTTCAGAGCAGAGGAAGAGGATTTGTGTGGACATGTCTCAGCAGTAGGAAAAAAAAATGATGCCAAAATCAAATCCCTTTTTTCTTCCATGTTGTAAAATGCTTTCATGCGTCACAAACACTGTAGTTGAGCAGGGTGCTACAGAATTGGGAGATCAGGCATTTTGCTCCAAATTGGAGGCAGAGGGGTGAGGAATCTACTGCATGTCCTCTGGCGTGGCACAGGAAGGGTTGTCCCTGCTCAAACCCATCATTCGTACAGGGTTGCAGCAGAGTTGTGCCTGGACTGAAAATAAACGGAGGAGTTGAGAGAGGGAAAATCGTTACCCCAGTTTGCAGAGTTGGGTGCTGTATGTTTCCTGTCATAAACCGCTGTGAATTTGGAAGGGCTGCTCTACCTCCTTCCCAGACATGCTAACGGTTAGTTGGCCAACGAAACAACCTTTTGTTTGGAAAGCTCTTCTGAGATGCTTTGGGGATGAAAGGCATCAGCAAAGTTGTCCTTACATCTCCCCAGCTGCCTTGGGTGAGGAGCTGGACAGCATGTCCTTTCAGATGCAGAGCGCTCAGTCTGAGCCAGTTTAGTCAGTCGTCAGCTCTCGCTTTTTGGGCTTTAATTGACTTCCTACTGCATGTCACATTGCATTTTCCTTTGGAGGGTGGATGTAGAGAGTCGACCTCCTTCTCCTGGCTGCGAAGAGAACATGGTTTTGTATTAGGTGGAGCTGTCCCATGTGGGCTGGGGGAAGCACCTCGTGTAAGACAGTGCTGAAGCAGAAGTGTGTTCTTTGCAATAATAATACCCTCTCAGCCTCGTGGGTGACTTGTCAGATTACTTCTCATCGTGTTCTTTACCAAATGATATGTAGATACACAACCCGTGTGAAGATGAAGCTCCCAGGAGGCTTTCCTTATCTATGGTAATGTCCTTAATGTAAGAGGAAATCCTCACCAGCTCCTTTCTTGAGGAGTTGCTGCTGGTTAAGAGTTTAAACAGACCACTTGTTATCTAGGTCCTTCTTGATCTTGCTGCCTTGTTTTCTTGGTTATCCTAAAAATGACAGGTTGCTATTTAATGTACTTGGATTGACTTCACAACCGATCTACTCAGTCATCTGCTTCCTGTGCGCTCTCATGGGAAATATTTCATGTCATGACAGCAATGAGATGGTGTATCTAAGTGATGGAGCAAATTAAACTAAGTACTTCATGCAGCGTCAGTAGGGAACAAACACTAGCTCAGAACTAACTCGGCTGAGTCTGGGATATCTTGCCTCTATGTTGTTGACATGGCAGTCCCCAGAATATTATTCTACCTTTAGACGTACTTTGCCTGTGTTTCTGGTTGAGTATTTCATGTATTTCTGAGGGAGAATTCTCTAAACAAGCACTTGATGAACAGCCATCAAATCCCTGTGGTTGCCCTCCTACTTGGGTGTTTCTGGCCCAAAAGCACCGGTGTTGTCAGGTGGTCCTGTCACCTGCCTAGTGAGCCCAAGCAACAAGTCCCATCCTTTGTGTTTGCCTGCTGGCCTCCTTACAACCACTCCATTACCTTTTGCCTTGAAAAGTAGTTCCTTGCAATTTCATCTAGTGCTTGGGAGCTCTATAAATATAGTTTTGCATTGAAGCAATTCATCTTGTACTCAGATTTGATGTCCAGCATTGCAGTTTATGATACAGAGCCAATTACAGAGTCCTTACTAAGTACCCATCAATTTTTTTTCAGTATCACGGAGAGCACCGACCTAAACTGCTTATGTTCTGCTGAGTTTTGTCACTAGCATGTACACTGTTCTGTCCCGATCCATCTGTTTCTACAGTTAAATAGTATTCAAGTGAATTCATTAAGAACATGTCACCTTATATTAACATTAAAACATATTAGGTGCCATGAAAAATCAATGTTCCCAATAAATTCACTGAGTGCGAATTTGAACTTTGCTTGCTCTGGGAAGATGGAGGGAGGCGTATGCGAGTCTAACACAGGGCACTGCAAGAACAAAATATTTGCAGAAGCTCCCATTTATCTGCCAGAGCAACATGGATCTTGCTGTTGGCAAGATTGGTGTCTGCAGCTTGGTGCCTTCTGCTGCAGTTACATGAGACGTTAATCCCTAATGCACAGCGAAGAACACAACACCTTGTTGAGCAGCTAGGGATATCCTTGCTGCCGACTGCTACGGGACAAAAAGCAGAACCCTGAATTCGTGGGTTGCTAGACACTGAGCCTCCTGGGTCACCTAGAATAGCAACTCACCCTTGAGTATCAGCCCTGTGCTCTCTCTTCCCTACCTGCAGGCAGTCAGGGCGCAGCAGGTGCTCTGCAGTAAGTACGCATCCTCTTACCTCATGATGCTGTCTCTGTGCTCCTGCCTCGTGAGAACCCTCCTTTCTTTTAGCAGTAACAAATGTTGTTTGCAAAGTAGGAAATCATAAGAAAATGTTACAGGGTGTCCCTTTTCTCTCCTGCAGCTGTTCCACTGCCTGCCTTCCACCTTCCTGTAAAGCTGAAATTGTTGCCTGCTTCTGGGACTGTTGTGAAGAGGGTATAGGCAGTGCTTTGCAGCAGCAGGGTGCTGGCTCTGAACAGATTCACAGAGGAATCCCTATTCCCCTTTCTCTTTCCTTTTGTCTGCCTTCTCTTACAAAGATGCTAATCACCACTACCTTCATTAAATGTCAGCGAGTCTTTAGCAACCTCGGAAGGAAGAGAAACTGAGCTGTCAGTGCTAATCCAAAGCACAAACGTGTAGCCCTTGCCACATCAGTGTGCCTTTGTCACCTCTAGATTGGATTAGTGCAGTGCACGGTATGTGGGTCTACAGCTGAAGACACATGCAGAACAGTGTTGTCCGCTTGTTTTAGCGTCACGGGAGAGCGTTTTCTAGAGAGAAGACAGCGTTTAAAAAGAATGCCCTCAGTTGGGATCCTGAGCTGACTTCTCACTCTGGTCTGTTCAAAGCTGTTTTGGCAGTCAGGCAGTGCTTTAAAGCTTACCTGCTGCTGTTCCTGCTTTCCGTAAGAGGATCAGCTGAAGGATTGAATGGGGCTGAATCTTAAGGCATGGTGAGAATATATTGGCTGGAGCCCCTCAGCTATCTTTATTTATTTATTTTTTGCTGGTTGTTTTTCCATATTCTGGATTTTAATATATGGTGCTTGTGTTTAGAGAGATCCCCTTAAACAAGGGGACAAGACATTGTCAAGGTTTTTAACTCTCCTGCTCACAGGTGAAAGACGCAGAGAAGTCTGGCCTTCTTATTAGGACTAGGCAATCACTTGATCAGGTACATTTCAGCAGTCTTCTGGGAGGGGGGTAAGAGATATTTTGATTGCAGACTGGGGTTAGTGTGATAAAATACTAATGTCAATTATACAAAGTCATGGCAATCAGGAAACTGGGCTGTTAGGAACGAGCCTGTGCACACGAACAACCTGCAAGGCAAAGAACGTGCTGGGGACTACCTCTTCTTACCAGCTGCAGAGGTAAAGACAGTGTCAGTCCTTGGTTCAACTGGTGAATTAGAGCAGTTGTGAGCTATTGGGCTTCATGTATATGTGGGCTATTTGCTTAAATTTGACATTGCCTGAGTGATATTCTAGATCAACCTTTTGGTCCAGCTGCTCCTGCTATAGTTATGGTGGTCTACTTGGTTTTTGCAATATCTACCCTTTAGCGTTTTGGCTTCTCTTGTTCTGCCGTTCTCCTGCTCTGCCATTTTGCTGTGGAGCTGTGGTATCCATGTCCACAGCCAAATATTGGTAAGCATTTTGTTGCTACTGTTTGGAGACTGAACTTTGGTAGTACATCTCTTTTGCTGAAAAAGTTTCTCTGGTTGGAACTATGAGTCAAAGCTGTTTGCTTTTCTTGAAGTGAGAATCTGCCAAGATCCACGTGCAGGCACTGTGGTTGTTCTTTGAGCTACAGAGCCAAATCAACCAGAAAAGTCTCTTTCCATATCTGCCAGGTCCTCTGGCTAGTTTAAGTGGTTTGTGCTTTTGCCTGGAGCATAACACGTTGCTGTGCCAGCCTTCAGCAGAGAACTGCTGTTGTTTTTCTGTCCTTCGAGTTAGATGGTCCCAGAAAACACGGTCTGAACATTGTGCTTTTTTTTTCCTGTGCTTTTGGAGGGAGCGTGCTCTGCTCCTGTTCCCATGTTCTGGGACTTCCATTAAAGGTGAATTGTGTGCTGGAAGCAGGTGTGGTTGCAGAAACCCATTCAAGCACTGTCTGTGGAAATCAGTAATTCCTTTAAAGTCACTTAGAAAGGCAGGGAAGCTCATCTGCATTAGAGGAGCCCTGATCCTGTAGGGAAGAGGTGACTTCATGGTTGGAGAATGTCAACTTGCTATTCTTATGGCTGTCAAGCTGAAGGAGAGTTAGAATTTCCTTCTTTGAACCCTCTACTGATGTCAGCAGAAGACTTATAAAAATGCCCGATTAGATTATGCCATCACTGTAGTAATGAAAACCACTAATTAATGCTGTTTAAGTGTATTTCTCTCAGCCTCTGGTGGAAACGTGGCACTTGGAGGCTTACCACTTCGCCTTTGGTGGAAACTGTTAACCACTGGACCTGTGGCTAAATAGTGTTCTCTTTTTTTTTTTTCCTCTTTAAATTTTTCTCTCCTCATCTCTGTGTTTCATTACCTAACACATTACTAAATAAGCAGTGAACCAAAGATTGCCCATGCTGTTCCAATGAGATTAAACGTTAATGGAAAAGATTGCTCTTACTAGTTATAGCTTTCTGCAGGATGGGTGCCCAACCTTACTGTATTTCACATTATTTTGGTCAAAGGCTATCCTGGTGATTTCCTTTATTAACTGCCTGCTTTCTTTCTCCTTATTCCCCAACCTAGCTTTCTGCAGGGGACGCATTGTGAGGGTACCCAAAGGTCCTCTGATTCGAGTCTTGGGCACGGAGGTGGCGATCCCTTGCAGCGTGAGTGACTACGACGGACCCAGCGAGCAGAACTTTGACTGGGAGTTCGCCCGAGAGACTGACTTCGTGCGGATAGTGAGTACCTGGGATTCTACCTTCACCTCTGAGGAGTACCAAAAACGCGTGGGCCACGGGGATATCAAACTGAGACGGAGCAGCAACGATGCTGTGGAACTCGTGATTAAAAACATCCAGCCAACTGACCAAGGGAGATACAAATGCTCCACGCCCAGCACTGATGCCACCGTTCAGGGAAATTATGATGCTGAGGTCCAAGTGAAAGGTATTTCTGAAGAGTGAGGTGTGCTCTAAGTTTGTTTTTGATATTGATTATAGATGTACCCTTAATGATGTTGAATTTCTGTTTCTTATGAGCATTGTGATCGTTTTTTTTCTGTTTGATTCTACTGAAGCCAAAATTGGGAGGCATGATAGGAGCAAGTGCAAGCCAGTGAAGAAGCAAAGGGGACCCGTTGCTCTAAAGACCACTTTTGCTTTTCTATCTAGGAAATATGTAAATAAATATGTGAAAACTAAGCAGTGTGTTTTCCTAAGATGTCTGCAAATGCTTAATGTCACTAAGTCTCTGGGGAGAGGGGCTAACTTCAGGTAAAAACATCGCCTCCGTTCCCTCTTATTTAGTGTCATTTAGAGATCTTTCTGTGAGGGAAGTAGTCTTCCCTTTCATCTTTAGCTTGTTGTTCCTGCAGTTATGTCCTAGCCTTGCGCTCTCATTTAGGGTTCTTCAGTAATAATTTGGGAGACTTTTTTTTTTTCTCTTTGTGTTGTCTCTTTTTCTCGTGAAAATCAAGATAGTTCTGAATGGAAATAGTCTGAATGATATTACTTGGATAAGAAATCGAAGTGAGGGGAGGGTAAATGAAGTTGAATGCTTGTCTTGGCATGTTTAAAGCAGGTGACGAATGAATTTTCAGCCAAGTTTCCTTGTTCCTGGAATGTATTTGTGTGGAAGAAGGAACAATTGGAGAGGTGGTAGTTTTAGTGCTTCATATCCAAACAGGTCGTTGTGGGTGTTTTCTCCTTTCTTCGCTTTTATGATATTTGTGTATTTTGGTCTTTTTTAAATAGTGATTTCTGATGGCTTATGGGTGAGCGGTTCAAAAGGACGTTCTTCAACATCTCTCAAACTCTCTGAGGGTGACTCCTTCAAGCTGCGCTGCTCAGCAATCACCACCTCACCGGAGCACACTCACCTGCACGTGACTTGGCAGATCAAAAGTGGATTGTCTTGGCAGGACATCCTATCTTTGACTCACGAAGGCAAATTCCAGCCTGGCCCTGGCTATGAGGAGCGCTACCGTGATGGAGATATCCGCTTGGACACAGGAGCGAATGACACGTATCGACTGTCTGTGTCCCAGGCCTCATCGGTGGATGCAGGCGCCTACAGGTGTCTCGTGAGCGAGTGGGTGAGAGGGGCGGATAGCTCATGGCAGAAGATTCAGGAGAAAAGCGTGGAGATAGCAAGCGTGTCGATCCAGCGCACTGGTGAGTGTTACTGCTGGGCTGGGGCCATGGCTCATAGCTACAGCAGTGCTGTGCCCAGGAGGCAATGCTTCTCGAGAGCAGAAATTGGATATGCTGAACTAAATGAGGACACCTTTCCAGGAGGGCTTAGAGTGCTGTTTGGATAGCTGGCCTGTTTACATCTGGGTTAACAGCATATGCTTGGCATGAGTTTGCTAGCTTTTATTCTGGGGGCAATGGGGATGATGGCATGGAAGGACTGACTGGAATCTATGATGTGCCTAGACTGAGATTTTTATCTCATCCTTAGTTCACTTCCTCGGGTTACACTATTTCTTAAATCGTGTTGTGTTTAACCCCGAGCATCCTAAACCTGCCCTCTGTGCTATCATTAACATAGGTTATCTGAGAGTACTAAACTGCTGTGCTTCCCCTGTGAAAGTGGACTGTGATTCATGACAGATGTGAATGTTGTGTATTAAAATGGCATAGAAAGATTGGCGGAAAAAAGAAAGGCAGGGATAATTTCAAAGGACAAATTATCCTCTGATTTCTATCGCTACCACTGGATCACTGGGCTGATGGCTCCGCTGTGTTGGCGGGCACTGCTAAATGCATCATTGCATGCTTGACTAAGGAGACAGAAATACACATAGTGCTGTGCTGAGGATATCCAGATATCCCTGTCTGTGTAGGTTTCAGGAGCAGATGCACTAAGCGCTTAATTGCATTAGCATTGCCACTGCTAGTTGGAGGGGGGAAAGCAGGGGGTGATGCTACTGGTGACTCGATAGGTGGTATAACAGGCAATGATGGTCTCAGAAATATGAGATTATGGCAGTATTTTTTCAAAGTATACAGACAATAAGGGTATCTTTTCATTTTTGTAATCTTTTGATTGATATAGGGAAAAGCCAGAACTGCTGGGTTTTGGCTAGCTCCCTTGGATGTAGTTTTAGTATCCTGATGGTGTTTAGCCTGTGAGATTTGACAGGATCAATCTGCCCCTTTTTCAGGGTGTCTGTTACACAATAAAGCTTGCAGGTACTCTCTACTGAGACAGGGGCAGCCGATTAAGAGCTGTAGCTGTAGTCCTCTATTTTGTTGCACATATGGAGAATTTGGCTGAAGTTGGTGGGCTGAAAACAAGATGAGGATGGCCAGGACCAGTAGCAGTGCCTAATGGGGCAGTTTTTTAATGTTCCCTCTGTATGTCTGTGTCTTTTTTCTCCTGTTTGGTTTGTAAAGTTTTTTTTGGCCTTCATTTTCAGCTCAGTCGTTGGCAGCACTGGCACCTGTCAGGGACAAGAAAGCTTTCTAGCCTCCCCCTCCCATCTTACCTGCTGTAAACTGTAGGGTTGAATTTGTAGAAATAAAATAAAAATAATAACAGAAATTATTACCTAACATAAAAAAAAAAAAGTCATGCACAAAGCTACTTGTGTAACTACTTGCATAAGTAGCACAGATTACTTGCAAAAAGGAATTACTCTTCCATCTACTTTGGTGTCCTTAAATCATGAACTCTTTTGGCCCGACTTTTGTTGCTGTATGTCTTTTTTAATAGCGCCTTGCACAAGAGGAATATAATCCTAAGTGAGGCCTTCAGGCACTTCTGCAACCAAAAAAGGAGCCTTGAGAAGGCACATACGAGTAAACTCTCTTAGAGTCCCTCTCCGTGATTATCCTGCCAGGTTCTGAATGCCAGTCACTAGTGCATGAACAGAGGTGCTCCTTGGAGAAACACTGCTCTTAACTTTTCAGAGGGCTCTTGATTTGTATTCTGGCATTTAAATTAACTAGTCTCTTAAATTAACTAGGCTTTCCTACTGTTTCCAGTCCCGGTGAGGCATTCATCAGATAGGGGACTTGGCTTTACCTCTCAGGAGAGGCTTGGTTCAGTCTGTTCTGTGCTATCGAGTGGTGAGCAGTGAGATGAGTACTGCTTGGTTTTATTGGCAATAGTTGCAGCCACTCAGAAAAACAGTTTGGCATTTCTATACTGTCTCTAATTTCTGGTGATAGTCCTAGAAAGCATTTACAGATGGGTATGTATTAGGTACTAGAACATGGCTTTACATAGAAATCACTGATCTGCTCTTAGCTGCCTGTTTAAGGCAGGACTAGTGGAACTACTGAGAAGAGCTGCTACGGTTCTGGTGTAGGGCCAAGTGGTTTCAGTGGACATTTTCCATTCTGAGAGAGTCCCCAAATACCTTGACCCTCCTGTGAGAATAAATATCCTTCATTTTTTCCTGTGTGAGGGTGGTGTACAGTCTGTGATTAGGACAAAGCCTTCACAGACAGTTGTTGTTGAGGTATAGAAACACTGTTCTCTTCCCCTTCTTTCTCCCATCCTTATCAAAGATCCCTTGCTTGCTTGATAATGTGTGCTTGTCTTATAATAAATGATGCAGCACAACAGTCGAGGGGTGCTTGAAAGTGGGGCTACTGAGCTACTTGAGAAAATTCTGTAATAGAAAGTGAAGGTCTGCATAATTTACAGTGAGTGGGCTCTTTAAAATATTAATAAAAGCAATGTTTTATTTTTTGTTTGAATTTTTCTCTCTTCATTTCCAAGTTCTAGATGTGCTCATCTCAACAAGCAATCTGTCCGTGACTGAAAGAGACTCCCTGGATCTTACCTGCAACATCACAACGGACAGGAGTGGTATTTTCCAGGCCGAGGTGACGTGGTATTTCTCTGGGTCACCTGATGACACCTTGTCAGACGCTCAGGTTTTGCTGAGCATGGACCATGACTCTGTTGTCAGTGATTCAACTCTAATCAGCCTGAGCCATGTTGATAGGAACTCCTATCGCCTCTTGGTGCGTGATGTGGGTGTGGAGGACTCCGGGTACTACTTCTGCCAAGCAGCTGTCTGGGTACCGCTGCACAATGGGAGCTGGCATAAAGTGGTGGAGAGGACATCTGCGCCAGTCAGTGTGGTGGTGACTGCATTAGGTGAGTGATTCTGCTCGCAAACTTCATGGATATTGTACCACACATTCCTTCTTCCTATCAGAAAAGGGAAAGGACCTTGCAGGATCTCATCTCTTCCACATTTGCATGTACCATCTCTCTCTCTGGGCTTGTATGTTTTGGGACTTTAGGGTATCACTGAACTTTCTGTAACTGGGAAACAGAGCTTAAAAGTCCACCTTATTTTCCAGGGGCTGAAGCTACCTCGGTATCATATTGTCCCCTTTCATTTCCTGTGTACTGTCAGCAGGGCTTTGATACTGCAGCAGGTGTTCTTTCTGAGCTCCAAATGCAGTGAGACCACATGGTTCCCATCATTTTTGAATCATTTGCCATATAGTTATTTATGATGCAAACTTCATAATGAACTGCAATATCTTTCAAATTGTTTCTTTGTTTTAATCGCTAAAGACACACCACATCCTACCGATAGATTTAGGATGGGATGGGATTTTATACTGCTTTATTCTCTTCCCTCGACAGGCAAGTCTATTTTAGGAGACCACACTATTGAATAGTGTGACTGAACAAGAGAGACCTGGCTAAGAGCTTAATTCTGGAAGTGTTGCTTAGCACAGTAACCACTAAAGTAGGTCTTCCTGCAGTATTTAATATCCCACTCTGGTGCATTTTTAATCATTCAGTTCTAGACATGAGTGGGTTTTTGTCCTTTTGAGGACACAAAGGATTATTTGTGCACCTGAATGTATGGGTTCCTTAAGTTACTGCAACATTTTTGCAGCAAGTTCTTTTAAGTCACTAGTGGGGAAAAAAAGATCTACTTAAACAGCGATTTGATGATCTCTTTATCCTCTCCTTCTTTCATTCCCCAGCTGTTCATAGTTATTTTCCCTTCTTATTTCCCTTTTTGTACCTCTAATACCATCATTTTTTTATATATTTTTTTTTCTTCACAAGGGGGCTGTGCTTAGGAAGAGTTGTGTTTAGCAGTTGTTCATTCTAAACAGAACAGAAGCTGGAGTGGAGGTCAGAGGTTGAACAGGCTTGTCTAATCTACCTGGCCTACAAGAGCAGGCTGACAATATCTTTCCCTACACCCCCGCCCTGAAAAAAAATGTATTTTGGAGATCTACTGGGTCATACACATGCTGAAGACTGTAGATATTTTACTTTGCATTATCCTTTCTGAACATTAAGCTTTGGCTGTCTCTATTTATGCAAATATGCTTAGAAACAAAGTTGCTTCGGAGAAATGCTAAAAATGAAACTCCAGCAAAACTTCTAAAAAGTCTGGCTTTTTAAGCGTATGTCAGCCTTCCTATGTTATCTTCTAGTTTAATCATGAGAGAAGAGTAACTTCAATTCATAAGCAATGTAACTCAGGATGGTGTTGCAGAATGCTGTAGGTAAGGTGTTTCCACCTTTTTCCTGCTGAAATTCACAAAGGATTGTTTGTGTTGGAAGCATGAATGAACCTAGATGTGAACTGGAGAACTGGCAGAGCTGTCGTACTTGATGTTTGTTCCCAGCTTTTATTGGATGCAAGCATCTGTGCCTAAACGTTCTCCATGTACTCATTTGGAGCCTCTTGTAATCAGTCTGATGGTACTGCCCAGTTACAAAGGCAGAGTTCCTCCAACACAAAAGGACAGAATGGGTTCAGCATATAGAGAGTCTGTTTATCAGAAATAAATAGCTGTAGCCACAAGGTTAAATTCCAGTGATAAACATTGTAATTTTGCAATTTGGCATTGTACAGAGCAGTTGAGCTGTGGCTCTTTCTTGCATACTTGTAATGTGTGCTAGAGGTAAGCGCACAAGTGATAAGTCTTCGTTTTCATTCTTCAGCCATTTGATTACACATTCAGCTTCTGAGAGCTCCCCCCTTTCCCCATGTACGTGCATGTGCACACACGTGTTCATGCACATACAGGTGCACCATGTGCTCACATATTCTTTTACATTGCCAGTGCCTGTAGAAATATTCCTTGCTTTTTCCATTCCAATTGGGTGTTATCTGGGGAAAGGAGAGAATAAAATCTACTCCTCGGCAGACGCTTGGTTGCTAAGGACAAAGGAAAGTAGAATAATTTTTCAGCATTTGAGGTTTTCAGCTGCATCCAGAATTCACCAACTCCTCCTTCTTAATGGAAGTTAAGAGCTGCTGGGGTATTAAGTCATTGAAGTGTCAGTGAGGCTGTTCTTTGACAGCTGACAGAGTGGAGGAATGAGGTTTATCCAGCCAGCCTTTTATTCTTTCTAAATCCTCTGTCTGAATGTCTGTCAGGGTGAAGCGCCTATCTGGAGTGGTGCTGTCAAAGCCAAGACTCTCTTCTTAGCGGTCCTTTCCCTCCCTGCAAATAAAACAACCTGAAGTGATTATTGAAGAACTTGACTTTCTTGCAGCTTTTTCCTTTCTGTGTTCCTATCCTGAGAAGAGTTTCGGCTTTTTTAGTCTTTGTTGCTGTGAAAATATTAATTGGTCTTGACTGCTGCCTGTTTTGGTGGTGAAGATGAGTCAAGGGGGAATAAGAAAACTGAAGAGTGTGTGCAATATATCATGAGGCCCTGGAGAAGACTGGTCTTTTGTGAATGAGACAGGAAGGGTAGAGTAGCTGTAGGATCTGTGGGGATTTGCTTGCACCAAAACTGTTTTGGCCACCATTAATAATCTATGAGTTGGTTGCAGCAGAGGAATTGAGTGAATTTTTATTTTGTATTACTCATACTGAGAGTCTGCAAAAATCTATGCTTATGTTCACTATGTAGTGCATAGTGAGCTAGCGTACAGTAAATTTCAGCAGGCATCATAATAAACACAAAGTAGGTTAACAGTCAGAGATGCATATATCAGGAGAGCTTCACAGAATAAAGAAGCACAATGCTATACAGCTGCGTGGTACTGCTGCCAACAGTAAGTATTTTGGACTTAGGTGAGCAATACCTTTATGTTTGTGTGTTACCTAGCACTGCAGAAACTCAGTGATTTAGATCCTCCAGCGTCTGGTCTGTTTGTATGCCCTTGTTCTGGCTAGATGCAAGGACACTGCATGCCTGCATGCAGAACGCTTAGTGGCGAGAGATCCTTTCTCCAAGCTGGCGTGGCAGCAGCCAGGTTGCTTGAATAGAATTGTTTCCTTCATTTGCATCCCAAGTCCAAAAGTGCATGTGCACACACATTAGCGCAGCAGCTCTATTAAGATGTTTTATTATCTTGGCTCACTGGTGAGCTAAGTCTAAGTTTTAGCCTTGGATTGCCTTCTCTGTCCCAATTATAGCTTCAGTTAATTGTTTCTGGGAGGGCAAAATGCCAAATACAACATAAAGCAAGAAATAAATATAGAGCACTGAATACGCTTATAATACAAAATCCATATGATGAGTATTGGCTGAACAGTTGGAAGGCTAGTATTTTTTCTGAATAATAGTAGGCAGCAAGAGAGAAAAATATTCTAATGCTAGTAAATAAACATGTATCTCCTTTGTGGTGAGAGGTCCTCGCTGTAATCTTTTTCCTTTACTATCTCCATAGTCCAAGAGAAAATAGTCATGTGGCTGCCTTATCTCTTTTAGGCTTTGGACAGCCAGCTATTTTAGATTTAAATACAGCAGCCCCAATCTTAACCCGTGCATTTCAGGCGATCCTTTTCAAGCTTCAGGGTTTCTAGCCTCGTAGCTGTACAGCATCTACTTCTTTGTTCTGTGGAGCTCTTCTGATATCTTCTGATATACACATTGTTGGATTAACCTACTTGTTATTTATTATGATGCCTGCTGAAATTTACTGCGTGCTGCTGTTTGTGCTGCCTGTGGCCAGTGGCACTGATGCCCCCTGATTTGGGTGGATGGGTGGGTGAGATGTTTAACATTCATTGCATGCTGTAGAGAGATGATGGGATGTTAAGTGCAGAGAAGGTGGCATTTCGGGATCGGAAATGGACTCTTATCCTGGAGACAAACTGGGGAAATGGGAAGGCTCTGGACAGTGCAAAGCCAGAGTGTAACAGGTCTTCTGGCTGCTGGAGGCCTTCAGACAGGTGCAAAAGTGGCAGGATATCTGAAACAACTGTGGGTTCTTGGGGCCAGGCCTAAGGAAGGGAATGATTTTGCTCAATAAAATCACTTTGTCCTGATTTTTCTGAAATGGTCTGACCAGACACACAAGTCCTGTTTGAAAACTCAGGCCTAGGGTGGCTCGCTTCACACCAGTACAAGTCGGAGAGCTAGAGTCCAAGTTCCCAATCACCAGCTCTTGTAAGAAAAATAGACGTTCTGGCACTTGGCTTTGGGACCATGTGCTTTCACAAACTGGATGTTAGCAGTTAGCAGTATCTTATTTAACATTAAGCTCTGCCGCTTGCTCCTTTCTGCTTGTATCTTCTCACTTCTTTATTGTGGGTTTTCTCTCCCGCAGAGCCAGATTATGAGGTGTTCCTGAATGCATCTAAAACACCCAAGTTTTCAGATGACCCCACCGAGCTGGAGTGCAGGATCACAAATGCCCAGGACACCGAAGCAAACATCCGCTTCACGGTTTCATGGTACTACAAGAAGCACCTGCCCGGTGATGATGTTGCGACAGAGGAACTGCTGGCCACCATGGACGCAGACTGGACTCTACTTCTCGGGGACAGGAGCAGAGAGCGGACTCAGAACGGGGAAATAATCTTCTCTAAAAAGGCTGTTGACACCTTCAGTTTACGGATCCAGTGGACTTCAGAAAGTGACAGAGGGGATTATTTCTGTGTCATCTCTGCATGGAGCAGGCACCGCAACAACAGCTGGGTAAAAAGCAAAGACGTGACTTCTGCACCTGTCAGCATTTTATGGGCTACACAAGGTAGGAACCTTGCACCTATTCACTAGAAGACCTGGAAAGCTAAGATAGTTTTCTCCTGAGTAGATCCATCATGCAAAAGGCCTACAAAAGGCTTTTGGAAATGTCTCTGTGTTATGAAGAAGAAAAATTACTTTGTGTAAAGGCCTATATTTTTGCAGCTAAGTAATTACTAAACAGCACTGACCAGTTTTGTGCAACAGCTTGAAGTGGAAGTGCAAAACAGATCCATCGCTCAAACTGTGCTGAGACTTAGAGGAACCAGGCTGTCATTGTGACAGGGTGTATCCAGCAATAATGCTGGGGTCACTGCTCCCTTTCATGACCCAGAATATTTCAGTATCTCTAGGATGCATCTTGTTGCTAGCAACAAGGCTGTCTTGGGGTAAAAAAGGAATGTTGCTCACTTTAAGTCATCTCTTACTGTCAGTTTGATAACATTTTTTGTTTGTTTGTTTGTTTTCCTATACCAACTTGTATTTATAAGCATGCGTTTAGAGGGCACTTTTGAGTATGTTCATGGGCATAGTAGTACCAGAGCATCAAAAAACCAAACCAAAACAAACAAAAAACAGCATGTGACAGAGCAAAGTCATTCAGTACTTTGCTTGGACCTAGGCCTCTTTTTTGACAGAAGTAAACTGCCCTTTGGTCAGTATTTAAACCGTCTTTGGGAGCATTTCTCAGGAGCTAAATAAAGGTACCTGAATCACTTGGTATAAAGTGGGTGCCTGTAGCCTGAATGTCCTGTAGAGTGATACCCTTTTGGCTTACGTGTGAAGCCATGTAGGAGGGGACTGCTGAATGGGGGAATGGGGTAGCCTAGGATGTAACATCTTTGTCAAAAACAAAACAAAACAAACAAAACAAAACAAACAAGCAAAACAACAACAGCAATTAGCTAAGCTGTCCGTGCACCTCACAGATTTGTTGAGCAGTCTAGCTCAAGTAGCTATAGACAGATGACCGTTTCAAAGACATGTAGTCTTAAATTAATTTAAAGCCGTTCAGGCATTATCTTTAAATGAACTGGAGAACTTCTGTGATTTTGTTCCAGCGGAGACAGAAAATGGCAGGCTGCTTGTTCAGACTTTCTTCAACCCCAAACCAAGTCTGGTCCACAGAAAGGGTATTTCTTTTTTTGTTAGGAGCTGGCTTCTCTAGCAGGAATGAGATCCCTCAATAATGGCGAATGCTGGTCACAATCAGTTCAGTTATGCCATAACTGTGTGTGTGTGCATGCACGCGTAATGGATCACCGCCTTCAGAGCAGCTAGAGAAACCAGCTGGAGTTGAAAAGTCTCAGCCTGTGTTGACATTTCTGAGGGAAAACAAACCGTGACAGGTGTGAACGTTCCCTTGTTTCTGGTTTTGTTCCAAAAACTCTGCTAATTTTGCCACACAAATGTAAATGTTACAGTCCCCATGCTGAAAAGTACGTTTGTTGGCAAAACTCAGAGCCGGGGTATTTACGACGTGAAAGCAAACTCTCCTACAAACATTCTTCTCCCAAAAAAAAGCCACACACATATGTATGTATGGAGGGGGAAATATTTAGGCTTGATTTCCCCCTTCTTCCCTTCCACTCCCTGCCATGCTCTTCCAGCAATCTGGCCCCAGATGCCGTTCCCTGCACGCCCTGGCCCCAGTAGCCGGTTCCTGCAGGCTCCAGACAGGGCTGTGAGCCTGGTGGTGCAGCACCAACTATGAAGGAGTTAATGTGCTGCTGCCTGTGCTCTCTGACTGTTGTTTTGACAAGTATCTCTGGTGATTTGAGTCCCGAATTGCTCCCAATGCTTATAAAAGCAAGCAGCCAGGCTCCCACGTGTTTGCCTAAGGAGAGAACCGAAATTTGACTGTTCCTTGGATAGCTTGTGCCTACATTGAGGCTTTTCTTCCAACTATTTCACTATTTGCATTGTCTGTGTTAACTTTAGAGCAGTGATGGGGGTGGGGGTGGGGAGGACTTCAGAGAGATCTGACTTTGAAAAATCTCACTCTGAGTATCAGAGAAAGGAGAAATGATTTTGTTGCATCCGTGGGGCAGTCAGTAGAGGGGTGTTGAGGATAACAGGTCTTGGCTTGAAATGTAAATATCACGCGAGGATGTCAAAGCCCTTTTTCCTCGTGTTTTATAATAAATTGTACGCTTGCCCATTTTCACTTGAGGCTTTTTATCCTTTTTTTTTTCTTCTGTTCTATCCGTTGGGAGTAATAAAGCTCATGTGTCTTTCTGCTTATTCAGCTTTGCAAGTGCTGATTGCACATCACCACTGCTTTTGACATGGTCTGCCTGATTTCTGTTTCTTTGCCTTTTTATTTTGTTACCCAATGCCCCCCATCAATGGCAACAAAGCATCTTCGTCTCAAATATGAAAGCATCAAATGTGTTGTTGTATTCAGGTTATTTACTTCCTGCGACTTGTACTTTATAAGGGGGTAAGGGAAGGCAGGGAAACTTTTTTTGACTGGTTCTGTAGATTATTTTGAACACAGAAGTTTGATAGTTTAAAAAGATCATTCTATATATCAGTTGGAGTGTGAGTGCTACCTACATTTAAAACAAAGGTGCTGTTAGCAGTGGAATGCAGAATCAGTGCTCGTTTCCTAAGCCAGTGTTGTCAGCTTTAGATCTGCATGAAAGCCTTAGCAAAAGAGAGCATTATCTTTTAATTGAAACTCCATATCCCAAAGATACTATTATTTGGGGTTTTGTTAATACTTCTGTCTTTAATTTGCAAAGTAATTGTATTTAACAGAATGTTACCGGTCCTAAACGTTTGCTCAGGACCTTCCATTAAGTTTAATGGGGAGCAAGGGCATCTTCATCTCGCGGAAAGTCCTGCGAGCAGGGAGCAGGTGATATTTCTTCTACCCACTTGTCTTTGCAATTGCTGGTGTGTAACACACTGCTCAGTACAGACATGCAGAGAAATCCCCATCCCTGTGGCACCACTCCGTCACGCTACGTGCCAATTTGGGCCTGAGAACAAGCTAGCGCGTTACGGTAGGTACATGAGCCAGGAGCCCCTGGGCTCCTCTTCCCCTGGCTGCACGAGGACCAAGTGGTTGTACTCATTGCTTAGGAGCTGAGCAGGGCAGTGGAGGCGACGTAGGGGGGTGTGTGTGCAGCAGTGAGAGCAGTTGCCTCGTGTATACATGTGTCAGGCCATGGTGTAGGCCGCAGCGTGCCGGCTGTGCTTTGAGTGCTCGTGGTATCCAAGCTGCTGGGCCTGTGATTGTACCGCGGGGTGCTGTATAGCTGCCGCCTCCTGCGAAGGCAAAACTGTCATTACCTTAATGTCTGCTGCGTTCCCTCCACTTCCAATCTTGTTCAGTGCACTGGGGGATGAAGCAGCCTTTACGAATATTGGGATGGTGTTACTTGGCGCTGCTGACAAGGCGTTAGGCTCTGAGATTAGTTACTTGTGGCTGCTGCTTCTTTTCAGACTGGAACTGGTGGAGCACAGGGAACGTGTTTGTTGTTTCCTTGCCCTTTAGCTGCCAGGCTTCTCTAGCAATTGGACTGACAGATTAGGTGAACACTAGCTTTAGTCATTTCCCAGGAAGCATCCTTGAAGCTGAGCACACACTTTGTCGCAGGGAGCAACAAGAGAATTAGTGTGGATTAGCCACTTGGAGTGGCCAGGGATGGAAGGCAGCAGCACGTGCTGCCAAGCTCCAAAGTATAGTTTACTACTCAAGTTTTATCTGAAACATTTGGCTACAATTTTTTCTCTGCTAGCTCTCTGTCTTATAGGACCCAAACTGGTTATGAGCTTTGGGTATGGTTTATATAGGTTCTCTTCCCCTAGTGTTTTCCAACAAACTCTGCAGATTGTAGCCTCCTATGTACAATGGACAGGGGTGTGTTTCGTCCTGCTTTTCTTACATAGAACTTTTTGAGAAGGAGGTGAGACTCTGCACAGGACAGTGAGGCTCTTGCCTGTGTGTGTGTGTGCCTGCATGGAGGGGCAAGCGTACACAGTAATGGTCAAGACACAGACATTGCTTTCTTGTCAATTCTCAGAAGATTAGAAAAGAGGTATCAAGCTGTAGTTCTTGGAAAGAAAATGTTCTTTGACCTCTCTGGCCTATATTTTGCTTTCTAGCAAACAACAAACACTTCAGCACCTCTGGGTGTTGTTTATCATGCCCCCTTCTCCGTTCTGGTTCGCATTTCTTATGTTCTCACATAAGAGAATGTGCCTCTGCCTTCTGTGGTATTCATCCAACCTAAAGGATGAAGGGGCTTTGTTTTTTTTCTAAAGGTAGAAAAATCCTATGCAAGGACTTCTAGAAGGACGTCTCACAGTTCTTTGTTCAGCATCCTAATTTCTAACCCTTTTGTATTCAACCACTGTTCTCCAGCTGCACTGCAGGTCTTCAGATGTTCTCTTCCACAAACTCTACAGACAACATTGCTGTGTTTTCATGCTACCATTACTACTTTTATTTAACAAAAATAATTGGTCAAAGCAGCATTTTCCGTTGCCCTCAAGTAGGAAGCCAGGAAAACAACAACTGGGAACAAAGCTGGGTTGGTCCTTGCTGGGGACAAGACATGGTCCCCTGTGTGCTGCTTCCTGACCTGTGTCTCAGAGAATAGTTGAAGTATTCCATTTGCAGCCCAGATGGTAGGGAGGGTTGCAGCTTCTCAGCTACATCTGTACTGTTCTCGTCACATTAAGGTATTTTCCTTATGTACATGTATGAGAGACCAAGTGCAAGATTTCTTTTTCAGTGTCCAGGACTCAGCTCTCTGACATGAAGATCAGAAGCACAATGGACATTTGCATCAGGAAGCTTTTTGCCCAGAGCCTTCTCATAAGGTCTAGTGAGCAGCAGTAAGGCAGAGAAGTATGGTTAGCTGTTTGTGCTTCTGCTTTTGGGGCAAAAGTAGAAGTGTGATTGTAGGCTATATTCCTAAGATATGAGGCAAGTTGATTTGTGCTGGGATCCCAAAAGCTACCATCTTATAAAGAGGGTGTTATCAGAGTCTCAGGGCACAGAATGAGAAAAACAGATCTGAAGTCTAGAATCAGATGTGAAATGAGCTTTCACCCAGGAGAGCAGGGGATGCATGCACACAAAACTTCAATTGTGATTGTACCCTCAGTGCTTAAATGTGCAACCCTTACATTCCCACTTGCTTAGTGGGTGGAAGTACAAGGGGGGCTGGTGTGGAGTATCAAATAATTCTGTGCTCAGCTAGACCACTTGATGCTGCCCCTGCTGTTTCTTTATATAGCTTTGTACTGTGATCTGCTTTATACAGTACCGATTTAAAGTTGTCATACCGGGTTTCTCATCTTGCGGGCCGTGTTTACTCATTGTGAAAACTGCTGCTTGAAGGCAAAACACTGCAAAATGTAATCTTGACAAGTATCTCATTGCTCTTATGGGGAGGGCATAAATATTACTTCATTTAGTTCACTTTGGGGAAAGCGTTGCAATCTTACCATCGCTTATTTTCCTTATCCTGAGAAGTTTCACCTTGCGTAAGGGTGATGTGTGGAGATCTTGTTTGATGTGTCTGGACCCATTTTTCATAAGGAGGGGAAAGGAGAATATGCTGTAGTGAAGTCCAGAAAGCTGCACTGGCCAAGTTCTTGCAATACTGCTACTATGGGATGCTGCTGTAAGCTGTGTGCTCTGCCCCAGCCCTTCTTTCCTAAGGAAAAACCTGGATGTGCAGGATGTCTCTTTGTCTCTTCATCACAATGCCAGGAAAGTAGCAACTCCCTTTCCTTTTATCTAGATATGATTTCAGGCACTCTTCATTTTCTCAGTTTCTCACTGTGAGCTTTTTTTTTTTTTGTCTTGAGGCTTTGCTCCTAGATGTATAATTTTCCCAAAGCCTATAATTAAGGGATTCTTGGGATTGAGAGCCCGCATACTTGGAGGATGCTGAAGGGAATGAAATCAAGTAGTGAGCGTTGCTGATGCCAAACTGCTGGGGACACGTCAAGGTCTCTGTTAGGCTTGTAATCAGGTGAATGCACTAGAAACGAGTGAAAAGAGCATTTGTGGAGGCAGATGTGTGCTGACCTCTTCAAGAGCAGTGTGTGTATGAGTGTACTGGAGGCAATGGGTTCTCATGTTAACGCCAACTTTCTTGTCATGCAATCTTGTCATGATTTGAGGAGTTCAGCTCAATGTGTCTGGATTGCTGTTAGGGTGAATTTTTCAAGAGAAATAAAAAGCAGCTCTACTAAGTGCTGCAGATTCAGTCAGTGGCAGCTGTTGTCACTAGTCACAAGTAATTCATCAGCGTCCCTGTACTCTGTCGCTGATGGGGCTTTTCCAGATCCAACATCAAACTGGGGCTCCAAGTCTCATCTGACTAGTATCCATACTCTTAAATAAAAATGTCCTGGAGGTTATGCCGTGTCCTGTGTGTTGCATCATCTGTGCAGTGTATGGTGTTTGTTTGAATCCTTGCATTTCGACCCAAGCTGTTGTGTGCTGTTAAGTAGCATTCTGGGGTGTCCATGCATGTTTAGATAAATGTGCTGGATTTGTCTCTGCAAAAAAAAGCATTTTGCTTATTAGTAACCTTCCAGATGAACAAGTGCAGCAATAACTGCACTACTTATTAACCCCTTCCTTGTTGCTTATTTCCTTCCCCCTTCAGATTACACGCTGACTGTGGAGGCGGTGAAACTGAAGCCATTCTTCGTGGCAGGCCACACCTTTGAGATGACATGCAAAGTGTCTTCCAAAAACATCAAGACGCCGCGCTATTCTGTCCTCATCACGGCAGAGAAGCCGCTGACAGATCAGTCGAATCCCAATGGAACCACTCGCATAATTTCCCTGAACCAGGATTCGGTGGTGCGGCTGGAAGACTGGACGGACCAGACTCGTGTGGATGGCGTGGTTCTGGAGAAGGTGCAGGAGAACGAGTTCCGCTACAGGATGTATCAAACCCAAATTTCTGATGCTGGGCTCTACCGCTGTGTGGTGACTGCCTGGTCTCCGGGTGGTGGTGGCATGTGGCGTGAAGCAGTGAATGGCTTATCCAACCCTATCCAGATAGACTTCCAGACATCAGGTTGGTGTAGCATTTGTGTGTGCGTGTGTGTCTGAGCCAGAAGGGGAGGGAGTTCCGTGACACTCTTCCAGTGGTTTCCCCGTCTCTGGGCAATACCTGCTATTTTAGAAATTGAAAGGCTCTCCAGATGGTGTGATGGCTGGGAGCTTTCCTTGTCTCCTTTGGTGGTACCTGCATCCTTTGTGTTACAAATTGTTTACAGAAAGACATTCGATAACCCAAAGGTTACGATTATAACTAATTTTTCCTTTACTAATTCAGCTTTTATGGTCTTGCAGGCTCAGAGCTGGTTCTCAGTATGGAATAATTGCTGCCACATTTGCCAGCTTCATTGCTAGGTTGCTGTTAGGTAACAACCACTTTGGAAGAGTATTAATATAAAGTGGATTTCTGTTCCAAAACAAGCTTCATTAGCATAGCATTAAATTGCCCGAGCACACCTTCTCGTTGATATAATTGCAGAAAATGGTGAGGTCAAGGCAATGGCAATTTTTCAACAATCTCAGCAAGTATATCCTGCTGCTGAAGACCTTTAAGGCCTCTTGTGGATGGTTTGCAAAGCTCCACAAGTTGGAATGAATTTCAGTGCCTGGATGTGCATCCTGTTCCCCACATCCTTGCTGAAACCCTCACCTTTGTAACAAACCCCACCTGGTGGGGTTTTCCCAGGGAAGTGTGCCTGTCCTGGTATATTATGGGGGTGAGAGAAAGTGGGGCAGTATTGGTTTGAATCGTCGAGGTGCGTGTTAACGCTGACTTCCTATCATGCCGCGTGGGTGGGAACTGTTGCAGAGTTGTTCTTGTAATGGCAGTGAGAGTTTCATCTTGTGATTTGATAAACCAAGCTCGTGATGACTTGAACGCTTCTAAAGAGCTCTTGGTGTAGCCCAAGGGTGCATCCTGTGTTGGAGCTCTCTGCTCAGCTGCTTATCTCAAACCTCCTGCAACCCCCCCGTTGCTATTCACAAACACAGCTTGGGTGGAAGTCTCTCTTCACATCCCTTATTCTTCACGAACTGAATTACTCTGCATATAATATGGGACTGAAGGGTTTTAGGAAGAAGTGGCTGTGACTAGGCTAGAGCAGCTTGACTTCTGGTTGCCTCCATAACTAAGGTAATCATTGTCCACCAGGTGATTTCTAAAACCTCAGTTTCTCTGTAGCTGGTGTGCAAGGAAAAGGACAAGGGCTGAGCATAGTTGTGCAATGAGAACTTCACTTTGTAAGAAGTTTTGAAGTGTATCATCCCGATACAGACCCTATTATAGACACAGCCTGACCTAAGCTGGGCGAAGAGAGGACAGGGACTCAGCTCAGTGCCTGTTCAGTTCTAGATCATCCCAGTTGGCTTTTAGTGTTATGGTAAGTTACTGTTCTGAAAATATTTTATTAGTTTGCATATGTTCCAAAAGGCTCTTGGAGTAACACTGTCGCAGCTGAGTATTGCTGTAGATTTGTCTTCTAGAGATACAGTTTTAATGGGCTGTAGCTTCAGCCTTGCTGCTCTTATTGTTTGAATCAGACACTGTGGGAGAGCAAGACTTGCAAAGGGCTGATGCAAGAAACCAGGAGGGATGAAATCTGGCCCAAACCTCCCCCCTGCAAGCTCTGACATGGGGGCTTTCCTGCATGAAAGTGGTGCTTGGTGGCTCTGCCAACACTGCTTGTGTTATGTCACTTTGAACTCCCCCCAAAAAGGTTTGGCAAGAGGCTATTAATATTCGTGGTTCGGAGGGAAACCTGTGAGCTATGCAAGGGAGGGAAGTGTGCATGTCACAGTCTTGACTTCTTTCTGCTATCAGCTTCTCTTCACTCCCTCCTCGCCCAGCTAGGATTTCCGGCACGTGGAGCGAAGGAGGGGAGGCAGCCCGCAGCACTGCCCAGGGAATGTGTGAATTCCTGGAGCAGGGGGAGGGATGGTCCTGAAGCCCTGTCAGCCTTCCGTGCTGTACTAGAGAACGAAGGCAGAAATGAGATCCCAGGCACAATTTACTGGAGAGCTGTTTCCCAAAATAGCCTCGCCATGTAGCCAAATCTGGCTTAAAATACCTTTATTCAACTGATGGATGAACTTTGTGTCCTTCAGTAGTTGCTCAGATATCCACGCTGGACATTCATCTGTGGGCATGATGACACACGATGAGCACAGTCAGAATGGATGCTGGCAGGCTTGCTTCCCTACTTACATACCCTCCTTTCCCCAAAATTTTCTGCTTCCTTTGGTGCAAACTCTGACCAGGTCAGGCAGCCAGAGGTAAGTGGCAAAGCTGCGGGGCAGCTGTAAAAGCACAGCTCAGATATCGCGCCCTTGTCTTGCATCCTGCGGTACAGGCAACTGTCAAGCTTGTTCTCCAAAAAAAGGAGCTGGTGCCAGATTCTCCCCAGTGGGAATGGTGTAAGGCAGAACTGCTGAGGTTGATGGATTTTCTGGGGAAAACAGGAGGTTCCCCAGAACTGGAGGGAAGAAGCTAACCAACAGAGGGTCAGAGACAGCAAAGAGGGGCATGTAGCTCTCCAGGTAACTGCAAAAGCTGGAAGGCACCTCTCTGCTAAATCTCGAGTTCAGTGGGGGTATGTGGTGAGTGGTTTATGTGTGTGTTTGTCCCCGATAGTGCAATTACCTTGCCAACAGTTCTCCTGACTTCAAGGGTCTCAAAGTGTAGCAGAGAAGCACTTTAAGTGTGGCAGCGGTGGGGCCTTGCTAATGCAGTGTAACTTAAAATCCAGAAGGCATTCCTCTCTTCTCCCGACTGCGAGGGCTTGGGCTGCCACAGCATTTCCAGCTGGCACCGCGTGGGGGATGGAGCGGGGAGGAGATCGATATGGAAGCAGCGTTTTCAGCAGAAGGAAGCCCTTAAAGGGTTTTACATGAAGGTTTGAGTGCTAGGAGGAATTTCTTGCTCGGTTGTTTTTATTGATTCCTCTTCGGTAGGGGGCAGGGAGGTTTGCTTGGGTTGGAAATCCTTCCTGCCAGCTTGACTCCCTCCCAGATCCCTGAGTCGAGCGATGCTTCAAGGAAGGGTTTTGGTGTGCGTACGCGCCGTGCAGCGTGATCTATCTGAGCAGCAGGAGGCCTGTAAGCATTTTATATGAGCTGGGGACTGCGCGCATGAAACTTCAGTGTTTCCTGCCACAATGGGCTTGAAATGTGGCAGTGCTCCGAAATGTTTTTCCATGAACATCTGTGGAAAATGTCTCACTCGGATTCTTTCCATTCAAGGCAGAACTTGCTGGCTGCAAGCAGAGACCTCCTCTCCTCTTTCTCCACTTGCTGTTGCAGAGGGACGTATTTATTCCACGTAGTTTATGATCTGAAATGTTAATGTAAAGGCATTTGTTTGAAACTTCCTGAACTTAAATAAATAAATAAATAAAATAAAAAATGTGGATTTTGTTCATGGAATTATATAAACGGGAGGGGGAGGGGAGGGAAAGGAGGAGCCTCGTAAGTCTTTAGTTTGCATATTTTCAATCAATGGCAAATTGTTCTCTGCTGGATGTATTTTAAGACCAGAGGGGGATCTTGAGAATCCTCTGGTCAGGCCTTGTGAATACTGTGGAGCACTAGACTAGTTTTGGGAAATGAATGCCTGCTGTATGGCCAGTAGCTATAAGCAAGCTAAGCTTATTTGGGAAGGAGGCAGGAGGAAGCCAACCCATATGAAGTAATATTCTTCAGTGCTGCTTTTTGGTCAGCTCAGTTTAAAACAGAAGTTCTGCCATCCCTTCTCAAAGCTTGCCCAGCACTGGGAGGGATAAGAGCAGCTGCTAGTGCTTGTCTTGTGATTTTCTCTTAATTTCATTTCATTCTTCTTGCTGAAGCCCAAATGCCGCTTCTCCCCCATCGAGCCATCAGATGATGTGTGTGTATATATACACAGCATTTCGTTCAGCCTGGAACGCATCTGTTTTCTTTGTTTTTTTTCCTGTTTTCCTTTTGAAGCCAGCTTATCAGGACAGCTTCTTGTGAGGCTTGTGATCTTGCCCACCTGGCCCAAAATCTCTCCCTTTTAAAATCAGTTCTCCCGGTCACCTGGAGGTGCTGCTCCAGTGCCTTTGCACTGCTAGGGCTGAGCAGCAGATGTGAGAGGTTGACTTTTGTGTTTTTTTGTTGTTTTTTTTTTTTTGTGTGTGCACACGCTGTCACCATCAGACTTGGCTGAGCCAGCCAGCAGAAGTGGGCTGCTAATAGCTGGGAATTTGCTTGAGATCAGAGTGCTTATCTGATACAGGTCTGTGTACTGGTATTGGGTATGAGTGGTTCCAGCTGGCCTGGAGCTGGATTGTTTATCCCAGAGCCGTATATTCTTCTTTGGCATTCATTCTTTAATCTTCTACCCCTTTCAGCCTGTACCCAGCAACCCAGGTTAGTGTTTAGGTTGTCTTTGCCCTCTCTGTGCTCACTGGGATTTCCACAGAAGTGACTTATTTTCTTTTGCCTTAAGGAAAGCAGAAAGAAGGAAGCTTTTAATTGTGTATTCAGAAGTACGTTATGAGAGGGGACCGTTTGGAGCTGGGCTGTGCTCTGAGCTGGCTTTCCTCTGTGCCATTCAGCAAAGGGCAAGTAGCTCTGGAGAGGCAAAAATAAAAGAGAACTTGAAGGGAAGCGTCTCAATTAAATCTTCAACTCTGGATTACATCTGCATGTGAGCTCATTGCACAGCAATGTATTATCATTCGCTTTGGAAGAAGTTGAGATAAACTAAGAGCTTTGGAAATATGAGCTGAGTATTGATGCTGAACTGGCAATTAAAATGAAATGATGCCCTGCAATGACCCAGAGATACTCAGCTGCAAGAAAGTAAAGCAGAAGGGCTCTTAAAGGAAAGAAACCTTAATCATGGAAATGAATAAACGGCCATACAGCAGAAACTCTTTGGCGAGAGAGGCTGGTATTTTCCAGCCACCGTTAATGGGCAGGAACGTGCTTTGTCATTGTATGCCTTTGTGCCTGTGTGCACTAATTTGTATCTGGAAGTAGAAACCTCAGACTAAACTACTAGGGGCTTCTTCCAGTAATGGCTAGTATGAAGCTTGGGGTGAAACTCGCTGGGGAACGGCTCTGTGAAGAACCTGGGAGAGGACAGAGGCTGCAATAGTGTGGGTGAAGGAGCTCGTTATCTGGAGAGGCAGATCATGGGATCCTCACTTTGAGCAGAGATCCGCTGCCAGGGCAGATATGAGTAATGCTTTGGATGACGGAGAACTTGTGGATTGCATCAGTTTTTTCCCCCTTGTGGTCCGTGGTGCTGGCTGATTGCAAGAAGTGGAGCTGGATGCAGTGATTGCTCCCGCTGTGCTGGGCTGTGCTGGGTAATGGACTGGGTACAGGGTTATTGCTGGAGCAGCCTGCTCTGGATCTCTCTTGCCAGATAGATTACTTGACCTTTCTCTGCCCTACTTTGTCTGGAAAATGAAAGTAACTCCTTTCTGTGGGGAGATTGGAACTTGTTTTTGCAGAGAAATAGTGCCTGAGACAAAGTAGAAAAGGCCAAAACATCACCTAGGACCTGGTTAATTAGCTCTTCTATTGTAAATCCAGATGTTAACTGGCTTTTTGGTTATTCTTCTTTCTCCCCCTCTTCTTTTTCTTGCTGATTTAAAGTGTTTGGATTACTGAGCAGTGATGGAAAGCAGGGAGAGTAGGGTGACATCAGGTAAACAGGGCTCAAGGTTTATTTTTTTTCCAGTACATAAATCCTTAAGCTGAGTAAATTAATTGAATAATTAAACCAAACAGGTCCTGGTCCTGGAACAGAGTTTCTTCTTAAGCACTTCTAGGTTTGTACTAGTAAATTTCAATTGATCAATTTCAATTTACCAATTTTTCAATTTCAATTTACCTCAATTACTTCCATTTTTTTAAGTAGTGTTTTTTCAGACATGCAGAAATCAAGAAATGACTCCAAAAACTGTTTATTTTCCTATCTTGACAGTAGCTGCTTTTTAATGTAAAATTATTACTTTACTTAAGAAGAATTTTTAAGAGACTTTTCTAAGCTTACATACAGCCTCATTTTAGTGAGAAATGGAGTGTTTGGCTTAGTTTAAATCAAAGGTCTTAGTAGAGGATGGCAATATAGGGGAAAATGGATGCTTGGCTCTTAGAATTGGGAATGCTGGTTTATTTTCTAAGTCTGCTTTTTTAGTTTCTGAACTAGCTGAGATTATGATGCTTGTGTTCAAACCAGAAGTTACTCAAATCCACTTATTTTTCAGCTTTCAACCTCCTGAATAGCCTCCCTACACTTTGCTTTGTTCCTGATGAGCTTTGCAAGTCATGCTTCATCTGCCAACCTTGCACTTGAAACTAAACTCCAACTTGTTTGTTCTCGAGTGACCTGTAGTTGCCAACAACAGGATTTCAAACTGTTAAGTACAGGTGGCAAGGTGAGAAAAGCCACATCATCTGTCTGCAGAGTTCTATTTTTTCTCAGTGTTCATGTGGCATGAACTCAGGTCTTGTTGAAGGAGAGCTTGTTACGTGGCAATGGAGAGACACCGATAGATGTTGCTGTTGTCCCTGTCTTCTGAGGGTTTCCTGTTAACCAAGTGCTTGCAGTTGTAAGCTTGGGGTTGAGTGTGTGTGGTTGGGTTTTTGCTGTTTGTTTTTTTTTACTTGGAGGGTAAAAACTTAAGGATACCACTTGGGTTTTGTGTGATGAACTCTTGGTGGAGTCTAGATCTGGGGCTACTTGAATACTGTGTTGTGATGGTAATGGGGGAAAAAAATAAGGTGATCCGCACCTTTTGGAAGATTTTGTGGCATGTTTGCCTTGGGAGGTCCTCAAGAGCCTTGAAAAGGTGTCTGGAAGCATCCTGTGTTTGCTCTGGTGTCTTT
The DNA here is from genome assembly GCF_963932015.1 of Anas acuta. Lineage (NCBI taxonomy): Eukaryota > Metazoa > Chordata > Aves > Anseriformes > Anatidae > Anas > Anas acuta. The sequence goes on along the minus strand of NC_088979.1, from coordinate 109,080,386 downwards.
TTTTTTTTTAAACCAAAGTCCTTTTTTTGAGCCTACAGTAAAGAAGACACCCAGTTAGCTAAGGTGATGGCTTTGCTTGTAACCCACTAACAAACACTGGTTTGCTGCTGCCTTTGCTTGAGATTCACATGGAGTTCATTCCTGCTTCTCTTATCCTGTTGCCAGGCAGGTTCAGCTGAAGCCAGAGTAAATTATTTAAGCCGGGGGACATAAATCAGACAAGCTATTAAGTTAAAAACTCTTGTCATTTTTTTCTTTAGAATAAAACCAAACAGAAAACCTTGAACCCTTCTACAGAGAAGGGTGACAGACTTTTCACGAGGGATAAAGCCATGTTGTCAGCTTTTGTGAACCTTTCCCAGGCTGTGCAGTGGCTGCAGCTCTGGCAAGTGTACCTTGTGTTGGGTGGTAAGGGGTTACACGGTTGTCTTGATCCAGATCAGGGCTAAATAGGTGTCTCTGTTGCAAGTAGCCTCCTGTCTTTTCAAGTTCTGTGGTGAGGGAAAAACCATCAGTGAAGATGCTTTATTCTGCCCTTTCATGCCTGAGGGCAGCCTGAGGTCCAGGGCATGGGGCATGTGGGCAGAAAGGTCGGCAGTATTGCTAAGGTAGAAAGGTGCTCTTCCTAAAAAGCTGCAGTTTTCAAGGCTAAGCTAAGGGGACTTCACTGTAATGAAGTTTATTTACATTTTAAAAAGCTTTTAATTAATAATATTTATTTTCCTCTTCAGCTAGAGAGAGGGAAGAGCACTGTCAAAATCCAGTCCTAATACAGGGCAGTGATTTTTCCTCTAGAGTTACAGAAAGTGATTTTTAGATATACCCCCTTGTAGGGAAATAAGCAAAGGGATGCTTGTGGCTTACCAAGGGGAAGTATGATCACGAAATGACCAAGCAGGTGCTGCTGAGCAGCCTTCTTACTGCCTAGGAAGCTTTGACTCTTCACACGCAGGTAGGCTAGAGATGTACTTGGTGACCCAGAACTGGAGGGTCTGTATGGGGTGCTGTGTTGCTGTGATATGGCCTCTCCTGGCCGAGAGACCAACCAAGCAAATTGGCATTTACCCTAATGACATTCAATGGAGCTGTTCTGTGTTCGATCAGTGCAGCAGAGGGTGTGTGCTGGGATGTTCCTGGCAGACGTGACGCTTGCTTCATTTGTGTTGCTGTGAGAGTTCACACGCGCGGTGAGACGTTGCTGGTTACAGCTGGCTGTGGTGCCCTGGTCCATCCTCCCTTCACAACTAGTCCCTTGGGACCTTGAACCTCTGTCTGCACAATTATCCTACCCCACCCTCCAAAAAAGTGAAATACCTTGTTTTATCTGAAAAAGAATAATCAAGTCAGCTGCAAGAGGAATATGGTTAGAGGTGTGAGGAGCTGGGGATCAGCCTCTTATCGCAGGTAACCCGCGATAGGACTAGAGGGAATGGCCTCAAGTTGTGCCAGGGGAGGTTCAGGTTGGAAACAAGGACACATTTATTCTCAGAAAAAGCAATCAGGCATTGGGACAGGTTGCCCAGGGAGGTGGTGGCATCACTGCTTCTGGGGCAGAGGGCTATAAGAGGTTTGCAGTATAACAAACCACAGCAGATAGTGTGCTGTGGAAATTGTGGGGGGAGGATTTTGGAAGCCACGGAATAATTATTGCAATGTAATTGGAATTTACTTTGTGTGCTGTGTAATCTCTGCTGAAGAAAACAAGCCAGGTCCCTGTAGTCTAGTGTAGTTTCACCAAAAATGACAGCTCTAGCTTTGTGGCATCTCCAAGTTTCTGTACAGAACCTCAGTTTGGAAGTGATGCGAAAAGCGTGTGCACTGTGGTGACCTACTGGCATAGCTTTCCACAGAAACCTGTTGGGAGGGCAGGGGGCAAGTGGGTTGCTTGGCTGATTTCCTTAAATGTTCTCTGTCAGAAGTGTTGTTTGCCAAAGATCTTGAATGGATTTGGAATTTACAAGTCCTGTACTTACACTGCTAGCATGTAAGAGCAGAGCATGGCAGATATTCCAACAGTTCACAAACTAATTTTCTGTTCTTGTTGCTGGTGCTGCTATCCCAGAAGTAGCTGAGCCAGGTAATGATGGCAGCTAAGAGATTTCAGAGAAGGTAAAAATCTAAAATCTTCTAAAATCTGAATCCCAAGTGCCTTCTTGCGTTCCCCAGCCCCTTTCCCCAAAGCCATTCCAGAGGCCACAGTTAGCATCTGCTTTCCTCCTCCATATCTCCTCTGCTTTCTTTAGTAGAAAAATCACTAAGGGTATTTTGATGCATTCTTTGTTTTCTGCCCTGTGAAACGGAGAGTACCTAGCAATGTAGGCATGTCTGAGGAATTGTGGTTTTGTTAACTTTGCACCAGAGATGTAGTTGTTGTCAAAAATGTGGGCAAGTTGTGTTGTGTTTTTTTTTTTAATCTTCTGCATCTCAGAAGTCAAACACACATATTGTTATGGTGTCTGAGCATTTCATAACAGCCTAATGGTTTTCATCAATATCATCATCACTTCACAGCTGAAGGAGTTACTATACCCTTGGGCATTGAGACATCTTGTACAAAAGAAGCTATCTGTAGCAGAGCCTGAAGGAAAATCCACAGAAAAATGTTATCAGATGCATTCTTGTATTGTCTGTGTTTCAGTTCCGCAGCAGAACCTCCTGTATGGTTAAATTACTGGTTTGCTCTAACTTAAATTCCTATTGACAGCTTCAGCCGAAATGATCTGTGCTGGATTAGCCGGAGGACCTGAACTCTATTCTTCTTAGAGAAGTCACCAGTGGAAGAAAGGCTCGTTTTGTGCAGGACAGTGGAAGGCAGACTTGGGCAGCGACTTCTGTGTTGTGTGACAGGTCTGGCAGTCTGAGTATTAGTGCAGCAATTAGTGGCTAAAAATGGGTAACTATTTTGCCCAAACTTGCATTACTGCTTATCCCTACTTCAAAGCTCTGTTTCTGCAAACACGTAGAGGACGATTCAAAAATACACAAGAATACTTTTGGATGTTGAAGAAAAGCCTGTCATGAATAATTGTGGTTACTCTTTTCTAGGTCCTGTGTTTAATGTCTCCGTGCATTCTGACAACCTGACAATTTACCAGGGTGAACTGGCAGACTTGCTCTGTATCATCACAACGGATGGAATGGCACTGGAGCCAGGTATTTTGAAGAAAATATTTTATTTGTAACTCATTCGCCTCCAGATTGTATACCACCAGTTATAATCCCGTGTCATGTGAGTGAAGCTGGAGAATTGAGAACATTGTTGTACAGAACTAGATAAATACAGGAGAGAATGTTTGCTTTACACGGCCAAGTCTAAAACAAGATTTGTGTTTCACATTCTGAGGTGAGAGGGGGAAAAAAGCGTTCTTATTCCTAACCCCTGTGCTGTCTGTACCAACTGACCCCACTGCTGGCGGTCAGCCTGCAACCACTAGATGGGCATGAAAACTATTGCTGTCTCCTTCAATTAGAAAGAAGGTCCATTGGCAAAGCCTGTCAGGAGAAAGCAGTTACCTATAAACCCATCTTAAAATCACCTGGCTGGTCAGCTTAGAACTTCACAGTGAATTTAAGGCTTAATGTAAATCTAAGAATCACAGAAATTGACTTCTGCAGCCTAAATACTGAAAATGAACGTTACTTCCTGATGCCTTCAAAGGTGAGCTTCCTTTTTTTTTTTTTTTGTGTAGAAGAAAAAAGAAGCATGGTACCTAATCACTATGAAAAGGACAGCAGACACTTTAAAGAGAGATTTTTGTGAAGGGCTGAAAAGTTCAGAGAATTGCTCAAAACTTAGCTGCTTGCCAAAGGTTGCCTGAGCTGCTTTTCATCAAAAGGCTGTGAGAGTAGCTCTGGTTATTGTACCCAAAATGTGGTTTTGGAGTGAGTTTAGTGTGTCTTTTAAAGTTATTTTTATGTGCAAATATAAAAATATATTTTAAATCTATAAATATGTGTTTAAATATAAATATATATACACCTAAATGTAAAGGTACCATGATTCATGTGGGACAGAAATCTATGCAAAAGCCACTACAAAAAAGGGGCTGTGTGGCAAATATTAGTTAGTGTAATAGTTGATGAGATGAAGTACCAAGTTTATTGAAGGTGCATCACTTTGAAATTGCAGAATGGCTGTTTGATGTTAAATCTGAGTGTAGCAGGGAGGCAATTTGCTAGATTACAGCTCTGTGCTGCCTGTGAAAAAATGATAGAAGTCTGTAGACTGTATTATTGAAATGCTTGGTAGGGGGGAAATGCTGAGTAAACTTTATTGTTGTCAAAAGAGTCATAGCCTGGGATATTGGACAGTCTGCAGCAAGGTACGTCTGTACGTATGCCTCCATCTGTCCTGCAGTTTCTGCTCAGCAGAAAGCATCTTCTGAAGTTGAGGTGTTTCTAAGCTGTTAAAGGTATTGTTGCAAGGCAGTACCCAAAGCATCTGGCTTCCTTTGCAGAGCAGTAATTGCTGGCAGGGAGCAGCTGCTGCTTCTCCTGGTGTTCGACAGCTAAAATAAGCTTGGGGTTGCCTTGTGAAAGAGGCCTCAGCATCCCTGACCCACTTAAAGCTTGAAAAGATGCCACTTACTGAGAGTGGGGCTCTCCTATCAGTGCTCTGCTGCAGTTGGGTTTGTGATGTTTTTGTGTGCTTGGTAGCTCGAGACAGAAGCACTGACAAGACAAGGGTAATCAAATGGATTTAAATAAAAAGGTGGCCTCTTCAAGGAGCTGTTGATCAGCACAGTTAAGTTTAAACTGGGAAAATTCTTGAGAGAGTAGGGATGTCTGTTGAGTTGATAGATGATGCCTGTATTTGGAAACATTGCCCTTTCCAGAGATCATGAGCAGCCAGCAGAGAGTTTTAAATGTCAGCACTGTAACGCGTTCCGTAACTGGGTAATATCATATTGAAATGGCACATCCCTGCCTCTCTGGGTGCTGGCGTTGTTTCTGTTGTGGATTTTTGTCTGTAATAGGGCAGATACATGTACGATGGATACCCACAGAAAGGAGGAAAGAAGTGTGATATTGTGGCAAGTAGGGAGAACATTTTGGTCTGTGCTCTGAGCCTGCAGTTGCTGAAAGAGCAAGGTTTGGGGTCTAACCAGCCATGCTCTGTGTGTCTCTGTGGGGGAAGTCCCATGTGAGCACTTCAGCTGGGCCTAAGAAGCTGGCCCTAAGAAGCTGGCCCCTCTCCGGTCCTTGCTGGTCCTCTGGGTGAGACAGGCAGCAGAGCTTCAGTTATGTGGAGGAGGACTTTAAGGCCTCATCTGGTAACAAACAGATGTAATCATTCAACGGGAACACATTTCCCTCTACATCCCATCTCTGATGGGTCTCTACACTCAGTCAGTATCACAATTTAATTCACAACCAAAATGGAGAATTTACACTTTAAATGAATGCCAAAACATTAGACAGACTGTGAAAATAACAGTGCTGTCTCATCCCAGTGGGGAAATAAGGCATGTTGTTGGGGAAAGACTACACCAGATAATGAGATAGGAAAAGCAAGAGCTGCCAGCATCTCCTAGAAGAAAACAGATGACAGCAGTGCCGGCATGGCCTTTCCATTTGGGAACTTGTTGAGAAGGGAGAGCAGAGCAATTGCATATCCATGTTGCTCTCCTGCTGTTCTGTGGGTCATTATGGCTTTCAAGAGGTCTGCTCTTCTGCGGTCAGGCCTTCTGCAGTGGGGTATTACAGGCCCTCTTGTGTGCAAAGAGGGATCAGGGAATTTCATAAGATCTTTTGTTAAATGCACGTCCTGCACAGTCTGAATGTGCTCGGTGTGCCAGCTGGCTCTGCTCTTGTACATGTAGAGTGATGTTAAAGTATGCAAGCAGATCAGCATGTATACCTTCAGCAGTGAGGTTAGGTGTCAGGTGCCAGCTCTTCTCCTTCTTTGTGTCCACAGTCAGAGAAATAAAGTACTTTCAAGGAGCTGAGGAGAAGTTAAGTGACCAATGATCTTTGGAAGTCCCCTTCTTACGTCCATTCCTTGCTAGAAGAATAACTTTTGGGCTGGCCCATCCTCTAGTAGAGGCAATTCACAGCTGTGTGTGAGTACGCACACCCACCCTGTGGGAAACTTTCAAAAGGGTTGAAAAGGTTTTGGCATGACTGCTACGTGGTTTAATTTCCTCTGCTTCTTTGAGACCCCGCTGAAGTGGAGTGTGTATTACTGAGCTCAGTACATGGCAGCAACCATTCTGTCTAAAGAAGTGCTTCTTTGGCTTGGCATCCGTAGCTGGTGTTTTGAATTGATATGAGGGAAGTATGTGTGTGTCAGGGGGGAATAGTAGTAGTACTTCTGTGCCCTGAAGATACAAAAGCTGCTTCTGATGTTTCTGTTGAATACACATTTTCACAAACGATCTCTCTAGACTTCCCAGATCACCCCTTCTTGGGCTATGTGCTTAGGGATTTAAAAGTATTACTTACTCTGCCTGAAAGAGATTTATTTTTTTTTTTAAATCTGCTCCAGACGGACCCAGTGGGCACTCTGGAGAATTTAACAAAACCAGCTTGTTTACCTCTTGTATGGCTTGAAGTGGTTTGCTCAGCTCTCTAGGAAGCCCTATTCAACCTCATTTAAATGTAGTAAACAAAAAGGGTCTCAAAATTGTGATTCAGCGCTGTAACAAGATGCTGAGAGAGCTCCATTCTAAGCAGTGGAAGTGCATGGCTCCTAGGAGCTGGTCTAGAAATAGGATTCCCAGTTCTCTGGGGTGATTGGCCAGAGAAGCAGCTGAGACCCAGACAGCTTAGTCCTGTGTGTTAAATCGAAATGTGTGTAAAGATGTGCTTTACATGTTGATGATGCTCACTAGCCGAGGAGGGGAAGGATGGCACCACTCTTACTCTGCTTACAGAGCCTGTGAAGCATCCAGTGCCCTGTGTTCCTGGGCGAAAGGAGCTGGGTTGCACGAGCAGTGGGTGCTGAGGTCCTTGGTGGCCTTCTGCAGCACAACATCCCAGTGACGAGCTTTCTGTAATGCATGTTCCCTTCCTGACCTTACTGGTAAAAGAAACCTTTGTAGTCATAAGTGTGTCTGTGGGTCAAGTGGTTCTGTTTTGTTTTTTGAAGACTGGGAACAAAAACCGAGTGTCTGATTTGTCTGCATGGACACAAAGTGTGTGTGGAGTTAAACAGATGCTTTTGGGAAGCCTAGCGTCTGGCCTTCTTTATGTCAGTAAAATCGCAGATTTGTTAGCGTGTGGGAGCTGTTCGGCATGGCCATCACTGATCTTTGGAGAGTGCTTGATCTGTGTCCTTGTTTTGCTAAATTTTACTGTGTTTTTACAGCATGAAAAATGAGAGAGATAGAAACGAATCAGATGACTTTGCTGTATGAAGCTAGTTGAAGGAGCATAGCGACAAAGAGCACTCTGAGCCAAATCCTCCCTCTGACTGTCTGCAGTGAGTCACTAATTGCACACTGTGTATACTGACTAATAAAATATGTTGGCATAATACTGTTGTCCCATGTTGTAATTACAGAAGACAGATTCAGCTATTTCAAAATGACAGCAAGTGCCTGCATTCATCTTTGTACGTTGAGGGAAGAGAACCTCAAATTAAGTGAGACTTAAACAGAGGAGTTCTTCAACAGTAGTAAATCCCCCGGGAATCTGAAGGCTAGGTTATTTTTCCCCCTCCTAAACTTACTGTTGTAATCTATTTTAGTAAATGCAACCGTGTATTCAGTGTAGTTGGACGTAGCCTGGAAGGTGTCCATATGCTCCTACTGTACCTGGAAGCATGGAGCAAATGTCAGCCTTGATGATATTTGGAAGGAATTGGTCATACCCAACCTGACTGCCTGTGGCTGGTGTTAATGCTGTGTTTGGAATAAACAGGCAACAGAGATGAACAATAGTTTATAGAAACGGAGCTCTCTCAAGCAGAGGCCCTGTTTCCCACAGCTAGTTGGGTGAGTACGCAAGGCAGCGGTCAAAGTTTAGTCCTGTCAACTGAAAATGTGTGTGGCGATCTTGATTAGCTTTGCTTTCCAGGGAGGGGATCGGAGTGGTATGCTGAGTAATTAACGGTAGTATTTGTGGTATAATGTGGCAAAGTGTGGTTGTTACAAGTGCTGCTGGTCCATATGGCCAATGCTCACTGCCACGTAGGACCAGGAAACCTCTTCCCGCGACAGGGCTGCAAAACACACGAGGTGCTCTCTTGAGGCTCTGTGTTGTCACCCAGAGCAGCTGGCCAGGGCAGGCAGGGCAATAAACTGGCTGGTGTCCCAAATGGTTTGGTCAGCCAGTGTCTCTGGGAGTGACTGAGTGCTGCCATCTGCTTCCTCAAATTTCTGTTTTGTTTTTGAAGGTGTGTGTAGAACAGTGTACCTTACTGGGGAATTAATTGTACCACAAACAGTGAGTGGTTTTTGTCTGCAATCAGAGGGACTGTAGCAGCTGATGCGTAACCACAAGCAGCAGAACCGAGGATGTCCCTACCCTGCTTTAAAAGATTATTCTAAGGTTCCCTGTCTTCCTAAGATGTCAGCTTGCCTGATAGCGGCTTAAAAGTTGTCTTCACTTATATCTGCAAATAATTTAAGTACAGCAGGAGGTTCAGGGCTTAGATGAAAGATCAGTTTTACATTTCAGGTTGCTAATGCTGTATTTTTCACAGATCTCAATACCAGCAAGTGAAGGTTTGATATATGCCCAAAATCATAGGACTGTCTTAGGTGTGCAGAGGTTAATCCCCTTGCAGAATGTCTGCACAAAACTCAGGGCAGAATTAGTACCCTCCGTTTCCAATTTGGGCCTATCAGTTTAAGTGCCAGGAAGGAGGAACTACTGTTGAACCAAGCGAGCAGGCATCTGAGGCCCTTTTCTGTCTACGCTGTGGGTCACGCCAGGTTTCAGACCCTTTAACAGGTATTGCTGAGCACACATTAGAAAAGCGGCGTGCTGATTTTTAAAGCAGATACTCAACAACAGCCTAATAGGGCTAAGATTGAGATCTGCTAATGGGATCAATAGCATTTTGCACGAACGTAAAAAAGGGCTTAAAGTGCTGATGAGCTCTGTCTACCTGTCAGCGAGGTTAATGTGGAAGGTGCTGCAAATGGTTTTTGTAGGCTATCTCCTGGGATAGTAAAATTCATACAAGGCACGGTGCACGATGGCCCATGACACTTACTAACAATTGCAGAAATAGTGCATAAAGGCATTGTGGTCAAGCTTTGCTTCCAAATGCTTTATATTTTTGCACGTAATTTTTTTCTACTCCCTGTAGAATCTCTTTAAGTTTAGGCAGACTAAATGTGTGGAAGGGGCCTTTAGGAAAGAGCATTCTGATTTTGTAGCTGTGCAGGTGCTGCGTGAAGGTAGTGATTGCAAATCACTCTGCTAGCAAATGCCTAGCATTGCCACTCCCTTTTCAGTGTAGGCTCAGCCCAGTTTTAGAACTTCTCATGACACCAGGGCTGCTTGGTGAAAACTTAGATCGGAGACAGAATACGCATTTTAGGATGACAGGTAGGAAAGCAAGAAACCCCCTCTGTGTTGTCGCCATAGCAAGCCACCCTCCCTGTGCAGCTATATTCTTCCTGTCAGTGCATTTCATTGCAGTTCACTGCTTGAATCCTCCTAGAAAGGACAGGTTCAGGGCATTCTTCCCTGCCTCCCCTACCCCCACTGTCAGTCCAGTGTTGGTTACGCCATTGGCAGATTAACCTTTCTGCTGAGAAGTGGCACCATGAACAGTCTTTGCAGCTCACCGTGTCCAAATTTTCCTTTTTCCATGAATGCAGATGACATGTCTTTTGATGTCTCCTGGTTTGCCGTGCGCTCCTTCGCGCTGGACAGAGAGCCCGTCTTGCTGGCCTCGGTGGACCGGAGAGGGATCGTGACGCAGAGCAGGAGAAACGGGAGCAGTGACCTCAGCCTGGAGAGAATCAGCCCACTGGAATTCCGTCTCCGTGTGCATGGCTGCGAGGACCATGATTTTGGGAACCATTACTGCGTGGTGACCCCGTGGGTACGGTCTGCCACCGGTGTGTGGCAGCAGGAACCTGCCGTCAAAGCCAAACCTGTCTTCCTATCTGTGAAAATGGATGGTAAGAGATGACTGTGTGTGTTGTGGGATTTTTAGCACCTTGTTATGTTAATCTGTGACAAATGTTCTCTACATATGTTTTTAACGATGCCTGTGATAATCTCATTAGATTTTGTTATCCTCTTGCTGTTGTTTTCAATTTGTAATTTGAAGTTCTACAGACTAGGTAGGCCTGAATAGGTCATGCTCATAAGCCCGAAGTGTTCTTCTTCCTGATGCCTTGCCGACGTTTTGCATAGCTAGGGCATCTTTTAATCAAGGTGTAGCATTCTCTCCAAGTGTTAATCTTCCTGTTCCCTGCTGGAAGAAACACTGGTTTGCAGCTGGGGTGTGCTGAAGTAGTCGTGTTATGGTTAATATCAAAGCAGGGAACAAAACATCAGGGCTCTGACTCCTTCCTCCCTCTCCTAACCACAAGACATGCTGCTCCCTGCACTTAATACCTTGCCTGCTCTACAATCAGAGTTGCAAGTGTTGCTAGGCTTTGTGAGAAGCTAGATGTGTGCTAGATGCTTCGTTCAGCACGTAGCTAAGGAGGAGAATGAATTTGGGAGAGGCCTTGAACTGGTTGCTTTCTTCTAAGCGTTTCCAGGAGAGGTCACAATGAGAAGTTCTGTGAACTTGAATCAGAAACTTTTGTTCTCCCTACTATGCAGATAACTGTCATAACTGTACTTTCTAAGCTCCTTCCATTTCTTGACCCTGTCTTTTAACTGTGCATCAGGTGCCTACAAATCAACTTTTTTGTTCATGCACCAACTTAGGAGGTTGATTAGGCAAGGTTGCTGAGTGGCAGTGAATGTACTGTACGAGCAGTTCTAATCAAGCAAAGTGTAAAGTCCTTGCCATTTGGAAACAGTTTTATAAAGAGATGGCAGCCACAGTCTGCCTGTGATAGAGAACTGTTGCCAGGCCATTGTTTGGAAAAACAGGTAATGGGGTACTTCTTAGAGCTATTGTCACTTTGCTATATCATTGCAAGGTTTCTCTGGTGCTTCTAGCCTCCCCAGAGCTTTGAAATGGTGGAGGAAGAAATATGGTGAAGAAGGAAGTAATGGAGTTCAGTAAGGTACCGGTATCCCAAACCTCAAAAGACAGAAATCAAGAAGGAGAATTAGCTTTTCCTTCCAAAATAATTAACCTGCCCATGACTGAAAAATGTGGGATTTCCTCCCTCTTTAGGCAAGAACAAATAATGTTGATCTTTAAATTTCTCTGTGGTATCTAACGACTTTTGTTTTCCTTGCTGTTTTTCAGTTTTGAATGCTTTCAAGTATCCCCTGTTGATTGGCATTGGTCTGGCCACTGTCATCGGACTCTTATCCTGCCTCATCGGCTACTGCAGCTCCCGTTGGTGCTGCAAGAAGGAAGTGCAGGAAACACGGCGAGAGCGTCGCAGGCTGATGTCAATGGAGATGGACTGAGTGCTGGAGCCAGGCACGCCTGCGTTTTGGGAGAGACTCACAGGGCTCTTGGACTGTGCTGAGACACTCGCTCACAGGCCCAGACAAGACAGCACGCTTCCTCTCTGATTTCAGCCTGGACCTCAAGCTTCTCCTTGTTACACATCATGTCCCGAGAGCTTTCAGGCCATGTTTAGTGACTCAGAGTTCTCCTTCTTCCAGCAGCACTTTCTGCATAGGGATCGTGTCCTTCTAATGTACAAACTGTTGAGTCTGCTTTCAGCAGGGCCCTGTGACAAAATTCACTAAATTGTTATTTTATAAATATTTTGGTTTAGCCCCTCTTGGTTTTTGAAAAGGTCTTCCTCTACGAGAACATGACAGGGAGGGCAGTGTGTGGGAAGGGACTGGTAGAATCGTCAGGCTTTCATTGTGTTAACCAATCTACTTTTCCCCTCTACCCTCATTGCAGCATCCTGTCCACTTCCTCTGTCACCGTGGTATCTCACAGACTTCTCTGTGTTGGCTTGAAGCCTGGAGAAGGGTATTCCACTGGTGCCTCATGAGGCTATTCCAGCAGGGAATTGATTTTTGGCTGTTAGCATGCCTTCTCTTCCCTGGCTTTCAAAGGGTTTATGATTAACCTGAAAGCATAACTTGCCTGGAGGTCTTTGAGACTTTTTTCTTATTATTTTTTTTCTAGTTTTCTGTGCTCAAAGCTCTGGTGAACAGGGGCTAACTTGGCAGCCCTGAAGAGTCACTCTTCAGACAAGCATTTGTTGGATGTCTGCATATGGCCACCAGCTCCCCGACCTTTCTTTTCTCCTCACTACAGCTGCTCACGTTGTGCCTCAGACCCTGCTCTGCTTGTGGCATGGGGGGCAACATGGTGTCTAGAGACAAGATCCAGCCTTCTGCTGGCCTTGGCAGAGGAAGGAGACCTTGCCCAACTGGCAGTGGCGTGACTCATGAAAAAAATGTGAGATGGGTCTTCATGTGCACTTGGCCGACTGATCGTGTTTAGAGGAGACTGGTAACCTGTCCCCAGATGCACAGAGCAGATACCTATGCTGCTTCTGCCAGTCACTCAGTGGTAACCCTTGAACCTGTGAGCAGTCTGACTGCAGTAGCTCAGGGTAGGAGTATGAGCAAGCTAAAGAGGGCAGCAAAAAAGTTCCTGTGATCCTGGTCTTGTGCATGGGCCTGCAGTGAGGTTTTCGCCATGGGTTCAAGGTATTTTCCTAGGTGCTATATTATAAGAAGTCCTGCTTTGGTCTTCCACATACACTGACCTGGCTGCTGCCAAGGGAGCAGCTGCTTTTCTGGGCAGTTCTGTCTTTCCAGCACAGCTGGTATTTTAAGCAATAAAAGTCAGAGTATAGGTACTGTGTACAAACAAAAGAGTAGGACTGTACCACAACCTGATGTCACAGCCAGGGTCTAGTTTGCATCAGGAAGGGTTAAAAATGCAGAGATGAGGTCAGGGCTCAATCCTTTAAAGGTTTTGTAGGATAAAAGAAAAGACTCTGGAGGATGGCACCTGCAGAAGGTAGCGTTTGTGGTGTGCTGTTGCCAATCTTAGATGTTAGTTATGTTCTAGGCAGTCTCCTTCACTAACAGCTTGTTCCAGGGGAGCTGCAGGTCTGTGCTGCAATGGCCTCGTTTCACATTAGCTTGTGGACCCTTTTACTCACCACTACAGCTATTCCATTTTTTTTTTTCAGTAAGGTTTTTTGTTTTTTTTTTTCTTAGCTTGTGTTGTGACCATTTTTCTGAGGTTGGCATGAAGATTTTCTCTAGAAGGCTACGTTCTGCCCCCAGCATGCAAACATGCACACAGTCACACTGCTGGTGGGTTAACCTTGGCTGTACATATGGACACACACAATGTCTAATGATTTCTTGGAAGCTGAATGCGAGGCATCTTCAAAATGGACTTGATTTGCAGAGATGTAGCTTGCAACTCACTGTTGGACTCTCTTTGGCACTTCATGTAGGGTTCTAGAGCTGAGAGACCCAAAGCCTGTGAACCTCTGGAGGACTTTGGCCTAAACATTCTTAGCAGCTTCTCTTTCTGTCCTGACGTGTGTGTTTTTTTTTTTTTTCCTCCTCTCTTGAAGAGCTCTGAATAGGCCTATGTTGCAGACAGATGTAGCTGCCTCTGCTGAGAAACAGGGCAGAAGCAATCTCTAATTTCCACTACGAAAGCCCGGAAATATTTACTGATGCTTTACAAAGAAAGGGCATCAAGGAGAAAATTCACTCAAATATCATTTTGACAGCAAGAATTTTTCTTCCTCTCCTGTTTGGCTGCTGTAGTGAAATCTTGCTTTTTCTTGAATGTTAAGGAACACCATTCTGATGTCTGGGGTGCTGGCTGTCCTTCCCACGCTGATCTACGCAGCTTCTTTCCTGCTTTATTGTCTGTTTTCTTCACAGAAATGACCTGTGGAATTGGGGTGTCTTGGGTGGGGAGATAGGTAGTGGTGTTGAGGTTCAAAGCACAGCATCAGTTGCTTGCTATCCGAGCAGACTGACTCCATATTTATGTGCCCTTGGTTAAGGTTTAGGGAAAGAGGGTCACGATGCAATAATTAGGGAATGAATGAGCAGGGACCCGCCAGCTCTTCCCAAGCACGCAACATAGCACACTTTATCCCTGCCGGAAAAAAACTCAGGGTTATTTTGGTCAGGGCTCCCTGCTCCTCTAATGAAAGGTCCCCATGTCCTTAGCTAATGCTGGCCTTCCTTCAAGGCCAGTAACAAACCATCTTTGTCATTCCAAGTGAAGCAAGTTTGCTGCTAGCTCACACTGCTGCCAGCCCCTTGGAAGGCAATGCTGCATCCCCTTAGGCCCTGGATTTGCTGTAGTTGGAAGGCTAGAAGCTGAGGGGCTAGGCTTACCCTACAGGTTTCCTTCTATTTGTGCCAATTTTGTATTATCCCCTTTTTTAAAAATAGAGTGGAAATCTTGTCTCCAATAGTGGGGAAAAAAAAAAAAAAGACTCTCGGTCACTTTCATGTTTTTTTTATTATTATTTCCTGCGTGACCAGGGTTTGTGTGAGTGGAGGTGTGTGTGCACCTGGTCGTGTATTAAACCTGCAGAATATCAGGAGAGTGAGCTGCCTGCAATGCTGTGCAAGGATCCGTATCCTCTCTGCTGCAACCTGTGGTATTGTCTAAGTATCCTAAGGGCTCATGTTGATCTTCCTCTGTTCGCATTGCCACATCTCCTGGGTAAGCTGGTAAATTCCTCCAGGCACTTGGAATTTGATCCAGGACAAGCTCGAACATCCGTATAGCAGAAGGGCAAGATGTTTTCTTTCTTTTGTTTTAATTTCAAAGTTACAAAATGAAGTGTTTGGCACAGTTCTGGAATGCAGGTACCCAATAGTTCTAACAATACTGTGTAAAATGTTTCTTTTTATGTTTAAAATAAAGAGCCTTTTTGATTAAGTTTGTGCTGTGGGTCTGGATGTTTGTGCTATGGGAGTTCCCTCCTTGTGCCTTGCACATATGGAGAGGCTATTGTTACTGCCAGGTTGTCAAATGTAAACCTTCCAGTCCTGTTCCCAGCACTGCTTGCCCTGCAAAATAAGCATCGGTCCTTTTACAGTAAGTTTAAAATATTTGCTTACGTTTGTGTGACGAATTGGGGAACTTAATTGTTTTCTGAATCGACCGTGTTCTTACCCCGTTGTAAGTCAATATTTTCGTTGCCAGAGCGGAAGGGACAGATTTTCTAAATAAGATGGTTTTGGCCTCGTTTCTTCCAAGCGGCTGCTTGTGATGATAACACAAATACTGCTCATCTACGAGTTCCAGGCAAGCAACTCTGCACTGGATGTTGTACCTAGTATGAAGCAAAGTCTTTTTCCACAGGTTATTGCAGTGGGCTTCATCTTTAACACCTCGGCTAGCCCCCTTGAACTTGGAAAAATAGGTATCTCAAGAACTAAGTTTGTCTGACCTACTGGAGACACGCGTTTTAGAAGAACGGGAACCTGCAAGTACATGTTTCTTACCATGAGCTGTAAAGGAAAGGCCAGCTTATCTCAGATGTGAGAATTAGGTGTGGCAAGAGTGGAAAGTATTGGCCAGGCAGGTAAGAGAAATGAGGCAATAGCAGCTCCCTCTAGTGATAGGACAGGAAAGGAGGGAGGAAACCACAGCAGGTAGCTGTAGTCATTAATTCAACCAAGACATGGTTGATGTTTCGAGGTTTTTGTAACATTCACTCTCACAGAGATTTTTTGTGAAAACAGTTCCAGGATGGATTTTAGTCTTTTTTTTTTTTTTCCCTCGTTGAGTGTACAACACCTGTCTGCATAAGAATAGCCATTGGGTTATGGAAAGGATGCAATCCACTCTTTACATATGTTTTACGTTATCCAATCCACTCTTTATATCTACATGTTTTATATCCCTGCTCAGGCTTCTAGTCTTCAGCCATGCTGCTTTCATGCCACGTGAATCCTGCAGTCTCATACCGAGGTTCCTGGCATGTTATCTACAAAGCATCTCTCTGAAGCCATCTCTCCTATTAGCTGCACTAATAGTGAGTGACCAGTCTTTGAAGTATTGACTTGGAGCAAAACCATTGCCATAAGGTGAGTCTTTCAGCAATGAAAGGATAATGTATGTGTCTTTCTACTTCTGGTGTTTGTCCTTCTCGCAGCTCCCCTCAGCCACCACAGCCCAGAAATGTCCGTCTCTGATGTTTCAGGGAGAGCCCCTTCAGAAGCTGAGCTCTTAGTTCTCAGCCTGGAAGTTTGTTTTCTTTAGAAGAAAGAAAGTTTAAGGCTCTTTTGAAGTTGGAGGCTTTGCCGGTAGCCTTTCAGGTGCATGCTGAGGTGTCCTTGCCTGGTGCCATTATCTTTTCTTCCTGTCTTCAGCTCCCTGCATTCATCCAGGAATGTCTTTTGTTAGTCGCTATTCATCTCCTTCCTTGACCTGATTGTACGCACTATTAACAAGATGGCTCTCAGGACCTGTGGGCATGCCATCGCTGTATTTAAACCCTCCCTTATCTTCTGTGGATGGCAGCACCACGTCCTCCGAGTGTCGCCACTTCCCACCTGACTGCGCCCATGTTGAGAGATGTTCTCTGAGTCTGTGGGGGTAACTGGGGAGGCACTGCAGGGTCTCTTGGGTGGAAGGTGTCAGTTAAAAGTGAGGTGATAGCTGCTGTGTTGCAGTACTGGGAGCATTCTTTATTAAGCCCTGGACAGCAATGGCAGCATTGAAGGAGGAGTTGCTTTCAGGGTGAGACTCGCAATCCACGCACAAAGAGGTGGCGTCTAGTACACACACTTATAACCCTTCCTAATGCCTCTATTTAACCAAAGCTGTATGCCTTGGAGGTTTTCCTTGGAGCTGGAGGTAGCTCCTCCTTTCTGCTTGAAGGAAAAAATGTTTGGCTAAGCATAAATATAATCCAGTCTTTCTGTGACATCCTCCTTTAGCGCGAATGGAGGACACCAGCAGCAGTAGCATCGGTGTTGCCACGTTGTGTTCTCTTAGGGTGTTTGTGCAGCAATGTGAGAAAGATGGGGTGGGCAGCATGTTGCTGTCCAGAATGCTTTACACAAACTGATGCCTAGGAAGGTGAGAAGGTGACATATAGGAGCAGAGCATCTATTATTTTGCTGGGAGCTTCTGTCTGGTAGCTAAAACATCTAGACTACTAGCATGCTTATGCTACATTTTAAGTCTGGCAACCCATCAGGCCCCAAAATGAACTCCTTTGGACGTTTGTCTACGTACTTGGAGAGAAGCTTCATATTCATGGATGGAGGTTGCTTGAAGTGCTTCAGGAGGAACAGAAGTCAGCAGTTCTGTGCTTTCAAAAAGAGCAGCTCTGGCTCTGCTATTGGACCTTGTGAACTTGCTGCTTTTCCCATGATCTTAGAGGAGTAAGTGAGAGGGTAGCGGGGTTCTACCAATACAGCAGAGACTTGATGCTAGGTGAGCTGTACATGTTCTGCCATTGCTACCTTGCTTCCTCACTTCAGGTAGGATTTCCCCAAGTGGCCCTTGTGCTGCTCTGTGGGACCCGCAGCCTCTCTCCATTCGAGCCAGAGCTGCCTGCCTGGCCATGCTCAGTGTCTCAGGGTCAGGGCAGGGGAAAATCCATCCACTCTTAGATTCGCAGGCTGCCATCGATGGGAGGCATGTGCTTCTTTAGGAGCTGTGGAGCCCCTGTGCCCCACTCTAAGACTGGGGAACACACCTTTTGTGCACCTTCCAGCCAGGCCTGCTAGCAGAGCAGCTCCCAGCTGCAGCCACTGCTGCAGCAAGTTTTGGCAACTGGAATTTATCATTTTTCCCAGCTTATATGTATTTAACAATTGGCTGCAGCAATGGCTGTTTAATTCCCTTGCTAACATTTCCAGGGCAGCCATTTAATTTTTTTTAAACCCTCTTGCTTCTGCAAATCCTGTAATCAAATCCAAGCTCTGTCAATCTAATTAGTTTTGAAGCACAGCATCTCCATAACTTAGAGACCTAAATAAGCAGCTTAATATTAAAACCTAGCTTCTCTCCCCACTCGTTATACCGCTCTGTATTCCCCAGAAGTTCCCACTTAACAACAACCTGCTGTGACTGCTCTCCCTGCTCCCCTCTTAACCCCCCTCTTCTCTTCCCTGTCCTCTGCCCTCCCCGTGTCCACTGGGAACAAAAAGAACCAGGCGTGAGCCTCTGCTGCTGTGCTTCAAACAGTCTTTCATGCTGCTGCTTGCATAGAAAATGCTGATGGTGCTTCGAGTGCCATCACGGAGAGGTTTGGAGTAGTGCTGAGCCAGAGAGAGGGCTGCTCCTGTCAACTGTACGATGACAGGACTGTGTCCTGAATGTGGTGCAGAAGGGGGATGCTGGGCTTTGCAGAGAGCAGGCTGTGCTGCCTCAGAGCCAAATCGCACGGCCAGAGGAGCACAGCCTCTCTGGGCAGGAAGGGGCAGCTACCCAGTGGTGCCTCTTTGCCACAGCTCCTTCCCTTAGTGCTTCAGGGAGCTGCTGGGGGAGAGCTGAATTAGCATCCTCGCTGCAGCATCCCTCAGCTGCCTGGTCCCCAGCAGCACATCGTCCCCTTAAGGTTGCCCAGATGCCAGGGCACCTGGAGAGCTGCAGAGGTGCTACTGTGGAGGCAGAAAACTGCAGTGCTTTGGTGCCAAGGAGGAAAGGCTGCCTGTGGGAATCAACAGGCACTGAACGAAGGGCTGGGTGAGGTGCTGCAGCAGCCCCTTGTCACCTCCTGCTTTGGTCAGGTATTTTTGAGTGTCACTTAGAGGGACAGCTGGCTCTGTCTTAGCAGATGGTGTGGCCCCACAGAGCAAACCAGCTGGTGCTGAGGCCCTGGTGACCACCTTGCTGTGCCTCAGGGGTTTTCCTTCAGATGACTGTGTCAGTGGCTGCAACTGTATTTCTGCAGGTTTTTGGTGTCTCTGTGGTGCCCTGGCCAATTTTGTTCTTGCTTAACTTTTTACAGTAGAAATGGCATGAGTGAGAGCAACCCTTAGCTCACCAGAAAACAACTTGTGGGTGCTCCTGGGCCAACCCTTGTTGAGAAAAGCCAGAGCCCTAGAAAGCTGCAGTTGCAGAGGATTGATGTTAGTCTGCTTTTCAGCCTGTTCTGCTCTTAGATTTCAATAGGTTGTTGTGTCGTGTCGTTCATTCCCCACCCCAAAAAGGAGGTTTGTTTCAGTTCCTGTACCAAAGAAAATGTCTCTTTTTAGGTGCAAAACCATCCAAGCAGCCTTTCTGTGCTAAAACTGCTGTGGGTTTTGCTCATGAAAACCCTGCCTTTGCTGTACATTGGAGCCACATCCAGCTGGGTGCGAGATGTGGGTGGCAGCAGCAGTCCTGCTGTCCCTCTGGACGTCAGCCACTCCCGATGTCCCACTGCCATCAGGAGTGGCTGTGACTTCTGCACTTTTGCTGGACTTCCCTTGCTTTTGTGGCTGTCTGGGAGCTGGTGGTGTGGTTCGGTGGTGTGGCAGGGTGGAGATCTTTATCCGCCACCGTCACGCTCGTCTCTGCAAGCTGTCTGCATAGCTCCCAACAAAGCGAGCCTGGCTGCAGCAAGAACCGGTGGATTTGGGCGTTTGTGCTCGGTCAGGAGGGCTCTGCCCACGGGAGGGATGGCGGATGAGCTGGCGGCCTTGGGGAAGCCAGCTGGCTCCTGCTCCCGAACTGGGGGATGCAACCAGCTGCCTTTGATGTCTGAGCCGGACTGAGAAAAACTGATGGCAGACTTCAAAGTCTGTTGTGCCAGCTCCCCTGATTATCTGAAGGCTTGTAGCGCGTCCCCCAGGACTGCCGGATTATCCTGGCTAATGCCGCGCTGTGCCCTGCGTCCCCCAGCTCTGCCTGGCTCCGGCCCCTCGCTTTCAAGGCTGTCCCCTCCTTGGTCACCCTGGGGATGTGGCAATGGCATTTCTGGGCTGGGGAAGCAGGGCACAGCCCCTGAGATCTGCAAAACAAAGGCAAGAGGTGTCAGCTCCTTCTCTATCAATGGCTTCCCCCGTAGCATCTCTGCCCTGCTGCAGGAGCGATCCTGCCATTCCCCCAGGACCCCAACAGCATGTGAGGGGGGTATCTGGTCAGCAGCAAGCTGTCTGTGAGGCTTCACAGTCCCCAAGGACACTACTGACAGGCCCTTTCAGGTCGAATCTGACTTCATCCTGCCTGTTCTGGGCTCTGTACAACTTTCCATGCTGCATTTTTGGTGTTTTTCCAGAAGGCTTTGTCCCAAAGTGGTAGAGCAGCATCCCAAAAGGACGGGTGTGCTGAGAGGTGGCCCTGCCACTCAAGGCGAGGACCCTCCCCAGTAAGTGGTATTTCCCCATCATTTTCCCTTCCGTGTCCTCTCTCTGAGAAAATAGGGCTATGGGATCTCTCTTCCCATGCCTGACTGACGAGGTTTCTGCTGTCAGTGCATCCCTGTAAAGGATTCTCTGCTGCTCCTCCATCACCATGGTAAACGGCCCTGCTGGGTGCTTGGTTGTGCAGGAGGGAGCGAGGAAGTTTTATACTGTGCAGTCCTGGGCAGAGGGAGCTGTCGTTTTCCTCCGCAGAGCATCATCATTGCCGGTGATGGGGCCGGGCAAGGCAATCCTATTCTCCCCGGTTTCTCCACTGTGAATGCAAGCAGCGGTTCATGCGTCATTTAGCGTTTTGCAGGCTTGGCATCAAACTGTCCCCGTGTGTGTGTTTATCTGCCTGCTGACGGCAGGCAGCTCACTGAGGTTGAACTCCAACCCTTTCCCTTTTCTCTGCCACTGTGGCAGAGGTGCTTTTCCCTCCACCGAAGGGATCCCTCCATCAGGATCATCCCCGGGGCACCTCTGGGTTGCTCTTGGAGAGCAAACCTCACCCCAGCCCCTGAGGCAGGAGGCAGCGATGGTTTCAGCCCTGTGTTGCACCCCAAAGGAGCTGCTGCTCCTCCACTCCCTTCCATTGGTAGTGAGTGGCAGGGGACAGGTGAGATCCTGATCCAGAACCTCTCTGTCTCCCCGGGCTGGATGTGGCTTTCTGGGGAGCTGTGCGGTGCTAACGGAGCTGCGTGCGCAGGCTAACAGGCAGTCAGAGCTGATAAAGGCACCAGCCTTGCAACGAGGAGTCTGTGCATCTGTCTTCTGGCCCTGCAGGCTGTCATGTGAATCCATTTATTAAATGGGGCAAGGGGGGGACCTTGTGTTTGTTTTGGTTCATTACATGAATCTTGTTCCCTCCGGGAGTCCAGCGGGATCAAGCAAAAGGGTTTGTTTTATGGCTACTTCTTGCTTGCGAATCCCTGAGCCAATTTAGCCGTTCAGCCGATGCCCCAGCAGGCTGGCGGGAGCAGCGCAGCTCAGGAGTCAGCGCTTCACGCCACCCTCCTCCCTGCCAAAACCAAACCAACCCTTTCAGAGAGTGCCTCCTCTGCAAGTCAGCGATGCACATGTGGGGGGATGCAGCCACAGCGCCTGCCTCCAGTGCTGAGGCCAGCATCCTCCTGGCATTGCTGCTGTCATCAGAGTGCTGCTGGTCTGGGGGTCCCCGTGTCCTGTGGGGGCCATCCTGGCCCCCAACTCAAGGGAGAGGGCAAGCACTTTGCCTCGCTGCATGCTGCACGCTGTGTGTGAGCTGCTGCAGAACAGAGAAGTCACAGCTGGTGGCCTGGGCAGCACCCTGCCCCATGTGGCATGGGGCCAGCTGTCACCTTGGAGAGGTGCACCACATTGATGTCACGCTCTGCTCCCTGACTTCTCCCCGCCTTTTTTCTAAGCAGAGGAAACCGCCGCCGGAGGCTGGCAGCTTCCTCCCAGCTGCTTTCAAAATTGTGGGGTGGCTGTCAGTCACCATTACCCATGAGGGGTTTCTACCGCCTCTGTACGAGAGGACTCCAGCAGAGCTCGTTCCCATGGGGCTGGCGTGGCGCAGGGTGGCTGCTCTCCTCCTCGTCCTCTTTCTCCTCCTGGGTGAGTGCCCTGCAAGGGCTTTCAGCGGCAGGCGAGTGGGAAGTAAGGCTGGTGGGAACCCCGCAGAAGCTAGATGTACAGGCTGCCTCCCGGGGGATGCTTTGCCTCCCTAAATGGGGGGACAGGATGCTCCAGGTGGGTGGCTCCGCAAAGCGACTTGCTCAGGCTGTAGGGTAAGCATGGCCCCCGTGATGCTCCGGCTCTGTGGCTGTGGCAAGGGTCCAGTGGAGCGTGCTCCTTTCGGTGCTGTGGGCTCATGCCAGATGCTGGCAAGATTTCAGTGAGAAGATGTACAGGCCCATGTTGCATGGCTGTTGGGGGTGCAGGGGGTGGGAAGGGTGTGTTACTTTGCCCACCCACCTCTTGGGATGGAGTTTCTGAAGCATTCTTAGGCTGTGCCACCACCAGCTTTCTTCCTTGGTCTGGTCTCCTCACTGGTTTCAGTCTTGGTGCTCGTGTCCCTTGTGTGTTTTGCTCAGCACCAGTCCAGAGTGAGCATCACACCTGGGAACTGCATGGGATGGGAAGGTGTGCAGGGGGCTGTTGACTCCCCTGAAGCAAGTTCACAAGTCTGTTGATAAAGGGCTTGTTCTTACAAATTCAAGGGGCACCAGAATTCCTGGGGCTTTGTGCTTCACAGAATAAGACTGTGCTATAACTCACTTCGGTACTACACTACAATCCCCTGCACGCCCACATCCATCGCCCTTTTGGGTGCCTCCGGTAGCATCCATGCAAACTCCTGCATGACGACTCTCTGCCAACAGGTGTGGGTGCTGGCCAGCGGGTGGTGACTGTCCAAAAGGGACCCCTTTACCGAGTGAGGGGGTCCCACGTCACACTGTGGTGCAAGGTGAGCGGCTACCAGGGCCCGGCCGAGCAGAACTTCCAGTGGTCCATCTACCTGCCCTCGGCCCCCGAGCGAGAGGTGCAGATCGTCAGCACGGCCGACCCCTCCTTCCCCTACGCCATCTACACGCAGCGAGTGCACAGCCGGGAGATCTACGTGGAGCGGGTGCAGGGGGACGCCGTCCTGCTGCACATCAAGGAGCTGCAGGACCGGGACGCCGGCGAGTACGAGTGCCACACGCCCAACACCGACGAGAGGTACTTCGGGAGCTACAGCGCCAAGACGAACCTCTCAGGTGGGTCCCCAAGGGCAGCCTCGCTCCATGCTAGGTGGTGCTGATTTGGGCTTTTCCACTTCCATTTTCCATCCTCCTACTGATACTGTCAAGATGCTGGTAGAGCTCCCAGGGAGGATGTGCTGTTCTGTGTGCAGGGTGACACCAGGGCACACGTGGGTCTACCGCCTGTAGGGATGCAGGTGGGTTTCCCACTGCAGATGGTGAGATGTGCTTATCTTCAGGTCTATGGCACATTCCTGCTGTGGGAATGCTATCCTAACCCTGAGTGGCCAAGGCTGGGATGCCCAGAGGGTACCTCAGCAGGTTGCTCTGGCCATGGCCCTCCAGCCAGGGCAAGGGATGGGAGAAGGTCCCATAGCTGTCAGACCCCTCAGGGCTTGGCTGTGGTTATTGTAGTGGCCAACAAGATGCCCATAGAGGCCAAGAAATGCTTTTCCCCCTGACCGGCTTCTCTCTGTGCTTCTCCCCTTGTGCCCAGTGATCCCGGACACCCTCTCGGTTTCCATGGGGTCCCAGGTCCTCACCCAGGCAGAGGGGGACGCAGTGGAGCTCACCTGTGAGGTGTCCAAGACCACGGCCCAGCACACACACCTCTCTGTCGGCTGGTACCGCCTTCAGGGAGCAGGGGAGCACCAAGCCGAGGAGATCCTCACCCTCTCCAAGGACTTCGTCTTGAGGCCGGGGCCATCTTACACACAGAGGTTTCTGTCGGGGAACGTGCGGCTGGACAAGGTTGGGGACACCACCTACAAGCTCTCCATCGCGGCAGTGGAGCCCTCTGACCGGGGGCAGCTGTACTGCGAGGCAGCCGAGTGGATCGAGGACCCTGATGAGACGTGGAAGGACATCTCCCGTGGGCAGACAGAGAAGACGGTGCTGGCGGTCACGAGCCAGGGTAAGGCCCTTGGCTCCTGCTTCTTGGTGCACCACAGGCCCTATAGCAGTGGCCTTGTCAGTGCTGTGTCACAAAGTTTCTCTGCCCACACGCCTGCCTCTGCCACCGCATACATGGTGTGAAGGGGCTGTGGGTCAGGCTTTGAGCCCCACTGCTAGGTGGGGACCAGAGGATGTCTCGTTCCCCTGGTGGGTTGTCGCATGGCTCAAATAACACAGCTGCAGGTACCAGTGCCATGCCACCATGTTAGAAGTAGGGAAACCTTGCAGTATCTATGCTGTGGTGGCTGCTGAGGGTAGAGGGGAGGTGCTGCAAGGCCGCCGTGGTGCTCACGTCAGAGCAGGCGGTGCTGCTGAGGAGAGGTGGCCATGGCACGGCCCCTCAGCAGGACCAGCCCAGCAGCGCGGCACTGCCGCCCCCACCGCGGCCGAGCAGGCCGGCGGTTTCTATAAACGCTCCAGCAAATATTTGGGAATGCCGAACATATCTGCAGCAACTGGGATTCCTGCTCGCGTGCTGTTTATGAAGTGGTGTTTAAATTCAGAGGGCAATGTGCTTTCCATAAAGTGCTTCAGCCCCGCCAGCAGCAGCCGCTGAGGTGCTCTGGTTTGCCTCCAAACCTCAGCACGAAGCCGTGCCCTTTGTGTGGGACGGGGGGGGCACCGCTGAGCCGCAGAGCACCTCTGTGCCTCTTTCTGGTTTAAGGGGGCTGCAGACCATCTCTCTGTGGTGAACATTTTCCATTCCCATCACCCTTCTAACAGAAAAGGAAACATTTTGATAGTGAACCCCCTCTTGTTTCTCTCTGGGCAGCCACTGCTGTACTCTCTTGACTTTGTGTTTGCCCACAGACCGTGACCTCCACGTGGGCATCACCGCCTCCAAGAGCACCCTGTCTGAAGGGGACATCTTGCAGCTCAACTGCACGCTGGGAGCCCAGAGGAGCGGCAGCAGGTACTTCCAAGTGGCTTGGTTCCTCGACGGCGTGGAAGTGGCCAGGCTTGGTCCCTGCGGGTTGTTGGCTTGGAAGAAGGAATACGAGGAGAGAGCCGGGCTGGGGCAGCTCCGAGCGTTCAAGCAAAGCAGCTCAGTTTACGTCCTCGCCGTCTACGGTGTGGGGCCGAAGGACAGCGGTGCCTACCACTGCTCTGCTTCAGAGGTGAAGGCTCCTGGAGATGTTCAGAGCATCCTGACGAACCTGTCATCGGCCGTCACAGTCGATGTGAAGCCCATAGGTCAGTCAGTCCTCGTGGCTCTTCTGGGTAAAACCTGCAGTGATCCCTGGGCTGGGGAACGCAGTGAGTCTGGCCTCACCTTGGCAGGGACAACGCAGCTGCTGCTTACAGCAAGAGTGTGAATGTGCCAGTTTTCAGTAGGTGATAATGGGAAGAGCATTTGCCCTGGCAAATGTCAGTGTGACAGATGCAGCAGCTGCCAACAAAAGGTGTATGTCTTTAGCCTGGTGTCTTTGAGATCAAATTTGGGGTGAATAGGTGGAGTTGTTGGGTCCTTGGAGGTTGGATCCTTGGCACAAAAAGCTGTGGGTCCTGTTGCTTCTCCTGGGGACCAGGGGGTGACCTAGCGGAGCAGCTAATGATGGGGAAGGGGCAGCAGGGGGTCGCTGTCATTTCCAACAGGGTGCCGACTTGGAGGAGGTTTTGTGAGAAACTGCTCCAAGAAGGACACGTAGGGGATTCTTGGTCTCCATGTCATGCTAGACAAGGACTGTTCTGGCATAGCAGGACCTGCCTTTGAGGCTCTTTTTCTTAGATGTTCCTTTACGATGTGCCCCTGGTGCTGGCACCTGGCTGCTTCTCCTGGGTACTCAGGGCTGCCCAAGCTTCACAGAGACTTGGGAGTGGTGGACCAGGGGACAGGACAGGACCTGTGGCTGGGACTAGAAGAACAAAATGCAGCTCAGGAGAGGGGAGATGGGAAGGAGGTTTCATCGTGATGATGAGGTTTGCAAAGTGAAAATGGGGCTAGGGGCTGGCATGGGGCAGGGGTGGTGGGTGGTATCAGGGAGGACTTCTGCCCTAACACTGATGGCTCCCATCCTCTTGAGCAGGTCTTGGTCTGCGAGCCACGCTGATAAGCCGGACGGCCACCGTCAGATACACCCAGAGCTTTGAGCTCATTTGCAAAGTGAGCGCCAGTAGCCTCATCGAGGAGGTGCTGCTCTCCGTGGGGTGGTTCTTCCAGCCCAACCCACCTGATGGCAGCTACCAGGAGCTGGTGCGGGTCCTTCCCAATGGCACTGTGTCCTGGGGGCCAGCGCAGGTCAACTTCCAGGGCAAAGCCCAGCTGGAGAAGGTGGACGCCTCCTCCCGGCTGCGCATCCATGGCGCGGTGTCCGGCCACGCGGGGACGTACCGGTGCGAGGTGGGGCTCTGGAGGACCCCACGGGGGCAGCCCACTGCCTCTGCCACCTCTAACGCTGTGGGGATACAGGTCATCCCTCCAGGTGAGTGGTGGTGTGGGTGCTCCTTCTGCAGCTCCTTCGAACCCATCGGTAGTAACCAGGGCAGCTGGACTGCTGATGGCTGGGCTGTCCTCAGCTGAGTCACTTCTCAGGGTGCACAAGGCAGTGTGGCCCCTCCTGTTTTCTCCTTTGGATTTTAGGGATCTTTGGAGGCTGTGGGGACAGTAAACTGCTGGTGTGGATGTGCAGTAGTAGTGTAAGTGGCATGAAGATGAGCAAGTATAATCATAGATCATCCACACAGAGTGGACAGCAAGACAAGATGGCATTTGGCTCCAAACATATTGCAGCCATTACTGGATACTGTGATGCTGGGAGGGGGAGACCCACGTTGCAGGAGGTGGCTGCTGGCTCTAGCACTGCCTCTCGATGAAAGGCAGCATGAGCCATGAAGGATATTTAGGAGTTGCAGATTAATTCTGGAAAGGGAGGCTGCTCGAGCAGCAATGGGATGAGGCTAGGCTGTGGAAAGTAGAGCTGCAAATCACGAAAATTGCCAGCCTGTTCCTTTGTGCATAAAATCTCTTGCTTGGAGCCCGCAGAGATACTCGAGTTCATGACTTCTGCTTCAGTGTTTTATTTACCACTGGGTGTTGGTGGGTGCTACAGGGGGTTAAATGCTGCTTGTGTCCAGCCTGCTGGCTCCAGGTGGGACAGAGCTACGTGAAAGGTCACTGCAGGAGGGGGGAACGAGGACAGATCCTCTCCACTTTTGACTTCTTGGACAGTTCAGCATCAGACCCTTGGCAGGGCTCACACTGGGTTCCTGCACGAAGCTCCTGGATGTCAGCAGGCTGAACTGTGTGCTGAGCAGCTGAAGTTAAGAGCCTGCTTTCTTCCGGTGGCCGCAGGATCACAGCATGGCTGGGGTTGGCAGGGACCTCTGGAGGTCACCTGGTCCAGCCCCCTGCTCAAGCAGGGACACCAAGAGCAGGTTGCCCAGGCCCGTGTCCTAGTGACTTTTGAAAATCTCTGAGGAGGGAGATTGTGCCCTCCTCTGAAGATGTGCATGTCCTTAGAGCAAGGCTGGGTGCCCTTTTAAGTTCTGAAAAAGGCAAGTGCATTGGAAGACAACAGCCCCCCAACCAGGGTCATTGCCCTCCCCTTTTCTGCTTCTTGCCCTCCTTGGTTCCTCCAGACCAGCAGGAGTGTTAAAGGCCGGCAGATGGGATGTTTTGCCTTGGCTGGCCTCAAGAGAGGCAGTGATGGCATCTGAAGTGATCTGCTTGCTTGTTTTGGATGGGTGCCTGAGGAACAGGGAGAAGGAGGTTTTACAGGAGGTAGTCACCTGTGACCTGCAGGAGCTGGGAGCTTCAGAAGGACCTGTTTGTGTGTGGCCTTTCCATTGCTCAGGGAGTAGGGAAGGGGCTGCTTGGCCTGGAGCTGAATGACCACCAGGTATAATCACGGAGGACACTCAGGAGCATGGTGTGTGGTTTCAGGTTAACCACCACCACAAACGGATGATGGCTGTTGGCAAAACCCACAGAGGCTCCATGGTCTCTCTGAGATGAGGCTGCTGTTGTCCACCAGCTCCACAGCCGTGGGCTGGGCTTGTCACTTACCTGCGGGCCTGGTGATGGGAGCGGGAGGCTGGCACATTCACTGCAGAGACAGGCTTTGCCTCGGAGCCCCAGCACCACAGCAGCCTCAGTTTCCATGATCCTGCCTCTTTCACACTTTAAAAGTGTGTGGATTTGCTCATTCTCCCCTTAGCCTCCTACCCTTAGCCCTCCTGCTCCAGCATCTATGTTGAGCATCCTCAACCTTCCACCTCTCATGGTGGTCCAGGCCACCCTGACGGGCAGCTGCAGCCTCCAGGGATTACTTTGTTCCTCCATTTCAGAAAGCAAGCTTCAAGTTGCTACGAAGGAGAGCTCCGTGGAGGTTGCTGGAGGTGCTGACGCAAGCATCGAGTGCAGGATTTTGTTCTCCCAGAACAACTCTCAGCTGGCCGTCACCTGGTACTTCCTACCTCCTCCTCCAGCAGCTGCCACCCCCCTGCAGATCCTGCAGACCGGCTACAGCGGCCTGCTGGAGTACGGGGCCGAGTTCAGCTCCCCTGCGCAGAGGTCCCGGTTCCTGAGCCAGCGGGTGTCCGGAGAGGCTTTCCAGCTGCGGATCCTCTCAGCCAGCCCCAGGGACCAGGGCAGGTACCACTGCCGTGTGCAGGAGTGGCGCTGGCTGGGGGACAGCTGGCACAGCCTCGGAGAGGGGCAGTCGGGGAGGACCTCGCTGCGGCTCCGGCTGCCCGGTGAGCTGGGGTGCCCCTGGGGGAGGCTGGGGTGTCCACAGCAGGGCTTCGGAGAAGCAGTGGTTCCTGTATGGGGTTGTTCTGGGGTTGTTTGCTCTGTTGAGTGGGCCTCTCAGGGGGAAGTAGGGAATTAGGAGGATTTACTGCATTCTCCCGAACCAATCAAGCTGGTATTTTTGCCTCCAGCAGCAGAGGTCTAATGCTTCACAACAAAGCGAGCCATAGCTCCTGCTTTCCCCTCTGACGTGTGGTGTGCTCAGTCAGTGGTGCGGTGCTGGGAACACAGAAGCAGCCTCTTCCTGGTGCTCCTCAGCATCCTGAAGCAAGACACAAAGCTTTCCCTGTCCTAAACAGGGCTCGAGGGCTTAGCTCTGCTCTCGCCCTGGGGTGCAGGGCAGTGGGTTCCTTCCTTTTTTGGCCCCACCTGGCTGATGGGTTTCAGCCCTAAATAAACTG
Organism: Anas acuta; assembly: GCF_963932015.1. Taxonomy (NCBI): domain Eukaryota; kingdom Metazoa; phylum Chordata; class Aves; order Anseriformes; family Anatidae; genus Anas; species Anas acuta. The sequence goes on along the minus strand of NC_088979.1, from coordinate 109,051,203 downwards.
GATCGGAGGATTCCAGCTTCCTGAACAGCTTTTGGTGCAAAGGATGCCTTATCGCTTACTGGGAGGGAAGTGTTACAGCAGAGGGTGGGGGATAAAGGGGAAAAAACACCTGAGGGAAAGTAAACCACCTGGTGTCCTGTGGAGGCTCTTCCACCAGGCCATCCAAGTCCCCTGCGTGTTTCTCCAGAAGATTTCTGGAGGCGGGGGAGCGTCTCTGTAGCAGCATGCAATGCCCTGAGAGCCCTTTCTGCTTGCCTCCCTCCCCAGAGAGCGAGCTGCACCTGGAGCAAGCCAACCACAGCATCTCGGCGAGGGAGGGCGAGGAGGTGACGCTGGGCTGCCTGCTGCGGGACGCCCACGTGCCCACCGCCCGCCTCTCCGCCACCTGGTTTCGCGGGGAGGAGGGCGGCCGCCCCAGGGCCCTGCTCACCCTGCACCACGACGGCTCCATCGAGTACCCCCAGGAGGGGCTGGCGGGGAGGCTGCAGCTCCGCCGCCCCACCGCCGGCGACTTCAGCCTGACGCTGGGCGGCGTGGAGGTGGGCGACGCCGGGCTGTATCACTGCCAGCTGCAGGAGTGGCAGCAGCGGGGCAAGGGGGAGTGGGCGCTGCAGGCCTGGGCAAGCTCGGGGTACACCCAGCTCACCGCCATCCCCAGAGGTAAGTGCCCTGCGGGCGGGGGCTGCTTGCCCTTAGCTTTTTGGGGTGGGAGGACTTACAAAGGAGCTCATCTGGCTGGATGCTGGGGAGGCTGAGCTGCACTGGGATGCAGGGCAGGAGGAGAGCAATTTGAGGGGTTCGTGTAGGGGGCCTGCTGAGGTTTCAGCCCCGTCCATCTGCCAGGGCTGAGCCCCAGGTTCCTTGTTTTGTAAATGGTAGAGGTGGAGGTCAAGTGAAGTGCAAAGAGCTCCAGCAAAGAGTAAGATGTGGTCCACAGCACAGTACTACTGACTTCCAAGGGAGCTCTCCCGTCTGCTTCCTTGCATTGCTGGATTGCAGGCCCTCTGCAGGATTGTGTGCCAAAAACCCTGCTCTTAATCCAACCACTTGGGGCAGAATTCTAACCCCCCTCCCCCCTTTTTTTAGGGGAAAAAGAAATCTTGTAGTAATTTTTCTGGCATCTCCGGTGAGGCCTTTACAAACCACCACTGTCCTCTTGGGGTGTATGCCTGGTGCAGAAATGAGCTGGATTCTGCAGACAGAAGTTTAAATAAATAAAAAGAAAGGTTTCAGTCAGGCATGGAAAGTGTTTTTAGGGAGGTAACTGGCAGGGGAAAAGTACTCATGTTGGGGAAGAAGGAGGCTCGGATGACCTGCATGGAGGAAAAAATACGAACTGTGAAATCAGACATGTACGCAGCTGAGCTGGGGTGTATCAAGGCCAGTCCTGGTGCCTACAGGGAGTTATTGTTTCTGCAGCAAGCACCAGCACCCACCGAGGTGGAGGGGCTTGAGGTGGGCCCCGTGGTGCCCCCCTTGTGCTTGCTCCTAGCACAGGCATGTACAGAGCCTGCTCACAAGACTGCGCACCTACAGCAGAGCTAATCTGGATTTAACTGCACCGTGAGGGACTGACAGAGCTCCCTCCCTCTGCTGTTAAGTTCCTGCTGTTGTCCATCACAGCTCCCTATAACACACCGATTTCTCCTTCACCATCCCCCCACCCACCCTGATCTCTTGCTGTACTTGTTACTGGTGAAGAAACAATTGCTAGAATTGCTCAGTAACTGCTGGAAAATTCTCCTCCAATTTTGTTGTAGGTGTTTTTGCCAAGTGGTTTTCATGGCTTCACAAAATATGAGAGATTAGCTGGATACTTTTTCCTTTTTTTCTCTCTCTCTCTCTCTTTTTTTTTGTTGTTTGTTTTGCTTCTCCAGTGATGCAGGCATCTTGAAAATGTCCCTCTGGCTCACAGGTTTCAGAGAGGAGGTTGTCTGAGGGTGATGCCAAAGGGAAATACAAGTACCCCCATAACCAGGGGCAGCTCCAGCTCTAACTGACCATGCTCAGCGTGGTTCTGCAGGGCAAGCACAAAGCATCTATGTACAGGTATTGGGTAAAGAGGAACTGAGGAACAACACCGAGATGAATGAAGGAGATCTAAGCAAGCTGGCACAGCCCTTCGTGGTAGGCCACATGCATCTGAGGCCAGTCTGTGGAGCTGGAAGCTGTGTGTCAAGAGTGGATTGTAATGGTCGGGATTAACGTGTGGATGTGAGGAGCTCAGGACAAAACCAGACAGGTTAGCATGGGGCTGACCTTCAGAGGACCCAAAGGGTCTACCAGCAGTACAGGTGGCCTTCACCTTGACCAGGGAGTTCTTCTGTTAGAGGTGCTGAGGACAGGGCTGGGTCAGTAGCTGCCTGAAGCTCAGCACGGCTCAAATAGGACAGCAGAGTGGCAGGAGCAAGAAGGGGTAGGTGTCTGGGGAGTGTGGAGTGGGGAGGGACAGGGAACTTCTAGGTCTCATTCCTTTGGTTTCCTCTTGTCCCTCCTTGTGCTGGTGCACCCTCTGGCAGACCTCTGCCTCTCACTGCTGTCAGGCAGGAGCAAGAGGGTGATGGATACATGACTTTTCCTTACTGAGACCAGTCTGGAACAGATTAGCTGGAGAGCCTTGTGTTCCTGGTGGGATGTTTCAGCTGAGAGTGAGACAGGGCCCTCTCTGACCTTGCAAAGCATGAAATTCAGACAAGTTACCTGGATTGTCTCCAGTTCTTCTCAGGTAGCCTTGAAAATATTGTAAAAATTGGTAGATGTTGAAGATTGAGGGAAGAGTGATAAAAAAGTAACTTATAGAAACAGTAGGAGCGGAAATTCAAACTAGCTTGAGGGTCTCACTTTTTTTTTTGTATTTTTCCTCCAGAGTCAACTGTTTTGTCTACGATCTGTTCATCTCCACCATTGCTGAACTTCATCCTATTCTTACCTCTGATTCTGATCCTTCTCCTGGCCCTTGCTGGCTTCTGCTGGTGCTACATCTCCAGGAAAAGCAAAAAGGGAGAAGAGCTGATGGAACTGAAAGGGACTGGAGGAGTCAAGCAAACTTAGCTGGCCTGAAATGGCAGATGCAACTGGAAGGAGAAGAACTGGACACCTGAGGAGGGAGAACTGAGTACATGAAGAGGGCCTTTTTTGTTTTTGTTTTACCATAGCTTATGCAATGAATACCTGAAATTGTGTTTACTTTCAGTGGAGTGAGGCAGCTCTGAGTTACTAAGCAAATAAGGTTTTTGTAACAGGCATTCCTCTGTTGGGTTTGGAACCCACCCATTTGACAATCAGTTCATTGTTGGTTATTTGAAGTCCTTGCAGTATGCATGTCCGAACAGTCCCAGTGGGGTTGTTATCACCCCTCAGGTATAAGGGAAAGAAACAGTTCCTTTTGTACTGGGATATAAAGGTAACAAGTTGCTGCTCATTTTAAGGTGACTTGACGAAATCTGTGCAGTGTGCAGCTGAAAAACATTGGCAGAGCTGGAAATGGAGTGCTCATGTCCCATTTAAAACATTGCATTTGCCTTTGCCCATCCCTTGCTGGAGAAGCATTCAGACACTGCTGTCCCCTGGTTTTGAGAGATCCTGCACCCAAAGAACATCTTCTCTGAAAGGAAATGGCTTTTCATCACAGGAGTTGAGCAAGGCTGGTCCGGGCTGATGAAAGTCCGCAGCAGGAGTACCACAGCCTGCCACAAAAAAAAGAAATCCTGTTGACTTGGTAAAGGACTCACATGGAGTCTTGGTTCCCAGAAGGAAGGAGAAGACACCAAGTCATCTTTGAGCTGCGTGTACAAAGTCTTTCCAGTTTTCCTTTGCTGGGACTGCTGTAGGCAGTGGGTCTTCAGTGGGCTGTGTGTGGGTCAGAAAGCTGCGCAGCTGGGACTTGGCCTTAGATCCCTCTGGGTTGTACCATACAATATATTGGACGCTAGTGGGATCTGGGTTCAAGTCCCTCACTTTCCTTACAATTGGGAAACCTGCCTGCCCTGCATTCCAAATACTGATCACTTTTTTTTTTCCTTGAAAAAAGCACTTTTTTTCGTAAGTTTGAAGGCTATTGCTCTCATTTTCCCTGTTCAGCCACCTCAGCCTTTTCCTGCAGGTCAAGTTCTCTGGACCTCTTACATCTTCTCCCCCAGCTGTCCTGACCCCAGCCATCTTGAAAGCACTCGGAGCTGCGTGTGGGGCTCTCACTGGTGCTCTGCAGAGGTTTCCCCCTGCCCTGTGGGCTACACACTGTTTACACATCCCAGTGGGATGTTTGATTTTCCGTGTGTGTGTGACAGTGTGACACTGTTTGTGCTTGGTTGCTCTCCTGCAGCTTTGCTGTCCAGCAAGTTGCTTCTCCACTGTGTGTGCAGGCTGTTGATTTTTCCTATCTAACCAAAGCACCTTTTACACAGGGTTGTTGAACAGCTTTCTGCGCCCATTTGCTAAGGAAACGCTTCAGAAGCCTTGCTAAAGTCAAGAACCTATGATCCCTACTTCTTACCCATTAGATAGGGCTGACACAATCTGATCTTGTTTAAACAGCAAGAGAACATTTCTCTTCTTTTACTTGACTTCTAGGTGCTTGCAACTACTTTTTGTCCCTCTGTACCTCTGAGGACCGCAGATAGGAAGATGTGGGTGTTCAGTTTCCCCTCTCTTTCTCAAGAACCTTGCTCTTTTATTGTTGCTCAGTGTCTCACACCTCCTCAGGCGTCACCCTGGTAAATCACACACGTGTGGCTTGACCTGCCACTCTTTACATGTCTTCTTAGGATGAACCTCACCAAGACCAGCCTTCTGCCTGAATCCAACTTATCTGGGTCATGACTCTGTGGCAAGCCCTAGGAGTGACCTTTCTGGGCTTGGTGTCCCCTAATCCCTGCTGGCCCTTTGCTCATCCACTTTGCTGCTCCATCGCAGGTCCATGGAAACATCTTTGCTGGCATCTGAAGTTCTTGTAAAAGGCCGCAGACTACAGTAACATGAGATTTTGTGTCTGGCGGACTGGGGGAAGAAGGTGGTTAGAGAGGGGGAGCTTTCCCCAGCCGCAGGACACCTTCTCCTTTTTTTTTCTGGCCCTTTTTCTCTTGGTTAGCCAGAGGCCCAAGTAGCAGCTTTCCATTCATGCAGGTTGAGAGGTTTTAATTTAAGTTTGAGAACCGTGCCTGGGGCCTTGATGAAAGGGTCTGTGAGAAGAATGTGTGTGTTTTTGCAGGGGTGGTTTTTCCTTTTATTTATTTATTTTTTTTTCATCTGGTTCTGCTGGGTCACAGCCAAACCTTTTGGCTATATTTTTTTAAGATGTATTTTTTTCCATGAGTGGACTTAGAGTTGTAACTCATCACAGTAAAAGCTGCAAAAAAACAGTCCTATTTTTAAAGAGAACATTTCACTCGGCTGAGGTAGATGTATGAGTGGTGGGTCAGGAGGAGGGTACTGATTTTGCTGCTGGGGCTCTTGGCCACCTTTAGCCACCGCATCACCACTTTTTTTCCAAGCCTGGCCTCTGATATAAACTAAAACAGCTGATAAAATATGTATTTAACTGTAATAACCCTATGGAGAAAAACAGTGTGGTGGTGCAGACTGCAGCACAGCAGTGCTCCTGTTGCACCCCAGATGTACTCTTGCCAAGGGACAGTCCTTGTGAGGGACAGTATTCAGTGGGAAGGTTCCTGGCCCTTCAGGTCCTCTTTTTTTAAAGCACTTTGAAGTATTTTAAAGCAGCTTGAACAGGCTACAAGGCAATGCAAGGTTGGGTCCAAGAGGAATGAATCAGCTGCAAGGGGCTAAAGAAACACAAGGGCTGTGTTGCGCTGGAAGTTTTGGGGTGGTTGGGGCTGCTTGCAGCCATGCGGTCAGAAATCAGTACCAGGCTTTCTTCAGTCCTGTTTTCCAAAAGGGCCAGGAAGGGAGGCATGGAAACCTTTGTGCAAGAGGAGGGAAGCACTTTCAATCAAAGTGAAGACCTGCAGTTTGGCAGACCCTTGCTCTTCAGAAGACGGATGGTATGAGAGGGTCAGGTGGGAATATAACCACTGCTTTGCCTTCCTGGAAGGCTTTTATGGCACTTGGCTTTGGAGAGGAGCAAGGATGGTGCTTAATGGCCGCTTGGGCAGCTTGTGCAGTTTGATGGGGTACAAAGGGTTACCTGAATGTCTCTCCCCTGAAGATGGTTGCACTGAGGGCCTTTTGTTGGTAGCCTGTGAGGAGGGAGGCTGGGTAGTAAATTGGTTCCCATGCAGGATTGATGGCAAATGGCTTGCAGGCGAGGAAGTACTTTGCATCCTCTCAAAATTTGTCTCAGGGTTTTCTGCCCTGCTCCTTGGAAAAAGAGGACACAGCAGCAATGTGCTGCCCTGGTATTGCCAGGGCAAGGCTGTTGAGGAAGGCTTCCAAACTTTCAAGAAATGCTTCCAAGCAAATGATGTGTAGTTCTCCTGGGATGCCCCTCTGAAGCAGTATCTCTTCATTCCTTCCTATTAACTTTGAGTTGGTTTTGAAATCTGACGTTCAGTTTTCTTCCTGTGATAAAACATTTAAAAACTGGAAATAAAAGATACTGTTCTGATATGTGCTTTAGTCTCACTTTATGCTGTTTTGCATTCAAGCTGTTGCCTGCAGCCTCTGCTTGTTTCACATGTCCTTTGGCCTTGGTCTTTGGCATCTAAGGCAGAGCAGAATCACCCCTGGGGCTCTAAACCTTCCTTAACCACTAAGAAAATGCTGCTTTGTGTCTGCCTGCTGCTGGCTTTTGGTCCCTCTCCTCTGATTCTCTGCCTCCTCCCTCTCTTCTTCCAGCAGGTAATATAGGATTACAGCCCTGTTGCACAGGGCAGGAGAAGACATTCTTTGCTCCACAGCAATGCTTTCCAAGGCAGGAGCAGTACAAAGAGCGGGGCTGGAGGAGAGAAGGGTGTGGGAGAGGTAACGCGGCTCGCTTTGCTTCTGCAGCATGTAGGAGGGACCGGGTCTCCGTCCTTGAAGCCAGCTAGACATGGCTGGTTGAGGTGCTGTGGGGCTGACAACATTAATGGTCCCTTATCTCCTTTTTTTAGAGGATTTTTTCTTTTTGTGCATGCGCACGCTGTTTACAACATATACAAGGCTGTTTTCCCTAGCAGCTTGTATTTAGAAATGCAAACAGGAAAGCAGTGTCCAGACGCTACTTGCTTCTGCAATCCAAACAGGAAACAGAATACCACAAGCAGCAACTTTGAGCATACGCTCATTAGGGGTTTCTTGCTTTCATTCATTCGTTATGCCTTTTTTCTGTACGTTTCTAAGGAGAGCTATATGTTTATAAATGATGCTGGCAGTGAGCTGAGTCTTCCTCGACAGCCAGTCCCAGCAGGGCTCTCTGGGGATGTGTGGGTGTGCAGTTTGCTACTGCCATTGTATCCATTCACCTGCACACGCAGCTTCATTAAAAATAAATAAATAAATAAATAAATAGAAATCCCATCAGAGGGTGTTTTATTATTTTAATTGCTTGTTCCTTGTACAGGTGCCGGGAGCAGGTCCTGTGTCTGGGTTGTTGGTAGGGGCAGTGGGAGGGAGCTGCTCCCCTGGCATCCCTGTAACCTGCCCTTGCATGAGATGCTGTCCCCAGACCCTTCTTTGTGGAACATCACAAAGCCAAAGCAATATGGGGATGACTGCAAAGCAGGAGGTTAACTTGTCTCCAGCCTCGTGCCCGCTGCCCCTGCTCATTGTAGGGGTGAGGGGAGCATTTATTTCTGGGACTTCCAACCAAGTGTGAAAATTCACAGGTCGGGGGGTAGAGGGAAGCTGGTGGTTAGTATTATTTTAAGCGTGAGGGAATGAATTGGTGAATGCTGGGAGCAATATGGAAAAGCAGGAGCGGCAGTGACTCTTTGCAGCCCCCTCGCAGGGTGTGAAGGCCGAGGAGAGGCACGCTGCCCAATTTGAAAGAGAAGGGCCATGACCAATCGCTGTGAAATGCGGCAATAATGCCTCACGCGGTGGCCACGGGATAAAAGGCAGGGACAGCTTGAACTGTAAAGACGTTTCATTTCCCTGGTAATGAGGGAGACACACTGTGGCAATGAAGCCGGGGGGAGAGAGCCCATGAGATGCTAATTTCTGCTCCTGCTGCCCCTGCCGCTTTGATCTGAAGCAAATGCCCGTTTTAAATTGCAAACGGATGCAAGTCAGATATCATCCAGCCACTGGCTTACAGGCTTAATGAAGTGGGACGCACGCCTCGGCCTGATAATGTTCGGAGAGGCAGGCAATTCTGGGAGGAATTAGTGAAGGGCTGAAGAGATGGGCAGGGAGGCTGGGGATGTCACGGGGTGACTCCCACCACCATCAGCTGGCACAGGCTCCTGCTTGATGTCCTTGGGAAGCTGTGCCCGTGGCTGAGCCCCTAATTCCATTGTGCCTAGAGAAGAGCTATGAACGTGGTGTGCTGCTATTACGCATCCTATGCTCCAAGGCAGGTGTTGCGTACAGGCCATTAAGGCCATCGTGCTCCTTGGTCTCAGACTGTGGACATCAACATGGTGCATCTAAAAGGTAAGACAAAGGTACAGAGGAGTAAGTAGGTCATTTTGTGCCGTCATTTGGACATTTAATTGGACTTTGGCAAAACAATATGTGTTGGGACTTTACTGATGAGGCCATTCTGGGGCAGACCCAGAGGCTCTGGAGAACAGGTTCCTCATGATCAGGGAGCATGGTAACTCACACTGGGCAACCCCATCTTCCTGAGTCTCTTACAGGCAAAGACGTGACCTGCTCTGAAGAATGAGTGTGTCAGGTGATACTTACTGAGTCCCTCAGGCCCTACTGTCACACCAGAGTTGTGTATCTTGAGTGGGTATTCAGAGGCTCGAATGGCTCTGCAGGCGGCTTTGCTAGATAGACCAACCAGGCACGGTAAGGCTGAGGGACATGCAGTCAGCTGCGAAGCTTGATGTCTGCTCCAAGCAAGGAAGAAATGATCGGGCTATCAGAAAGTGCTCTCAGGTCTGTTAGGTTCTTTGAAGGAGTAAAGGAGCACATAGATAAGAAACATCTCTTGGATGTGGTCTGTGTGGAGCCAAAAGAGACTCAATAGTTCCATCATCAAAGGATCTCGTGGAAACTAAGTAATAGTTAGGTAAGACCGGGCCAGCTCTTTACATGGATAAACTATTAGCTAAAAATACAAGGCAGAAGGTAAATAGTTCTGACATGGAGGGGAGGTCACCACTGATGAGACCCTGTGCTGCTCAATGAAGACATAAATGTCTTGGAAAAGGGGGATGACTACTTAAAGAAAAAGCTGTGCTGGCAATATTAATTTATTCAAGGTATTAGGGACAAGGGCTGGCTCTGAGGAAATGTGCAGGGGCTTATGAAACTGGTTGGGCAATGAAACAATAGACAAAATTCGGTCTAGGTGAACAAGATTGGGGGTTTCACACAACACAAAGTCACATTGGAAAGCTCCTTGAGATGGGATGCTGTGCTATATTTTTTTGTTTTACAGAAGAAAATGAATAAGAAGAGAATTTACTGATCGATGTTGAAATAGCTTTCTCTGGCCTGGCAAGTCCTTGATCTGCAGATTGTTAGAGGTTTGCAGAAGTACCGCATACGACTGCTTTACTTTTGTCTTCTGCTCTTTGTCATCTGCTTTTGTCTTCTGCCTATGCTTTTGGCCGTTGTTCAGACAAGGTGAGGAGGTAGATAGTCTGATCATCTAGAAATTGTTTTTATGTTCTTATTCTACATTTACTTTGTAGCTGTACGTACAATTGTGTAAGATTAAAAAAAAAAAAGCATAAAAGCATGTACCACATCACCTTTTCTCTTTCTTTTATACCACCCAACAAGGCCTTTTCTCTAAAAATGCTTCCAGGTGAGTTTCTTTCAGTAGAGTAAATCAAGTTGATCTAAAGAACACTAAGCAAGATACAAATTTTAGATTATACTCTATTTTTCTACAGCATTTTCCATTCGAGTACTTCACACCATCACAATGCATCGTTGAGAATCTTCTCTGCTTAACAAATGAGGGAACTTAGACACAGTAGTTTGCTGTGAAACAGGCAAAGAAATCAGAAATCTACTTCTTTAGAACGTCTTCTCTAGAGGAGGAGACAGGAGGAAAGCCTGACTCTAATAGTGAGAATTAAAGGGAAAAATCTCTGCTGGACACAAAATAAGTCTCCATAGAAACAGCTTTTTTTCTGAAAATGAATTATTGCAGTATGAAATTAAGATTGTGGATCTAATTCTGCAAAATATTTAAGCATGTTCTTTGCTTATCCCTATTCAGCTCAGGATGCAAGCATGTGATTTCCATGGAGGCTTATGTGCTTTATTTGATGGAGGCAGGAATAAGGACAAGCTTTGTTGAATTGGGATCCAGCCTTTTTTGTGCTTCCGCATAGCTGACCAACTTGCAACTTACTTCTTTATGCCAACACGTGTTGCTCTGCTGCTAAAATTACAGATACCAAAACATAAGACACCGGTGTTTCATTTTTGGAGTTCAGCACAAAGTAGAGTCTTCCCATTAATGGGGAATGGAGTCAGCAGACTGTTTACATTGCTGGGTACTTTACTGTTCTGTTAATTAACTCTTATTCTATTTACATGCAGATTTAAATTTATATGGGGTATTTATTCTGTAAACGAACACCATGGTGATTATCTGATAATTAACTAGAGAATCGATGGCATAAGAGGTTGAGATTTATTCCTAATCTATCTTTTGTGCACCTCTATTTATGGCCCATAGACATTTTTAAGATGGGATAGGTTCTTAATATCTTGCATGCTAATTGCTTTTATTGTGAATGTGTGTTGGTAAGTGATTGTTTTTAGTTTAAGCTATTTAAGAGTGTTTTGTGCATCTTCTTTCCCTCTGTTGTGACTATGCTCAGCCAAATTAATAGGACAAATAAGGCCTGACTCAGAGCTTTATTCCCATTTACTATACTTGGAAGAGATGAAGTTTTTGTGTAGCCAAGCTGTGGATAGTCTTGTTCACAGAACTTTCCATCTTCTTATTGCCTCATATTTCACGCTGGCTTTCAACTTACTATTTGGGGAGGTGTCCATTAGTAGAAATCCCCTCCAAGCATTTCCCGGCACACTATAGAGCCCCACATCATGAATTTAAGCTCACTGATGACAGGGCTTTGGGACTCTCTTCTGTAGCTGAAGAACAAGTAATTCTTGTGGAAATTGTATCCAGTTCCCGTGTGTCCTTCAATCCCCTCTGCCAGTCCCAGCCAAAAAAAATATAGGGCATTTAAACACACAACATTTTAACGTAATGTTCAGCACAGAAACTGTAGACTTGCTGTTGAGCTGGTATCAGCAGTCTCCCTCATTTGTCACTCTTCAGCCCACCAGAGCTGGCATTGCACTTAGCTCCTGCATGCCCCCAGGTGGAGATGGCCACTGGTGGTGGACCCAGGTCTTCTTAAGCAGGGGGACAACTTCAGCCGAAACAGTCCCTTAGCCCTGCTGGGCTTTGGTTTTCTCTTCCAGCTGGAAACTATTCTCTCTCAGAATTTTCCCTGATGTGGAGATGGAAGATGCACTTCATCTCCCAGAGGTTCAGCTGTTTCTTAGCGCTTGCTGAGATTCATGCTCCTTTTGCAGTCTTCCCTCATCCTCCTCCCTGCTTTGGGACAGATATATATATATTAATTTTGCCAGTGTCTGCTATGTTGTTATCATCTAAAGTACACGCTGGAGATGGCAGCAGTTATGTCTCATTTTGCAGTGGTTTTCAACTCCATGATTTTCAAGGGCTGTGAAAAGGATGCCATCAAAGAAAATTGCATCCCTCCAGCAAGACTAGCCAGGGGAGATGCAGGTGCCTGATGGACATGCTTTCTCCTCAGATTCGTTCAAACCCCTGAGGAGGCCCATGACCTGTATCAGCATAGAAAGTGCTGGACAGACTTGCACAGGAAGAGCAACTCTTTTCAGCCTTTTGCTGCCTCCTCAGATCTCAAGGATCTTAATTTCTGTACCGCAATGACAAATGACCAAGGAAGCACTGCCTGGAGTGCTGTTGGCTGAGCACAGGGTATTCAGAAAGGATTTCATTCTCATAGGTTTGGGCCTGAGAGGGCAGGTCCATCTCTCCAGACCCCTCCAGGATGAAAGTGACTTTCCTGGGGCCAGAGCAGAGAGGGGAGATGTGTTCCTTCGTGCCACCAGTGCTAGCTAACCAGGGCAGAAGCCAACTCTGCCCACTCCCTGCTGGTGTGATGGGCTTGCCTACATGTTCCCTGGCAGTGTCCCATGCCCTCAAATCCAGCTGTGGTACTGGGCACACCTTTGTCCCTGCTGCAGGCATGCGTGTAACTCCATCAGCCCATCCACGTGGGCTGCTGGCCCCCCAGCTGGGTACGTTTCCCTTCTGAGCCTGCAAAGCCTGCTGTTGGCGTGCCAAACTGAAGTCATGAGAATGAGTAGAAATCTATTTTTAAACCAGTGAGAGATCTCTCATTCTTAGCTATTTTTTTTTTCGTAATTGGTTCTGTTTTTGCTAACGATTTGGAATTTAACATCTATTCCTGCCCAAGAGTGTTACTTCGATAGCTGGTATTAAGGAAGGGGATTAAGACTGTTGTTAGCAGTGGAGGCTGCAGGACATATGGATAATGCAGACCTGTTAGCGACAGACAGAAAGTTGTTTTGAGGCAGTGGGACAGATTGCCTGGGAATCCTGGCTTAGCAGCAATGAAATGATGACGAGGTAAGTAGTGCTGGGAAAATCCTATTAGGGAAGGAAAACAGTGGACTGCAACCAAGTGATCACAGGACACCTGGTGTTGAATGTGACAGTTCTCTAAGAAATCAAATGCATGTTTGGTGCGGAAGGGGGACACATTTCTCTCTATGTTGCACTTGCATTTTTAGCAGGCTAATAAGGCACTCTGAACTTTCCAATATTTAGTACTGGAATAGGACCAAATACCCCTTCTGCACCTTCCAAGCAGTTGGTTCAGATGTAGGCCAGATGTTTCCACCTGCGTCTCCTTGGCATATGCTATGGAGTGGGATGAAGGACAGCGTGATCCAGAGCAGCATCCTGGATCTGGACACTGCTGCTGTGGTGGAGGTTAGATACCCCAGAGCAGATATGCTCTCTGTGCTGATAAGATGAGGAGGTATTTCCTAATGCAGGCAGGGCAGCGTGGGCTGTAGAGATGTGTACACACAGAGCTAAACCTTTGGGTAACTCCCAGCACCAGCTCTCAAAGGCTGAAATCTATTTTTCTGCATTGGGAATCTTTTACAGCACTCTTTCTAAAGCACTTCCCTGGCTGTGTTTGGTCTGCAGGTGATTTTTTTTCCTGTTCCTCTACAGTAAGTAGATTAGCTGTGATTTATTTCAGACAGGACTGGGACTGGTGATTTGTGCGCTGTTGTGGGTGTAGGAGCTGTGTGATCTCATGATGAAAGGTGATTGCTGTGCAGCACGAGGGGACAGATTAGGATAAATGACACAGAGGAGTCTAGATCCACCAGCAGGCTGTGAGCCTGCCAGCTGAAGGGGGATGCAGGTGAGATGTCCAAAATGCTTTGGGTTTCTGTTTACAGCCTCTCCCACTCCCTGCACCCTTCTGATTAAGGGCAACCATGTGGCAGACATCTCTGTTTCTATTCTGTGTTTTTCAGGAGGAGATGGGGGACAAGGGAACAAATCTTCCCGCAGAAGAAAAGAAGCAGAGAGGAGCCTGCCAGCAGAGACGGCACTTCTCCCACCAAAGGCAAGTGCTGTTTGGCGATGGTGCCATCATGGCCCTCCTGGTGAGAGGCAGGGGACCCTGGGAGGGATGGCAGGAGCCAGTGTCCCTGGGTGATGGGGGGATTTCACTATATCACCTCCTGCTGCAGGGGAAATGCAGCAGAAGCTGAGCAGGGACATGGATGGAGGCTGGGGTCTGGAGTCAGGGCTGGTCTCCTTGAGTCTGTCCATGCAGATGAAGTCAGGAGAGCCCCAGGGACGGACAGACGGTGTGTCTGCAGGACTGGTGTTTAGTCAAGGGGTGGTACTTGGCTCAGATGGCAGAGCCATCTACCCCAGGAGACTAGGAGCAGGTAGTGGAGGTTGTTCACATGCTGAGGGTGGACAGAGGCATTGCAACATCGCTCAGGAAGCCTTTGAGGAAAGAGGAACCCCAACGCACCAAGAAACACAGCTCCTCTCCCTCCCATCTGAGCAGCTTCTCCTTTCTCATGGGAAGTGCTGGGACCAGGGGAGGCCGCCAGCGCTGAACCTCCTGCTTGTGGATTTACTGCAGCTGTGGGTTCCACACAAACCCATGCTCAAGCTGCCACGGGAATTGGGAACGTAGTTTCTTGGTTCTTGTGTGGAAATTGGTTATGCCCATTCTTGTAAAATGCTACTCTTATTTTCAAAACCCCCATCCTCCACATGTTTGGGTTGCAGAGCTGAACCTCAGCATCCTGAGCCCATTGGACACCTGCCTTCTGGAGGAAGTAACACGTGGCTTCTGCAGCAAGATTTTGGGGAGTTCAACCTGTCCCTCCTGTCCACAAAGAGGTATGATGGAGTGCCAGGCTTCCACTTGAAGTTTGGCCTCTTTTGCTGTTTCAGCTCTGTTGGCTGCTGGACTCCCACCATTTCCTTTGAAATCAGCCTCTGTGTTGGGATGAGTCTGTTTTTGAGTCCTGTTCAGGAGGAGGTGAAGAAAAGTGGCTTGGAGAGCTGTGGCACTGGCACCGGTCCTGGCCCACGCAGCAGTTAGGAGTGATCCGAGGAAGCAAGGGCCTTGTGGTGTTGCTGTCCCAGAGCTGGACAGGAAGGTTGCAGGTTTCTATGAGAAATCCAAAGCACACCCATGATTTTCTGCTCCAGAATGTTAAAAATCACCAGGCCGTGGCAAACCTGGAAGAAATCGCCATGGCATTTTGGCTTGGCAGTCAAACCTAACATAGCTACCAGCAGGATCCTGGCACATCCCAGTGGGCTGAAGGGGCCCCTGGAGAAGCACCTGCTTAGTGAGGCTGGGCTGGGCTGGGCATGCTGTTACACACAGCCTGGTGTCTCCTTGCTCATTTCGCAAAGCACAAAGGTTATTTCTGTGGCCTCCTGCGCTCTCCCAGATAACATTTAACACCTCCCACCCCAGACGTGTGCCGCTGAGGGCTGCTGCTCCCCGGGGCCGGACCCGGAGCCTTTGCAGCCTCGTGTGCTGCCGCTAACCACTTCCACGCGGGCAGGCCACAGCCGCCCGGCTGGGCCCGCAGCTGACGTGACTTCCTGACACAGCTCAGCGCTGCTTCTTCCCCTGCCCACTATCAGCTACAGCGGCAGCACGCCACTGCAGCATTAGTCACGTCTTGGAAGCATTTTGGGGGGGCTGGTGGTCTGTGCTTCGCTGCTGCACATGCACCCCTGCTTGCATAAATGGCCCGGAGAGGGACTTGGGGCTATGAAGGCTGCCAGGGCATCTTGGTTGACCTCAGTCAGGCCAGAGCTTTTCACCCCAAAATCTTGTGTCAGGTTGGAGTAACGCTGCCATGATGAAGATATCAAGATGGAGAGCCTCCAGCTCTCCACTTGGCGTGAGCTACAATGGCTGCCCCATGGTTAAAGCACATGTCTTATCTCCCAGTGGACTCATCTGGCTGTAGCTTTCAGCCACTAACTCTTCTTTTACCTTTCTCCACTGATTTGTTAAAGACTCTTGAACCCCCTCACGTGTGTTTGGACAACTCAGGCTCAGCAATTCTTGCCCTTTACCCAGGCCTAGAAAATCAAAATGGGTTTAAATGGGCAAAAACCTAAAGTATAAATCATTGATTTCCCAAGTAACCCACAATGAGAAGTCTGCTTAAATATTTGAGGATGGTTTGAATCACCTGCATTTAAAAAGGAGTGATTAAGGAAACTAAAGACGTTCTCAAAGGGCTGAATAATTCTTTAACATCCATTTTCACTACAGAAGTCTTTCTGGAAGCGCCTGCTCAGCCCTTCCTCCTTTTTGGACAAAGACGAGATAGTATCAGAGACTGAAGAGCTGGAACAAGCAGATCGTGTAAGTATCAGTAAGCTGCCAGGTCCAGATGGCATGCAGCCAAGAGGTCACTGGGATGGAAGCGCTGTCTCTCCAAAAGAAATATTCTTCCTCTCCTTTAAAAAAAAAAAAATAAATAAAAAAAAAAAAAAGAGAGAGAGACGGGGAGAGAGAAGAAAGAGCAATGTTTGATAAAGACAGTGAACGTTATACTCACATCTTTGAAGGCTCTTGGGATGATCTGGAGAATTACAGGTCTGTTCAACATGCATGCAAATGAATGCAATACCTAGCAAATTAGGAGAATCAGCCGAGAAGCTTACACTGCTAAGACTGCTCGGAGGTGCAACCTGCAGAGATTCTGCGAAAGGAAACCGCATTTACTGAGCTCTTGCAAGTCTTTGAACAAACCAGTGAATTAGCTGAAAGAGAAGAACCGTCTGATGACACTTATTTAGCTTTTCAGAAGGCTTTTTGTGAGGGCACGTTCAAGAGTGGGCTGCAGCAATTCGGCTGACAGCACAGGAAGCAGCCTATTGCTCTGGCTCCAATGTCTGCTAGGACGTGGGGTGAGCTGGTGGCCAGTGGGGACACGGGGGCATGAGGTGTCTGTGCAGAGCCTTGGTCAGCTATGGACCTCAGAGGATGGGCAGGAAAGTGCAGAGGCTGCAATGCTGCTTAGGAAACTCAAGGAGGAGAGGCAGGTGGAATATCTGAAGAGGGAAGCAATGGATTCACTTGGGAGTAGAAGGAAAACAGGTTGGTGGGAATGACATGGATGGTCCCAGGAAGAGCTACCCAGGGGTGAAAGCGGTTGTCTCCTCATCATCATGGGTTTCTGTCCCTGCTATTGAAGGACCAGGGTGTGTTAGGAGACTGATGGGCTGGTGTAAGGGAAAAAGCTGCTTTGTTGGTCTGTTTCAGGGGTCTATTTTAGACCAGCCCCAGAGGAAAGGTTGAAAGAAACCCAGAATCAGTGATTATCTGAAAGGGAATAGGACCCCACAGTGATAACAGTCCAGCTGATAACTTCCAGGCATGAAGGACTGGGCTCTCGCTGGACCACCAAAGCACATCTGATCAATAACTCAGTGTCCCGACTTGCACATTAACAGAGTCAATTATCAGCTCTGCTCTCTGCTTCCTTGATTATTATTTCAGCATGTAGCAGCTGCTTTGCAAGCGTTATGGCCCATCACACTCTGAAGGGACTGAGTTAAATGCAGATTATTGACCGATGAGGCCATAAGAATGTGCTGTAAAATATATGGCCGTGTTCTCCCATAAATCCCCAGTGAAAGTGCTTTCTAAAGGAATTCCTCTTGTGGTGGGAGTGCTCTGTGTCACTGTCAAGGCCCTGAAAAATGCTTTTTCCACCCAATTCCTGCCACCTCCTCCACAGTATCATTGCTTTTGGCATCGCATCTTCACTTGAATGCGTGGTTCTCCCTTCCTGTTTCTTAGGACTCCTGGGCTTCAGTGAGGATGCTCGGGTTATGGCTTATGCTGTACGTGGCCAAGGTGAAATATGTGTAGTGTTTCTGCTTTGGTCCCAGGTTTTCTGCTGAGTTTCCCAAGTTCCTCAATTTGGGCTGAGGCTGTAGGCTTCTTGTTTGAGGCAGCCCACGTTATGGAGACCACAAGCAGATGCTATTGTGAGTGGTTTATCACCAAGTGAAGTCACCTTTTCTTTCTCTTCCAGCCCAATTTATGGCTGGCTGTCCTCCATGTGCTTCAGGGAGAAGTGCCCAGGTCATTTGCTTCCCAGATCTCAGTGGCTGCAGGATCCAAACCTACTCCAAGGGAAGGGAGTACATGTCCTTAGGGGTATAAATTGGGAATGCCGTGCTGAAAAATTTCTTGCTAATCTCTTCCTGAGCAGATTACTGGAATTGGTCTTTGCAAGCATGGCCTGCATGCTAACCACTTGTGCACACATGAGAGTGTCCCTCTTCCTCTCTGGTGTGTGGGAATCAGAAGAGGTCATTGGTTTTGTTAGCGCCGCCAAGCTGAGACCTGGTGTTTTAGCCTGAGCTGTGAAGTTTCGCACCCTTGGAGCTAGGTTTCTCCTTCCAGCATCCTGCCATGGAGGTTCTACCTCTGAGGCAACCATGGTGCTTTTGAGGGTTTCTTGAGCTGCTTCTTGATCTCTTACAAGAATGGGGAGAGGATTTCACATGCTTGAGCTGCAGCCCTTAAAGATGGCTAAGATTTTGGGAGTTTTGTTCATATATATGTATGTATCTGTATGCCTTCCCTGTTTTCCACCCCCAATATATATCTGAAACACCTTTGTTTAAATTTCAGCCTCGAAAGAAGTTTGCTGTTGCTGCTGTTGACCTCCATCTCAAGGACATCTTTGCCAGAGGGGCTGTATTCATCAAGCAGGAACAGAAACTTTTGAAGAGCACCCAGGAAAGGATCATCTTGAAGTGACCTTTGTCCCTTCAAAATCCTGAGGTATGTGGAAAAAAACAATGAGCTACTGAAATTTTTTATTGCTTGTCACTGTTGTAGAAGTCTAGCCACCTCGGAGCCTCATAACTGGCTCATGCAACTCATCTGGAGATCCAGGTAGTGTCTCCAGCATTTGTTATGTGTGCACTGGTGCTCAGTGCTGCCTTCGCCTGCTCTAGGAACATCAGGCTACACACAATGTCGGTCCCATGGTGTGATATGGAACCTCCAAGCAACTGAAACCACACCATACCAACACAGGCTGTTTATGTGACACTTCCCATTCTTCAGCAGCTTTCACTTCTCTTAAAGCCTTGTCCAAAGACTTCTCATGGGCCAGGCCTGAGGCTTGTGTTACTGAGTTAAAGCTGAAGGGTACACGCCAGACCTACACCAGTTTATGCACTCACCTTTGGGTTTGTTTCCCCTGGATATGTCTCACCACTCTCCTTGAATGTGCCCTTGGCTTCCACCTGGGGCAATTACCTGAATGTGAAGGCAGGTGTGCAATTAGATGTGGTTATGTTGGCTCTTTGAGGGATATGGGTTAGGCTCCCAAAGCCCAAACTGCATCCTTTGATGTCTGAGGGATGTGAGAAGCCTTGGAGAGGAGGAGCCTGGTAGGGAACACAAACAAAGTTTGCTCAACCACAGAGGCCGTGAACACAGAGTTGTTCACCCAGCCCTGCCGTGCAGCCGCTGTGCCTTGACTCCTGCATCTGGCTGAAAAAAGCTGTTGGAGGAAGCACTTCTTCAGACAGCAGGTCCTGGGCACCTGGCCCTCACTGCACATGGGGGTGAGGGAAGTTGGTGGGACCCTAGAAGGGATGGGATGTGCCCTCTGACACCCTTGGCTCAATAACAATGGGCAGTGTGGAGGATAAGGGGACAGGACCGTGGGAGGTGTCAGCCCCATGACTCCCTGCCATGGCCGTGGCTGCAGACTGGTCCCTGGTCCCATCGCATGCTCTGCTGGTGAGTCCCAGCCCTGCCTTGCAGAGGGGCTCTGCTCGCCCCGGCACTGGGTTGCAGTGGCATGCCTCGAAGAGTGGAGTCATGGTTTAAAATAACCCGTGAGTAATCTCAGCTGCTGGGCTGTATGTGAGAAATGGGCGGGCTCTCTGGGCTTGTAGTCTAAAAGCTGACTTTTGTTTATCCGTGACTGCATCATTACCAGAGCCCTTATGTCTCTTTTGGGGTCAGCAATTTCCAGCCCTGGCGGCATGGCTCTCTGGGGATGCCCATCCTGCTCTTTGGGGTCAGGGGTGTGGGAAGCCTGCTGTCTGCTCACCGTTCCCGCCTGCACAAGGGCATGTGTCCTCTACTGGGAAGCCCTCCAGGCTCCCCAGAGTACAAATGGTTCAAATCCTTTGGCATTGTGGGGAAGTGCCTCGTGCCTGTATCACCATGGGTCATGCATTGGTTCTCTTTCATCAGTGTACTGCTTGAAAATCCCATGAGCAGCCAGCATCTGCCTCCTGCTCGGGGAGGTTTGGCAGAGCCCCCCTGCTGTGGGGGACCCGTGTGTGTGTGTGACGAGCACGGGGACCCCACAGTTGGTACGTGGGGATTGTTGGCCTTGCCAGCGGGCTCGGGGGAAGGTCTTGCTGGCTGAGCTGCCGTCAGCATCAAAACTTCCCCTCCTGCGGTGCTCCTCTGCTGGCATTCGACATGGAAATGGTCCTGATTTATTCTGGAATAATAGGATGAAATGGTGCAAAGGAAAATGTTACACTAAGGAGCGAGATAAATCGCCCCGAGCAAAGTCAGCCAGGAGGAAAAGGATGGGGGGAACCTCCCAGCGCTGTGCTCGCTGGGGGCCCAAACTTCAGGCCGGAAAGTTGGGCGCTGGCAGCAGGGCGGTGTCGGCCAGGCTGAACGCAAAGCGCTGGGGGCCGAGCTCCCGCTGGGAAAGGCGGGGAGGGGACCCCCAAAATCTCCCGTGTGTGTCCCCCCCCCCCGGCCGGGCGGGCAGAGCGGCGATGCTCGAGCCGGCTGCGGGCTCCCGGAGGGTTCCTGGCTGTCTGGCACCATCTGCTGGGGCTTCCCGGGAATAAAGCCGGGCCGGCCCCGCGCTCATTCTCCAAATTTTCCTTCCCCAAAGGTGCTGGTCACTCCTGCCCCGCTGCCTGCCTCACTGCCCCACACCCTTTGGGGCTGTGCCCTGCGGCGGTGGGAGGGCACGCAGGGAGCACTGGGGTGCAAGGAGGTGACCCCAAGCCCCCCAGGCCAGCGTTGAGCCCCTGCCTGGGTGAGGGGGGCTCTGCAGGGGGCTGCTGAGCCCCTCATTGTGCATCCCCAGGCTGGCCTTGCGCAGGGGCTCCTGCTTAGGATGGAGATGGAGATAGAGCAAGGCAGAGCTGTGCCTCCAGCGAGACGGGCTGCGCAAATGGACTGGCTTATAAATGAATTTATAAGTGGAAATTGGCCTGTAATGAGAGAGTTACTGAGCAAAAAGGACTGCGCGCTGCAACCCACTTAGGAACCTGAGAGCTCGGCGCGTTACGCAAAGCCGGAGGGGCAATGCCGGGGCCTGTAAGCAAAAGCATCTGCACCTTGCTCCAAGCCGTACACAGCAAGAGAAGCCCCGTTAGGCTGCCAGTCCCAGCGTCCTTCGTGGGGCCTGGGCTCCTTCCCCCAAAATCACTCCCCTCCCCTGCTAAAACTGCAAGAGCGCCGGGCTCTTGGGGCCACCACTAAACGCCGTCATTAAAAACGGTGCCTGGTTCAGGGCAGCTCTTACTAGCAACAGTTCTGGAGCTGGTTCTCCAGAGAAATATGGTAGTTTTGAGGTTTTTCTTTCTAAAAATAAAGCGGTCTCCCAAGCCCACTGCTGTGTTTGGGCTTTGCACTACAGGCTTCTGTCGACAGCTTGCTTAATGAATGAAGATGTGAGGGAAGAGCAGCTCTTCGAGGAGGAGGCCGCTTGCTTCCCAGGGCTGGATCTGTAAACAAGACATAATCCGCGTCTGGAAACACGGCTCGTTCCTCTTGGTGCTCCCTGCAACACACACAACCAATTCCTTGAACTGGGGGGGAATTTGTCCTGCCTCCACACACGTAACCTCCATGCGTGGGTTATCTGCCGGGAAGTGCACGCATGCCTCTGACTTCAGCCCAGTCCCTAGGGATTTCCCCTGCGTCCCTTCACTGGTGCATATCTTCCTAGGGGGTACAAACACACTCCCCTTGACACACTTAGCACGCCTGTCCCCTCACCAGCCTGCTCTTGAACAATTGGCCTGCGAGCTTCCAGAGACCACTAACTGAGAGAGAAAAACAGCATCTAAATAAAGAAAATCAGCCTCAACATGCAGCTGGCATTGCTCAAAGCTGGAAGGCTTGCAAAAAAACCCTCCGTAACAAGGAGGGAGAGGCGCAGGCGATGGGAAGAGATATTGGGAGAGGAGCAGGAGCCAAGAGGTACAGCTGCAGCATCCGCACAGCCGGCAAGGCACCAGTGCAGCCCCAAAGCACTTCCAGCCCCCTTGGCACCAGAGCACAGCCCCACTGCTCCTGGCATTCTGCTCACAGGGCAGCAGCAAGCCACCTGGGACATCTGCCAGGGCCTGTTTGCCCAGGAGGGTACAGGGGTGAAGATCACTTTTCCATGAGAACCATCAGAAATGGTTCTCGAGCTTGTGCAGGATAAAAGGGGACCTGGAGCACATCGGTGTGCATTGACCCGAAAATGCACGTCCAAGAAGGTGCGTTTGGTATCAGCCAGCAATCCAATAGACACATCTTCACAGACAGAAACCTCCTGTGGCTAGATGCGAACAACCAAATTTCTCTGGCTATTAACTCGCTTGGGAATATCCGAGATAACCCTGAGGCGTGATTTTTCTTTTCCCTGGAAGCGCAGCACATCTGTGTTTTCTGTTGAGGTCAATTAGAGCCGTGGGACATTGGAGGCTGATGAAATAAGAGTGCCTGGCTATTGTCTTGCCTCCCAAAGTAGCAGCTCCTTGATTTCTGGGTCACTGCAATGGTATTTTATACTGTTATTGCATTTATTTGTGTGTGTGTGTGAGTCTCACCATGACTGCGTGCCTCTGCAGGGTTGTGACACTGGCCTGTGACAAGCTGATCCGACCGGCCACACGTGGGACAGGTCTCAGCACACGGTTTTAGTGCCTCACACGTGCTGCCTTTGGCTTGCTGGCTTCAAGGCTCCTGTAGCGTGCTCCCCAGGGAAGTGGAGGGCCACTGTGCTTTACCCTCATCCTCTGCTAAGCTCCACTCCATCAGCAGGGGTCGGCTTCCCTGCAAGGATGCTTACCCACGGGGACCAGGATTAAGATGCAGCGCTCAGGGACCCGTTACCACACTCCACCAAACAGCCTTTGGTTGGTAGCAATTTTCACTCGCTGCAGTTTTGTGTTTGGAGAATTAATTGCTTTAATAAGGAGCTTAATTGGAAGAGCAAAAGTAGGATAAACAGCAGAAATGTTGGGTAAGTGGTAAAGACCACAGCCATACAGAGAGCTGTCACCCTGTCGCCCTCTGGGAAGGGAGGGATATCAGGGCACAGGGACTGCAGCTCGGCTGCATGCCTCTCCTCACAAAAAAACATATTATATTTGGAATATGCAAGAGGTGTCCAGCAATCCCAAATTTTTTAACATCCTGGGACAGGTTTGAGGGTACCTGAGCAGAAGCAGGGGCTGCACCTGCCCATGGCAAGCAGCAGCAGCGGGGTGATGCCCCTCCATCGCCCACCACCCTCACCTCCCCGTGGTTTCACAGCTCGGTCATTCCCACAGCTGGCTGCAGCGAAGATGAACGCTGCTGGTTCCAGGTGAGTTAAAGAGCTTCAAGGACAAATGCACTCCAATTCAGGAATAGGCTATTTCTCCCCTTGCTATCAGCTGGAGGGGAAGGCACCTCAATTTTCAGGGCACCTGAATCCATTTGCAAATGCACATTCAGTTCAGTGAATGGTTCTGGGTTAAGGAATGGAGGGGAGCCTTTTTTTCAATCTGGATGTTTTATTTCCACAGTTTCTAAACAAAACATTTCACTTTTTCATTTTGAAATAACGTTCCATTGTGAAATACATTTTTTTTTAAAGCATAAAGCAAAACACAAGCCCTGAACATGAAGTAAATGGCATTGAATTTTTGTGCCAAAGCAAGGTTTTTGACAATGCTCAATATTTATTCTTTCCATGGTAGGTGTCAGCAAGAAAACTGGAAAATC
Organism: Anas acuta; assembly: GCF_963932015.1. Taxonomy (NCBI): domain Eukaryota; kingdom Metazoa; phylum Chordata; class Aves; order Anseriformes; family Anatidae; genus Anas; species Anas acuta. The sequence continues at coordinate 109,027,525 of NC_088979.1, read as the reverse complement.
TGCATTTCTGGACAACCTGAAATTATTCTTTGTTCTTTCCCTAGCAGCGAGCCCAGAAATCAATTTTCACTGGCCCATTTTCTGAGCAACCACATCGCTGCTGTCAAAACGGTATCTCTGTTCCTATTTGTGCCTAGAACGGGCAGATAATGACGGATCCCGAAGTCGAGGTGCCCAGCGCAATTCCTGCTCCTGCGTTAGTCGTGCCCATTGGTATCGTTTCCACCTAAACAGGAGCACCTGTCCTCCTCCCTGCCGCAGCACTGCAGCTTGTGCTGCAGGTGCTAGTGGTCAAAGTATCAGCCCCATGGCCTTAAAGCCATCACCTTGTGCTCCCAGAGCCCTTATTAATTAATTAAGCCTTACGCTAACATGTCACAGCCAGGCAGAGTGTGCTGCCTGGCCTGCTGGAGCATCCTCCCTGTGCCCCACTGAGCCTCTGCCTGCTGCAACGGATGGGTGAGCACACACACAGGGAGCAGGCTGCTGCCCCGGGGGCGGGATGGGGTGTTACTGTCTTGGGTTTGCTGCTACCCATGCTCGAGACAGGGTGGGAGCTGGGTCTGGGCACAGAAGGACTAACCTGACCTCTGGCCATGGTCAGGAGCCCTGGGAGCGAATACCCAAACCCAGGGAGGTGCCCCTAGAAGTACAGGGCCTGTAGCCAGCTGAAGCACCTCTCCACCTCCCCGGCTCGCTCCTTGACAGAGCCAAACCAGCCCCTTCAAGCAGCTCTGTGCACCACTGGGATGAATAGCAGCATTTATGGAAATGTATATGTTGTTTAAGGTGAAGCCGGGGTCAGTACGTACCTTGGAGGAGAATCTCAGCCGAAGCATGAAATGCGCTTCGTGTTGATTTCTGAAATCTTTACCCGTCTTTTCGTTAAGGGAAATGCTGTGCTGTAAAGTGAGCATTCAACAGTAGCAAGTCAGGCTCGGCATTGGGGGGAGGTGAGGGCTGAGTTTCCAGCGCTGCCCCATCCTATGTCCTCTGGAAAGTCACTGAGATGCCTGGGGCCACGCTCCCTTCTTCGGTAAGGAGGTGTTCGTGCTGAGCCGGGTGCTGGGCCAGAAGAGCAGAGCAGGCAGTCTTACAGAAGTGTCGTCGTAAATGCCAGAGCGAGGAAATTGTGTTGGAAAAATTGTCCTGGGCTTGTTCTTTGGCTATAAGCAATTACTGACTCGTAAATGGGTTTTGACCAGTGGCATATACGCGTGGTGGTGTGGCGTCCCCTGTGTTGAGTGACAGCACCCAGATGCACGTTTGCCTGCTGAAAATTTACTGCCTTTGTTTTTTGGCCTGGGCTTCGCGCTTTGGAAGCTGTGGGTGCCTGTGGGACGGGGGAGAGAAATGTGAGCTAGAGCAGTGCAACGAGGAAGGAGTCAAAATCCAAGGCAGCTGTATTTCTTGCAGGGAAAATGGATGGAGGCCGCGGAAAGCAATCGCTGTTAGGAGCGAGAGAGTTATGGCATCCAATCAGGCAACAAGGGAATAGCACATTGCAGAGCCGTGGCTGGTGCTGGCTTCCTGTTAACCGTAATAATAACTATATCCCGGAGCCATCCTGCAGTTCGTTTGGGCCGAGACACAATTACTGTGCTGTGTGCAACAAGCACCACATCTCTTGCCTGTTGGCCTGGCGATGCACGCCGCTCACCAGCTGCTGGAAACGCTCCTGTGAACTTCAGCAGCCTTGGTGCCGGCCTCTGCACGGCACAGCAGGAGCCCTCGGGAGCAATAAGGCTGACACACCCCTAGCTTAAATTTGGACAAGCCTTTTAATACCCAGCTGAAGAGATTACTGGAATGACCTACTTGTTTACATGTGGCGAATCCATGAAATGTGCAGAAGGCTTTGCTCATTAAGGGAAGAGGGCTGCAGGGTGGAGCCGCCCCAGCAGCACCCGAGCTGCAGCCACGTGCGTGGATCTGTGGATCGCAGGCAGTGCCTCCGAGGGGCTGGGTTCTTGCACGAGGCTGGAAATCCCCCACGCCGCCCTTAATTCTCACCGATGGGGTGCTTTGTGCTGTGGGTAGCTAACCCAGGCCTCTGAAGCCACTGGTGGTTTTGTAAGCAGCTGGGGCTCCTCCGCAAAGCCCGTGCTATGCCGCAGGACGGGCCTGGGACCCACGGGCAGGGCTGGGGCATGCTCTGCCTTTGGAGCCCTGGTGTAACCTGCACCCCACCTGCAGCCCCAGGATGCTGGAGTTCAGGATGGCTGAATTTCTGCCTGTTGCACGGCTCCTTGGGAAAGGGAAAAACATAACCCGGTGCAAAGGGAGCTTGCCCCATCTTCTGCTAGACTGGGATCTGATGAAGGGGTCGGAGCGTTATAACGAGACAAATATCACAACTCTGGTTTCCTATGCAGTGATCAGTGTCTCCCACCATACAGCATGCCAGGTCCTGGAAAGGGCATTTGGGGCTCAGATGGTCAGAGCAGGTTGCCCTGGCATGCGGCAGGAGACACGCTGTTGTTCATATCCACAGCACGTCCTCTGAGAGCAGAGCCAGAGGAGTGGTTTCCCTCTCTGTTCACCATTTGCTGGGTGCTCCAATGCACACCGTCTGTGTCTATCACACAATTCTCCATCCTCTCATGGTCTTGTGACTAAGAAGGACGGAGATATGCAGCTTGGATCCAGCTATAAAGGTGGAGGAACCTCCATCCTCAGCTCTCTGCGTGTATCTCAGAGCCAGCCAGCACGGGGCAGCAGGAGGTGCGGGCGAGCCCCAGACTGGTCCTGGGGTCATGGCAGTGCAGGTGCAGCCACCAAATCCTTGGGCCGGCGACAAGGAGGGGAAGTGTGTTGTTATAAATCGACAGCCCGGCCTTAATAGCTTTAGGCTACAGGCGTGTAGATTAAATTTCAGCCCTATATTTCACAGGAGGCACGCAGTGGCATGTCAAGGCGCTGTAACTGCACAGCCCCCTGACGGCGTGCCGGAGGTCTGGCGAGTGGACTAACTAGAGCAATGAAATAAAGCATAATAAAATGCAGGCTGAAGACCGGGAGAGTTTTCTCATGGTGAGACCTGGGCTGTAAAACAGCATCTTGGGGAACTGATGGAAGCTTCTCCACGATTGGGTTATTTAAAAAAAAAGATTGGATGAATGCTAGACGGTGTATATTAGCCTAGTGTTGTGAAAATAGCAGCAATTTTGTCAGGAAAATGATGGAAGAGGGGAACATGCTGCTCCATTTTCATCAGCTTCACCCCGAATGCTATTTCATTTCCTTTGGAGATTTAGGAGGAAGCTTGGTCATCCATTTGTTGTTGGGGAGGGGGAGAGCAAACGCAGCCGATGGGCTCCCACCAGTGACTGCTCAGTGTGAGGGTGAACACCCTGCTGGATGCTGCTCGGCGGCACCTTCCTTTTTGGCTGCCCAGTCTTCTCCATGCATTACTGCACCAAAGAGCAAGGCTGTTTTTGGCAGCCACGTGCAGCGGACAACAGGGGCAACAGCCCAGTGGTTAGTGGTTCCAAGCCTTGTTCCCTTGGGAAGACTTCCCTGGTCCCGTCAGCCTCCTCTTTCCTTCTCAGATGGTCCCAGCTTGGATTTGCCAGCCCGTGCACGGTGCTGCCAGGTGGTATCAGCTCAGCCAGCAGGATGGGTTTGGCTGGCAAGCAAAGGCAGAGCTCCTAGCACAGCCTGCTGGAAACAAAGCGCCTTTCTCTCCAGCAATAGCCTCCGTCAGCCCCCTGGGTAATGCCGTCTCTTTTGGAGCAATGCCTTTTCCCCACCGCACATCCAGCGGGAGCATCGCTGGCCCCTGTGGTCCCCAGGGGTGCCTGCGGGACCGAGGCGGGGGGAGGAGGGTGCCCCTTTACCCCAGAAGCATGTCTGGATGTGCGTGCTGGGCAGAGCTCAGTCCTTGGTGTAAAACGAGGAGCTGGTAATAAATATTCAGCTTGTTTAGAATTGCAAATACCAGAGAAAGGAAAGCAGTAAACCAAAGAGGCCGCAATCAGCGTCCTGGCGAACAGTCAGGAATGGAGCTGCAGCGGCGGATGCGGGAGGGGGTGAGCAGCTGGCCAGCCCAGCACTCGGACCAAATTCAGGTCTGAGAGAGCAAAAACTCGAAAGGAAGCCGCTTAAGATAGGCCCTTCTTAATGAGAGACAAACACGCAAGAAAATATTGCCTGCTAACAGTATTCATAAGCTGCTCCCAAGATGTTTTGATTAAACTGCTGTTGTCTTTCTAGTGTACTAATGGTTTTTAATCTCTCTTGATGCCTTGGGGCAAAGGGGTCTACTGATTCACAGCAGCGTGGTGAGCTGAAACTGGTCCCTGGTGAATACATCTCTCTTGCCACAATCACAGCTTTTAATTTTTAAAAATGTGAGTTTTTTAGCAGAGGAGGAACCCTTCAAACATGAGGAGGGTGTAAGCAGTGTGCCGCTGCGTGCCTGAATACCAAGGGAGCTCCTCTGTGCTGCGGGGCTGCCCTGCGGCTGTTTCGCTGCTGGGTGAGGTCGAGTCCTGTCCCCCTGCCCCACTGCGGGTGCTGTGCCTCCTGCTGCTCTCTGCCAGGCTGCAGGACATGGGCACGGACCTGCAGGGCTTGCACCAGCCAGCCAGCAAAGGAGAGCCACGCCTGGTCTCAGCAGAACATTGTACCCCAAAACGTGGTGGTGTTCCCTCCTCCCTGCATTTCCCTTCCTTGCCAGCCGCTGTGGGATGGACCCAACACCTTGTGTCTAGGAAGCTTGGCTTCATCTTCCCCATGAGCATCCCCCTGTTGGGCCCCCCAGCTGGTTCACAGGTAACTGCACAGCTTGGCCAGGAGATGGGATAGGGGAGGGCTGGCTTCTGCTGTGCCGTGGCCCTAGCTTCACACAGGACTGCTGGGGGATGAGGGCTGTGAGCAGGTTTTGATTCTTGAGGTTTGAGTCACTCTCCTTGAGCTGAGAAAGCAATCCCTTAAAGCCATGCTCGGGGCTGACCCCAGATTTGAAGCACACCAACCTGTCCCCAGGTGGGCACTGTCTTTCCAGCCACTGGTGCTCAGGGTCTTACAGGGGTGTCCATACCTCCCTCCCTTTCACAGCCCCCTTTTCCCCCACATTTTACTTTTCTGCCCGTGAGTACAAGGGGAAGGCTCCTCCTACGAGCCCCCATGCACAGCACATGCAGTAGGCTCTCCTCCGGCATCCTGGCTGAGCTGGGCACCAGGGAGCATCCCTGATGAGAGCAGACAGCTCCTCAGTCCTCTGGGTACAGTAGCTGCTTGTTGCTCGCGGAGAATGAAAACATATTAAAGTAAGAAACCGCTGCACCAGTCATTTTCCAATTCCCCACTCAGAGAACTGGCTTCCCTGGAAAATAGGTCACTTACATAAAAAGCACCTTATTATCACACCAGAGTGGTGAAGGAAAGGGATGGCTCAAGAGACACTTTCATTTCGAGCCCCGGTTCCTGGGTACTTAGATATTTCTGGAAAATTGACCCTTTGGGCTGAAATTTCTCATGCTCATATTCAGCCCATAAGGTGAATTTTGGGATCTCATTTCCTCCACTGAGACAGACGAAGCTAGGAAAGAAATTGTGTTGTATCTTAACCCTTGGGAAGATGGTGTGTGCACACTCATGCTTTCCATGGGGGTTGGGGTAAGCCATATCCCTGGGTGAAGACTCACATAGACAAGTGACCTTCTATCTCCCACCCTCCATCCCTCCCAAGAAATACATTTGCTTTTCTCCTCTAACCCATAGCTGTGTTTATTGCTCCCCGGAATGGGAAACAGTGAGGGGGAACAAGGGAGTGGAATGGAGAAGGCTGGGAAGGAGAGGGTAGAATAAGGCAGGCAGATGGGCTGGGAGGATCGAAGACAACAGCGTGGTGAGAAGCCTGTGGAGAGACTTGGAGGATGGGGAGGGCAGATGGAGCAGGGGACAACCAAAGAGGCTGAGCTGTGCAGGAGGAGGTTGCCAGCCCCTCGCCCTTATCGGTGCAGTTGCCCCATCCCGAGGAGGAGCAGCACAGCTCTCGTGTGGCAGGGGACGTCTCTGCCACTGACGCCCCTGTGGGAGGTGGGCAGAAGGCCTGGTGCCTTGGCCTGGAGGAGATGCTTCCGAAAAATATTAGCAATTACCTCTGCATTGGCAGCAGCCAGCAAGCAGCGGTAATTTACATAGCAGGAGCTGGGAGATAGATGGCTCTTTAAACCAGATCTGTCATTCGCAGCTCGCTCCCCGTCTCCGACGCTTTGATGTTCCTCTTTGAAGAGCTCTCCTCGCCTGCTATTCCTCGCTCCCTTGGTGCCGCTCCAGCTCTCCAAATGCCTCTCTCTGCCTTTCTGCCTGCGTGCCTTCGCTGCCGCGTCCCAGCAGGAAGGACATGCAGCGAGCGGCCGCTGGCACCCTGACAGCCAGCGCAGGATGTGAAGCACCCTCATGGGGGGCGATGTGAAACGGTAGGGGCAGTAACACCAGGAGCTTTCTGTCGTGGTGCCAACGCCTGATAGGGAACACATGCGGGACCCAAAGGTAGGAACAGGTGGAGGTGGGGTGGAGCACCGTGGCCTTCCCAGTACCTGTGGCATCTGCTGTGTCCCTGATAGGATCAAGTCCCTGGAAAGGGAAGGAGAGACCCACGTGAGAAGAATGTTCTTGGGTGGTTAAGATTCAGGATGCTCAGTGGAACAGGCTCTTCTGAGCAGCGGTGGCCATCAGGTCTGTCAGAGCAACAAGGGCTCGCACATGCAGCAGCACAGAGGACCCTAGCAGTGAACAAGGTGTAGGAGAACAGAGGGAAGCGGGTGGGCTACGAGAGGTAAGTTACTGAGGAGCAGCTGCTCAGATAGGGCTGCTTTTGCTGTAACACGCCTTCCTCCTTGAGCTCTTGTATCCCAGGGTGCCAGTGACTGAGTTTGGGTTCTTTCATTTTCATGAAAACCCAGTCACAAGCTGCCTGAGCTAAACCACAAACGGTGCTCTGAATTAGTGTCCGTTCAGGTTTTCCTCAAGGGATAAAAGCTGAAAGAGGTGGTGTCAGTGCTTCAGTTTCACCGCTTACATTGATGAAGGGATAAGGGGCTCCAGTACAAATCTTCTCAGAGAAAGGAGCTGCATTGAATGTGAATGGCATAGCAGCACTTTGTGGCCCAATGGTGTGTTATGTCTCCAGATCACCTACCGAGGAGCTGGAGAGCCAACAACCATCACAAAAGTGTGGACACAAACCAGTGTCCTACTGCTGGATATCTCACCTGTAAGATGTTTTGAGGCAGTGCCATGTGTTTGAAATTAAAATTATGTCAGTGTGAATTATACCATATACCATATAATCATTATATATTTTATATATATATATATATATATATATGTATACAGCTTGGTGTAGTTTTCTGGCAGATGCAGCAGAAGGGCAGTTTCCCCTTCCAAATGTGTCTTCTGGCACAAATATTGCTTGACCACAGACAGTAAGACAGCGTGCAGCCAGTCCCCACGGAGGTCAGGTCCCCTGGTGGTTTGGGAGGAGCAGAGGCACTGTCAGCAGGCTGTGGGCTCTTTGGGTTTAATTTTCATGTCCTCAGTAAGGACTGCTGTGAGAAGAGGGGTGGCAGTTGTTCAAGTGTGTGGCTGTCATCTATTAGCACAAAAACCTGCCACGCTCAGGTTTGAATCAAAAAGCATGTCAGGTTTCACCTGTGGGTTAGGGACCCCCCATCTGTTGCCAGCACTGTAAATTGCCTCCAGCCTGGCACCCAGGGGGTACCTGCTCTCCAGCAGTACAGGTATCCGCACGGCAAAGCAGCCAGTGTTAGGGGCAGCAGCCCTTGGTTTGTTTATCTCACACAAGACGGCAGCCACAGGGGCTTGAGTTTTCTCTGCTGTAGGACTGGGGCATGATGAGGGCAGAATCTGGCCTCGCCATTTCACCCTGGAGAACAAAGGCAAGCTGCAGCATCGCTAATGCAGCATCTGGTATTCCTACCCTCATGCCTCTGGGCCCGATCGCCTCACCTAAGTGCAGGTTTGCATTAGCAGCAGTGCTTCAGGAGAGGCTCACGGAGAGACCTTTTCTTACAAACACACCCCTGAGCTGCTCTGGGTGAGGGTCTCTGTGATGAGGGGCTTGTGGCTGCACATCCAGCATGCTTAGGGCATGGGGAGGGAGCTGCAGCACTGCCTCCTCCTTGCTTTGTGCCTCTGTAGTGGCTCATTCTCGTTTTGCTTTGGTTGCAGAAAGAATGGGGCATCATGCCTCTGGTGGGAAGTGATCCTCCGTGTCCCGGACTTGCTGGTGCCACCTCTGAAGTGGAAGGACAGTCCTGTCCTGTTGTGTGCCTGATGCTTTGTGTGCCCACAGTCACCCGGGCTGACACGAGGGATGTGAGATGACTTGCTATAAGCTGGCTGGTGACAGAAAATGATTATCCTTCCTCTTGTGAGTACTAGTGAATAAACAGGCTACGAGCACTGCCAAGTAAATCTACAACTTTTAGGAAAATGAGCACCCAGACACTGTCACCTCACTTTAATCTCCACTTGCCTGGAGTGATTATTTTCTCCTTGGCCACCGCAGACGATATGACTAGCAGTAAGTACGGCTTACTCCACTCTTCTGGCTCCACATTAACTGTTAATGATGTAAAGCTGTATTAAGCCTGAGCTGCCCTGATCACCTCATTCAAAACATCCCTTGAATGCCACAGAACAAACTTCTTTGCTACACACTGCTGGTCAGTGGATTCGTGCCTGCTTTGTCTTGCTTTTTTTTTTTTTTTTTTTTTTTTTTTTTTTGAGCTGAAATCTGCAGTAGTGTATGTGTAGCAGGAATAGAAAATGCTTGAGACACACGGTGACCTTCGCTACACAAAGTGTTTTCACAAAGCTCACCTAGCCTTTGGAGGTCATCTGGTGTTTTTAGTAAGGATCGAGGGCTGGGATCCCAGCTGGCAGAAATCAATGCAGCCTGCCTGAGGAGCGCTGAGTTCTTCAGCTGGGGATTTGCTGAATAGTTTTTGATATTTTTTAATATTCTGTGGTGGAGGCCTGTGCAATTGGAAGTGGTACAGAGAGCACAAGCAGGGAGCATCCCTTCCCTGGCTCCTGTCCTAGAGGAACGAAGGGGCATCAGCTGAAGCTAGCCTGGTGAACTTTCAAAACAACACGGAGCAATTCCTCATACGAGGTGCTGTTAACATGGGGAACTCCTTGCCACAGTACCCTCTGGGTTTTGGTTTGCATGGCTTGAAAAGCATTTGGACAAATCCAAGGAAGGCAACTCCTGGGGCTATTAAATACAAGAAAAATGTGTTTTCTTGTTTAGGAAGCCCCTGAGCTGCAGGTTATAAGAGCCCAGTGAGGAATGCAACAAACCTGGGAGAACATCCCTGGCCAGAGCAAAGATTTCTTGGAGGTTTGCTGAGAAGATGAGATTTGGGCCACCCAGGCTCCCCAACCTTCTCTTGGGAGAGGAGAGCAGGAGAGATTGCTGCTATGACAGTGGAGGGCAAAGGAAGAGGAAGGCAGAAAGCACAAAGAGAAGGAAAACTCCTCCTCAGTGAGGACTGTAAGGAGGAACGAGCCGCTGTTCTCCCTGTGATCTATCTCTCCTCCTGAGCAGGGTCTGGAGAAATTTTAGCACCCAGCGGGCCAGCAAGCAGCAGCCTGGTGTTGAATGTAAGGACAGGCTCCGCACTTATTGTCACCCTGCCATGAACTGTCCAGAAATGAAGCTCCTTCTGGGGCGAAAGACAGGTGAGAAAGCAGAGGTGTTGTCCCTTCCAGAGCGAGTCTGACCACCATATGGTGGTGACAATTACTGTCGCCATAATTAATTCCTTCCTGACACTGCTCTGCAGATGTCCCCAGGCCTGCAGGAGCAGGGCTGTCTTAGCAGCTGCAAGGAAGCGAGGTAAGAAAATAAGTGGCAGGGGAGTTTCCTTCTGTTTTGCAGGCTAGCAGAGCTGCACAAGAAAGCAGCATCTCTCAGAGCAAAAGAGGCTCTTTGGTCCCTGGCCCTGCTAGTTTTCTGAGAGAAAAGGGCTCCCATTTCCCCCACAGTGACTCCGCCAGTGGATTATGCCAAGATTGCTAAAGCTGATGCTTTCATGTGAAGCAATTTGTGCATTGCAACGAGGAAAGTAAGCCAAAGCAGAGCACCTACCGTATGCAAACCTGGTCTCCGCAACCAGCAACCATTTGACACTTTCCATTAAACAGCTCTACCTGCGATTAAAATCATCTGAAGTGAGACTTTGAGCTGCTGGGCCTTAGGATTACAGCCCTGGAGGGGCCAGTAAACAAGTATGTTTTCCCCCTCTTGTTTTCTTTTGTGTCCCTTCCTAAAGAAGGGTTCTGCATGAGGCTGAAGGAGGGAACAAGAGGTACTTTTTGGATAATTTAGCCCTTTTCTTTCAATTGTGTCATAGTCATCAACCCTCATCTCTGGATTTTGGGCAACTGCTGTGGTCCTTGCCTCCTGTGTCCTGCAGGATAGCAGAACCGGAGAGGCACACAGGCTAAGACGACAGACATTTCTGCTGGGATTTCCTTGCCGTGGCTCAGGTATGTCCTGGGAGCATGTTCTGTAACTGTATGTTGGTTTGAGGCAGCCTGATCCCAGCCACAACACGGACTTCTGATAGAGATGCTGTATGCCTAGAAATCCTGAGCGTGCATAGCAAATGCATTTTCAGGGCAAATAAAGGGTACCAGGAGTAGTTTGCTGCTGAGAGAGCCTGGATCTGAATATAGAACCACAGATTCTCTGTATATCCCAAATGATCACTCTCCAGCAGCAGTGGTTTCTCCCTACGTGTGGGCACAGCTGGCTCTTGCTCTCTCTGCCTTTGCCAGTTGGTGTGCCTATGTGACACAGCTCCGATGTTTTCTGGCACACGGGGATGTCAAGGGATGCTATGGGGCTCTGAGTCTATCCAAAGTGATACTGCTCCTGTTCCTGTACGTTGCTGATAGCAAAAATCTTGCCTTGGCCGAGCTACTGATATAAAGGACTTTTTAAGGGATGATAGATGGGATGGATTACTGATGCTTCTTAAAAACAGCCAGTTCTATCTACAGGTCCAGCTTTCTACCTTTTATAGACAGGATTTCACTTTTATGAATTGAATTAAGCATTTTGTTTTCCCTTCCCTTCATGTAACTGCTGTTTATTATACGACGTCTCCTTATTGACGTAGCATCTCTAACAATAAATGATGCATGAGCTATCTGAACAGTTACTGGAAAGTGTCCCTGGGCAAGCTCTCGGGAGGAACGCTTGCCTCACTAATGGAGGAAAAGTCTAACTACTTCCTAAATCAATTAACCTGAAAGGCCAGGAGACACGTCCCGGCTGCTCCAAGCACGTGTACATGTGCAGCGTTCTTGGCCATGGGTAACAGCACCATGCCCACAGACGTGCTTGCTACTCCCAGCGTGGTCCCAGCCTTGCCGATGGCTGCTGGATGACATTTCCTGCTCAGCTCATACACGCTCGCTCCGTGCATTCCTGCTGCTGCACATACACACATAATGCACGGCTCAGCAGAGGCCGGTTCCCTGTCTGCAGCTGGCCCACGGGGACTTGTGTCTGTTTTCTAGCAGACAGCCCAGCTTCCAGGCTCCAGCCATAAAAATGCATGCTGCTTGTCTCTGGAAGTCCTCACGGTAATGGTGACCCCATGTACACACACATCCATACAGTGCCTCTTTGTTCCTGCTCACTGCATGGAGGGAAAGCTAACAACTGCCTGCTGACAGGCATCCCTGTCACCAAAGGGAAGGGGAGCTAGGCAGAAGTCATTGCTGCTGATCATTGACATCCCTCCCAGGGGGAAAACAGAGGTGCTGGGCTGCAGGGCAGCACACCTGAGCGTGGTGATGCCACCAGTCAGTGTGCCACGGGCATCCAGCCCGAGTACAGGCAGGGGCCAGCAGGAGGTCACCAGAAAGTGACAACGTGAAGCCAAGGCCATGGTATGCTCATCCAGAAAGGAAGAAGACAAGGAGAAATTCCTGACGGGCTGGGCTGTACACTCTTTCTTCCAGAGGAGTGTCAGCGCTGTGAAGGCACATCTCTGAGCGTGTCCCTGATGGGGCCTGGAGAGCTCTATGGGAGGCAGGTCTGGGCATCAGCTTTGGCTGAGTCACAGCCCCAGCACAGCAGGGCATGAGGCTTTGGGAAGGCAAAAGGCTTTTCCTCGTGGTATTCAGCCCAAGCCCAGCAGCAACCGGGGAAGCTCCTCGCTTTGTGACCTGTGGCAGGAGGAGGGTCCCCAGTCTCGCCGCCTGAGCGAGCAAAGGCAGCGCTGGGAAAACCAGCAAGCCCTATTTCCAGGGCAGCGCCGCTGACTCCTGGCAGACATGAAAGGAAGCTGAATCACTGTATTATAATTTCAAGCTCCATTAAAGAAACATGGGGATGGGGACAGCAGAGGGAAGGAGAGGGCAGGGAGGGATGAAGAGAAAATTGAACAGAGCAGAGTAGCACTTGAAGGGGAAAGAAATGTTGCTCATAGGCTCAGAAGGGGGAATTGCAAACAGAGATGAGATTAAAAGGGAACCCTTGAGACCGTCTTTTTAAATACAGCAAGATTCACTTACTCCTTGCTGAGCCAGGCTTGCTGAAGGCTGGAGGCATGGTCCCCGCTGAGATTTGCCAGCTGATCAAGCGGTGGAAACCTGTCTCCCCACACGTACCAGCAAGTTGCCCTCTCCCACCTATGTTATCAAGGAAGTCCCACTGCTAATAAACTTACCGCGGAGTGAGTCTTAGCAAGGAAGCTTTTTGCTTCACTAGACTTCAGCACCAAGCATTTTAAATGCTCCTTTATCCAGGAGCACACACTCACATCAGACCAGGTGCCATGTGTTGGAGGGCACAAATTTTTAGTAGCTCACAAGGATTGGCAAGGCCCAGTGGTGGGGTGGGAGGCAGATGTTGACCTGCGTGTTTGCTGTGGCAGTCCCACGGGGGCCACAGGCTTCTTTCTTCTGCTCTGCACCCAGCTGAGGTCTAGTCCACCGTGAAGAGTGGTGGTGCTGACTTAACAGAGGCTGTACTGGTGTACAGGTGAAGAAATGACAACGCAAATGAGAACTGGTCAGCAGAGATGATCTCATAGATGTTCGAAGCACAGTAGTGTTTGGCCTGATGTCCTAGTCAAATTTAATGTGTGTCATGACATTAATGCTGCACCAGATCCCCTCACCCCCCTCAGCTGCAATTTCAGCTCATCCCCACATCCCACACCTTGAATTTTTATGGCAGTGCCTGCTTGAAAGAGTCTGAATTCCTTGGGACAGTGACCAGTTTCCATTTGCTCTGACAAACGGTAATGGGGCTGAATAAATAGCAAAAAGTGGCCCTAATGTAACAGGGCAATCATTGCTGCATTTCTTAAGCTGTTGCCTGGCACTACTATGTGCCATTAGATATCTGCCACATTATGCCTCAGGAACTCTTGGGTCTGCGGGGTGTTTGCTTTGTGCGAATGAGAGAAATTGCAGAGCTCCTCTGGCATGGGTTTTGTCCACACAACCCACCGGGAGGCCTGAGAGACAGGCAGCAGCCAAGGCAGATCGTGCTTTGTCCAGGCTGTTCTCCTTCCCAGCGGCCACGCTGAGAGCCAGGCTGTTTGGCCAGGAGCCCGTGGGCTGACCTGCAGGAGAAGAGCTGCTCCCTACCAGCCATGACCACCACCCTTCTGCTGCAGTGGTGCTAGGTGAGAGAGATGCTGCGAGTCCGATGAGTGCAACCCTTCTTCAGATTTGGGGATCCTGGTGGGTTTTACACCGTGTCTCCTCGGTTTCTGGACTGTTTTTTGATCCAGGGGGTGCTAATCAGAAGTAAAAGCATTCCTGCTCAGCCTCAAAGCCTTTCCTAGGGCTGGTGAATCCAAGGAGATGCCACGTTCAGAAGAGGGAATGTTAAGGCAGCAGGAGAGACTAAGGCACATGGGGCTAGAGGCTCCTCAGTGTGCACAGCAGTGCCCTTTCACGGGAGGCTAAGCACACGCCTTGTACCCAGCTGCAAATTTTGAATGTTTCCTGGACCTGACCATCTGCATCCTAACCCTAACAGAGGCTCCAGGGCACAACTGCGATGCAAATAATGATAAATAACAGTAATAATAAAGCACCACCAGCACTCGCCGGCTCCCTAGCAATTCCCAGCCAGCACTGCAAGTTTGTTATCACCCATGCTGAGAGAGCCCCAGGGGCTCCGTGGTGGTGCTGTGAAGGCTGGAGCTGGCACACAGCCTGGCACAGGAAACGTGGGTGCTGTGACCCATGCTGCTCAACCAGGCGGCCAGGGGCTAAAGCCCAAGGACAAGCGTTGCTGCTGCACCGTGGGCTTGCTCCTCAGGCTGATGGCTCCTTTTTTTGGCATGGCAGCTGGTTGAGGCTGGCCCCTCGGCCACCGAAACCTGCTGTTGTAGCTTTAGGCAAGCGCAGCCTTCTTCCGTCTATTCAGCATCGAGCAGCAGAACACCACAGAAGGGAGCAGATGGGTGTAGGGAATTATTAATAACCAGGCTTCTCAGCGTTGCTTGCCATTTATTACAGTCCCACTTAACAGAACATGCAAATGGGCATACTGGGACCCACTAACCCAGTATTCTGTGCTAGCTGCACTGTACGGCCCGTGAATAATAGTCAGTGCTTAGAGAAGGTGTATATGGAGAGGGCAAAAGCAGACTGATGCATCCTTACTGGTCAGCATGATGGGTGATAGCCTCGGCACAGCAGCTGCCCATGGTTTATGGAGTTCTTTGCAGTCCTCAGGTGTGCTGTGGTAGGGATTTAGAGGAGGAGGAGGAGAAAGCAATTTTTCAGATGTTTATGGGAAGCCTTCTCCAGCGTGAGGGACAACAAGGCAGAAAGCACCAGTGAGCGTGTGTGAAAATACAACACGCATGAGCTGGTGGAGGTAGGAGTTGGCACCTCTCTGGTGAAAGAGATGAGAAGTGGGAGTAGAGGAGGTGTAGATTCCCCCTTATCTCAGATTCCTGGGGGAGAGGTTTTTGGAAAGTGTGTGGATGTAAGCATCTTTCTACTCTGGAAAAGAATTGAGCATTTTGGGGAGTGGGTAGGAGAGCATTAGAATATCAAGCTGCATCTCCCTCCACTGCCAGCTGAAAAATCACACCGAGGCCTCCCAGGAAGGAGAAGTAGGCTTCTGCTGTACTTCGTTGCGCATAATTAAACAGGACTCCTTAAATCTTGATCTGAAATCACAACGATGTGTGAAACTTATTTCAATAACTGACAAAGGAGGCATCGCACATGTGGGCTTGAGCGCTGTGGTGGACCTGGGGCAGGTTAAGCCCGGGTAGCTGGGAAGCCAGGGAAAGCACACGGGCTGCGATGGCCTTGCTGAGGGCCAGATGACATCCGTCACCTGGTGCCACCACTGCAAGGGATGAGCATGCATCTGGCAGGATGTTCTGGCTCACGCCAGAGGTCCTTGTCATCCTCTCTTGTTTGTGGGCTGCAGATTTCAGCCCTGGGACCTGCCCCTAAGTATCATCAGGAACTATAATGTAGTGGGATCTGTAAAACCTACCTCAGCCACTTTCCTGTGTAAATGAAGGGAAGACACAAAGAAAAAACAAGCTATATGTAGAGTTCTGCTGTTACTGAGATGTCTGGAAGCAAAATCCCCCCTGTGCATACCCAGGAACCAAGTGGAGACAGGGAGGGCTGGGTGTTTTAGGGCCAACAGGCTTTTAAGTCTCCTCTTTGACTGCTTTTCTTCCCTAAAGGCAGTCCCACCTAGGCATAGCTGGGTGCCTTTTGGTTAAAGGTAAGAGATGAATATCAGCCATTGGGATGGTTAAGTGTGGTCGCCCAGGGCTGCCTGGGTGTGTAAAGCAAAGATCTTGGGCTGCTTTAGTGCCTGATTCCTAGCAGTACTATTCAATTTTTCCCAAGGGCTCAAGTTCCTATGCATATAAATAGGTCAGCTTTGCAAGGAATATAAATACACCTTTCACAACATCATCAGCAGCATTCGTATTCTCTTGTTTGCCCTGACCAGGCAATTCATATCCCACAGAAGTGTCCCTCAGCTCCCAGGTCTCTGCATCATTCCCAGTCCTGTCCAAGCGTTACTGGTTCCCACCAGCCCAGTGGGACTTGGGAACACTTCCTGGGCTCAGGCACAGGTTGGTGGCAGCAGCCTGGGAAACTTTTGAGAAGACAAGAGAGGAGGGGAGGGAAGAGGAGAGCTTTGCAGTTGGGCTTTTGTCACTTGCTGAAGCTAAAATGCCTGGAAGGACAACTTAGCTGGAGCTTTTTTTTTTCTTTTTTTTTTTTTTTTTTTCCTTCTTTCTTTTCCTTTGCCACACTTCAAATAATTTGACGCTGAATATTTAAGACTGTTGCCTTGTCCTCAGTTCACCTCATCAGACCTCTTGGTCTTCAGGATCACAGCGGAGGAGGAGGCGAACATTCTGCTGTCTTGCAATGCCCTTGTCTGAGACTCCGCGAGCCCGCTGGCGACGGCTGCTCGTTAAGGCCTGCAGGCCACCCAGAGTAGGTTAATTTATTGCTCCTGCCTCATGCCTGGCAAGAAGCTGTGCCTGGTGAGAAGCTCGAGCAAGCTGGAAGGCAAGGCAGGCCTGGTGGGCTCGAGCTGCTAGGCCGGGGGCAGCATGGGGCAGAAGCTGTGGGCAGAGCGCTGGCAATTCCTGTTTTCTCCCTGATGCAGGAGGAAGGAGACGCTATGGAGGGGGTGAGAAAGCAGCAGCAAAGCTGTTTCTGTGCCCACGGGTGGAGCAAGGTGCTTCTGCCCCAGTGCTTGTGCTGTGGCTGCAATGTCTGCTGCCCACCAGCCCGCTGCGGGGGGACCTGCCAGCCAGGGGTCCCGCCGGGGCCATATACTTGTTTTTCTTCTTGGCTGCATTACATAATGTGAGGTAGGAAATGTTTGTACAGTAGCTGTATTGGTCCTTGGGGCGAGGGGGGAGAGGAAGGAGGCGGTGGGTAATTTGAGGCTCTTTATTAGACCAATAAATCATTTGTAATGCATCGGCTTTCAGGCCAGTCTCTTATTGCCCGCGTCAGCCACAGCACATTACATGGCCAGTGAAGCTGGCGGGGCATGCAGGGGCTCCCCTAAATTGCGGGACAGAGCCTAGCTGCTCGGGGCTGGAGGTAGGGCCAGGGCTCACCAGGGCGGAGGTCAGGACCTGTTCTCCTCACAGGAGGACAAATCCAGCACTATGGTGACAGGCATGAAGCATGCTGCAGCAGCCCAGCCCTGCAGCACCCAGTTCCCCGGGGTTAGGCACCAGGACTGGTGATAACAGAAGGGCCAAAGAATGGCTGTGGACACCTGGCCTCAGGTGCTTCAGGTGTCCCTGGGTATTTCACCTGGCCTCCCCTTATCACCTGCAAGCAGAGACAGCTGCACATTGTAAGGATGATACCCTAATGCCTCTGGGCCATGACAGAAGGCTAGGCACGTTTTCCTGGTGGTACTCCATTACAAAAGCAAGGGAGTGTCCCACACCGGTCATTTTTGTATCACTGAATCACATAACATTAGGGATTGGAAGGAAATTTGGTATTTGGGAGTTTGGGCAGAGCTTGGTCCTTGAGGATTGTCAGGCAAAAATCTCATGGGTTTCCTGGCTGCTCTGGTGCCAGTGAGGTTGCTGAGAAGGGCTGTGCAGTCATGGGTGATGTTTTATTTTATTGAGTACAAGTTCTTTGTTTTTCACACTTCACAGTCGTGTCTGGTTCGATTTGAAATCATCAGGTTCTCCAAAATGATGCCTTTCAATAGCCTGCCTGTATTTCCAGGTACTTCAGAGCACGTCAGCTGGCCTAACGTTTTGACAAATGATACCTATATCCAGCTCCCTCCTTCTCCTTTCCTCCTCTCCCTCCCCCCCAACAAAGAAACCGCTTTTGATAGCTTATCTCTGGAGCTATGCAAACACAGCAGAGGAGATAAACTCCCCTTCCAGGTGAGTTCACCCGAGGGTGGGCTTCCAGGGCATCTGAACCAACACGCTCCCATGTTGGAGCAAGTAAATGTTTTTGGAAAGGGGGTGAGGAGGCACTGAATCAGCCTAGCATATATTGATGCTGTTGTGCTTGGACGTGAAATAAAACAAAACAAAACAAAAAAAAGCTGAGCAACTTCAAAGGAATCTAATGGGGAGAGGTAAATATAAAAATGGTAACAAATACCGTTCCCTGTTATGAAATACACATTTGGGGTGGGAGGAAATTGCATGGCACGCCTGTTTTTGTGCAATCTAATTTAACCATGAGCCCTTTAGTATTTTGTATCCTTGTGGACTGTTTGATGGAAGCAGCAGCTAAAAGCAAATCGCAGGGTGAGAGGGTGAGGCTTGCTGGCAAGAATTAGCGGTGTCAGGAGAGAAATATCACACACCTAACCAACTGAATTATGCATTATGCTGCAAAATCCCTGATGTCAATACACAAATGCTATTCCTGTTGTTTTGCCTATGATTGATAGCAAAAGAATTCAAATCACATCCACACAACAATTGTCCTAGTGTAACTAAGTCTCTCCTATCCGTGTGGGTGTGCTTGTGCTGGCAAAATCTATGCAGTAAGGTAGGTGCTCTAGGAATGGGTTACAAAAGGACACTGGAAACATTTTCATATGTTCAACAATACAAAGCATTGTCAGTTTGGTGCATATTAATTGTGGTAACTTCTCCTTTTTCTCATGGGCACTGAGAATAATAGGCTAGATGTTACTCCAGACTTTGAGAGGAGTAGGAAAAGAAGTTCATACCAAGGCAATGAAAGTGATTTGAGACACAAACTTCCATGTAAAGACTTTTCTCTCCCCAAACAAGATAGGAGAACAGGAAGTAGAGCCAAATAAAAATGTCATCCCCAGTATAAAAAAGCATTGGGGTCAGCTGTTTATCCTAACCATGTGACAGGACCAAAAGGATTGTGAAAATATAAGTAATAAATGGTAACAAAGTTATTATTTTAATGAACACAAGATTATTAAAATTCCCTGCTATTAGATCTTGCTGGTGTGTTTGCAGAAAAGCAGATAACAAAGCTAGCAAATAGAATCTGCTTTGGTTTGCTTCTGAAGTTGCCTTTGCCCTGTTACCAGAAGACATCAATCAGTTACTAACCACATTCCCAGTCGGAGCTGCTGTGAGTGTTCACATGTTTAATCAGCCCTGTGTGCTTGCAGGAGGAATTGCACTCAGGTGAGCGCATGAGTCACACACAATTGTCTTGCTCATGTTAATGCCTTACCTTTCACAGAACCTGGATGTGTGAAAAACTGTTGGTGGTGGTTTTTTTTGTTTGTTTGTTTGTTGCTGTTATTTTTTTGTTGTTGTTGTTTTGGTTTGGTTTGTTGTGTGTTTTTTTTTGTTTGTTTGCTTGTTTTTGTGAGCAAATAAAAAATTTGGACTGAAGAAAAGTGGACTTGATCTGAGGCTTAAGAGAACATTTTGTTCTTTGGATATCTCTTTCTCTTCCTCAGAATAGATCTTCATCTAGAAACAACATCACTTCAAGATGTTTGGGAAACAAAAACCAGAAGATGTTTTACCAGTGGCTTGCTGAATTAGAATAGTTACTGCAAAAATACTTTTTTTTTCCCCTCTCCCACAAGTGGAGTAGACTGTCTGCCGAAGAAATGTAGCCCATCCTGAGTTATGGGCTCCGTAAGGGATCATGTTACTGAAAAAACAATTCGTGGATTTGATTAGGTAGAGACCAAGAAGTCAGAGCCAGCTGAAAGCATCTCTCAAGGCTGGCAAAATTGTGTTATGCTGCCCTAGAGATGGAAGCGGCCCTGGGGCATCTCTGGGATGGACAACAGGAGAGATAGGAGTGTAAGAGCATCACTGCCCTCACAGAGTCTCCTGGTGCGGCTCTGGTCCTGCCTATAGGTTTGAAGATGAATCTAAATGGGAAGGAGCAGAAGAGTGGAAAAGAGACCATCTTGCATCCAACACGGTCTGCCGATCCTGAGGGGCTGGGAGAGCCAGACTAAGAGGACAGGAGCAAGGTGCATGCCATCCAAACTGGCATGCCAGCCAGTTTGGGTACCATTGCCACTGTCACATAGAAGACTTAAAATGAGCTTCTGCTGGGACGGAAGAGGTAAAACAACTCTGAGCCCTGCAAGGCTCCCCAGCTCAAACTGACTGCTGAAGAGCAGCAGCCAAGGATAAGAGCAAGAGGAACACGGGAAGGAGCTGGTGGAGGATCAGACCACAGAGTGTTGACTCTTCCCGGGACAACAGAGGAGGAGATGGCCCCTCAGCCAAGGAGCGCAGCATGTAAATGTCCTGGTGCCTTTGCCTGGACAGCCAGCAGAGAGCATGGCACTGGGGAAAAAATAAAACTCCCCTTTCCACTCCAGAGAGCTCAGTATCTCCAGCCTGGACAAACACCAGCAGTTTCTTTCCCACGCCGAGGAGCTACGCACCATAGTTGCAGGGGCAAGGCTGGAGCGAGGAGGAGCCTGCTTGCTGCCTGGCCTCATAGGACTCTGCACAGAGGCCGTGCTGGAGGTGCTGGGTCTGCCAGCATCGTGCCACCGCTTGCTGCGGGCTCTGCAGGGCGGTCGCTGCCAGCCTGTGCATGGGCAGCTGCGGCCTGGCAGCCTGACACAGGCACACGTGCTCCTCCGCTGCTCCCGGCCAGAGCTGTCTCCTCTCATTTGGCCGCTTCACTGAGTGTCAGGCGTGCTGAAGGGCCAGAAAATACCGGGGTAATCCAGGTTCACCTGCTGGCTTCCCACCTCAGATGGCGTCGCTCTTGGTCAGATGTCGCTGCTGTGGCTTCCAGCAGTGTTCATTCTCTGTGGTCACTGCACATCGCTGCCACTCGGCCACCTGGAGATACCCCAGGGGGTCGTGCTACCTGGCAGTGCCTCCAAATGGACAGCGAAGAGCTGAGGGCACTCTGCAGCCAGGTGCTTATAAGCAGGAGGTAACTCCAAAAAATGAAGCCCTGAATGCGGTTGTTCCAGGACAAAGCAATCTCGGTGTTGGTGCTGGCTTCTTCCAAAAGCACCAGGTGTGTCACTGCAGCCTTTCCAACTTGTCTGTCAGTCCTTGAGCTGGACTCTCTTCACCTTCTGCGAGGCAGCTTTTGACTCTGTAGACAGCCTGATCTTATTGTAAGGATTTGTGTGAGGAGTCCTGTGGCTTAAATAAGGCTGCAAAATGACTGGCTGCATTTATCCACTCTATTTCAGGATCTGATTTATGCTGTTAAAAGGCATTACACGGACATCCACCTGTCCCAGTGAGAGAAACTTGTCAGAGCCCAGGTTTCTCTCGGGATCTGGGCTGACCTTTCCACACCCTGCAGATACAGCTTTAAAGGCTCCGTTAGGAAAAACTCAGAAAATTGTTCCAAGCAGAGGCAAACCTGCAGGTCTAACCTAGCAGTCTGGCCATCTCCCACAGATGCAGCAAGGTGGAATTGCTTCCTATTTCCCCAGGGTCTGACAAACTTGGGACTTTGATGGCACTTGGAAAGTAAAGAAAAACAGAACCAGGCATGCCATCTTGCAAAGGAAGAAACAGCCAGAGCTGAGTTTTAGGTGTTCAAGGGTGGAGAATAATAAGGGCTGAGCAGAACCAGCTGCATCCTGCTGTAGGCTGGCGTGCTCACACATGCTATTCCCTCTCCAAACTGCAGGGTGCTCGGCCCCCTGGGTTTCCCACCAGCACTCATCAGGAGAGAGATGCCCAAAGGGAGTTTGCTTGGATGCAAAACATGGGTTGTGCTGGCCACAGGTGGCCATGGGCTGCAAAGCAGTGAGATGGTGTGTGACCTACTCCAGCAGCTCCTGAGCCAGATATGGCTCACGTGGTCTGTGGTGTAAGAGTCACAAACAGCTTTGAGGAGACAGAAGACTCCATCCCATCCCTTTGTTAGGAGTGTTTTTATTTTTTGTTCTAGTGACAGTCACGCTACATCCAGAAACGTGTGTAACGTAGATGTGAGGGGGGCATGGTAAATGCTGGAAGGGGAGATGTGGATGTGCTTGGAAATTGCCGGATGGACCAGACCTGCGGACAAAGTTGGGATGCTTTGATCCAGGTGCTCAGTGGAACAACCCTCAGGGGCCATCATACAAAACAGCGCAGAGTGTGGATGCACACTGAGAGCGTTTTCCAGCAACCCCTTTGTGGGAAGGCTAAACCCATAAAACGCTTCCCTGTGACTGTGATCTTGCAGCAAGGATTTGCTCTACACCACTTCCCTTTTGCAATGCGCTTTTTTTGTCTTCACAAAAGGATTCCTTGGCAAAAGGCAGCTGCCAGCTGGCCAGATCTGGCCAAGGGGCTAACGGAAGCATTCAGCTCTACGCCGTTGCACCAGCAGAATTGTCTATTCAAGGAAAAGTCATAGTTTTGACTTTGGTTTTTCATCTGGGATTATTGCTCTAGGACCACTGCCAATATGATTTTTTTTTTTTTCTAGCTAAAAGGGAAAAAAATCCTAACATGCTCAAAGCATCCCTCATCCTGGCTTGTACCACTGTTCCTCCTCCTCCCTTCACTCCTTTTGGTCCAAGCGGTCGCTGCCTTCTCAGCGTTGCTTTCCTGCTTTCATCGCAGGAGTGTAGTGAAACGGTGACCGACCATTTCATTGTACTCTTGTTTTTACATGGTGAAGGCGTTTTAACTTCTGATGGCTTTAACAACACCATCCTCCCCTCCTCTTTCCTTTTTTAAACCACCTCTAAACCTTAGGGATGGAACTGGCTGACAGGATTCCTTTAATTATCCTCCCTCCAAATGCTCATCTCTTCCACGGTGCCTTCAAGGGACACCACCATGAAAGGTGCTGTACACACAAGCGGCATGTCCAAATTGAAGCTGAGAACAAAAACAAAATGTCAAAAAAAAATCCACCATTAAAGAAATTAATAACAAATACACCAGGCGCATTTCATACGCCCCATTAGTCAGTAGTGCTCAGATACCATGGTGATGAGCATCCTATAAATATTTCCACAGCAGCAAAACTGCCTTAAAGGGACCACACAACAGCTGATGTGCACCTGAACGGAGCGCCCTGTGGAAGTCCTGTCCGTGCTGGCTGGCACCTGTGTCCCACACCCAGGGAGGAAGCCAGCACCGTCTGTTTTTCTCTGCCCTGCCACAAGCACCGAGAGCAATTCAGCCCTGGTATTATTCCCAAAACTCTGGAATTTGACCCAAACATGTTGCTGGGCACTACGGCAGTCTGCTCTTGGCTGTTCAGGGGTCTCTCAAAGCCATGAACACCACATGCATCAGCTACAAATCCTCAGCATCATGCAAGCTTTGTGCAGCACAGCCACCGCTTCTGCAGACAGCAAGTTGGAGCTGTGGCTCACGGGGAGCCCAACATCTCCTTGTTTATCCTCCCAGAGGCAAATGTTTGTGGAGCAGGGTGGCACCTGATCAGGTCATTAGGCACTTGGGAACTCACAGAGCAAAAAGAAGCTGAGCAGGAGCAATGGGGATGGAGGGGAAAGAGAAACACACTCAGATGTTTAGGGTGCAGCAGCCAGCTTCCACCCACGCAGGAGGAGAGCTTTGTATGTCCTGCCCTTGATGCAACCACCACCAGGAGTTTGTTTTCACAAACCCTACTTGTCTTGAAAGCTACAACTCACACCTCAGTACCTCGTCTGAGAAGAAAAGCATAACCCTGTTATTAATCTGTGGGCAGCATCACCTGGAGGGTGATTCTTCACACACCTGCTGCTGTTCAGAAATAGATGGAAAACTTGATATTGCAAAATAATTTCCAGAGAACAGCAGCTCCAATGGAAAATGGGGCATAAAAACAGAGAGAAATGATCCTGTGAAGAAAAAAAAAAAAAAAAAAAAAAAAAAGCTGAGCTGGCCTTGATGCTGAGAGCCCAGTTCAAGGTTGCTCAGAGCGCTGATACAGTGCAGCTAGAAACTACTTGCAGCTACCTCCTTACAGATTTTCCATGTGGACAGGCTAGGGAGTAGGAAGAAAAATAAACAAACAAAAAAGCTATTTCTTGCCTACTTCTTAGTACATCCCTAGCACCAGAAATTGGAAAAGGGTGGGAATAGGACTTGATTGGGCTTGGGCCCCTCCTAGGACAGCTGTAGCTGGTCACTAGATGAGGCAGAGGAGGACAACGAGGAGGGTATATATACATGCCTTGGTGCCTGTGCTGAGGTGTTTTTTTGGTGAAAGGATGAAGTTGGTCCCACAGGAGGATTTTGGGGGGTTGGGGATATAGCTCTTCTGATGAAAGAGTGGTGTTACGTGGCTGGACTGGCTGTGGGATGGGTGGAGATGAAGAGATCTCCTGTCCTGCTCAGGGAACTGCTGCTCATGAGCTCTGTTGCTGCAGGCAAGTCTTCCTCTCCTCCTGTCTCCCCCACAGCACCTCGCACGTTTTCTAGCTTAGTCCTTGCATGGTAGTTCCTGAGTGTGTCCCCAGTGTATTTTGTTTCCATTAATTACACTTCCTAAATGATATCTTAAGGTCCGGGGTGAGTGGTGATGTCGAAGTGCATGAGCAGTACGGAGACGTGGTGCTGTCCCTGCAGTGCTGGGGGATGACAGCGCGTTACTCGCCCGCCCTATTTACGCAGAGGCTAATCAGCTCTCGCTGGAGTTTCTTTCTGATCCCCGGGCCTATCTCGAGGGAAGCACAACGCCAGCTGACAAAACATGCATATTTTTGCTTTCAGAAACTATTACGCTTTGCGACTGTCACCCAGACCTTGAGCTTTTTGGTTGCCAGGGAAACCCAGCAGGAGACGACCTGCACACAGCTGCCAACTGGTGCCAAACCGGGACTTCCAGAAATGCCCACCCCAGTCTGGGGGATTTTATCTTGAGGAATAAGGCTATTTATGGTCCAGGAGATATTTCCTGCTGAAATAAGACCATCTGGGAGGTTTTGCTCTTCGAGCTGGAAGCACTGGCTAGGCAGTGGCAAAGCAGCAGAGAGACTTGTAGTGCTCCGATAATATCGGCGGCTGCTGGTGTAACCACAGCCCCAGCCAGATAACGTGAGGTGGAGTCCATGGGGGTTTTGTACAGTGTCAGCTCTAGGTTTGAAATACTCAGTCTCTCAGGAGCCATTGGCTCAGGCCATCAGAGGCTTGAGTTGATGTGGTTCTCTCCAGGTGGGATAGGTGGAGACCTCTCTGAGGCCCACCATAAAAAAGGGGTGTGCTGAGTTGTCCCAGAGGAACATCAGGGCCCACATGCCTCTTTCCACAGCAAGGGGATCCCGTGCTGTTGTTCTCATCAGAAATACTTCTTTATGCTCCTTTTATATACTACGCCATGTGTTGGCAGGCAGATGTTGGAGAACCTCACTCAGATTTTCTCTGTGCCAGTCAGGGCCCAGCCAGCATGGAAGATAAAAGGCGATGCTGCATTTTAAGATGTGGTGGTACTAAAAAGCCCTGCCTGTTTCTCTAGCCCCTGGACGTGACTGGTGGTGAACTTTCAGTGATGCTCAGAGGGCGAAGGATGCAGTTCATAGGATGCGGGCCATGGGCTCGTGCCCTGTGCTGCCACATGTGGTGGTGGTGCTTCTGATGAGGAGGAAGGGGGACATGCACGTGATCCTGAGGAAGCCAGATGCGCGTGTGTTCCCCTTCTGGTGTGGCAGGATGATGCTTTAAAGATGTGAGCTGCAGCTCTTCCTCCTGACACTAAAAGAACAGGCTGACAAGCTGCTGTCAGGGAAATGCTGCCTAACTCCCTTTCCCCCAATAATTTCCCTGCAGTGAAACTGCAGTGCAGGGGAATCAAATAGTGACAGAAAACAAGGGGGGATAGATGTTTTTTTTTTTCTTTTTTTTTTTTTTTTTTCAAATGTGCATCTGTATTGGGAGCCATGTGCGCTCCAGTAAATCTCACCAGTTCAAAGAAATGTTTTTAGTGTTCACATCCAACCTTTAATGCTTCCCCCCCTCTGCTTAAGAAACAACAAAGCCTTGAAGATGCTCCCAGCTTGCATAGTATTAAAAAGACAACTTGGCTGAAGTGGAAAACAGCCTCTCATGTTTTCCTTTGGGTTACATGTGAAGAAAGCCACTTTGCTACTCTTTTATGTGGGGCTGTGAAAAGTCCCCTTTGCAAGGTGAGCTGTAAGTGGAGGGGGGGGAAGGAGGAGGCAGAAGAGGGCTGGGATTACAACACATCCTCGTGGCAAGCAGTTTGTGCCCAGAGCTGCCTTGAAATAACCTTGGTGAACGCATTACCATTGAAACCTCCTGGCAGGCTACTTGCCTCGCTTGTTTTACTTAGGTAGTTGGCTGATGTTCACTGATGCTTTCCTTCCCCATCTCTACAGACTGGAGAGGATTTTCTGGGTGTGCAGAGGGCCAAGACGGCTGCAGCTTCCCATCAGCTCCATCCTGCAGGACTGGTGCCTCTCCTCATCAGCCAGTGCTGGGGTGGATGTGTGCACACATGGCTCTGCCACTGTGTAACGCTCACGGTATCTTTCCCTCTAAGGCAAGTTGTCATGGCTGACTTTTTTTGAGACTTTTATTCTAAAAACCCATGTTTGTCATCCTAGCTCCTGCCAGACTTCAATGAGGGTCCCAATAAGAGTTTTTAGAGGGGGATTTCCCTTCTTGTCTTAATCTGACTCTGCACATACAAACAAACCTTTCATGGTTGTTGTCTTTCACATTAGTTTCTGTGCTTGGTAATGCATGTATCCTTGTATTGTTCATAACCCCAAAGAACTCAGCCATACCTGGATATAAATCCCATCCCACCTTCATTCCCCATGCGTCCTGCAGCAGACAGGGAGCCACCGTGCCATCCCTGAGCACCACCTGTCAGCAAATTTTTGGCAGGGGCATGGTGGTTTTGCTTCACAAAACCAGCATGAAAGAAGGGGTTAAGCTAATCTGGTTTGCAGGGAAGGTCTGAGAGGAGGTTGAAGGCAGTACCTGAGCTCTGAAGATTGCTACTCACCAGTCTTCAAAGCTGGTTTTATCCAGAAAAATGAGTTTGGGCTGTGTAGAACAATCTAAAAGCTTGACAGACTAAACAGGGAAGGGAAGTGGGGAATTTAGGGTAAGGGAAACAGTCAGTCAAGGGTACAGACAATGCCTGTGTGACTGCCTGGAGGAGTCTGAGGCTCTGGTTTAGCACACCTGGCGGTGTTGCTGGAGAGGATGCTTCTGTTCAGGGAGGGGATGCTGTGATATCCCTCCCCACAGCACACATAGACAGAAAGCAGAAAGAACTGAGGAGGAACCACTCGTGTCCCTCAGGTCTGCAACCATGACAGGCAGGCCAGCCCTTGGTTAACATTCAAAGCAGAGCATCTTGTTGTTAGGGTGGACACAAATTGCTTTAAGGCAAATCTTCAGGATCTCATTTTGCGTTCCAGAATGTAACAGCTGCTCAGGCGAAGTTTTGCTCAGGAGCTGGAAGCCCTGCAAGGTTTTGCCCATGAGTTCTGGCTTGGGTCATCAAGGTTAATCTAAACAATTGTCTTGGCCTTTACTTCAAACGGCTTAGGTCTGCTTCACTTGGAGATGATTTTTGCCCTGAGATCTATAGGTCTGGATTTTCTTGCTTGTTTTTATTGTTGTTCTTTTTTGAGGGCCTTCTGTTCTCAAAAAGACTAAATAAATAAATAAATAATAATAATGTCCTGGGGTAGAATGGCAGCTAGCTTTCTGCGCAGAGGAAGCAAGGCAGAGAGACTTAAAATACATTAAACACTTTTTTATAAGGTACAGCAAATTTGCTATCATTCAGTCCTCAGGAATTGCCTTGTGCAGGGGAAGAATTGATTGCATTAATGCCAGCTGTAACTCTCTTATTTTTGGTAACAAGGCATCACTAAAGGCAGATTAATTCAGAGCTACGCTCCGATGAGACCAGTGTCCTTTCGCTGGTTTAGGAATCCTCTGTCACCTGGGTTTTGTGTTCAGTGGTGTATGTCAGGAGCCGAGCAATGGCTCAAAGCACGCGCCTGTTCTGCTGCAAGAAGGCATGGGAGGTGTGCCCATATAGGTTAATTATCGAGGGACACCGTCTTCAAGCGCCGTCAGGCTGTTTTTGAATGTGATCGTGACACCTGAGAGGATGATCTTTGAGAGATCAGAGGGAGGAAATTATTCTATTGCTTTGCACTTCTGAGTGCAGTTTGGCTACAGTCAAATTAGCTGCTTCAGCCTGCACTGTCAGTTTGCTCTCATCTCTTTCCTCTTGTTGTATTATTAATAATAAAAATTTAAAAAAATAATAAAATAAGCTAAATACGGTGGTAAAGACCCACCTGCATGGGGCAGGGCTGAAGCCAGCAACAGCCTGCAAGCAATTTTTGACAGTGACCAGCGCCTGAGCATCCCACACAGGGACGTGTCCATCCCTGGGGATGGCAGGAGCTGCCTGAAGGCATGTGGAAGGCAGGGCTAATAGATTTGAGTGAGCTCATCTGCTTCGTGCTCCCTGCCCTCCCTCCCTCCCTCTCTCCTTATGCAGCTGCTTTTAGTAATGAAGCTGGCAGCATTAGAAAGTCACCAGAAGTAGCCCAGCTGCCTCCCTCAGTTCACAGGGAGAGCGACTTTGTAGCTGCTCTCAGTCAGTCCATTAATTGCACATAATAAGGCATTTAGTGACAGAAGGATGGTTGATGAGCCTTAGCTGAAATAACAAGGGCCTGCCAAGAGCTGTGCTGGCTTTGCCGGGGAGGAGTGTGGAGGGTCCTAGCACTGAAGTGCAGATCCGCGTGTCGACGAGAGCAGTGGCAACCTGCTGGTCCCTGACTTGCACGGCACCTCCGTGGCCCAGCACATGGCAGAGAAACAACACCTTGGTGTCTCGAGGCCCACGGCTGGGGCACCTGCAGGTTGTTAAAGCCTGGGCTGTTGTCTCGCAGCCGCCCGTGCAGCTGGCGCATCCCTCACCTGCGAGGTCTGTGCTAGCAGTTGGCAGGTGGTGTTTCTTCGTCTGCGTGAGCGCTTGGGAGTGTCAACATTTCTCCAGGCTAGTTTACTCTTCGTCTTTGCTATGGTTATTTTCTGTTAAACGTTTCAGTCCTGAGCAGCACTGCTTCTTCTAGAGCAAGCCCCAGCTCGGAGGCAGGCGCAGACCTTCCATACCGCACTATCCAACAGCAGCACCTGCCTTTGCTTGGCTCTTCTCCCCTCCCATGACCCTTGGAGGGTGAAGGTTCGGCAGGGAGGAGCAGGGCAGCTTGCTTTGCGGGCATGCCTTGCTCGTGTACGGCTGGAGCAAAGGAAGAGGGCAGGGGCTATGAACATGCAGCGGGGCTGAGGCCCTGAGCAGCACCCTACCCACTGCTTTTGGGTTTGCTCTGCTTGCCTGTGCCTGGCAGCAGGAGCTGGAAAGCTCTCCCTCCTTATCCCTAAAGGCTACAGCCTCCCTCTTCCACTCATAGTCTGGACAGCATTGCTCTTCTAGGATTTGTGAGGTTTTGCCTTAAGCTTTTTAAAGCCTGGTGACTTGTGGCAAACACCACCTGTAAGGCTGAGAAGCTCTGTAGTTTGAGTTTTCCTTTCCTGCAGGGAAATGCGTCTACAAAGCACCTAGCAGCTCAAGTCCTGGGTATATCTCAGCAGATTTCTGCTGGGATGGAGGGAGCGTATGCACAGAAAAACGCAACTTTAGCTGGCAAATAATTTTGGTTTCTTAGGAAAAAAAAAAAAAAAACGGCGGGGTGGGGGAATGTTGTAATTCATTTGGTTGCTGGGTTTTTGGAAGTTTGATCAGGAACCAGCAAAATGTCCATTTTGGAGTGTTACCCTGAGTAGGAGCAGGGATGCTGGAGACAGTGTATGTGTAAAGAAAAACCTGGCCCAAGTCTGACACAGATGTGGATGAGGCTCCCCTGGCTGTGTGATCACTCAGGTGTCAGCAATTTTGGGTGGAGACCCCTGTTAGGAGGGTCAGAGACTTCAGCTTGGGCAGTGGCAATCCTGCTAGGTGCCTGGGCACGTACTCTTAGCTGAGTACTTGTTCTCATGCTGTGCCCTTCAAAGCTATCTCAGAGCCTGTGTTTTCTGTTAAACAACACATTCCTGAGGCTTCTCCAGAGCTGCTTGTGGAGGAATGTTTGGTGGTACCACAACCATCTTGGCTTTCCCACCTCTGCTGGATAAAGCAGACCTCCCCCCAAAAAGCTGACTGTGCTCCTCCTCAAAGGGCGACAGGGCACGGCCACAGATCACAGCCACATGGGCACAATTACAAATAAAAAACGCAGCATCCTGTCTTGGAAACCACTCGGAAAGGGGTCTGCCACTCCTCCCTGCCAGCAGCACAGACAGCTGAGCAAATGGTTGCCCAAAGACATGCACGATAACCTCCTGGCTCTCCCCCTCCGCTCCGCCTCCTGTGCCATGCCCGGGAGGTGCAGGATGTGAGCGCTGCACCCCAGCCTGCTGCAGCTGTGCACATCTCTGCCCCTGGTGTGCTGGGATGGTGTACTCTCACCTGCTGCCCCGTGCTGCTGTAAAACCTGAGCTGAAAAGGTGAAGCCTGGCCAGAATGATGCTAAATGAGCTGAAAATTCAGATCCTCGTGCCTGTCTGGAGCACAGAGCTTCCTGGCATGAGGCTGCTCGCGGTCAGACAGGACCATTGAGGAGAGCCAGCTCTCGGATGTGAAACCCCTGTGGGGAACGGTGATGATCTAGCAAGTGGCCCTTACCTGCTGATCCGTGCTGGACCTCTGCCCCTCACCGCTCTGGATCCAGCTGAGCTTCTGGAAAGGAGGCAGAAGGCAATGCCGAGGGGCTGACAGCTCTGGCCTCAGCCACAGGGCATGAAGGGGCATGTGGGCCTTTGGGTCCTGGCGGCATCAAGCCACTCATCTGGGCAGGTCTGGCGGTGCCCCCTGCTAAGGTGAAGCCAGACACTGCTGGCTGGGGCCTTCCTCTCTGTTGCTTGTAACGCTGCCAGGCTCAGAGAGTTGCAGCTGAGTATTGCCATGCCAAATGTCTGCCCCAGGCTAGCTTTTTCTCTCGTTCCTTTAAACAGAAGCTTCAGCTCAAATGGTTCAGTTGTTCCTCAGAGTGAGGAAAAATATGTTAATAAAAAGTCTCGCTATGCTTGAGAAACACAAGCATCTCCAGCCCCGGTGGGGAGCTCTGCTGCCAGCCCTGCACCTACCTCTAACACAGAGTGGTGAGGCACTGCCCAGCCAGCTGCCCCTGCCGCACACACTGTGTGCCTCTCATGTTTTGGGAGCTGTGAGATGCTGGGCTCTCCTTTGGAGGAGCGTGGAGCTGTCTGAGCATATCAAGTGCTAGATAACGAAACTCATTACCTAGGCATTTTGTATAACGAATAGCAGCAGATCTGTCTCGGTCTCCCCTCTCTCTCCCTCCTCTCTTTTACAGGTCTGCTGTGAAAATCAGATCATTAATATCTGATGTGAACCCAGACACTGTAAACACGAGCTCAAGAGAACAGCCCATGAAGAGATTATTGACCCTTTCTTTGAGGAGCCTGCTGGCTAGGGCACAGAAGACGAGGGAAACAGCCTTGCTTCCTGAATGGCAAGGTTAAAACGATGCTGTGCGTGTGTTCATCAGCGAGGCCCATCCAGCCCAGGTACTAAATCAGGTAGGAAACCCAAAAAGAAAAGCATGCTAATGAACAAAGTCTTCCTTCCCTCTTCGGCGTCAGCTGCTGTTGCTCTGGCCGGTGAGAGGAATTCTAGTTATTCGTTCCTGGCTGCCGGACCTTAGCTTCTGGGCTGTTGTCTCTTATTTGTTTCTGGTTGCCTGGCTCCTCGGAGTGACCTATCCCTTCCTGTGTGTTTCAGTTCTCTGCTGTACAGACAATGCTCTCCCCTCTGCCACCAAAAAATGACAGTAGCACACCCCTGCATGTCTGTGCTAAGGCTGCCTACCAGCTCCTTTCTAGTCAGGCTGCCCCTCTTCTTCACCTGTGTGCGCTAATCCTCAGCTCTGCAGGCTTAACTGTTAATTTTCCACTAGCATATGTCTTCTGGGAAGTCCAGATAGATGAGATCTACTGTACCACCTTTCTCTAGAGAATTATTTCACCAAAACAGTATCACTGCTGCAGAACATGACGTACCTGCTTTAAAGCCCAGCTGGTGTCTGAATTTTATTCACCTTTGTCTTCCATGCAGGCCTTCCCTTAACACAAGGTGTTCAAGGCCTTCATGCTTAGATGCTGCCTGCGTGCATGTGTGCCTATTGCATGCTGTCCTCCTGTCATCTAGTGCTGTAGCTCCTTCTCCCCTGCTTGCTAGGTCCCTGATGAAGCCCTGCTGCCAGCCCCTTGTTTCTGCCTTGTTTTGCTCATCTCTCTGAATGTTGATGTGGATCCTGCCTGCCCAGCCCCTCCGTGCACCTGAGCGTGGCAGCCCTTCCATCCCAGCTGGGGAGGTCCACTTCCAAGCCCTTGTTCCTATCTCCCCCTCCTTTTGTGCACCCCATCTTCCTCCTCACTGAGAACTCAGCCTGGTATTTCCTTCCTTTGAGAAGTCATCTCTCAAATTTTTTTGATTAACAACAAAAACACCTGAGTGCTTTGCAGTCTGCTGGAGAGGTGTGGGGCTTTCTCCCCGTTTAGCACTAAGATCACTTTCTACACCCTCTTCCAGCTGTCTTTTCAGCATTGTCACAGCTGTAGAGGCAGTGAGCTGGGATGGATTTGTCTTGCTCGCTAGCATCAAAGGTGTGTATGACTCGCTTACTCATTATTCCCAGAGCGTATGTCCCAGAATTGCATTATCGCTCCCTTGCCACAGCTTGATGCTGTTCGTTCTTATTGAACAACCGGTCTGAGAAGGATTTTGGAGGTTGTGACGGAGGCTCTGCTTTCCAGATACAGCACCCTCGGAGGTCTGTCTGGCATTCCTTATTCCAGGAACAACTTTTTGCAGTAAAATGGTGCTTGTTTAAGCAGGCTTTGCTTGCTGAGCAGTAGCCTGCTTTGTGTGGTCGCCCTGTGCTCCTCATTATTCATCACTTGGAATCTTTTTGTCGTTTATGCACTGCACCAACCCTGAGATTTGCATTTGCTTTTCTTGTGATGAAAATGCTGAAAAGTGCCAGGTCTCAAGCAGCTCCCTGAAGAACCCTGCTAGAAATACTGACGTTTGAAGATGATTCACCACTGGCAATTACTGGTTGAGAACTGTCAGCCAGTGCTCAATCTGGTTAACGTGTGGTTTATTGATATTATATAGTGCTAATTTTTTAATCAGGATGTTGTACAGTCTGGTGTCAAATGCCTTACAACAGTCCTCCCTGAAGCTGACTTAGAGTCAGCCTTAGAGTCAAGTGGTAGGTGTGACAACTGCCAAGTAGATGTGTCATCTCATCAGAGAGGGCCAACAAAACTAACAGAGCCACTTGTTAAATATATTCCTGTCCTCTGACTTGCCATCATCTGAGACCCACTATGAAACTCTCAGGAACTTCATTCCCAGTTTGCTGAGCCTGTTGCTACCTCAGCGTGTGCTGCCATATCCCTTAGCACAGAAGGAGCTTCCTGGCATTTGGACTGATGCTTCCCTTCCTGCAGCTCTCCTCAAAGTGATGTTAGGATGTGGACTATCTTCAACCACTGTACTTGATACTCAAGCCTGGGCAGCCCTCAGGGAGGACTGGACACATGGCAGATTGTCCTCAACATCCTCCATCTCCAAAGGCAGTTGAATGTGTAACCAGCTGTCTAATCCCCCTGCTCTTGCTGGTGCATGCAAGGCATGAACCTGGGCTCTGAAGAGCACTCAGTGCTATCAGGAGGCGTTTGCTCATCCCCAGACCAAACCTCAGGCTACAGCCTGATGCACCCAACCAACTATCTCAGCTTGGAGAAGATCAGCAACACAACAAACTTCCCTGGCCCACAGTGGGGCTAGGTGAGACCTTGCTTTGGGGGGCTCCTGGGGTGCAGATGGGCCTCTGGCTACTGCTCTGGGGTCTATGCTCTCCTCTCTGCAGCCTCACCACAGCTACACAACTTGCTGAGCGTAAATCAGCTGGTAATCACACCCAGTGATAAATAGTAAGAGACAGGAGTTCGTCACAAACAAATGAGCCTCAACTAACCTCATTTCCTTTTTTTGACAGGATAACAAGCTTAGAGGATAAATTCTTCCCTGCCAGAATTTTTCTCTGCTGCCAGCCACCTCAGCAATTAGCAAAGCCCCATCCTTCCTCTTTGCTGACTTCCAAGCTGCTTGAGGCAGAGGTGGGTTCAGGCCACTTTCCCCAATTTCTGGATTCAGTCCCACAAGTTTTTTTCCCTGTGGGCTGGTGTAGACATTCCCTATCCTCCCACTGTATTCTCTGGAGATGCTTGAGATGCATCCGGATGCCTCTCCTGGCTGGTCAGCACCCCACTGGGCTCTCACACTGTGCATCAGGCTCTGTTGTACCTGTTGCTGAGCTGGCTGGCTGGTCTCCCTTCCTAGGATCAGTGTCCTTTGAGGGCCTCCCAAACAGCCAGAGCTGCCTGGGGAGGCTTAAGGCCAAGAGATCTGGTGAGAATTGAGCCCAGCTCACTGATGGCACAAGGAGCTCTGCACCCTCAGTCAGGGTTTTGCGCTTGATGTCCTCGGCCAGACCAAAGCAGAGCAGCAACCAAAGTGGGTTTTGGCAGGGCAGGGGTAAGCAGCTGTGTGCTACAGGTTCATGTTTCCATTCCTGGGAGCAGGTTGAAGCAAGAGCAAGCACAGGAAAGTCCCTCGTAGCCAGCTAAAGCTGCAAAGTGCTGTTTCAGCAGGGGAAGCTGCTTGTGTTCCAGTGAGAAGCCTGGGAGAGCTCTGAGACAACACAGGGACAGGACAGCATGGAGCTTGTGTCCATCCAAAACCCTACAGCAGGCCTGGCACCTGACAAGCCATCAGGCCCAGCTGGTAAGTCAGCAAGAAGGAGGCTTTTTCTTCTGAAGCCTTCCAGAGAGTCCAAAGTGACTGCTCATGGGGAACCTGGCAGTTCTGGTAAGTAAATTAGCAAGAAACAGCGTGCCTCAGGATCTTCGTTACCCCCCAGCCTAACAACACCCAACCCCTAAATTCCCTTTACACAGTATGTTTGCTCAAACTGGAGCAGCTCCTTTTAGGTGAAAGCACCATATAAGAGGACATGTCTCAATAATTTAAAAGTGCTTTTCTTCACTCAGTGTTGCGTAGTGTTCTCCCTGAGCGTTAAATTGATCCCTTTCCCAATTTCTTCCAATTGGTTAAGGGCTCAGAGAGTGAAATCAACAGCACTTGAGACGGAGCAAAACTCTGCTGGCATTAGGTTTTGCTACAAAGCCGGATTTGCCCAGGGCCTGTGCTGAGGCTTTGTTCGGGTGCGCAGCCTGGGCCTCGCTCCAAGTGGTGCTGGCAGGCCCCATATCCTCCCTGCCCTACAAAGGGACGCCTTTCTGAGGAATCACTTGCCATGAAGTAGTCCCTGCGTGCAAAGAAAATCGCTTGCCGTTTTGATGTAGGCTGACCGGCTGCCTGCTTTGGGACTTGCACGGTCTGTCTGTCTCTTTTCCAGAAGTGCTGAACATGTATAATTCCCACTGACTCCTTTGTGGGCAAGCCGTGGCTTTGACAGGTTTGTTCTACAGTTTGGGGGATTTTTATCACATTTAATGACATCTGAAAAAATGGCAGAATAAAATACAGTTCAGCCTTGCCCCTGCCTGCAGATTAGCATTTCCACCGCGGTCCCGACGTGCTGGCTGAGCAGTGTCAGTGTCTTTCCTGGCAAGAAACAACCGACTGAGTGCAGCTCTGATGCAGGACCGGATCAATCTGCCCCTGTAGTTTGTGGTCGCTCTGAAGTTTTGGACTTGTTCTGAATACAGAATTCAAAACAAAGCCTGAGAGACTGAAAACCTGCGCAGACTGAGAATAAGGTTTGCGTTGAGCCCTGCCAAGCGATAAGGCAGCTCCCCCTGGCTCTGAGAAGTGAACTTTCCTCCCCAGCGGTGGGCAGGTGTGACAGGAGGATGCTGCCTTGTGAAAAGGCTCGGCCCTGCAGGTCTGGGTTCAGGGAGGTTCTCACAAAGCACTGTATGGGCTTTATCCCGCAGTTTATCAGTGGGAGGGGAGGCGAATCAACTGCTTGCTCAAGAAAATGTTGCAGTTCAGCACGTTGGTTATCGAATGTGTAAGGGAAAGATGTCAGGTCCGCTGCTTGGTTGTGGGTATCAGCACTTTGCATATCTCAGCACGGATTCTGGTTCCACAGGCACAATCTGGTTTTCCTAAAGCTTCTTCCTGCTGTGTGTTTGCCTCGGGCTTAGACGGCTCACCAGGGCTTTGGATTGCAAAAATCAGATCGGATGCTCCTATCTTTGTTTTCAACAACAGGGACAAACTTTGCCCTTCGCAGTGCCTGCAGGGCAGCAAGTAATGAATGTTTATGGGAATGTGGGTTAGCTCTGATACTAACCTGCCTGACCTTGCTGGGGAGAATCCCTTCTGCCCTTGCACGACAGGAGGGAGCCTCCGTCTCTGCCGCTGAGAGTCACCTGCCTTCAAGGCCTTCCATGGAAGAGGCATGGGGAGGTGGTGCAGGTGGGGGCGGCTCTTCCCTGCCTGCCTGCTCTCGGATGTGCTCCCTGTGTTGCTCAGATGAGTGCTGCCCCTCTCCTGGCTCCTGCCATGCTGCTCCTTCTCCAGAAAAGACCCTCTTTTCACCCCTGCAAGCAGGGATCTCAAGGCTTCTGGACACAGATGCTCCTCCTTGGGTATGAGGGACTGGTAATGGCCCAG
Source organism: Anas acuta (assembly GCF_963932015.1). Taxonomy (NCBI): domain Eukaryota; kingdom Metazoa; phylum Chordata; class Aves; order Anseriformes; family Anatidae; genus Anas; species Anas acuta. The sequence goes on along the minus strand of NC_088979.1, from coordinate 108,990,817 downwards.
CTTCTGCCTCCGTATTTACTGGGTGTGCCAAGGGCTGCTCCTGCAGGAGGAGCAGGAAAAGCCACAGGTGATGGGCATGGGAAGGATCAAAGCACTTGCTGGGAAAGGAGGAATCCGGGGTGCTTCTTATTCATCTCTCAAGGCAGGGCTGCTAACCCAACACCTTTGCTATCTCTTTCTCTTCCATCTTCTGAGCTGATCAATACCTTTATGTTCACAGGATGGGTCCTTCAAAGTATTCCCACATCTTCAGAGTCACTCAGGAGATTCCCACGGATGGAGAGGGGATTGCGGCATGGTTTCTTGTTCTGAGCTGCTCAAGGTCTCCCTGCTGGCAGAGAAGGTGGGGACCTGTTTCACAGACTGCATGTGGTCAATTAAATCCTGGGAAGCTGTGGGAAATGTAGGATTCCCTTCACGTGCATTGCTTTCCCTGCCCACCTCCACAGGGTAACGTCACACTGCACCAGTAGCTCTGGCAAGATCTGTGATAATGGGCAACAGAGCTGGTGACCACTCCCATGAAGTCTCATCCACTGGGCTATCACAAAGAATTTAATCAGATAATCAGAGCTGACACGTGAACAAAACTTTACCCTCCAAAAATGCTTCTCTCGTCATCTTCCTGCATATCTCAGTGCTGTGCTGCCTGTGCACGGCAGCCTGTGTGGCTGAGTACACTTCTGGTGTGGTTCGTCCTCCTCTATCCTTCTTGTTTAGCCTTCCCTTATTGAATCTGATTGACTCTGAGGCCATTGATTATAAATAAGATCTTGGGGGTAGGTCTGATGGCTTTTGCTCTTTTTTAACACAGCAGGCTTTGAGTCCTGGTTGGGAGCCACTGAGCTCTGCTGTTATATTAAATGATGGTCAGCGATAGGAATGCAGTGGCCACTTAATACCCCAAATTACTCCTTGTAAGTGGGCAGGGTCTGGCTTTTGTCCAGATCTCTGTGCTCCTGGCAGAATGATTCATTGCCTTGCTCTGGCAAATGTATTTTCATCTGTTAGTTTAAATCTGACTTCTAGTATTCTGTGCATTTCTTACAGCTGAGGAATTTCCTGCCCTTTATCCGCCTGTTTTCTTCCAATCTGGGCTAAAATCAATACACTTAAATAAATAAAACCACTGGGCTTGTGAGTACCTCCTGCTGTGTCAGTGGCAGAAGTTAAGCTGAGTGACCAAAGATTAGTTAAGCCATTTTCTTCTCCTGTAAGTAAATTTGCTGTTGTTGAGGCACGACAGACTTGCCTGGGATATGGCATTTCTTTGCTTGACCACAACAGGGATAGTTTGCCAGGCAGCAGATCTGAGGCAGTGGCATCTGCCTCTGGAACAGGGTCCCCGTGCCACCCCTAGCCCATAGGGTTTGGTTTGGGCAAGGCTTTCTGGTGCTGATCCTTTCCCCTGCTTACATGATTGGGACCACTGCTCTGGGATGGCTTTGGGAGCGGCACAGACAGGGCTGGAAGTGGTGTCTGAGAGACGGACAGCCCGCGTCTTGTTCTCCCATTCCTCTGACTTCTGCCTCCCCAGCTCAAGGCATTTAGTAACCTACGTGAAATCGCTCTCAGAGGAAGGAGTTTCTATAGTTTTTCTGGGAGTAGAATAAACTGTGATCTGCAGAGCTGCTGTCCTGCTGGGTGGGACACCCTTAGCTGGCTGGGGTGGTGACAGCACCGTGTAGGCATTCCTGTTGTTTTTGGCAGGCCTGTTTTGGGAGCCCCTCTGAAGGTGAGCAAGGATATCACGAGCTGTGCCCCGAGCTGGGGATGCAGCCGAGTGGAAAGGAAACCGGCTCTGTTTACACACAGATACCTGTGCAGCCAGCAGCGTTAGCAAGAGAAAACAGAAAAGGACATGACAGTTACATTGGGTTTTCATTAAATATTAAATGGAGTGAAGTTTTTCTGGAGTGTGCCCAGGCTGCTGTCTGTCTGGCAGCAAGGAGAAACCAAGTGGGTGAACCCGGGTCCAGAGGTGCAGCACTGCCTGCTCAGGAGCCGCAGCACCGGGGACCCTCCTGTACCACCTCCATCAGCTGTCCCATCACTGCCGTGGCCAGAAGAGAAGAGTTAACTCTTGTAGGCATCTCAGTGGGAGAGGGAGAAGGGAAACAGCTGATTAATCCAAGCAGAGCCTGGCTGGCCCTGATTGCAGGAAGCAGGCACATCCCTGCTTGCGGCTTGTGCACCCCGTTCTGCCAGCTTTAGCCCAGAGGACATCCTCCACCCGCCGCTGGCCACACAGATGCTGGTGGGCTGGCAGGGCGAGGGCAGGAGCTGCTTCCTCCATCAGCTTAGCGAGGCGGTGAGAGGAATCTTCAAACGGGGCTGGGGTTAATAAGTTAAAATACAGAGCCTTAATCCCCCGCCGCTAAATCGGAATGTAATTCAGCTTATAACCACGGCCCAATCCATGTGAATTACAATCACTTTAAATACAGCTGGGGCCAGCCTGGGTTTAACATCCTCCTGAGACATCCTGGAAGCAGAAAGTGGGGCGAGCAGTGCAGCGGGTACCCCTGACACCCCAGGGAGCCACGGCACAGCAGGCAGGGGTCCCACTGCCTCTCTGGGACCCCTGGGGACAGGCACCCCTGGGTGAAACCCCGGGTAAGGGCAGGAGGATGCGAGTGTGGCTTGGGTGTGAGCTTATCTGCCAGGGAGAGGGGGGTGGAGGCTGCTGGCAAGCCCACGGTGCTTTTATCTTTAATTTAGGATGTTTATCTCAAGAGATTCTTCGAGCTTTAAAACAAACGTAAGGAGATCTGTGTGTGTCTGGTGCATCTGGCCTCTGAAAGCAGGCACGCAGGGTCCTGGTGGCAGGGCTGGTGATGAAGGCTCTGCCTCCTTCTTCCCTGTTTAACCCATGTCAGGACGAACCTAGCTCTCCTTCTGCTGCCCCAAGGAACCAGTAGAGCAAAGGGCTCTTCTCCCAGCTTCAAGCAGCAGCGGGCACCTGCAGGCGGTCCCAGGGGTGCCCAGGAAGATCTCTTACTGCAGCTAGCTGTCACTGTTACATTATTCAGCCCCGGCTTTCGCAGCTTTATTGCTCAGCCCCAGTGGGGAAGGAACAAGTGCTCATTGTCTCCTCATGCCACCCCAGCCTGGGAAAGTGGAGGTTTGGGAGCCTGAATGGGAGTTGCTGAGGTCTTCTGCCACCACTGACCCACAAACCTTCCCGGGAAGCCTTGGGCAGTGTCAGATGCTCCTCAGAAATTGAGGGTCTTGCTGGCTGCTTTTCCAAGCGTTGAGCTGGAAATTCCCTGTGGGAATGAAGCTTTACTTTTGTGGGCTGCTAGGCGTAGGCAGAGTTCAAGGAGTCCAAGTTACTATATTGGTGGGGAGAGATCAGAAAAAAAGATCCTGTTCCCAGACCTGTGCCTATTCTTGGGCATTGTTAGGAAGATGCTGACAGTTTTTTCATGCCACTCTATTTTTTTTGTGGTTTCCTTGTATTTCTTCTTCCTGTGCTGAATGGCTAGTGCTGTTGTGTTAATACCAGGCCAGAAAGAGAACTTAGTAATTTCTCAAAGCCTGGCATGCAAAGTGCCTGGAGTACTGGGCTGGACAGCTTGTGAGTTTTCTGTGGGTGTGATGGAAGCGAGCTGGGTTCTCGGGTGCTTTCCCAAAGCCCTGCTAGCCTGTTTTCTACATTTAGATACAGCTTACTTTGCAGCACTGGTAGAGCTGAGAGGAGGACAGATGTAGGGAAATGCAGATCCAAGATAAACTGCCTCCCAGGCTCTGGGATCCTGGGCTCTGGGGCAGCAATGCCTGCAAGATCAGCCCCAGCCCTGGGCTAGAAGGTCATCTTCCCAGCTCCTCAGACAAGCTGTGTGCATGGTGTATGACCACGCTGCTTTTGGCTCCTTACAGGAACATACGATCAGCGGGTGGACCCCTCGCCAGGCAGCTGGGTTGGTGTGGCCCTGCAGCTGTTCCTCTGACTTCCCTGTTCCTCCCTGTGTCCACCGAGACTTCCATGTGCATCACAGCCTTGTCCCCTCTCAGCAGCGGGACGGGCGTTCACCAGACCTAGGCCTTCCCAGCTAAAGTCATCGAAATGTTCTGAATTTTTGTGTGGTTTACAAACACGCTGTTTGTTTCCCCAGTGCTTGCGGAGTGCTGCGAGCAGTGCTCCTCCCTTTTGTTGGTCTGACTGTTCTCGTGTGCCATGCAAGCACGGTGTCAGAGGGAGGGAGATGCTCACCTGAGCAAGGCCAGGATGGTGCTGCCTCGTGTCACACTGCTTGCCACCAGGACTGCCCACCCCTAAGCACTGCATGCCTGCAAGGAAGGTCTCATCTCTTTAGGGGTGAGCTGCCAAATGTGCTTTGAAACAGGGGTGGTCCCAGGACATTGAGCTGCATGAAGGACATTGAGCTGTCCCACCTCGGACACAGAGACCTACCCCTACCGACAGCAGCCAAAGGACAGGCGTCTTACTGTTTGTTTTTCAACATATTGCTTTGCTCTGTTGCTCTCTTTAAAACCTCTCCTTGCAGGTTTCCTCTCTGGACAAATGTTAAAGGGCAGTCCCCACCATGAGCCCCACCAGCAGCAGGACTCATAGGCAGGCTCCTGTTAGAGAGCGCCTGGCACGGCATCCCCACTGGAAAGCAGGAAATTATCCTTCATCCCATGTGCTGCAATGCACAAGTGGGTAATGACAAAATAAGGCTTTCAAGTGGTCCTCATGGAATTACAACATCTGCTCCGTCCTTCGTGCAGGCTGCAAAACGGGGAAGACTGAGCAGTTTCATGGGAGATGCTGGCCCCATTTGCGGTTTCCTGTGTGCTGGCAGAGCCACAGAAGTCACCAGGAAGATCATCCTATGACTGCAATAGGTCAGAGACAAAAGGACCTCTGCGTGCTCATCCCCTCGCCCTCCAACAGAGTGACTGGAGCCGAGGGCAACGCCAGGGCAGGCTGAACTCCTGCCCTTGCCTTCCCCACAGGCGACCTCAGGACCAGAGCACCAGCAATCCCACCGGTCCAGGCTGACACCAAGACACGGGTAGCTGGCTTAGCTCTCCTCGACCATGGACGTACCTCTCCTAGCTCTGTCACTGCTCAGCGCTGAGACGCCGTTTGAGAATAACAAATAACCAAAATGCTTTGTCAGCATGAAAGCCCATCACGCCAGCATCGGCTGTGTTTGAAATACAGAAGCAGGGCTGTTTTTGCTGAGGAACTCCCCCAGAGACAAGCAGCTCCTGCATTATTAACAGTGGTGCTGATGAATCCCTGGTAATGAGGCACGCTCGCTCAGCCAGCCAGCGAAGTGGCCGTGGCCCTGCCGTTCGCAGCCCACGTTGCAGTACTACGTTTGAGAGCAAGAGACGACTGCTCTGGGGAGCAATTGGCAATGCTCTGCTGTAAGATTTGGCTACTTTCCCTAAAATTTGCTAACGTTCTGCCAGGCGTGAGCTAGGTAGGCATGGAAATCCCACTTTTGTTCTCTGATGGCTGTGAAAAGGGAAATATGAGGCTGCTTTCCCAATGACACAGACCTGTGATTAAAGAAAAAGACCTGTTCCTTGGCTCGTGCTCTGCTCTGCTCCAGAGAGCAATGTGGGCTGTGCCCTCTAGTCTGCTTCGTAATGGCTCAACAGATTTTGCTGTTAGGAAAATCTTTGTCCAATTTCTTTAACTCAATTTCATCTCGCTCCATTTATCAATTCTCCTTTTGGTTTCTGGATGCAATTACTTTCCCACTGTGGCCATTATACCTCCTAGGATACTTGTAGAATAGGATCGTATGTACCCTCAGCTGACATTGGGCCAGGAAAGACATCTCAAACTCTTTCAGTTTTTGCTAAGTCAAACCTCCTCTGAGCTTTCCCAGCAGGACAATACTTTTCCGACAATATAGTGCAAGGGATTAGCAGCATATGCGGCTGCAGAAAGACTGGTCTTCCTCCAGTGCATAATATCATGCCTCTGTAGTGCAACACATCATTGCTCGTGCTAATGCATTTTCAAGCAGTGTAATTCCCCCAGCAGTTCTGCAGAGCTGCTTTGTGCTGCAGACACCCTGGTGCTTCGCAGATGTCACATATGATGTCAGGCTTCTGACGTCATTGCTGCATGCAGAATGACTCTGTTAGCCTCAGATGTGTTCATGCTACGGATTTCCATCTGTTGTAGAGTTTCCATGTGGTATGAACAGCATCGATCTCAAGTACTTCTCTGTTCAAGCTGAGGAAAGAGAAAACCCTGTAAGAGCTAAGAGGGCTGGTTAACATGATATAGGGATAATTGGAGTCTTTTTTTTTTTTTTTTTTTTTTAAGCAGAACTTCTTGTGGATCTTGTGAGTAGTCTGTAGTAAATGCATAGTCAAGGCAAAGAAGAGAGAGGGCACAAAAGTTCCTGATAAGGAACTTGCTCCCTGAAAATGGCTGACAAAGTGAAAAGGCTGAAGTTAACTCTCCTGTACTTTCAATTTTTAGGTGTATGACAAGCTATTCAGGAACAAGGGATTCCAGGATGCCTTTGGGCTCTGATTTTGGCAGTAGAGTTCTACAGATGTCCCTCTGAGCTCACATAAAAGACCAAGAAACCCTGACAAGACATTGGAGAAGATCTTGAAGATGCCTATGGCACTGGGAATCAAACCCAGTGGCACTTAGGACTGAAACAGTGAGAAGCGAGAGAGTTTGCTTTGGCATCAAGGAAGGCAGAACTGAATCTTCAGAAGGGGTCGCAGAAGAAGCCATGCACTGAATGGGCTAAAGCAAAAGTCTCATCTGTGTGTGAAGTGGTGCAGCCTCAGGTAAAATGTTACTAGTGTAGGGCTTGAACAGATCAGAAGTGTGATAACTTAATGCAGGGACTGAGTTACTAATGCCCAGACTGCAAGAACAGCATGGAGCTCTGCCTCTCCCACCATACTGAGCACCTGCTGCCTGTGCATGCCCCCAGAGCCCCCCAGGTTGGGCAGAGACAACATGCTCGCAGTGCTGGGGGTTCAGGGGCCAGCCTGTGATGCACTGAGAAGGGGCTGGGAGCTTTCTGAGCTGGCACAGGAGGGGTGGGAGAGCTCTCCCTCTCTGGCACAGACCACCTCTCCTCCTTGCTTGCAGGCTTCGTGCCTGCAGTGCCAGTCCAGGCTGCAAGTTAAAAATCCTCTGTGGAACAGAAATATCCCTGCTAATTGGTGGCAGCAGGTTACGCTATCTAAATTTTGCAAGACCTGCCGCTTACACGTTAATCATCCTGAAAGAGGGATAGGTTAAAGCAGGATGAGACCTACCACTGATCCCTCGAGCACCTCACCAGACGCCTCCTCCACCACCCTGGCTCTCTAATGGCCGTTCCCCTTCTGCTGTGGCTATCCTGCCATAGCAGGATCTGCGTGGCACCACTTCCAGAAAAGCCCCACTAAACTCCTCTTAGAAGGCGAATTTCACCATGGGCACAGGGCAGGAGATCTGCCCTCTCTTCCCAGCTTGGCTGCTGACCACCTGGGGCCTGACCTTCCCCTCCAAGATGCAGTTTTGTCCAACTGCACCTCACGAAACACTCCCCCAGAGCTGGGCCGTGGCCTGGTCCCTCCGTCGTCTCCCCTGGCGTTGGCCATGTCCCCGCCGCGGCTGAGGACGGCCAGCCCGCCGAAGCGAGCCTCGGAGTGACGGGGCCGGGCCCCTGTTTTCAATTAACGTTGCTATTTCTGAAGGGAATATCTGCGGCGCAGGGAGGTAACCCATGGCAACCATCTGCTAAACCGCGATTCACGCCGCCTGGGCTTATCGGGGAGGTGGGGCGCGGGCGAGATGGGGGCTGGGGGCGACGCGGGGGGGAAACCTCCCAAATCTTGGCAAAACGGCCTCCTGTCCTCGTCCCCCTCCAGCACGGTGCCTGCTCGCCCCTCAGAGTCCCACGCCACTGGATAATTTATGGGCGAGCAGCTCACCGTGGTCGCTTTGTTTGCGGCTTGCCTCTAAATATAGCCCTGCGCCGGGGGATGCAGGCGAGCGCCCGCCCCACTGTCTGCCCGCGGCTCCGGCTGGCCAGAGAGGGGTCTGTCCTGTGTGGAGTGGGGCTGGCAGACAGAAGGGGCCACAAGGGGTTTCACGTGCTAAAAAGAAGTGCCCTTGTCCCTGGCCCCTGCTGCAGATGCCCTTGTGACTTTGAGTGGGGCTAACACATCACACGTGGCGCCCAACTTGGGCGCTGAGGTGCTGACGGGGCAGTATAATAAGTAGCGAGCAGAAATAAGAAGCTACTCTTATGTTTTAAACATAACATTAATTAATAAAGAAAAGGGGACGGTGTAGATACTAAAAGCCCTCATGCACCGAGGAGAAAATTTTCTTTCTCTTATAATTTAGAGGCTGCCAGAGCGTGGTTTTGTGGCCCCGAATGACAGCAGCCACGTCGGTTTGGGGAGAAGGCTGCTCTGCAGTCACACAGAGACCAGCCCTGCCCCACTGCAGGAGGAGAGCTCTCGGAAAATAGATAGCGTAAGGATAAAAGGAAAAGGTCATTTTCAGACCACACCACTCCATCACATCAACGTTAATTCATGTTAGTCTGTTACTTTGGATGTAACTGAATGCCATGAAAAATGACTGAGATTCCCCGGCCCAACCTGGCAGTGCACTTCAGCAAAGCTATCTAATAGGTTTATTATAGTTTATTGAGCAGCCGTTAGCAAGGAGTAGATCAGAACTACTGCCCAGATGCTAAATGGCCTTAGGAGTGATGGCATTTTTGGAAGAATTATTGTGGCAGGATGGGTAACTCGGTGTCTAGGGCCCCGTGCTACCTCCATCCCTGTCAGAAGAAATAATGGCCAAATTTCCTTCTGAGCCTCATGGCCCATTGGACTAATGCGTAGGGGCCAGTCTGCATGGCACATAGAGTACCTTCAGCTCCCCCCGTGTGGACGATCCCTCGCAGTTACTTTTTATGAGCAAGGCATTCTCAGCACCAGAAGCCACGCTCCCGCCTCTCCTGCTGCACCCCAAAGGAAATTCCCTTCTCCCCATGTAGCAAGGAACGATCCTGGGCACCAGCCCCTGCAGGGATACGCAAAGTTGCGTCCTGGCTCTCAGCAACACCACAATTAGCTCTAATGGGGAGAGACTTGGACAACATTTTGCTTTCCCTGAAGAATGACCTCTGTTTCCTGCAACAGAAAAAGTGACTTGCAAATCTGTTTTGCAGAGCGATCACACTTTATTACCAGGCAGAGTTAATAGCAAGGTTATTTTGCTATTAAAAAAAAATAATGAAAAAAGTTAAGCATCATATTGCAATGTTAGGAAACAAGGTTAAGGAGAGAGAAGACAGCAGAAGGCTCCATCAACATCTGCCTGCAAGCTTAACTCCATCCTGCCCGCCAGATCCAGCTTGCATCTATTCAGCACACAAACTGGGGGTGGATTCCAGCAAACCCTCTCCCTGGGAGAGCGAGGTTTCAAGTACCTACCCCTCCTCTCCTTACAGTCCATTATTTATGTTCCTATCTTTTCAGGAGAGCTGTAGAGTGAAGGGTATCGCTGGGGATTTTACAGGTACTCATTTATTTTATGCTAATTTAGGGGCTCTTCTCACAGAGTGGTGTTGCTTTCAGCCACCCAGCATTTGTGAGACTACTCATGGAGTACTTTCAAGCTTACTTGAAAATAGACAGCCCTGATGAGAAAGGGGACTGTGCACTGCTGTTCTCCAGCCTTTGCTTCCATCCTTCTTCAAAGTCAGTCAGGTGAATGGCACTTAGAAGCTTCCATCGTATCATTTTCCACATTACTCAGTGAGCGAGTTCTTCAGCATCCTACAGCCGTCTTTCTGTTGGATTCTCTATTCCTCAGCAGAATTACTTGCAATGTGCTCTCTTACCTGATTTCATGCATAAGGACCCCATACTTTTTTCTCATTACAGCCCCACTTCCCACAATTTATGCACTACTTCTGACACCCACAACTCGAGTTACCCTGCAGAGCTCCCACGGAGACTGCACAGGACATACTAATGATGCCTCCGTCTGACTCAGCCCCTGGCACAGGACCATCTCCCCCTCTTGTCAGGTTATAAGAAATAGGAGATTTCCCTCCCCTTCCAGTGAAGGACTAGCTTTCAGTGCCAGCCTGGAGTGAGCTTTAAACTCATGGTCCCCTTCTGCAGCTGCCTCCACAGAAGCTCTCTCTAGCATTGTCCCACCTTTCCCTCCCCTCTCAGGTCCCATTTGTCTCCCAGCCTTTTTACAATTCACAGCCCACACACCACAGCTCCCAGACACCCCACATCACATCCAATACATAGATACCAGATATAATGGTGGCCCCTAACAATGTGCAATGCCACTGTGATGTTCAATAGGACCACAGAACGTTCAACTTCAATGGGAGAGAGATAGGTGTCAATTCAGAGGGAGGAAACAATGTTGGCAAGCAGTGACCTGGATCATTCACCAGCTGAACACTTGTGCGACTGGGAAATTGGTCCCTGCCTCTCCCAGTAGCAGGGATGCAGTGTGCACGTGCTATGCAGGAGGCTCCCTCTCTGCCTCAAAAAATTTCCACTTGAAAAACTCCAAGGTGTGCACTAGGACAAAGTCAGAGGATGGTAGCAGCATATACAGAGCTGTATAAAAATCCCAGGTAATGAACTGGCAGCTCAAACTCAAATGAGATTTGTGCTCAGCAGTGTTTCTAAGGAGTGCTGCTTCTGCACTTTGCAGAACTGGGGGTGTCAGGAGGGGTGTAACTGAAGTAGAAATTGTTGTTTGGTGGGCTCAGTCTTTGTGAATTATTTTGGGGAAGTAAGAGAAGAAATCAAATATACCCATACTCTTTCCTTATGAGTATAATAATTAATATCACTTGAATGATCTGTTGATAGCACAGGGCCTGATGACTTCTGGTGCAACTCTGTGATAATGATTAAATTCAAGGCCTTCCAGCCCTCATGTTTGCAGCAAATGGCCTCTTTTACCTCATTCCAATCCTTTTTTTTTTTTTTTTTTTTTTTTCTCCTCTTAGTAAGCAGAGGAATCCCCTTTTCACCCTGTTTTAATTACAGGAGCCACGTGACCCTTCCTGGAGCAGCTGCCACACAACCAAAATACATACACCAGGCCAGCAGGCTCACAGAAAATATGTAAGTAGGTTACATGGGGGCGGGGGAGACCATTAAACACAGCAGGACCCACTTAACTGAGTACCTGTTAGAGGAGCAGAAAGTGGTGGAGGATGAATGATGGGGTGGCTCTCCTTCCTCCAGCAAGCCCCAGCGAGACTCAAGCTGGGTGGAGAGGGAGGCTGGGAGAGGAGCAGAGGGGTTTGATGTGTGCTGAGGCTGGCGTTGCTAATGATTGCTTCCCAAATAAATAAATCAGAGAGCTCAAATATGCCCCCGCAGCTATTGCTCTGGGCTAGTAGCTGGAGGGCTTGTGTAGCTAATGCGTTCTCCAGTGCTGGTGGAAAGCCTTCACTCTGCTCCAGGAGAGGAGCCTGCAGAGGGGTGCCAAGCCTGGCTGGCTCCCCCAGCCCTCAGAATGGTGGGGGAGGACACCAGTCCACACACTGCTTCTGCAGGAGTGTCCCCAGAGCAGGGAACAGCAGCAGCAAGGTAGGAACAATGTGTGGGTTTGGGATCCACTCTCCTTTGTGAATGCTTTTAGGGAGTGCAGGCAGACTGAGTCTTTCCTCCCAAAATACATTTAAATTCTAAGTTATTAAGGGTGGTGTTTTGACATGGCCCTGGATAAATTAAGGACTGCCTTATCTTTTGGAGAAAAGTCCCTCTAGCCACCCAGAGAGCACCTCTGGCATTTGATTAGCCAGGGAATTGTTTCTTGCCTCAACCGGGGGTAAAAACTGTGTTTGGTTACATTGCAGTATGAGGGTTTTTCACCAGCCCCTGTATTTATATAATCTTTCTGCTGACAAATACACCCAAATCAAACATCTAAATAGGATTAAAGTAGGCAGCTTATTACTGGCTCTTGAGGAAGAGCAGGAATTATGGTAATCAGTCATAACAGTGAAGTTGGGGTGTCTGACCCCTACAACTTATCCTTGAAAAATACTATACAAATAGCTTCTGAATCAGTAAAGAGTAATTTCATATTCACTGAATAATAGAGAAAAGCACAAACGAAAATAGCCAGATCTGAATATCAATGTATTTTGGGTTCTTTCTTGTTGAGAGGAAGACGAGCATAATCACAAGTGAAATAAGTGCCAGGCCATATTTAACCCTCTCAGCAGTCCAGCGAGTAGAAATATAAATTGTTCAAGTTTTCCAAAAATAGAAAATCGTCTTGCCACAGTAAACGGTGCCTGCTGTTCAGTTTGGGGTCCACCTCCCCTTTTGCAAGAGAAATATTCAGGGATGTTTCCTGCCCTTTGATGGCATTTTGCTGCAAATCCCAGTCAACCCTGTGCAGAAGCTGCCTACACTGCTCCTGATTTCCAGAGAGAAAAGTCAGAGGATGCACACCCCATGCCTGGGTCATGTCTGAATGTGATGGTCATGTACAATGTTGTTCTGGGGAATGCAGTGCACAAGGGCATGGTAGCTGGCATAATTTTTCCTCTCCAGGTGGCTAATTTAAATTAATCCTATGGAGTTAGTGACTAAAAGCAGTCCTTACCTCATGGTGGCTACCAGCAGCCTGTTTGAAAAGGGTTGATGAGTCCCAAGGGTGTTCTTGATGGGCAATGTCTCCATCTTTTAAAATCATCCTTACAGACAGGTGATTACTTGCCTTATTGGCACTTTCACCGATGGAAATGAGAACTGAATGGGTTGGTTGAATGTTTTTGCACAGTAATTTATGCTTGTGGTCCAATATAGCTCATATTGAGGATCTATTCCTCTCTTATAACTGGGGCAAATTCCATCTCTAGAAGCTCTTCTTCCAAGAGAGGATGAATTATCTAAGCCGTCACCTGTCTGGCACCATTCAGCTGCTATTTATTTCTGACATGTTCGTGTCAGTAGAAGGCTTTCCAACCTCACAGAGATACTGGGAGATTTCATTTATACAATACTGTGAGATTGTCTGATCAAAGGCATACAAGTGGAAATCATTACTGTTATTTTCAGGCATGTCTTTAATCATAGATTCTCCCTATTCATCGCAATCATTGCAATTGTAACTCAGAAGTAGGTTCCCTCACCACCTGGCCACTTGGTGCTCTTCTAATCTCTGACTCTTGCCTATACAGTGAGATTCCTCCTGTATCCCTCCTCCACCTCTCTGCAATGCAAACGTGTTCACTAAAATTTCCTACAATAGCTTCACCTTACATGGATTTGTTTCTGCAAACCAACATGATATTGAACTTTTTGCATCCTGAATCTCTCCCGCGAGGAAATGAGAATAATACTTGGTGCTGTCTATGCAGGGACCATTCACAGTGCTTGACAACCTTGCTGAAATGACTGAATTACATTCCTATCAGCAGAAAATCTGAAATGAGTTACAGCTATTTATGAAAGGAAAGGGAGGAATTTGCACATCTTACTGCAGAAAGGAATAAGCTTATTAATGCCCCATCTTTTTGACAATTTACATCTCTTTTGTCTAATCACGCACTGAATCTCAGTGCTGTGGAAGCTTCAGGACAGAAAAAATGAGGTGTCTGCTTTCTGTTGTTTCTATGGGATTTGGGCACCTAATGTTATGATAGAGCTGGTCTGTAGCATCTCCCCAAACCAATGCATGTGAACTTTTTTCCTCCTGTCTGTCTTTTACCTGTAAAGACATTGGGAAGTGTGGTGGGGAAAAGTGGAGCACCTCCAGAAAGACCTATGTGATGGAGGACATCTAGTCTACTCTGTGAGTTTTTTTCTGAGGGTCCTCGATCCACTAGAGCCAAGAGAGTTCATCTTCTGCACTCCTGGGTTGTGTTTCAGAGGCTGGGTCTTTCATTGCCAAAAGGTGACAAGCTGGCTAGGGTGGTTTTGCTCAGTAATTCAGGTCAATCCAGCTTGAAGATGGCAGTGGAAATCCGGTTTAGTTTTGACCATAGTGATATGGGGTGCTGGAAAACATGAGAGTGTCAAAAAAACATTTGGTATTAGAGACTGCCTCCAGTGACAGGAAACCTCGTGCAGGCATTGACTCTGTTTCCATGTGTTTGTCCCTTTTCTTAAGCATCCTGTGTAGTAGCTGTTGCCACTTTCAGAAAGGCTGAGGTGTTTCTCAAGTCCCATGCCAGGGAATAAAAGGCTTGGAAGGACAGGAACGGGATGTGGAGCCTTCCCATCTTAAATCACAAATTCTAGTCTGGACCCAGGTCATCTGAAAGTTGTCATCACCTAGAATTTCAATCTGCTTATATTTGCCCTGCATGATTAAATATTCATGCCTGGATATTCTGCCATGCATGATGAGAATATGCAATGTAACCTCACTGGAAGGACTCTGCTGCAGATGTACCAATATGCTGCTGCTTGCTGAAATGAATTCCGCTTTTGTTAGTTCTCTAGATTCCCCTTGATGGACTTTAGTCTGGTCTTGGATTATCCCATGTGATCATCCCATTCCAGAGACTGATTTTTATTTTATTTTTTTATATATGCAAGCACAGAAAACCATCCTCATCTTGCCCGATGAGGCCAAGGGCACAACAGACCATGGTAAATGGCCTCCTCGCTCCTAGAGACGTGTGATCTATCTGAGCACCAAGAGATTGCTGGGCAGCAAACCCTTTGCTACAGATCATAGCAGAGCAACAACCAGCTGATGGCTAATTTCCTTGGGGCTGGCAGCCTGGTGCTTTGAACAGCCTGAACTTCACTTAAAAAAAAATTATAGTGATTAAGTAAACACAGCTATAATGGAAATCTTTACTCTGCATATTACAAACCAAAATGGCCATGAAGGGAGCAATTATGAAATCTCAGGACTGTGGTGAGGGGAGGAATCATTTGAGCTGTGCTGTTGTTTGTTTTTGTTCATCATTTATTTCCCCTGGGAAACTTGACTCTGAAGCAGTCTCTGCTGCGTTGGAAGATTCTTTACATTTTCGTTAACCCAGTTTTCCATTCAGTCTTGAGCAAGATGGGAGGAAAGATAAGGGTTTTACACAAAGTCACAAGGCACGATAGACTACCTTGGGGAAGGATTCCTAGATCCCGTTTCCAATTCCCATTACAAGCCCACAACACGAATTGTGCATTGATCGTGCTCTCTCTCTGTTAGTCTTCAGTGACATGACTGATTTTACAAAGATTTGAGAGAGTGGTGAAGATAATGCAGGAGTGGCAATGTTTAAGCTGCACTAATGGGAACTGTAATGATGGCTCAGAGACAGCGGACCTCTTCCCTTTCTGGAGATATATGGTTGTTCCTAGTGGGTCTTTGGGACTTGCTCGATTCAGGAAAATGATAGTGTAAAGCAGCACCAGGCTTTCAGCTTCAGCTGATTTTTGCTGATGTTTGTTCAGAACCAGAGGGAAATTAGCTGGTAGACTGGCTCTTAGCAGAAAATTGACTGAGAAATGGAGAACGCAGCAGAGAAACAGTTGGTGAATGATGGGATGAATGGTAATTCCCAGGTAGTCATAGCAAAAAGATTGATGCGGTCCAAAAACCTAATATACTTCCTAAATGTATATAATAATGCAAGTTCAGGAGCTGCTTCGAGGGCAGGAGCCAACTTGGAGACCTTTTCCTTGACTGAACAGGCTTAACCAAAGAAAGAGGATCTAGCGTTTCCTTGTGAGCCCTGCTAAAGCTACAGAGCTTGGTGCTAGAACCAAGTGGTGTGCAGACGTGATAGCAAAGCAAAGCAACAGGCCAATAAATCATGATTGTTCAAGACCTTCAGATGAGGACAAACATTTCTGTTAGAGGTTTAGTGCGTCCCAGGAGTGGAGAGCAACCCAGAGAGACTTGAAAAAAGGGAACAGAAATGTTAGCAGTTCCTATTAGATGGCTATTAATTAGGCAAGGAAGAAAATTGCCCTGTTAACCACCAAAATGTTTCCCCAGCTCCATGGTGGGCTGGTCCCAGAGAGATGCTGTGTGAGAGAGAGGGCAGATTTTCTCCTTCCCAGGTGAAACACAGACAGTTTGGGTACAAGGTGACAGAACTGAGCTACTGGATGCCAAGGTGGCCTGAAACAGTGTCAGAGTAGGCAGTGTATGGGGAAGAAGGGACCTAATTTGGAGGAAAAGGGAATGAGGGCTGAAGGAAGGGATTGAGTTTGGAGGGATAGGAATAACTATGGCATGGATTTGACAATGGGCTGTTGCTATTGCTGGGGCAAACCAAACCAATGCAGGGGACCCTCAGCACATCAACACAAAAAGAATTATTATTCCTTCTCTTCCAGGGTGATTATCAAACGCATACCCACAGGTTGGTCTGAAACCACCTTCCTTATTCGTCCTCGCTTCTTCCAGAAGCCAATTAAGTCCTTCCCGAAGAGATACTCCATGAAACAGAGGCTTTTCTGAGACGGGTAATGGTTGTCACCCCAGCGCTAATCATAATGAATCACGCTCGGGCTCCTGTTGTGCTCATATTTTCAAAGAGATGTTGGTTCTTGATCCATTCATTAATATTAATTAGCAAGGAGTCACGTTTCATTTCCCACTTATGTGTCCAAGCTGCATCATCCTTGTGTACCCTCTGATAAAGGACCAGATGCCATTTATGGCTGGCACAAAATAATTAGCTAATAGTTAAAGAATACGTATCTCAAGTTAGTTAAATATTTATGCCAGACTTTTTCCATTTTGGCTTCCAGCCCTCATCTGGGGGTTGCAATGCAATTTAGGGAGGATATGAGAAAGTTTTCACAGTTGTATGCAGCGAGCTTTAATTATACATTCTCCATATGGATGCAAATGTTTGATGTTATACAGATGTTGGCAACGAATTGACCACCAGGTACCAGAGTAGAAATAGCAGACTTCAGCAAGCATATCAAAATCTAATTCCCTTGTTGTCACTGCATGCTGCATAATGCATCAGTCACTCTTTTGCTTCTGATCCAGCCTCTTTTGCTCAGTCAGAGATCTCTGCTGCAAAATATTTTTAGGCAAATGAATAAAAAAAAGTGGCCAGGGCTCGAGAGCGGGCACGTGTGGCTTGGGTGTAACTGGAAGTCACATCCTGCATCTTCCCTGGAGCTGATTTCTGGCAGTGGGAGAGGTGTCTGCCTTTGTGAGTCCTCAGGTTTTGCTTGTAACAGCCATGCAGGGTGCCCTAGATCATTTGCTTCACCTCCTGGGAGCTCTCTCAGGCAGCCCTGTGTTGTTCCATGCAGGATGTGGGGCTGTGAGCCTCCAGCACCCGGTACCATGAAATGCTACCAGGAGGAGCAAGGACATCCAGTGCTCTTCTGAGCTGCACAGGAGCTGGGGCTCCCTGTGCTGTGCCAAGCAGAGGAGAGTATTTTCCCTCCTGATGCTCAGCATCACGTGGAGATGTGCGTGTGTGTGCAGCTCCCAGTGCTCATCCTGCCCGAGGGGCGCAGAAAGAAGCTGGGGGCAAAGGCGGCGGAGGGCTGTCAGCTGGATTTCTGCTCAAGGGTACACACGGAATATCTGCTCTCCTTAATACCTTATAGGTGAACAGTAATCCTTTAAGGGGTCCTGCTAAAGGCTGTCTTTTGCTGACCTTCCACTCCTACTTGTGTCGAGAGGGTTTGCTTCTGCCTGCTCAGGAGCTCAGAACACCCAAATTATCCGCAGCATCTTGAGCAGATAATTACACCGAGCCAATCAGTGTGATAACTTGGGCGCTTTCACCTTACTGTGCTCTTTGATAGTCCCTCATCCAGCCTCGATGGGGACACAGTTCTGCTGAGCCTTCATTTTCTGGAGCAGGTTTGGGCAGGGAAATGGTGGTGGTGGCGGTGGGGAGAAGGGGTAGTGCTGGCTAATGCCTACGTTAGAAATACCAGGTGAAAAAGTGCTTGTGATCAGCTCTCATGGGAGTATCACACCCTCTAAGCAGGTAAGATGGGATGGCTGTCTTGTGAGCTGCATCTGGGGCATGGGAAGAAGCAGTGACCCACACCTTTCCTAGTTAACCTGCAAGCCTCATGCTCCTGCCTTCGAGCTTGCCTGGTTTCACAAGTAAGCAGAAATAGGCTTACTCACTTGGGAGATGAAAAAACTTCTAAGAAATATGTGGGTGCTATAGTAGATAGTGTTATGCTTCACCAAACAGAGCCCTTCCCTTTGAGTCAGCCTGTGCTTTGGCGATCCAGCCTCTACAGGCAGATTTTTTTTTTCCTTTGGACTAAATTATGAAAACCGTGAAGGATTTCTCAAGGTTCCAGTTAAATTGCAGTTTTTGCCATTCCAATCTGCCGTTCCATCTCTACAGGCAAAAACAACTGCATTTTCCCTGCCACCCCTTCTGTGCTGTGAAATAGCTGTCATGCTCTACCCCAGAGTTAGCTGCATTGTTGCGGGGGAAGAAATGTTTTTTCTGTCCATGCACGAAAGTGAATAGATAAATCTCTTGAGATGAAGAGGCAGTTATTTTGTCCTGAAGAGTGGGAAGTGGATGGAGGAAACAGAGAGAAGCCTACAGTGAGCTACAGCTCAAGAATCAGTGCAAAATATTTATTCCTTGCAGAGGCAAAGGAGAGCAGTCCCACTGTTTTTCTTCTCCTAGGTTGGGAGCACAGGAGTGACACCGGAGTAACACGGTTCTTCCCTCCCGGGAGATGGCTGTAACGACAGAGGTTTTAACTTATTGTATTTAATAAGGAGGGGAGAGGCAATAAAGCAACAAAATGAAACTTCTGCCCACAATGTAGCAGGAAGGGGAAAGAGGTTAAAGTCCAAGTGGCAAGTCTGAAAAGTGGAAATTGGGAGTGCACAAAGCACTTCTGCACAGAGCTGGCTCTAGAGATGAAGGATGCTCTCTTTCTGTGGTTACCTATACTTATTCCTGTTAAAGGTTTTTAAGAGCTCTGCCCTCCACATAGCAATGCAGAACTGCTGGCACTAGGATGGATGTGTCCATGGTGCAGGGGGCCTGGTTCTCACCTTGCTGGAGGCCTGTACAAGTTCCTGCTTTCTATGATCCGTGCTTGAGGGCAGAAGTGTTGGTTTGCAGCCCCAGGAGAGTAATGAAAAGTTAGCAGGAGGATTCTTGCTTTCCCTTCTCTTCCAGGGATTGTCTGCTCCTTTCTTTGT
The DNA here is from genome assembly GCF_963932015.1 of Anas acuta. Lineage (NCBI taxonomy): Eukaryota > Metazoa > Chordata > Aves > Anseriformes > Anatidae > Anas > Anas acuta. Next base: position 108,971,682 of record NC_088979.1, on the reverse strand, counting down.
TTAGCTGGAAAGAAGAAAGCATGGAGGACCAAAGAAAAGGAGGTGATCGAGTGTCTCCATAGGAAAGGTTCCTCAGTAAAGGAAAAATCCTCTCGCTGTCTGGTGAGAATAACACGCGGTGCTCTAGTTACGGGGGGCACGGGTGAAGGGAGCTAGTGAGGATGCCAGAAAAAGAGTGCAGCAGGCGTCATTGCATGGTGGTGATCTACTTTTAAGTGATACCAGAAAAACCTATTAAATATATAACCTCAGCGCCCAGAAAAATGTGTTAAGAGGTTTATTCGTGTAGGAAAAGCTTCATCTTATAAATATAGATAAGGGCTTCTTTTTTTCCTCCTTCTTCTTTTGGATTTCCTATACAGAAAATGCATTTGGACTGTAATTTCCCTTCTGGGAAGCTCTACCTAGTTATGCTGCTTGCTGTCTGGCAGGACTGCTAGGTCTGTGCTGCAAATGGGATAGGTTGGCGTGATGAGTCCTTCGTAACGCTGATCCCACTGCGCCCTGCTCCAAGCCTCATCCTGCAAAACCTTGTGTTTGTGCTGCCCTGTGAGAGGGCTGGTGGTTTCCCTAAGCAGTTTAGGACCATTGTGTGCTGAAGGTGAGGCGTCGCTGCTGATCCTTTCAGGCCATACCTCCTGTGGGGCTGCTGCAGACCGACCTGTGTGGGGAGGAAGATGCAGAAAATAGGTTGATCCTGCTTTTTTTTTATTTTTCTTTATCTCTCTCAGCACAGACGCTTTCTTTTCAGGCCCTGCAGGGCACCTTAGGTGGAAATGCTGCCATGGAGATTAAATAAACCTGTGGTCCTTCAGGTTACCACCTTCTTTGCTCAACAGCTGTCTTGTTCTGAGTGGGTAGAACAGGAGCTGTCTCTGATCCCCATCCTCATCTACCAACAAACGTCCAGCCACTGTCCTTCTGCTGATCACAAATCAGACTCTCATCTTTGTGTCCGTCCTCTTCAGCCCAAACTAAAACATGATTTTGTTTCTTTGTTTTGTTACAGATGGCTGTCAGAAGCTCATGCTCAGCAGTGCTAACACCAGCCTGTTCTTGCTCCCAGTCCTCCCCACCAGTGCCTCTCATGGTATCTATCCCTGCCCCACATCACTTGGCCTGCACTCAGGGCCTTGCTGTCTTCCCACCCACCCCATCTTGTCTTGTGTCACACCGCTGATGTGCAGCCTTGCCTAGCCATCCACACACTCGTCCAGGCGCTAGACCATCTCATAACAGCCAGTATCCTATCCGTGGGCCTCGACAGGGAATTAATGCTCTGAAGACACTCTTTCTAACGATGCTGGGCTGGGTTATCCCCCTCTGCTTGGCTTTTTGTCTCCTCCTTTGCTTCTCCCTTGTTTGCCTTGTCTTTTCACACCCTCAGATCTCTTCAGCTGTTCTTGTGCTGCCCTTTCCCAAACAACTTAGAAAGCATGGAGGCCTGTGCTGACCTTCCCTTCCTAGTTCTTCACACAAACATTGCTGGTTTGTACTTGCACAACCATTCCTGCCAGTGAGGAGGCTTCTGTGGACACCCGCGATACTCCGTTGTCATCCCTTTTCACATTTCTCCGAAGCTCTTATGTGTGGCCACGGGTAAGTAAACAAAATAACTGCAAACGTAGACACTCCAGTGGCTTAATCACAATGACTAACATTGCCTCGTGGCTTCTTTGTGCTCCTCTTTCCACATGTAGCTGCTGCTGCTCTCCTTGCCACTCAGTAACTGTGAATCAGGGCACTTCCTCTCCCCTTCTCCACCCCACCTACGTGGGGGCCCTGCTCCGTGCTTGTTGCTCCTAGGGACTATGACAGCTTCCAAAATCACCCCACTGCCACAGGGTGACTCACGTCCTGCTGCTACGGGTAGGCTCCCTACGATGAATGTGAAGGACAATCCCATCTGTGTGAGTTGTGAAATAGCCTGGTGATGGCATGTTTGCGTTATAACACCGTTGTGTTTGACTGCTGAAGTGGAAATGGAGCTATCTGCTGATTGCATTACGAAACTCCTGCCTTGCTCCTTCCCAGGCTCTGTCTCTGGTCTGGGACACGCTTGCAAATGTCCCACTGTGGTGTGTTTCTTCCAGGGTGCTTTGAGTATTTTTTCCTGATTGCTTTCTGCCTCAGGAGCACGATGATGTACCAGACCTGACCTCCGACGTGAGGTCTGTCTCTGCGCTCATGCAGCCCGGTCCGAGTGCCAGCGCAGTGACAGGCAGCTCCTCCGCTGTTGGCAGGGGCACTTGCCAAAAAGCTGTGAGATGCTTCAGTGCGCACTACTTTTTCCTGTTGGGGTTGAAACCAAGGCAAAGAGGAGCGCACTAGTTAACTTTTTATCCTAAAACAAGTCTGCGGGAAAGACATTTGCTGTGGACAGTGAATCCACCTGGCAGTAGGCATCCTGTAGATCTGTTGCCACTTCTCCCAGCCTCACCAGGGCAGGTGGTGACAGTAAGGAGGAGGGGGAGAGAAGTATTCCTGGCTCTTCAGAAAGGGCTCTTGACTCCGTTTGGTTCCGGGGGTGTAGGCTTGCTTTTTTTTTTTTTCTTTTTACTGACAGGCCTGCCTGCGGTGGGAGAAGGATTGAACCACAAAGCTTTGTGACCCTGAGGAAAGCTGAGACCAAAACCAAAGCAGGGCTCCTCACTACCTGAGTCCAAAACCCATCACTGACCCGTGAGCCTACATATCTCCTGTTTGATCTCCACAGCCACTACACCCAGAGCACATTGCTCAGGCCCATGTCCTGGCGGCCTGTGAAAGTCTCCAAGGAGGGAGACCCCACAGCCTCTCTGGGCAGCCTGTGCCAGTGCTCACTTCCCTGCATGGTAAGGAGGTGCTGCTGATGTTCAGCTGGCACCTCACGTGTTCCAGTTTGTAACTGGCCCCAGTGCCCCAGGTGTGGCCTCACCAGTGCTGAGCGGAGGGGAAGCTTCACGTTCCTCCACCTGCTGGCAGCACTGCTCCTAATGCAGCCAGGATGCCATCAGAGCCTCCCTTGCAGCAAGGGCACGCTGCTGGCTCGTGTTCACCTTGGTGTCTGCCAGGACACCCAGGGCCTTTTCTTTTTGAAGAGAACAATCTGGGGGAGGGGATGAATGGGGGAGCAAGTCTTGAAATTTAACATTCAGTGTCCAGGCAGAAGGTGAGACTTCTGGGCTTTCATTCCTGCTGTCATGAATATTTTAGGTTTTAGATAGTGATTCTTCTATGTAAAGTGCAAAACAATCCTGTGAGTAAGGGAATGGTGTCCTGGACTTCTCCCTCCTAGATGATTCCCAAATCATTTGGTTATGACATAAAGGTGACCAACGCCCACAGCAAAATGCAAACAGAGTCGCTGCTATCTTCCGAAATCTGCTGTCAGGCCAATATTGAGAGAGGTATGCATTATGTATTGGCCTCAATCACAGAAATGAAGGTGTGGACTCTGAAGTCTAATGATTACATACTTCATCCAGAGTAACAATCAAAGTGCTTATCATAGCTAACTGGATGAAAGAAATGTTTCAGGATAAATGACAGTAGCAGAGAAACTGCTTTTTTTTTTTTTTTCTGTACAGTTGCCCAGGACCGTTTAGAAAGAATTCAGACACACCCAAAGAGTCCCACGGTGTTAGATCCAGCCAGGAAATTGATTTTCTTTCTTCAAAATGATTCTGTGGAAAAACGTGAAGTGCAACCAGGAGTTCAAAGTCTTGTGGGATAAGAGGCTGAAAGTCTGCTTGGCAAAGGTGATTTTTTTTTTTTCTTGGTACTAATGAAAAATCCATATTTTTTTTTTCTGGTTGATGCTGGAAATGCCTATTTGCCCATTTCTCTATGTTGCTTTTCTTCCCAGTGTAAACAAGTAAATGAAAAGGAACTGCTGCTCCACCAGTTATCACGAGGCTTGAGGCTTGAATCCAACCTTTTACTCACCTATCTCATTGTGGCACATGCAAATCACAGGGAAATCTGAATTAACCAGCAAAACATCACAAACCTGGGACTTGAGCTTGGCTTTAGGAGGTAGGATTAGAAAGCAGTTGGGTGGCCACCTTGCCTGTGGGCTTCTTCATCTTCGGCAAACATCGTTTGCTCTGCACGTGTTCCAAGCCAGTGGTGTCATGTTTTTCCTCGCAGACAGATCATAACCTCAGGCAGACCACAACTTCATACGTGGGGACATTTAGGAAAAAATTGGCATACTCTTCTGTCAAGCAACAGTTAAAATCTGCAAAGGGATTAGCTGCCATACACTCTGGTGCTTGCTGACAGATGTCCTGAAAATCTGGAAACACGTTGATCTATCTTTGCATAGGGTTGGGGTTTTTTTTGTTTTTTTTTTTTTTTTTTTTGCTTCCCCCTCTTTCTCTCTCTCCTCATCCCTCTGCCCAGGGTACAAATGGGAATTCCTTTCACCAGCAGCAGCCTGGGAACTGCCTCAGTGCCATCCACGGAGCAGCGAGCTGGTCCCAGGGGGCAATCTCAGCTGCACTAGACCCAGATACTCAGCCTGGCTGTGGTTGCCAGCTTTCCTGCGATGGCAGTACCGCTGCTTTGTACCAGGGCAGTTAGGGTTTTATCTCTGTTCCAACTGCAACCTCTCAGATCGTTTTAAAGGAGCTTAAATGTTGGCCATTAAATATAAATATCTTCTTTTTCCTCTGGGTGAAACCAGTGTGCAAAACTTTGCAGTGTAAATAAGGGCTGGAGAAAATGTTTTTAGAATTGTTTCAGCTCAGCTAAATGGCCGTGGCCACTTGTCCCCTCCATGCCCCTGAGCTGTAGGTGTGTCTCCTCTCCCTTTCAGCAATGTGGCAGAGGAGGTTTGACTGGATCATGACATCCCCCGTGCACATCTTCAGGCCAAAGGATCCTGATTTCTGTGGATTTTCTTGCATGGTCTTGGACAAATCACATAGGACGTTGTTAAAAAGTGTGGGTTTTGTTTGTTTGTTTGTTTTCTGCATGATTTGATTTCTGATTGCTCAATCTGCAGCTCTGAGGTGGCCTCTAAGAGGAGACAGATGTGTGTGCGGGCACAACCTTCTCTGAGTGATGCTCTTTTAAACCATCCATCTCTGCTCGGAGGCAGTCCCTCACAGCAGGTCAATCCTGCAGCTGCAGTTTAACCTCCCCTTCATCTCTTTCCCCATATCTGCTTTCCTTCTGTGCAGGCAGGAGATCACTCTTCCTGACTTGAGGAGGAGTGGGGAGCCTCCAGCCTCACCAAAAATAAGTCTGGGGCCTGCTTGAGCCCAGTCCCCTGGCTGCTGTGCTGTGTTGCCACTACTCTTGCCGCACACTGGGTGAGCAGAGCACCCGGAGTCAGGGTGTGGATGTCCCTTTGCTTCCCCAGGGCAAAAGATACAACTCCCCATCACAGCTGCTGCATTACAACAGCTCCTGGCAGTTCGGAGGAAATCCACCCTCACGTCCCTGTCTGCACAGCAGCCGCCCATCTCGCTAGGGCTGTGGACACCCTGGGGGCTGCTGGTGCTAGAAGAGGCAGGGTGGGTGGGAGCACTGCCCGTGGTCACCCTGCCTGGGCTATTTCAGCACCCCGCTGCTAGCGAGCAAGCACGTGGCGAGGCCTCAATGCACGGCCTCTTCAGGGGAAGGTGCTGCTCAATGGCCCGATTGTGCTGTGAGCACGAGGCAGCCCGGGCCTGCCTTCCTGAGAGCTTCCTCGTGGCCGCCGCGTGCTTGAAAGGCGCGTCTGTCAGACCACCATCTCCTTCCTCCTCCCTCGGGCACAGGAACAAACCCAGGGACAGACGGACGGACGCCCCCAGGGAGCAGGAGCCCCACCAGCAGCCAGAAATGCCTGGCTGAACCCAAGCGCTAACTCGGTTTCCCCACTGACGCAGGCTTGGGGAGGATGTTTTCCTCCGAAGTTGGGGAGTGTTTGCAACGTCCTCTGAGGAGGAGCGCCCTGGTGAACGCTAAGCTATTTTTATTATTGGGGTCAGGCGGGAGAACAAGCGCAAAGGTGATGAGGCTTTTGAAACGCAGGTTCCCATTAATAGTCTTTAGCACACGCAGTTCTTGTTATAATCTAATTTGACTGGAATTGGATTAATCTTATAATGCTATAATGTCATTTCCATGGTCTTTTTATATTTTTATTGTTACTGTGCATTAATGCAATACTCTGCGAGAGCTCTTTGAAGAGGATGTGAATGTTTAGTGAATCTCCGATAACATTTTTGCAGGGCATTTCTGTGCTTCTGTTAGGCTCCTACGTTGTGCAGTCACACGTACTGTAAAAACTAAGAACGCACCCAAATTCACCTCAAATTGTCTTGCAACAGGCTCTGCTGGTGAAAGCAATGCATTCAGAGCAAGGAAAGCAGGGCTCTGCTCCCAGCTTTTCCCTGAACTGCTCTGGGAGCTCACCTGAATCATGCTAGTGTTTCCAGCCTGAGATGGAAATAATTTGTCTAGACAGGAACAGAATGGGTCCCTGGTCTATATCCATTTCCATCTAGAAAACCCTGCTGGTATCACCAAGCTTTAATATTTCCTTCTCATTCAGTGTATCCTGAGCAAATGTTTTTTCCCCATCCTGTGCCCTGTATTTCTTAGTTCACTTCCTTTTTTTTTTTTTTTTCCCCCTGTTGCTTTTATTTATTTCTCTAGTTATACATCGTTTGAAGCATTAAAGATCTTTATCCTGCATACATTTAGAAACGCTGAAGGTTTTCTTCAAATTAGCCCCCCAGTGCTTGCTCTAAATACTCGTGGGCTTGTTCATGAGGCCTTATAATAGGAGACTGCACGCCAACAATACTAAGCAAGCTCAGTGATATCGCACTGCGTGACGTTTCAGCCCCAAAATCACCTAAGAGAGAAGGCAAATAGACTGGTGTTTTCCATCAACTCTTATCATCACCTCTGTTCTTTTTCCAAGTCTCACTTGAAGGCAGTCTAGATGTAATTAAAGCTTAAGGGCCAAAGCGTGAGCTTCATTTTCAGCGCAAAGCCATCGCTAACCCTTTCTCTTCCGCTCTTCCCCAGTCATTCTGCTCTCCGGCTCCTCTGTTCTCCGAGCATGACAAAGCTGCAAATTAAACCTCCCACTCTGAAAATGTCACAGCTTAACGTTATTAGCCTGCAGAAACAGAATTTGCTAGGTCACTAGGTGCTAGCTACCACTGGATCTGCCACAGCCACCGTGCCGGGAAACGAGTCCATGTGGCAGTACCGACAGCTCTGAGTCCTGCGTGCGCAGCTCCTAGGGACTTGGCAGGTCGTACCGGGAGGCTTGGGACTGCCTTGGCGTGGCACGGGCAGGTTGGGCTCCTGCATTTGCAGCACCCAGGCCTGATCTGGGACCCAGTGCACAGGCAGAAGGGTCTCCTGCACAGGGTCCGTGCGGGAGCAGAGTGCCGGGAGGGTACCTGCTTTGCGATTGCTGCCACTCCTGATCTCTCTCTTACTTTTATGAGCAGCCGAGCAAACAGGGGCTTCACTCACAAGGGCGTTCGAGCATCTGTGCCCTTGAGAAGGGCGTCCTTCATCTCCAGGTCTCGAACAAGCCCCCCGGTCCCTCGTGTTGCCCTAGCGAGCGTTTCAGCGCTCCCTGCCTGCACTTTCCGTGCTCGCCCGGCGCCGACGCCCGGCGGCAGCATCCCAATCCCACCGCCGGCGGGGGCAGCCCTCCCGGAGCGCCGGCACCGGGGGGGGGGGGGGGCGTTGGGGACCCTTCTCATCTCGCAGCCCCCCTTCCCCTAAAAACAAAGAAACCCGCTTTACCCTTTACAACCTCGGCTTCACATCGGGGTGGGCGAACCCTTCCCGAGCGCCTACCCCGACCCGGGCGGGCAGCGGGGGACGCCCCCAGCCCCCTTCCCACCCCTCGGGGGGCTGCCCCCGGCTCGGGGGGGGTCCCGCAGCCCTCGCCCCCCGGCGGGGGGAGCGGGGCGGGCCGGGGCGGGCCGGGGGAGGAGTTTGGCGGCGGGGAGGAAGCGCCGGGCACCCCGCGGCGGCGGCAGCGCCGGGCGGGCGGGCAGGTGAGGGCGGCCCCGCTGCTTTGGGGAACTTTGCGGCCGCGGGGCTGGCCTTTCACCCCCCTCCTCTCCCGGTATTAGCGGTATTGTTTTCATAGAGAGATTTTTTTTATTTTTTTTTTGAAGTGCTGCGCCGCCGAGGCGCTCTCCCCCCATCCTCCTGCCTCCTTCCCCGGGGAGAGGAGGGGAGAAAAAGAGAAGGAGGAGGAGGAGGAGGAGGAGAGGGGGAGGCTCGGCGGCCGCCCCGCTGCGGGGGCGATGCCCCCGCCCGCCTTGGCGCCTCCCCGTGCCGGCCCCGCCGCCTTCCCTTTGTGCCGCCGGGCCCGGCCCGACGCCCGCCCCGGCAGCGGCGGGACCTAGAGGCTCCCGGAGCCCCGCAGCCATGCCGACCCCGCCGCCGCACCTGGCCCCGCCGCTGCTGCTGCTCCTCTGCCTCGGTGAGTGCCGGCGGGACCCCCGGGGGTCGCCCCCACCCCGCCCCGGGGGCTGGGGACGCGGCTCCGGCGAGGCGGAGGGAGGAGGGGAGGAGGATGTCTGCGGGGGGGGTGAGGGTTTCGCCTCCCCTGGCAGCCCCAGGGGGTGGCCGGAGCCAGGTGCCCCTTTTTGGGGCGAGGGGCAGGGCTGGGGGGAGCAGTATGGGGCTCTGGCGGGGTAAGGGGGGGACCCTTGCAGAAGGCAGCCCCCGCGGTGTGAAAGGCGGCTGGGCTGCTCCGTGCCGCCTCTCCAAACTCCTCCGGTAGTTCCTCCGTCCCTGCCCGCCCGCATCGGCTGCCCTGTGCCGGGACATCGTGTGCCCCAAGCCCCGAAGCGCCGGGGTTTGTCGCGTCCCGTCCCGCGAGTGCCCGCACGCCGCCCTGCGAAGCGCTTCGGGATCCCGCTGCTGGGGGAGAGCTGCCGTCGCCGTGCGAGATCCCCCCCCGGCAAATTTGGGCAAGGCAGAACGGGAGACAATTGCGAGGCTGCTTTCTTTGCGGCAGCCTGCGAGCCTGGCTGAGCCCCGATGAGTCAATAGGAGCGGTTGTAGCAAAGACAGCACACACAGCACCCTCACGCTGCTGGTGCCTGCGTGTGTACGGAGCCACCTCGGAGTCGCCTTTTCGTTGGGCAGATTTTCTGCTCGGGCTCATGCTGGGGAAGCAGTGGCGAGGCTGGCGGTCATCCTGCCTTAGGAATCGTCACGTACCTGCTCTGTGATTTGGAAACTACATCTTAAGTCACAGCCGTGCTCCCGTGTCTCTGATCTGCGTTTGTGCACGCTTGCATGTGGTTTCTCACGCCGCCTGTCCTTCTTTAGGAAAGAGAAAGAGAGGCAACTCTTTGAAATGGTTTTGGAGAGGGTTCAAACTTCCCCTAACCAGTAGCTTTCGCCTTTGGGTTCCCTGACAGTAACCATCTTAAAGCTAAGTTTATCCAGGGTGCCTCTGCCCCGCTGCTACGGGCAGCCTGCCATACGTAGCCCACAAGATGGGTGTAGATGAGCAGCGTTCGCTTGCTGCCTTGCATTTGCACACCAGATCTCCCTGGCTGAGGAGCAATAACACCCTTCTCCTGGGTTAAGTGCTCCTAATATGGAGCGAGCAGCCCGTCGCCCCGAAGCGTGCCTGGCCGATGTGGCCGTGTAGCAGCAGAGGGCATTGCCTTGCCGAAGGCTTCCCGAGGAGGTGCACGAGTGGGACCCAGGGGCCTGTGCAAGGCACCCCATGGTGGTGCTGAGCCGTCTCTGGGTGCTTTCCAGTGGTTTTAACAAGGCCAGAGATGCGCGACTCAAAGCCTTGAGTTGTGCTGAAGTGGTTTTAGGTTGCTGTGTGTGAAGCTGAGACATCGGTGACTTACAGGGGGAGAGGCTGGGAGTAAAAAGCCTCGCTTTGTAGCATAAATCTTGGGCTGGGTAGGAAAGCACTAGCTTTCCAAACAAGTACTGTTAATGCTAGAATGTGAGGATAAGATACTGTGGGCTGAGTGTACAGGAGAAGAAATACAACTCGATTTTTCCTTACCGTTTTGCAAACTCATCAGAATTACCGAAGGAGGAGTCGCGGTTATGCAAAGAGCCGGCGGATGATTTAATGCAACGTATCAAGCATTAACTAGCTAACGGGATCCGAGTAACTGGAAACCCGGGGTTTGAAAACCCACATCTGGCACGTGGGTGTAACATTTGTAGATCTCTGCTGTTTTTTCCCCCTCTCGCTGCAGTGTTTGTTACAGGGTTCTTTAAACAAGTGGCACTTCATCACAGCAAGTACAAAATGGGAAAATAGAGCAAGTGCTGTAAATAATCCTCATGCAGCGAGGAGACCATTAATACTTGTGCCAGCCAGTGCTAATCCTATGTGTAGTTGTAAGATTTACCTTCTTTTTTTTCTTTTTTTGCGGGGATGCGAAGTCTGATACTACTCATATTTATGGTGTAATATATAGGAAACACAATAGGCTTCTGGGGAATGCTGAATTCATTCACGTTGGTGACTGGTTTATGAATAGTTCTGTCTTTGAGTCTCCTGCAGTATCCAGAATGCCACCTGTGAATGCAATTTACAGCTCTTTGTGTTCAAACATTGCATATGTATATATGTACATAGACTCATTACCCTCTTCCTCTCTCTATTCATGCATAGTAATTGGTGATTTATTTGCGATTCCTGGAGGGGAGTACAGCCTGCGGAAGGTCTTGAAACTGCAGATCACTTGTAAATGGCATGTTGGAGTGAAATAATGACGCAGGGGTGACTCCCGGGGAGATGGGGGATGATCTTACAGGCCTGGCTGCCGGCAGAGCTCGCCTGGTGGGGAAGGGGTGCTGGCTGGGGAGCTGCCAAGCGCTGCCGAAGCGCTCTGCTATTGCTCTCTCCTGCTTCACTGCTGCTGACGGAGAAACGATGGAGTGGGTGTTTGCACACGCGGGCTTTGGGGTTGTTTGTTTACCGAAGCTAGCGGCCCAGGAGCGTCGCGGGAGCCTCATCTGCTCCCAGATGCATTGTTAGCATCAGTGGCCAAGATCATGCTTGCTCCATCTGTGTCTGCCCGAAGTGCTCCGCCGTGAGCTTCCTTTTGCAAGCCCGTTGTGCTGCTGTCACCCTGTGTTCACTGCCCCTAGGTCACCCAGGTGCGTGCTGCAGGACCTGGACCATGTTTCTTTTGGGGTGAGCCTCGGGATGTCAGGCAGAGGCTGTGCGGCGGAGGCTGCCTTGCTATGCCTGCCCCAGCTGTCTGTGCTGGGCTGGAAAGCTCCTCTTGTGCACATCCCCAGGTGTAATTCTTCCCGTCCCCAAATGGGATTCCTCGGAGGGAGGCTCCATCCCTTCAGTCTTGGCCAGGCTGCGTGACATCCTGAGGCTCCAGCAAATCCTGTTTATTTACACAGGAGGTTTTGGTTTATGCGAATTGTTGTCTTCTAGTTGACCTTCCGTCAGGTTAGATTACTTTATTAAAGCGGTTTTTATTGTAAATCGAATGTGTACTTGGAACCAGACCCATTATGTAAAGTGAAAGGCGGAATAAACAGACACACAGACTTCACAGGGGGGGAGGTCACATGGAGTTTGGGAAGGAGAGTGCTTCAGTGTTGGGAGACTTAGCAAACTTTTAGGACCAGGAAAGTGATTTTTCTTTTCTTTTCTTTTTTTTTTCTTCCCTCCTTCCTTCTGTCTCAGTCTTCTTTTGTACTCCTGCAAAGTCAGTGACACTCCAGCCGTTGTCACAAAGGTTATACAGACTAGTATGAAACCAGAGGTGTTTTAGGTGGTGTAACTCAGATGAATCCGAGAGTGCTGTAAGCTGGAAGCATGCTCCTCACTGTGTGACAGATAGCGATCTTCAGACCCTGCCCAGAAGCTTACTAGGCTGGGAAAACTGCCTGAAAGAAAGGGGAAAGCTTTTAAAGCGCAATTGAGTTTTCTTCTTGTTGCTAGGGTTCTTCTGCTCGTGATGCGACTTGTCTGCTCGTACCAAGGATGTTCAGGCCCTCCAGCCAGTGTCTGGAAAACTGCAGCGTTATGATTTGCCTCTGGCTTTTGAGTTACTAAATACTCCTTAATGATAACCTGCTAAATTTGTCTCGACACCATTTTTGTATTGCCATCTATTTTCTATTCCATGAAATGCTCTTAAGGAATGGTTCTCTGGTTAAATGTCTGGTGACATTCAGCATCTGTTTCCCATCAGCTATGCAGAGGCTCAAGTCAATGCCTCTCCAGACAATGTGGGGTTTGAGTAAATTGCAGGGCAAAGAAGTTGAGTCTGCAGCTGCCCGCTATGGGCCTAGGGCAGCTGCCCTGCATTTATGTCACTACCAGCTCTAACCTGTTGCTCACCCTGTCCCCATTAGTGTATTGAGAGCATGTTTCCAGTGATGCATGTTAGCAAGCTTTTTGTCATTAGGAGGTTTAAGTAGAAAATGGCAAGGAGACAAGAGGAAATCTTGCCTTTCTAGCTGCTGCTGAAGTCGCATTTCAATAATCTGAGAGTAATTGAACACGAGCACAAAACCAAGCCATCTCTGTGAAAGGATGGGAAGCTTTTCTCGAAAAGGGAGAGGCTTTGCCGCTCAGGACTTCAGTTTCTGCTGCACAGTACTTGCACAAGTGCTTAAAAGCAGCCCTGCTTCTGTGGCTTTCTGGCTGTTGCTTGGTGTTGGCAGGTCCAGCTCTTGCTGGGTGGCAGGTCTGCAAGGAAGGAAGAGGCAGCTCTCAGGTGTGGGAGTGGGGAAAAGATGGGCAGCCAGAAAGCACGGGGAGGGGAAGTGAGGTGATGAACCCAGCTGCTTAGGTAGATGAGGGCAGGCTCTGGAGGCAGGATCTTGCCAAGTGCTGGGCCTTTAACCACCACACCCATAGCTTTCAAAGCCTGAAAGACTCCTGAGTGCAAGCGAACCATGTGTAGATAGCGAGGTCTGTCTTCACCCTCTTATCCCAGAGCAGTACTTAACTCCACCCTCAACCAGCTTCTCTCCTGCCAAGCTTTTGCTTCCATTTGGGACTTGAAAAACTTCATAGCTCTTCACCTCTCCTGGTCCTGGCAGCAGCAGGGCTTTACTGGTCAGGAAGCACTAAGGCTGCTGCTGAGGTTCCTGAGCAGCTTCTGGCCACGAAGCTGCCCCTGTCAGGATAGCAGAAACCAGCCAGATCTGGAGTGTGTGTTGCAGAGCGCCATGCAGGGCAGCTGTGCAACCATGAGCAACATCAGTGTTACTCTCATGCCGCCTGTTTGGTCGGTTTGGCGCGCTGGGTTTTGTTTTTCTGGCCCTTGCAAAACAGCTTGTCAAGGGCTGACGTGGTTGGAGGTGATTTTGATGCATGGCTGTGGCGGCGCTGCCAAGTGGTGTATTCTGTGGTTTGTTTGGTTTTTGTTTTTGACTAGTTCAAAAGCGGAGATACGCAGATAGCTTCGCTTCCCAGCAAACTCCTTCCCTTCTGGAGTCCTCGTGATTACAGGGGAGTAGCGGGGAGTGAGTGCCGCATCTGGCCCTTCCGGGGAGTGAGTTTGTTTGTTCCCTTGTTGGTTGGTTCAACCCCACCTACGTCCCTGATCTCTCTGCCTACGACACACTGTCACTTTTATGGGTTTTGGCCTTTGTATGGAGGCTGATAAGCTCGTTAGAGGCAGCGGGAGCAGAGGTGAGGTAGACGCGTTGTTCTGTGGACTCTGTGGAGCTGAATGTCTGGTGTGTGTGCATGAGGAGCTTGGCATTGAGGAGGGTGCTGAGCGAAATGGGTGGTGGCTGAGGCCTGTAGAGAAATGGAGACTGCAGAGTGCGATGCTGAGACCCCCCAAAAGCAAAATGTTTTCTGTTTGCCTCTCAGGAAAAGAAAGGCTCTGATTTCATGAGAGTGTGGGTATGGAGATTAGGCTGCTTGAGTAAACTGAGGCCTTACTTCTTGGATAAATCCTGTTGCCTCCATTCGGCATCGTCACCAGTGACGTAGGAACCTGCCCAGGCCGCTCCAAATTTCTGCGAAGGTGGAGCTGGGCTATGAATAAGAGCGATGGGAGAAGGCAGAAGGCTGTTGCCAGAAGTCATCCAGGAGCTCTTTACTCGAGAAAGCTGTGCTGCTGGAGTCTGGCACTTATTAACTCAAGTTACCCAGTACCTACAATCTTGCCAACGGGCTGTGGCTGGCTGCCAGCCCGAAATTACCAACCCGGGTGTCAGGCCTTGTTGGTTCTTTCTTGCGAGCTTGAAATAGGAGCTCCCAACAAGCCTGTGTGCCAGCCCTTCTCCTAGTCATGTTTCTTCGTACGGCTTTGTAAAGTGTTCGTGGTAATTATAGTACTTACTAATATTTATTCCCTTCTAAGCAATTATCTGAATGCGTTTATCTCCGGTGTGCTTTCAGAGTGCTCTGCCTCCTCTTACCGTATCATTTCATCTCCTCAGCTCAGCGCGTGCTGCTCCCTCCCTTCTCCTCCCGTCAGGTCCTCTGCCCCCTCCGCCTCCCGAGCTTTTGCCTCAGCTCCCGCCAGCCTCCCTCCTCTGCTGTCTGATCCCGCTGCACAGGAGGGACAGAGATTGCTGCTGAGCCACCCGCTCGGGTGATAAAGCTCTTTGCGATGAGGGCACGAGCACTGCGAGGCGCTGGCCGGCGCCGTGCTGTGCCACCGCCCGGCTTTCTGCTGGCTGCTTGTGGCCTGCAGACGGTGCCTGGAGGGTTTCACCCTTACGGTGCCGGGCTGCTTCTGATCTGTGATGTCTCCAGAGGAAAGGTGCTCTGCCTCTGTGTCTGGATCCTTGAAATAGAGAGGGTGACTGAAAAGGTGTCCTGGGGATTGTGGGGAGGAAGCATGGTGTTAGGGCCAAGGCCTTGCTTGCTGCTGTTAACCAAGCAGGGCACCTTTCCCTTGCGCACATTGGGAGCATAGCGTGGAAGAGACTTATTCCCTGATGGGTTTTGCCTTTGGTGTTAGGGGCAGGGGAAAATGGATGTTTACCCTGAGCTCTATGCTTGCCTTGTGCAGAGCGGGCTGGTGTACCCCAGGTGCACCCTGCATCAGCACCAGCTGTTGCAGTACCACAGTTGATCTGTGGGTCACCAGCATGTGTAGAGCTGCTATGTCTAATCAGTCCCGTGCCATGTGCTAGTTGGCATTTAAATCTAATCCAGAGTGTGTAGCTGGCAAGTGCTTTAAGTCAACAAGCCCTCGCTCCTCCCTGCTGTGAGGCCATGGGTTTGCTTTGGCTTGGGTGCTCAGGGAGCTTGGTAAGGGACCTTGCTGCACTGTACCCACGCAAGAAGGACAGGGCTTCTAGGAGAAATTATTCAGATCTGTGCCTGTCTGAAAGCAGAGGTGTGGTGAGGGAGGCTGCTTTCCTCCTGGGGGAAGTTAATGTGTGGCTGTGCCATCTGAGGCCACGCTGAGCTACGGCAGGGCTGGGGGAGCTGTGCCTTGGAGAGGTGTGTGGCCTTTCAGAGGCCTGCCCGTACCGCTCTGCATCTCTTAGCTCTCATCAGGATGGAAAAAAAAATGGGCGGTCCAGGCTGTTCCTGTTGTTCAGATGGGTTGTTTTTGAGGGAGGATATAGGGATGATGGGGGTGAATGTGAGAGAGGAATCATTGTGCCTCAAACACCTAATAGCTGCACTAGCAGGCCCACTGGGATGTGTCACTAAAAGCATCCTAATGATCTCGATGTAATGGCTCGGAGCCTTGGAAACCCACTTGCTGGGAAGGGCAGCCCAGGGTTTGGCGTGTGGCTGCTGGAGGAGGAGAGCTGGGTTTCCAGCAGGCTCTTCAGAGCACCCATCCATGAGAAGGGGCTGGAGGAGAGCCATGTACGGGGCTTTGCCATGACATGGGATCAACTTGGGAGATGCAGCCAAGCAGCAGCTACCCCTGTTAACCTCGGAGGTGCTGCCTACCGGTGACTGCAGCTGTGTGGGGGCCAGCAAAATCCCTGAAGAGATTTAATCTGAGGGAAGGGTAATTGTCTTTAGGGAGGCATCTGTGTTGCTGGAAGAGAGGAGCAGAAGAGCACTGCCTGTGAGCTTGGATGCTGCAGAGCATGTGGAGGGAGAGGTGCTGGGAGCTGCAGCTCCCACCCCAGCAGCAGGAGCTCCACTGCTTGCGGTTCTTCCAACCACAGCTGTTCCTCAGGTGACAAAATCTCATCTCCTGCTCCGGGCAGTGGCCTGGAAAAAAGGTAGACTGTTTCTTGACTGTAAAAATGCTGGAAGTAAGACTTATATAATGAAAAGAGTCAGTCCTGGAAACCATCAGCAGAGCCCTGAAGGCCCACCGGATCTGCAAGGATGGTGAGGAAGGGGTAGAAGTGAAGATGGGAGAAAGCAGGACTCGAGTTTTCTGATGGATGGATGTTATTCTCGTGTAAAATAAACACATGTATGTGACCATAGAAGTGCTGTGTTAGGTGCTCTATAGTTGCAGAAGTGATGAGCACCAGTTCCTACATTGTTCTTGGTACGTGGATGTGAGTCTTGAGTGTGGGTAGCATGCAGAGAGGCTTCTGGGGAAAGCACACCAGCGCGTTAAACAGCTAGAGGCCAAAAATAAATTATCAAAAGAAAGAATTGAGAAATTAACAAACCTAAACGGATGTCTGCAGCTCTAAGAAAAGGGTGTTGTATTTGAAAGTATATTTTTGAAAATCCATTTGCTTAGTCATCTTACAGATAACTTCGCTATTTTTACCTTCTTTGCTTTGATGACACTTCACTGTCTATATAATGTATTTAGCATCTGCATTCTCTTTGCATGTACAGGCGAAATTATTTGCTAATTTTGAGTTGGCTTTGTACAATTGCTGTACCTCTTGGCTGTGAAATAAGTGAAAAAAATGTTCTTAAAACTATTTTAAAGGAGCATAGCTGGCATTATTTGTAGAATTATAGCACCTTAGAATGGTTTGGGTTGGAAGGGACCTTAAAAACCATCTAATTCCATCCCTATTGCCATGGGCAGGGACGCCTCCCACTAGACCAGGTTGCTCAAAGCCCCATCCAACCTGGCCTTAAACATTTCCAGGGTTGGGGTATCCACAACTTCTCCGGGCAAGATTTCCCCTTATTTAGCCCATCTCCTTTGTCTGCAATCAGATTTGAATAGAGTATATATTTCCATGCCATGTTAAGTATAATAAAGACTGTGAACTCAACTCCCCCAACAGAAAAATAGGGATGTTTGGGTTAAGCACAGTAATCTACTGGGGAATGAATGCAAGATCAAGGGCAATTGCAGATTTTTATTTCTGTCTTTTGCAGGGGCTGTGGCATTGCTAGCAGGTTGCTCACAAATGGTGGCTTAGATTACTGCTTCTGCAGGCAGCAACGTTTGCATCTTGCCATTCCTATTTGATCTGCAAGCAATGATGAGAGCTGTATACTTGAATTCAGATTTTCAGAGTAGCAGTCTGCAGTCATTAGGGCAGTGCTTAGACCCCAGAGGCTTGTTCTGTGTTTTCATCCTGTTTCAGTAACTGTGTCTCTTGTTATCTTGTTCCTGAATATTTTCTCTTGTAAGAGAAGACTGTTTGTTGCAGCTGTTAAACCTCAAATGTCTTGAATTTCCCTTAGGGAAGAGGAGGAAGAGTTCCTGAGGTTTCTGCATGAGAAGACTGCAGAAACACCTACGTGTGTTATCCTAAGTATACAGCCGGGAGGTGTTATTGGTGCTGTCCTAAGCAACGGATGAATTCTGGCTAGTTCAGCCTGTGATTCCTCTCTCGCTGTGTTGAAGAGGTTTAGGGAGGTAGTTGAAGTTTCTTTTTTTCTCTTTGGCATGTAGTAGCACTGGATGCCTCTGGTTGCTGTTGTCAGAGCAGTGCAGCTAGGAGGTGTCAAAGGAAATTATGGATGTTTGTTTGGTCTCCTGGCTGGATATAATAATGAGTGTTTTAGTGAAATGCGCATTGAATAAACATCGGGTAAATCTCCTAGGACAAGCGCTGCTGGTGTCTGGAACTGTGCTTGTCTCCTATGGCAGAATTTTAAGAAAAATCATCTGATAAGAGGAGCTTTGTGCCATGCGTTTGGTTTCCATTGATTCAGTGATTTGTGATGCTCCTTATGCTTCCTCTTAAACCAACCAACGTTGGGAGAGGATTATGTGGGTAAAAATTTTGTATGCCTATATGCTGTCAGTGTTGGTTCTTTCTCCCCCATCCACGGTGCCAGCAGCTGATTTGGGCTAAGGCACAACCCATTGCTGTACTAATGTGTTCGTGTCATCCTGCTGGCCTGATGTAGCCTGCCAGCCCAGCCTTTTGGGGCTGGAGATGGTTTGGGTCTCATTTACACCGTTTTCCTGGGCAGAAGCATGGGAGTGGCTCCTTCATCAGCAGAGGGGGGTCAGCAGACCTGGAGCAGGTGGAAATCTCCATTCATGTGATCACTGCTTTATGCAGTCATTGTTAAATATATATTTTTGGAACTTCTTGCAGCCCTTTTTGCCTTTTCAGTGCTTCCCTTCATGCTCGGGTGTGCTCAGTAGCACTGCATAACTGGTGGCATTGTCTTTGCTTCACTGCACAGCTCTCACCAGCTTCCCTCCTGCCTGCTGTGGTGGCTTCTGATCTTCCTCCAGGTGGGGAGGAAGGAGCATTTTAACAGTATGGTAAAAGTTAGTGTGTTAAAACAAAGAAAAACACCGTAAACCAAGCTCCCACCCCCATCTCCATGGTAGTGGAGGTCTCTGTGTCACCTTCTCCCCACCATTGTGCTGGTGTCCACCAGGCTCTTCAGTCCCCAACTGATCTGGCGTGTGTGGCATTCTGCTGCAGTCACTGTGTCTCATCAGCTGGTTTCACTGATTTGCTGTTAGGGCCCATAATCAGAGTAAAATCTCTGGGGTGTAGCTATTTACAGGAGGGAGAAAAAAAAAAAAAACCCTTCCTGACTTGCATCAAACAAGAGTTTTATTCTCATTAATTGAATTCCTCTAGAGTAAGATAACTTGGGCATGTTGAAATCAGATAAATAAAAAGCCTCTCTCCCTGGTAGCTATGTAAGCCTTTCCTTAACTCCCTGATCAGAAGGGACCAGGCTCTGCTAAATACGTTGCTGAAGATCAAAACTTGTGCGTGCATCTGCTCTTCGGGGAGTTCGGGCGGGAGGACGATCAGTGCCGCGTAGCAGCAGAGGGAGGGTTTGCCTCTCCCCTCGCCATCCCTTATCGCAGATCATCGGGAAAGATTTTGTGTTTGAAGTGACACACGCTCTTCAGTCACCCTGAGACGTGTGGTCTGTGCTCAGAAAGTGGGGCTGTGCTTCCTGATGGACCTGCAGACGTGGGAAGGGGCAAGCCTGCTCTTGCTGCGTTGGGGTGTGCTGCTTTTGGAGCATCTCTCAGCCACGCTGGCCCCTCTCCTCTCACCACATGGGTGCCGAGAAGCGTTGTGGCAGGAGGACGTCTGGACTTGTGCCCAAGCTGTGGTGTGGCTGAGCTGATGCTGTCACCCTGAAAAAATCCGGCTTGCAGCTTTTTCCAGACTCCATCCATCAAGTCAGGCTGCGGTGCCCGTGGTCACAAGGGCATGCCCCTTTCTTCATTGTGTCTGTGCTGGCTCTTGGCGTGGTGCTAGAGGCTGGGGCCCCTCTCAGCAGCAGGGGCTCTTGCTTATTCTGGGGACCTTCCTCCCTGCTCCCAGGTCCCACATGCAGCAGTGGAGTGCCTGGCTTCTCAGTGCCCCGTTTGCCAGCACAGCTTCTGCTTGTCTTGGTTTTCAGCCAACACCCTTTGGGGTCTTTCTGCTTTCCCTCTCCTGTGCCTGTGACTTAGACATTTTCCCCTCCTTTTTTTCATCGGTATTTGTCCCATAGCTGTTCACAGCACCAAGACATGGTGTGTGCCCCCATCCTCAGGACACTTTCCGCCTTCTCTCCTGTGCACGCCATCTGCTGCCTCTGCTGTTGCCCTGCTGGCATGAGCCTCCTGAGTGCGCCGACCTCCCCGTCACAGCCTTCCTCTTAAATGCTTTTACTTCTGCCATACTGGGTGACACTAGCGGTGCTTCTTCTGGATAGCCCCTTTTTTCCACCTCCGGCTTGTTCCCCAAACCTTACCAACCTGTAGAGAGGGCTGGCACACACATAAAAATCTGCCTTGTCCTTGGTGATTCTCCCTGTGCTCCTCTTCCCCAGCGCTACCACAAATGTGGATTTTCTAACCCTTTTGGTTTCCTTAAGGGTCCCAGCTTGTTTTCCCTTGTCTTTGCTGTTCACTACTCATAGCTGCTATCTCTCTGTCTCAATGCAAAGCTGCTTTATCCCTTCCTCCTCCAGCAGCTGTTCTGTCTCTGCAAGCCCCAAGGGGTGCTCTGGCTGGAGCTGTACTTCCCAGCCCCGACCTCTGCCAGTGTGTTCTGTCTCCACAACTTACTTTCCAAGGGTTTTCTTGATGCTAACCACTGCTGTACATCTCAGTGGTGCTCCAGCACTGCCTTCCTTGACTCAGCAGCTGCTCTTGTTCTTTCTGGAGTTTCTTTTTCCATGTCCTGTTGTCTTTGCCTTCCATTGCCTCTCTTGCAGAGCCTCTTAGGTCCCCATGAGTATCCTCTACCCAGTTTCAAGACTTTTTTTTTTTTTTGAAGACATTAAGGGGCTCTTTCTGTGGCACTTTCCACCTCTTCCTGTAGTCCCTGTCTCAGGGTAATGTTGCCCATTAATACAATTGGACTGCCTGTCTCTGCTGATGTTACAAGTTCACACTTCCATTTAAGTCAAAATCTTGGCCTCTGCCTCAAGCACTTAAATGTGTGCACGTGCCCACCCGAGTCTTTCTGCTCAAGCTGCAGCACTTCCTATCTGTCTGCCTCTGAAATTTGTTCAGCTTTTTGTGCTTTCTGCTCATTCCCGTGAACTTAAATTAATTCTTCCTCCTCTGCCCTGCCAAGGGGGAGATGCTTGTCTTCCCTTTAAGAGCCCTTCCTCGCCTCATTCCACCTTGTCTTTTTCCAGTGCCGAAGCCTTGGCTCTCCCCTCCACGTGGTTTCTGATTCCCAGCCTCTCTCTCTGGTTTGGTTTCCTCAGGCTGGTTTCTCAGAGAAGTGTGGCTTATCTGATCGTGCTGCCTCCGTCTGCCTCCCCTTCCCGGGTAACCTGGGAGCCCTTTGGCCAATTTCACGCAAATCTGACGGGAGCAGAGAGCTCGCAGATAAGCGAGTTCCTACAAGTTTTGTGAAGAGAAGGTAGCTGAGTGCGAGGGGGTGGCGGGGACTGCAGAGACCCTTTTCTTCAAGGACTCTCGCTATGTCTCCAAATTACCCTGCCAGCCACAGGAAAAGCTTCAGCTGAAGCTTCCAGTCAAATCATTAGCCTTGGAGACAGCCTCCCTCCTGATGGCAGAGGAAGCTCGGCTTCATTAAGTCCCTCGCTCTCGGGGCTGTTTGCTGGAAGTGGTGGCTCGGAGCCCTTCTATTTTCTCCCGTGTGCTTGGGAGCAGCCCGCGGCGAGCAGCTGCAGCGCTGCTTCACCTGGTGCTTCGCCACGAGGCCTGCCAGAAACGTGCCGTGGCCTCCACCCTTCACCATCTCTGTGGCCCTGTGACTCGCTCCAGTCCGTCCCTGTCTCTCTTGTACTGGGGGGGCAGAACTGGACCCAGCACCTCAGGTGTGGCCTCACCAGTGCTGAGGGGAGGGGAAGCTTCACCACCCTCCACCTGCTGGCAGCGCTGCTCCTAATGCAGCCAGGATGCCATCGGAGCCTCCTTAGCAGCAAGGGCACGCTGCTGGCTCGTGTTTGCCTCAGTGTCTGCCAGGATCCCCAGGGCCTCTTCTGCAGAGCTGCTTCCAGCTGGGTGGCCCCCAGCATGTGCTGGTGCCCGGGGTGGTTCCTCACAGGGAGGAGAATCCCGTCTGCCTCTCCTCCTTGTTCCTTGCTGATAGCATCGTGTTATGAATGGTTGTCGGGGGAAGGAGTGTGCCTTTCTCCCAGACGGGAAACAATAGTAACGTAAATACTTCTACATTTCCTCCTTTTTTTTTCTTTTTCTGATTTCCCAAATACCAGAAAGCACCTGTCCTCCCTTTTGAAATGGGAGCCTCGGTAATTTGGTGACAACTGCTGAAAGTCTCTGTAGCATGTCAAACTAATAAATTACAGTGTAAGGAGCTGAAGAGTTCTGACATCTTAATTAGCAATCAGAGGCAGTAGGTAGCTGAAGAATCTCCCCAGATCTGTATCTGTCTTTCAGGGATGGTCTCTCACCGAATCATGGAGATTTTGAGAGGCAGCATCTTGCCGACAGTGCACTGGGAGGATCTGGGGGGAAAATGGGAACTGCTGTTGTGCAGCCACGTTTTGCATTCTTGTGATCCTTTATGGTGGGGTGGGAAAACCGTTTTAAAGAAATGGATGCTTTCAGGCAGTACACTTGACTCCAGGGATAACTTAATTTACTGTTTACCTGAAAGCTGTTTCTGCTGAAGAAGAGGTACACGGTGGCAGCTTTGCCTTGCAAATTGGATGTTCTCTCATGATAATGGCCATGGCTGAGGGGCACAAATGCTTCTTCAGTGTGCCAGGAGGAAGCAGGAGAGATTGCTCTTGGCTGCATTCATTTCTGGTTATTACACTTTATAACTTTTTGCTCTGCTGCTTCTGCAGCACTATGTGCTCAAAAGGAGGTGGGGACCAGGTGCAGAGCCCATGCAGGAGGACACAGCTGAAGTGCAGGAGAAGGAAGTGTGCTTTGCAAGGCTGTGGGAGGGATGGAGGGGTGTGCAGCCGTGCAGCTTGCCATTAGCGCTTCCAGACTTTCTGTATCAGAGGGATTACATCTGTATTCTTAGACAACAAGTGATTTGGGGATGAGCGATTGATTGATGGTTGGTTTAGTATGAAGAGGCTCCAGCCCTAACCCAGAAGAAGCATGCAAGTGAAGGTCCTAGAGAGGCAGAGTGGTAAGGATGGCATGTAGGAGGTCAGCAAAGTAAGAGGAAGGAAATTCAACGAGTATAGAAAGATGGGTGAGAACCACTGGAGTTTCTCTTGGAAACCTCTTTTACCTCTTGGAGGTAAAAGGAGAGCGCTGCACTTACGTGTGCTCCCTCCCTCCACTTGCTTCATATGAAAAGAGCAAGGAGCTTTCTTTTTCTTCAGGAAAAGGAAGTTCAAAGGAAGATAAGGAACCAAGCTCTTCGTGGATCAGAAGTATTTTGGAAGACTTCTTCATGAAAGAGAGGGAATTCTCTTAATGAAAGGCTGGGTAGTACATAGCATTTCCTTTCGGCAAGGATATTGTGAAGGTGAGATTTGGGACTCCACACTTTCTCTCCTGAGAGAGTATTTTAAACATTTGGGATGTTATGAGGTGAATTACAGCAATAATAGGGGCATTCTGTTGTTTAATATTGGGAAGGATTGCAGAGCGTGTAGGAAAATGAAAAAAGAAGTGATACTAAAACATTATTGACTGTGAAACAAAATGAGGTTTCTTATTGTCTGAGAGTGAGTGATCACACAGGGAATAGTGTTTGACAATCCCAGGACTGACCCCGGCTGTTGAACATGTAGGACCTGAAGACTAAAGAAGGATAATAAAAAGAAATTCAGAGGCTGCAGGGCATAATGAACGATGTCAGAAATTTCCTGCCTAGCTTTGTCGTTCCAACAATGTCATTTTTCCCTCCCCTCCGGATAGGTTGGCAACGCAGACCATCTAAGAGTTCAGCAGCCTGAGACGTGTGTTGATACTGCATAGCTTTGATACTGGCACGACAATGCTGAATCTATTAGAGGTCTGGGACCACTACAAGAGATGCCAGAGTAAATGGTGTGTCCTGATGTGTGTTTTAAGAGCTAAAGGAACAGAAGGAAAACCACATGTAACAGTCTTGGGAGATTGCACTTTTTGTGTGGGTCTACACTAAATCTTACAGCGAGTACCTGTGGTTGTGGCTTCAAAGCTTAGGCTGGGAAGGCAGTAATGAAACCATCACTGCTTTTCACTGGAAAATACAAAAGTAGGCAACACCTTGGATGTTGCAGCCAGGCCTCTGTAAATGCTGCTGTGTCAGTACAGTAGTGCTTAACCAGGCCTGGAAGAAGTGGTAGTGATAGAAGTCAGCAGGGTGTGTATTCAGCGTGCTGTTGGAAAGAAGAAGCTCCTAAGGATAAGAAACAAGGAGCTGTGCAAGTTTTAAGTAATGCGTGGGCAAATCAACACTTTCTGCCTGCATATTCCCAATATAAATATAATCTGCCAGGGAGCTTCTGCTTGTGTATTTTTCCCATAATGATAAGGGTAGTGATGGAATGGTATATGGAGAACATGCTGATCCAGGAGCTGGGAAAGTCCTGTTCTGACCTTGGCGGAAGAGAAATGCTTGATTAAGTAGGTTCTGTGCTTAGGGTAGAGTCCATCCTGCAAAACGAGCCTGTAGAGCTGCTTGAGCACTCTGCCATCCTCTGGGGTTAGTCAAAACTGGAAGGAAACAAAATTCCTTTGGGGAACACGAGGATTTCAGATTACAAGGGAGTCTTCTCAGCAGCTTTGCGGGAAAACAGTCAAACCATAATAAGTAGTGGGTATGTTGCACAAGGATATTTGAGCCCCCAACAGTTGCTTACCATTGCAAATCCTAGCCAGCAGGACAAATTGGCTCAGTCTTTCCTTCATACCTCAGCATGTGATGTTATCATCAGCCTTTTACATCAGGTATACCTCGATCCACCAACTTCCTCAAAGCCTGCGTGAAGTAAGGAGGCTGAGGACCACAGGCTGTGGGGCTTTGGGACCGATGTGCAGGATGGATGTCCTGCCACCCTTTGTCCTTTTGTTAAAATGGGGTGTCTCCCTTTTCTCTTTATGCAGGCCTGTTTGGCTGGCTTCAGGGACCCAAACATCCAGACTTTTCAAGTTGTAGTAGATTAAATAAATAACTAAATAGTTTCAGACTTTAGCACAGCCAAATAGCCAAAAATCTACTTTTTGATGGGATGATTGAGAATGACAGAACTGTAAGAGCAGGAGATCTTGTCTCGTGCATCCCCCAGGACAAGCTCATCTCCACCTGTGGTATTCCTGAAGTTAAATGTCTGTGAGAAGAAGCCCTGTTGTGAGACACTTCACAGTTTCAGAGGCGCTCTCTGGTGCCTCAGTTTGCTTGGTGCTGGGAAGTTATAAATATGCCTAGCCCCAATGTCCAGCTCTGGATTCTGTACTCATCAAGTCCAATTTTGATAACTGTCTTTTCCATGTCCGATACTATGAATTACTCCTCCTTTCTTCCAGCATTTGTGGAAGTTGAGAAGTTGTAGCAATAGAAATGATCTG
Organism: Anas acuta; assembly: GCF_963932015.1. NCBI lineage: Eukaryota > Metazoa > Chordata > Aves > Anseriformes > Anatidae > Anas > Anas acuta. The sequence goes on along the minus strand of NC_088979.1, from coordinate 108,946,453 downwards.
TGGTTCAAGAATAAGCCATTCTAAGGCAATGTTTAAAACTAGCGTATTTTAATGTGCCTAATTATAGACAGAGAGAAAAAACAGTTAGAGGAATGTGACATTCATATAATATGAGGTTTGCTTTAAAAAAAAAAATCACAAGGGCAGATCACATTTAACACTGTGCAGCTGTAGAATACCAATGCTGTGCTGTGGAAAGTAAGGAAGTCATCTGTCAATATAAGGACCAGATCTGAGAAGAACCAAAGGATGAAAAATGGCTCTGATCTTGGCAAGGGGGTTGGATGTCTGACTGGCTGCATAATTATACCAGAGGTACAAGACCTCTTTTGCAGTCAGAACTTGGGAAGCTAGTCACAGGCCAGAGCAATCTATGGTGATTAAAAGAAATGTCACCTCTTTCATATTTATTGAAAGCATTTTTCTTAAAAGACAGTAAACATCTGCTGTGGAAGTGAGTGGATGTGAAACAGAGCAGCAAGCGGAGATGAGTGAAAGCAGTTGTGTTGGAAGAACAAAGCTTCGTTGGCTGCTCCTGTCTCGTTTGCCTGTGCTTTGATATTTCCCTGCTGATTGTGATATTTCCATACCAATTATTGTATAAATTGTTCCTGGCTGACCTCTCCACTTAGCCATCCTTAGTTGGCTCAGCAGTGGGAGGAATCTGAATGAGGAATGAATAGCTGCTCGGCTCGGTTCAGGGAGGACAGTCCACGTGGTGGGGTGGTGGCAGGAGTGGAGGAGGAGGATACGGGATCAGGCACCCTTGGTAGCACAATTTAAACATCAAAGCAAGAGGGTGGAGGGTAGGGAAAGGGCTGTTCTGCAGGTGGCTCCAGCCAGCCTTTCAGTACAGTCAACCGTCTTGGCATGACAAGAAATACATCAAGCACAAGACTGAATTTTCCCAGAACGAGGCTTCGCAGTAATAATGGTGTGTTGGGGGGAGGGCAGAGGGGCTTACCACATGTTTTCTTCTGATAGCATTGTTTTTTCCATCTGGCAGCAGGTTGCGGCGCGCAGAGATTGTCCCCGCTGTGACTCATTTATGCAAAAATTAAGCCCGAACCTAATTTTTATTTGTTCACGTTAAGAGGAGACTTCACAGAGTAGCAGGTGCACGTTGCTAGAAGAGCGCCTGGTTTTGGTGTCACCTGTAGTAGCGGGGTCTCCTGTAGTGACCACAACAGTCTTCAGCCGATGTGAATTAAGACGGCCGCTGGGGGATGTGTTATCAGTGGCTGGGCAACTGTGAGCTTGGAAGAGCCTTCTTGAAATGAAACAGGGTTTTGTGGGGTTGGGTTTTGCAGGGTTTGGATCAGGGTTTGGCTTGTGAGAACGGCCAACACACAGACCACTGCAGCTTGAGGATGCTCCTGCCCACCCTGCTGTTCCCCACCGTGTCCTGCCCAGGAGATGCTGGCGTGGCCTCACCCGTGGTGCTGCCTGCCTTCTTCGTGGTGCAAGGCAATTGTACAGGAGGCGGAGGGGAAGTGACAAATTAAAACTACCATTAATAAAGCCATGTTCTTGAACAGTTTGAAAACACAGCTGAGTGTTTCCCTGCCTTTGTTGTGGCATCTCTTCTCCTCTGGCATCAGAGCAGGGTGTGGGTACACCCGCTGTGTCCTGCAGTGCTGGGCCGGGGCTGGTGGTGCTGAGCACAGACGGAGGAGCCGTCTGCTGGCATCAGCCTCGAGCTGAGCCCTGTGTCCTGCAGGGAGGGTCAGCTGCTCGCCCCTAAGCAAGCCCCTAACCCGCGGGAGGCAGTGGTGTGCTTGGCGCTCGCACCTGCTCATGGGTGCGTGCCCAGAGCCTCTCTCAAGCTAGGAAGGAGACATTTTAGCATAACTGCTCTTTAGCACTTGTGCCTGAATTGTCTTCATCGCTGGGGACTTCCTGCCAGTTCCTGTGGTCTAGCGCAGATGCTCATTTGTCCTAGCCAAGCAGGGTTTGTGCACGCTCCCCTTCCCTGCCCTCTGCATGGGCAGAGGTTCCTGCTGCGGTTCAGGGGTGTTTGGGGGAGCCAGTTCGTCTGGCTGTGCTTCTAGAGAAAAAGCTGAAAGAGCGCATTACTTGCTCCTGTTGTCACATAGCCAACGCAGTCTGCAGCCCAGGTGTGGCTGTAGTGCTGATGGGTACAGCTTGCAATTACACAGGTTGTGAAGGGGCATGAGGGCAGCTCCGCCAGGTCAGACTAAAGGACCACCTAGCTCAGTATGTCTCAAAAAAATATACGTAGGCTGGTTGCAGCTCATTTTTTGGAGCCTCCTGGACCTGATGTGACCTACCTATATAGTAGTCTTTTTCCAAGTACTTGCTCCATCCCTGTTTGGAGCTGTGCAGGCTTTCCACGTGCACAGCAGACCTTGGTGAGGAGGTCCCCAGGTCAGCTATGAGTTGCAAGGATGGTCTGGAATGAAACTGGATCTGAACAATCTTGGTTGGCAGGCCTTGGTTTTTAAACAGAAGGACCTAGTAAATGGTCCCTTCTTGACCACTGTCTCTATGGCATCTGCAGCTGTACGGACTTTACCAGATCCTCTCAAAGGCATCTTTCTTTCCCAGGCTAGAGTCCTTTCCTGCCCCATCATTTCTTATGTAGTAACTGTTTCCCACTATTTATTATCCTTGCTGCTCTCTTCTGAAACCCTTCCTGTAAAACCTATAAATTTAACAAATGATAGCAGCGACAAAAGAACCCACAAATGCGCTCCGTGTGTTTGTGCAAGGGACAGTGAGAGGAGAAAGAGGAATCTCTTTTGAAGTGCTTTTTGTCTAGTAACTGTAGTCTGCAGCACAAAGTAGTTCTTAAGGAGAGTTTAAGATTAGCATGCAGTTCAGTTATTGACAAATACGGCCTGAGAGCCTCCGAGCGAAGGAAAACTGCTGTGAAGCTGCAGGAGTAGAAACAGCCCCTCAAGCTACGGAATCCATTTGGTGTTCAGAGCTGTCAGCCCTCTACTTCTGGAAGATATGGAAAACATAAAGACTTCTTTTAATTCCTCTCGAATGATTAGGGACCTAGGATAATACTCCTTCGAGGAGCATGAGTTTCTCTCCTAGATTAAAGGTACGGTGGCAGTGACTATTGCTATCTAAGATAGCTCGATGCAGCGTGGTGTGGTGCAGGCGTGGCCCACGCTTTCAGCAGCAGGGAAAGTGTTTGCGCAAGAGGTTCCTGGTCATGCGGTCCCTAATTCTTATTTATGTTGGTGTGTCCGTGCTGTGGTAGAGTTTCTGTGCATATAGCCGTCTGTTCTCGCATTGTACCCACTGATCCATTGTGGTCACTCCTGGATCGATGTTCTCAGATAGATGCATGCCTGTTCTCTCAAAAGGGACCTGAATGCCCACCGTCTTCCTAAAGAATAAACATTTGGTGCTTCCTGAAATGGGGCTTCTTCAGGGTATTTCAGTGTGAGCACCCGACGTGATGAGTTATCTGAAAAACCTGAGCTCTGAGCTCTTCGTGTCTCCACGTGGAGAAGTTAGCTCCTGCTGTAGTCAGTAGGCATTACCAGGAGGGTGTTGGTTTTAAGAAGAGAAAATAAGTGTTGAGTTAGAGCGCTTCTGGGTGAAATGCCTCGCTGACAGGGATGCTGTGCGCGCCTTTCTTTCAGCGCGGGTTGAAGAGAGGCGTTGAAGCCTCGGCTGTGAGTCGGCACACGAATGCAGGTGACTTGGGCACTGTGCTTCTCCCCTGCCCTGCTGCTGAAGCTGTCCCTTTCCACCTGCCTTTCCAAAATGCTCAAGGTGAAGCTGTGGCCCCTGGAGCCCTCTGAGCGGGCTGTGCTGGGAGCAGGCATCTTCTGGTGCCTCGGTGCCAGCCAGTCTGCTTGTAGCATCGCCTGGTGCCCCACAGCCACATGTCCCTGCCTGCTGCCTCTTCCTCACCCCACACACCTCCCTCTTCCAAATCGGGGCTCAGGAATGCCAGCAGAGCTGTGAAGAGCTGCCCAGCTCTTGTTTCACTTGTGCTTAGCTCAAAAGGCCCACAACAACAGCCCTCATCTGGAGAGGATGAGGATGAGGGAGCGCTTCCTCTGGAGCGTGCGGGATTTGCTGCCTTTTGGAAAAAAAGCAGATGCAAAAACCCATCATTTCTTATTAATTTTAAAGTAGCTCTTGGCTCGCTACCTCCTCCATATCAGCCCTTGCATTGTCAGTAAATTATATTGGATTTGCAATTAAAAGCCAGCTGTGCCAGTGAAGTACCAGCCAAATGCCAAACTTAACCGTCTCCTAGGCTTCCTAGGGGAGGTGTGGAGCATAAAACTCTTCCTTCAGTGAGCTCTTCTCTCGCTTCAAGAGGACAAGATAAGAGTTTAAAATGGGATCTCAGGCATATTATTTTTGCTAATCAAAACGCTTGCACGCTAAGAAATGCAATTTGATATTGTATGTGCCTGGATAGAGCAATTCCCAGAGCTCGAGAACTGCCAAACGTGCCTTACCATGCAAGAAGTTAACCCTTTGGGGAGAGACCTTCTAGTGCTTCACGTCTGTCTCAGGCTGGCTGTTTTGCTCCTTCCCTTTCTCAGCTGCATTATTTATTTACTTGAGAAGTGCTTTTTCTTTCTGTAGTGTGTGCTTTTTCTAAGCGTTGAAAAGCTCTCGTGCCCCTCGGTGCTGGAGCAGGGACTTGCGGCTCAGCCAGGGAAAAGCACTGTAGATGTGCCACATCTTGACCCTCTGGATATGCACCCAGCTCAGCCCAGTGCTGAGCCTGTGCCTCTTAATCTGAGAGGCTGAACAGAAACTTGCAGCAAGTTGTAGCAAAATGCCAGCTCTTTTGTCTGCCTTCCAGGCTGGAGCTCTCCTTCCAGGCAGGGTTTTTCCCACACCAGCTTCTCCTGTCCTTCAGTTTCGCAGGTTTCTAGAGCCAGGATGGGAAGCAGGATGCTTTACCGCCTCTTACATCTCTCCCTTTCCTTGGATCCACCAAGTGGGGCTGGGGCAGGGAGGTGAGGTATTGTGTGCAGGTGTGAGAGGGGAATGGAAGAGGAGGAATGCAGAAAGCAGGCCTCATCCAAACCTGGAGCAGCATGATGGGTTGTAGGGTGACTGTCAGGTTTCCGAAAGCCCCTGGCAAAGGAAGGAGGAGGCCCACCTTTGTGCTGGCTGTGAGGCTGTTGGGATCCTACCTGCATGCATCGGGGTGTGGAGATCCGTGCTGTGGATCCCCAAGGTCGTGATCTTGCTGGTGAGCTTTGGAAGGGCTGGTACACGTTCCTGATAAAGCGCTGTTTTTCAGCGGGATGGAAGCATTTCTACGTAAAAACAACAGTAGTGCAGTAAAAGCCCACAATACAAGGTCATGCACTCAGCAGCTAAGATATACCCAAATGAGTGTTGTTTTGGCAACTTTCAGCTCCTGCCGCTGCATGTTTGCATGGTGGTGCAATTTTAATTGTCGTTGCAGTGTGCAGATACCCTGCTTGCAGCAAGGCTACATGTGCATACAGAAATTGCATTGTGAGCTGTCTTTGTGTGTGCAGTAAAGATCTCGTCCTTCCTGCTTTAAAAACAGTTCTTCACTTCAAAGGCTGTAGTGTTTGCTTTGTCCTTTGGCCTTTATGCGGAGAGAAGAGGCTGTCTGCTCCGTAGATCTTAGTTGTCTCTAGCAGTATCTATCCCCAGGATAAAGAGATTGTATGAAGAGCAAACAGTGTGGGAGCATTTGCCTCTGTTGTTCATCTCCCTGTTTGTTTCAGATGTGCTAGCTTTCCCCGTCCGTCTCTTAAATCACGTTATTTCATGAAGAGTAAAAAGAAACATAATTCGGACCAGCAGCAAGCTGAGCCCGAGTTAATAGTTTGAATTGCACTCCATCTGTTCAGCCGCACGGCCTGATGGACGTGCTGAACCCTTTTTCACCATTTGCTTTAAGCTGGTAAGACCCATCTCTCCTGGCTCCCATCCAAGGTGTCTGTCGAGAAAAACTTTGTCTGGACACCGATGTCCAGAGGGCGGGATGGAGCCAGTAATCCTCCCGATGCCTTTGCTTGCAAGTTGCTGGCTTTTGAAGGATAAAATTCTTCTCTGGACTTGAGCATTGTTGTCGAAAATTAGAGAGGGGAAAAAAAAAAAAAAAAAAAAAAACCCCGATGTGTGCGCGCACAAACACACGGAGGATGAAATTTGCAAACGTGATTATGCAGGACCTGCTTTAAATCGGCTTATTGCTGTTTTATGATGGCAAGCAGGCAGTCACAGAAGCCAGGGTGATTGGCCTCACCATGTGCACATGCTGCTGGTAACTCAATAACCGATGAACACCCACCGTGGTCTCCAGACCTCCAGCCTTTGATGTAGCAACAAACAAGATAGATTGCTGTAATTTATCCTGCCCCTGGAGGGCTGTGCTGGTAATGTGCCATGAGCCCAAGGGCCAGCCATCCATAATCTGTGTAAAAATACAGCAGATTGCAGCCGCCCCGTCTTTGTTCAGAGCTGCAAGAGTTTGCGTGCGCGCAGCGCGCGGTGCTGGGGCTCGATTTCCAGCAGCCAGGGGCGGTGAGCCTGAGAGTGTGATGTGCCCACTCCCTCCATTAGCTTTAATTGTTTTTGTTGTGTACTAAATATACTCCTTTCGAATAGACTTGGAAAGGCAGCGCTGGAAACGCGGTATTCCCCGCTACGCCTTCACAAGCGTGACTGAGAGGCTGGGAGAAGGCAGGCACGCTGGGTTTCGGGGGAAAACAATGGAATTTTGTACCAGCTGGAGGTCTTGCCGAGGGAGGAGGGGTGCTCGTGGCCTTGCTTCACGTGGCCTGAAACCCAAGGAGGGTGAGAGCGGGGTAAAACAAATCGGGAGCTGTATGGTGGAGGGGCAGAGTGGCTCATGGGGGTGGCTGCTGGGGTGCGTGGCCCTGCTCAGGGCATGGTCCCCCCCGCAAAGCCCTGTCCTGTGGGCCCACCGTGCCAATTTGGTGCCTTGCTGGCCAAACACCGGCACTGTGGTGGCCTTCTGGTGCCTGGCCCTTATGTATTTGGGGGCAGGCGTGTGGGCTGCCTGCTGAGGAGTAACGCTGGTCTCTCTCCTCTTCTCTCCTCTCCTCCTGCAGGCCTGGCCTCGGCCCAGCGGCACGTGGCGGTGCAGGAGGGGCCCCTGTACCGCACGGAGGGGTCCCACGTCACGCTGTGGTGCAAGGTGAGCGGCTACCAGGGCCCGGCCGAGCAGAACTTCCAGTGGTCCATCTACCTGCCCTCGGCCCCCGAGCGCGAGGTGCAGATCGTCAGCACGGCCGACCCCTCCTTCCCCTACGCCATCTACACGCAGCGGGTGCACAGCCGGGAGATCTACGTGGAGCGGGTGCAGGGGGACGCCGTCCTGCTGCACATCAAGGAGCTGCAGGACCGGGACGCCGGCGAGTACGAGTGCCACACGCCCAACACCGACGAGAGGTACTTCGGGAGCTACAGCGCCAAGATGAACCTCGTGGGTAAGCTCTCCTGGTGGCAACGAGGGCAGCGGGGTGCGTTACCCAGCCGGGGTGCAGCAGAGCCCGTGGGTGATGTAGACCATGCAAGCTGTTGTAAAACGCGTCGGTGAGGGAGAATGGGAGCAGAAAGCAGGCAGCACGGTGGTGTAAATTACAGGAAGTCATTGTACAGAGACACGGGAGAATTCAGGACTTCTCTAACAAGGCATCTACAAAGCAGAGAAACCAGGCGGCGAGGAAGGCATAAAGCCATGGCTGGAAGCAGGAGGGGCGAGGGCTGATTGATGCAGAGAGAAAAAGGCTGCTCCAGATGGCACAGGAGAGAGCTTTGTGCCAAAGGTGGCAAAATAGCAGGGCAGGGAAGAGAGGAGCAGGAATGAGCGGTGTGTAAAGGGAGCAGCAGAGACCGTGGTGTTGGAGCTCTTTGATGGGGCGCTGCTGAACGAGTCCTGAAGCCAGCACACCGATCAGATAGAGCTGTCTGTAGATGAATGTGGGGGAGTTGGGTGGCTTTTTTTTTTTTTCTGTGTGTTAGAAAAATCGAAAACAGGTTCTATAAGATTCGAAGTAATTCCATAGCACCTCTCTGACTAGCTTCTTTGACCTTTTCAAGCTGCAGCTTGCTTTTTGTGTCTCAAGATGGAATTGGATTTGAAGTCTCTATTTCAGCTAACAGCGGTCAAATAGCTTCCATCAAACTTCTTGGCTGAAGGACTCCTAGAGGAGTTGCACTGTAGGAGATGATAAATTCAAACACACAGACAGCAGGCTTGCTTTCTTTAGGAGACGTTCACAAGTCTCCAGGTGTCCGCAGGCATCCCATTTAGAAACCAGGTTGGCATTATCCAATCTGATCTGGGTGTTGCCGATGAAGACAATAGTGTTGACGCAGGAAAATCTTTGTGAAAGGAGCTGAGGTGTGGGTTCAAATCCCAGTAGCCCTTCTTTGGGTTGTGCCATTGCCTTGGCTGCTTCCTTTCAGAGATGTCAGCAAAATCACTCTCCCACCTGGTGTCCCAAAGTGGAGAAGCCCCAAGGGCTGGGGTTATTTCGGTGCCTGCCTTCCCACTTACTGTCAGCGAGCAGCTTCCTAAGTCAGGAGGCCAACGCCTAAATACTCTTACTGAAGTTAGGTGACTTGCTTTGGGTGTCTGCGTTTGTGGTTCCCCATTCAAATAAATCTGAGTCAGTGATAGCCCATGAGAGATGGCAGAGTGCTCTGGGAGCAGTTGGTCTGCCCCAAACAGGGCTGTCCCTTAGCCTGCTCGGCTTTTTGGCATCCAGGTGAGCAGGCACCCTGTCTATCCCAGTACCAGATGCCTGCCCACCGGTCAGGGCATCTCTGTGGGGCCAGGCAGCACACTCTCTAGCTGTTTCTGGTGGTTTGGCTCTCTGCTACAGGTCGTGGGTTTTCGGGACAGTTTCACTGCTGCAGACAGTATTCAATAAGAACTACACGAGTGCTAAATGAGAGTTATTGTTCTCATTTTCTCAGAAACAGAACCAAACTTTTTTTTTCTTTCATCCAGTTATGAATTTTTAATTGACTCATTAGATTGAGTGTCTCTTTTTTGGCAGCAGAAAAGCCTGGAGGGAGACAGGTTTGTTAGCATCTTTATTCTCTCCGTTTATGTGTGAAATGGATGGCTTTGGAGCAGTGTTGATTTTAGGCTTGCTGCTCTGGGAGCTTTGAGTTGCAGTGCCCCGTGGTTTGAGGGAAGATCTGAAGGAGGAGTTTTCCTCTTTTTCACACAGGCAATACAAGCCTGTGGTGGGGGAGGTTTGTGGGGGCTGTATGGGGCACCAGTGCAGATTTACATGCGGGGCTGCTCTCAGCACCAGGACGTCTTGGCTTGCAGCAAGTGGCTGGGATGTATCTCTGCTCTTCCCATCTGAGCAGCATAAAGGGCTCTGCAGTTGCTAAAAAATAGACTTGGTAGGTGGTTAGGTTTGAAAATATATTTCTACCCACCTTAAGAACAGCAAGCATGGCTAGTTGTCCCTCTCCCATTTTTGGTATGTACTTATGAGGTTCATTCTTGTTCAGAATCTGGTGCTGCTCTGAGAGCCTGGTGTCCCTGATGGTCTGGAGTGAGAAATGCTCCCCAGGCACTCTGTGGGACTCTCACCTCCTCTGAATTGAGGCATGCAGCACAGGCACTAATCTCAGCTAAGGTAGGAATGAGGACAATAATGTGGTTCAAGGGCCTTCTGTCATAGGGGAGCATGTACCAACGCTTAATGCTTTTTGCCAGTCTTCATTTCCATTGCTTCAAAAACAAGTTTCTGCCTCCGTCTTCCTACCCCCCTTATCATCTCCTCTTGAGGGGAGTCACTGGGAAGGAGGGGTTTATGCCCAGGCTGTGAGATGTGCTGGAAGGAGGAATTTAAGACATCTCACATGAATTGCAGGTGCTGAGGGAGGCAGCAAAAAAACAGGTGCAGCTCTGCAGGATGTTGTGGAACCAAGGCCTTGTGATTGATTTATGAGAAAGGATTAGCCCACGTACAAAGTCTGCAGCTCCATTGTTTGCCTTGTGAGTAGAGCTGATAGACTTCAGTTCCCCAAGGCTGATAGGAAATTGCTGAAGCTAGTTCATGCTTTTTGACTTCGGGTGAGGAGAAGAGGTTTTTAGATCAGACAAATGTTGTCCCACTCATCTAACCTAAACACGTTGCCTAAGCAAGATGTTGAGGCAATATCTGCCGACAGAGGACAGAGAGAAAAATCTGGAGAGCAAATCTTTATGTAGGTTAGGAGCATCTTTCTTTGGGTTGACTAAAGAGAGAGCCGAGGTGTTTACCTTGGGGCAGGCAGCTAGTGCTGAGTGAAGTGAATTCTTCTTGTAGTGGCTGCAGACCTGGCTGCTTGCAGAAAGTTCACCCGTGGGGCTCCTTTATAACTGATGGAGATTCTGGCTTTGCAGTTGATTTTGGAAGACACTTTGACATATTGAAGAGAGTTTTTTCAAAACTGCATCTATTAAATGGAAGAGTGTAAGGACCTGACTGGCAATTACATGGTGGTCCTGGCCTGCTGCTTGTGCTAGCTATGAGGAGTACATGGGCTGCTCCTTCACTCTTTGCAGAAGTTGAGGCTGATGAGGAATTTGCAGGTGAAGGAAAGCAGCATCCCAGAAACACAGCATCATCACTGGCAGGACAGAAGTATTTTCCAGATTGCCATGACCATATCCTTGTCTTAATACCTCCTGAAATGTGGGCAGAAGAGGTTTCTGTGCAGTAACTTAGGTGGTGAAGCCGCAGGGGTGCTGTGCAATCTGAGATTTTGGTCCCTGCTTCTCATCGTATGTTGATGGGTAAATAAACTTGCGTTTTGCTGTGGGGTAGAAGTGAGCACATGGCAGTTACTTCAGACTGCGTGAGTCACTGCAAATTTGTACTCCACTCTGTATCTGCAATGAGTTGTTTGTGTGCCTGTATGCTACTTAGATAACAGCACAGAGGCCCAGGTCTAACCTCTTCAGAAGTTTTAGACTTTTATCTCAGTGTTTTTCTTATCTGTGCTCCAAAAAACATTGAGCTCTTTTTCAGAAAGTAAGTGATTTGAGGGAAGAAATCAAGCTTTGAGGTTTTTTCTTAAGCAGGTAGTAGCAGAGTGGGAGAAAAGCTTTCAAAGCATTTGAGGAGGTGGAAGCTCTTGTACTTCTTACTTCTGGGGAAGCAGCTGTGCGGCATCAATCTTAAACAAGGTAAAGTAAAAAAATGAAAGGACTTGGGACAGGGAGAGGCAGAGCAACCTCCAAGGTACTGCAGAGTGAGGAGGAGCAATCTTGGTGCAGACCTGAGAGCCATGCAGTGCTTGGTCTCAGAGGTGGGCAGGAGCCGCAGTGCAGGTGGCTGGTGCCTGCAGGGACGGTCACTGGCATCCCTTTCCTGCCAGGCTTGGGTGAAAGAGGGGCAGAGAGGGTTAGCACCAGGTAGGAGCTCTTTGGTGGCTCCCCCATCCACCCTCAGACAGGGCACGGCTCTGCTCTAGGACCATGCAGGCTGGTGCACTGGCCTCAGCACTGTTCCTCATGGCCCTGCCTGGCTGTGGCCGCCCTCAGGGGCTGGGTGTGTGTTTTTGGCAGGCAGCCTTGGTCAGGTCTCATCTCCAAATGTGGAGCCGCCTGCATTGCTTGAAACTCGCCACAGACCAGAGCTCAGCCTGTGGGGACTCAGTGCCCTTTGGAGGGTGTTGTAGGGTTCTTCCCTGCACTTGAGCTGTGGCATACGGCTGTGGGCCCAGCCCCAAGTCCATGCCTGTGATGGGAAGGGTATCTGAGAGGCTTTCACAGAATCACAGCGTGTTAGGGGGTGGCAGGGACCTCTGGAGCACGTCTCGTCCAACCCCCTGCACAAGCAGGGCCACCTGGAGCACGTTGCATGGGCCCATGTTCAGGTGGCTTGTGATGATCTCCAAAGAGGGAGACCCCACAACCTCTCTGGGCAGCCTGTGCCCATGCTTAGTCACCCACATGGTAAGGAGGTGCTGCTGATGTTCAGCTGGCACCTTTCGTATTCCAGTTTGTGACAAGTGCCTCTTGCCCTGGCACTGGGCTCAACAAGCTTTGACAGAGCTGGAGGTAGAAGAAAGATTTAGACGGGCCTGACACTTTGTGTTGGAAGGGAAGGAGCTGAGTGTCTCGGATCTGCTTTTCTGAGAGAAGAAGGCTGTTCTCTTTTGTTGAACTTGCAACCAAAACCCTCCAGAACTTATCCGTGCAGAGCCAAGGGGGATGTAACAGGCAAGAAGAAAAAAATGAACTTTTATTGCCCGTAACAGCTGCGGCTGCTTGTTGCCAGCAGCTTCCCCCCTTCAATGTGAAGTGCTGCCATACGCGGTGTGTCTGCGCACAGAGCAGAGGGAGGGTGTTATCTCACGGCTTTGCCGCGCTGGGGAGAGCAGCAGCTGCTCCTGGGGACCCGGGGGGCTCACCGTGAGAGCTGTTACTGCCGCTCACGGGGGGCTTGTGGACCTCGCTGGCTGCGAGTTTGCTCCACTTGTCAACTTGGCTGAAGGTGGCTTTCCCTGAGGGAAGTACTGAGGAGAAAGAAGGCGATCATGCAGACAAGGATCTACTGGTTTTGGTAGAAGCGTTCGCAGCCTCTTCCTTTTTTTTTTTAACCTCTTCTCCTGAGAGACAGGGGAAAGTGTTGTCACACATGCTAGCAGCTTATGCTCAGAGGAGGACAGAGAGCAGGCTCTTTGCAGCAGTGCATAGCAGAAGGACAAGCAACAAGAGACAAAAATTGAAACGAGAGGTTCAGACAGCCCTGAGAAGTTGCGTGGCCTCCACGTCTAGGAGTTTTCAAGCCCTGACAGGATCAGGCCCAGAGCAACCTGGTGTGACCTTATAGCCGACCCTGCCTGATAGATGACCCTGCCAGAGGACAGGGTTTGGACTGCAGACCTCAAAGGTCCCTTCCACCCTGCACTGTCCCGTGGTCCTGTGGAGCTTCACGTGGCTATGGGGTAGTAGAAACCAGTGTTAGGCACCGGTTTGGATGGAAAGGTGAAGAGTGGAATATAGTGGTGATGTCAGTGCTAAAAAAAAAAAAAGGCATAATGTGGGCAATCACAGAATAGCAAAGACCTATTGTATACACACACAGATTATTTTTACCAGGATATTCTTGTATGTCATGTTTCTTATTTCTTTTGAGAGGTTGCAGGAGTGTTTATCGCTCCACTTTGGTGTGTGAAGGTAGAATTTGGGGATTCTAAGCTCAGGTTTCCCAGTTTCTCTGAGGCCATCTCGATGGCTCTGCTACCTCCACAATCTATGTGTATGTTTTATTTGGCCAAGCAGTCAGATAAGCAAAGGAAGTTCGAGGATTGGTTATCGCTGAAATTCCTGCTTTGTGAGTTATATTCATCTTTGCCTGTTCGGGCTTTGCTTGTTGCAGTAATTAGTTCCCCAGAGGAGTAAAATGTCCTTTGCTTTCAAATTCCCCTTTAGCTGACATAAAAAAAAAAAAATTCAAATACCTTCTCCTAGGTGGTCCTTTGCAGCTAGACACGGCGTATTTTGTTCTTACCATCCTCCTTCACATGACTAAATCTCTCTGTAGTAGTCTTGGAAAAAAAAAAATAGACCTATACTGCTCTGTTCTTTTTTTTCCTTTTTTTTTTTTTTTCTCTATTCCTGCTATGTATGGAGATAGAGTGTTTGTTAACTGGGGAGGGATGAGGGTGGGTAAACACATTTACCCCTAGCGATTCCTACGGGTACAGCCTGGGCAAAGGCAGCAGCAAACCAGAGCACCCAGTTTCTGATGCTGGGGGGCTGGAGGGCTCCAGGTTTCGGGTCCTGCCCTGCACCATGCTGCCAGCTCGCTGCATCTTCCTGAGTATGCCCCCCCCTTGTCTCTCTCACCGCTTCCCAGCTGGTAAAATTAGGGATAATAGCATACAAGCCTTTCACAAAGTCTAAGCTAAATAATTGTAAAGTGCTTTGAGCTCCTCAGATAACGGGAGTTAGAAACAAAGGCTTATATTTCTGCTCTGCCTGGTAATGATCCCGAACAGGATTCATTTCCAGCCCTGCCTCGTCGTTCCTGATGCCCTGGAAGCAGAGCTGTGCTCCAGCTCACATGGTTTTGCCCCTGGGGATGCTGTGGTGGGAGCAGGAGCTGCCTTGCCAGGGGGCAACGTGCCCCTGCCAGCTCTAAAACTGCTGGTGGGAGGAGGGCACTAAGACCCATTTACATTTCCAGGCAGGCTCTCTCTTTTAATCTTGGCTTTAGCTGCGGACAATCTGGCAATGAATTGCATGGGCTAGTTCTTTCTTGGGCTTTTTAAAACACCTTTTTGTAGATACCTTCCAGGCGCTAACTGAAATCTTATAACAATATCTTTAAGTGGCCTTACATTGCTAGAGAAGGCTCGCTTATTATGATGTGTATCTTTATCTTGTCCCCTATTGTTGTTTTTTTTCCTGCTAAACACTTCCAATTACTCCTGTTTTGTTGCAGCATGCGGTCTCCTATTCTTTCACATTGGAATTGTTTGCCTGATTTTTACTTCTTTATTATTGTATTACGTGATAATCCTTCTCTACTTCTTTCTCTACTTCTATTTGTGCAGGCAAGATGGAACAAATTTTAGGTGGACCATACCTGAAAAAATGAATAATCCATTGTATCTACTCTCCACTTCCTTTGTGTTTCGTTCCCCTCCCTTATCTTCCTGCCCTGTCCTTCAAAACCACAGGCAACTCGGTGACACAACACGTTGAGCTTTCAGCTGTGGAACTAATTCTTTCTTTGTTTTCTCATCCACCTACCCATTTCTGGGAAACCTGGCGTTAGACACATTTGGGGCACATCACTGCATTCCATATGTTTCTCCTACACTGTCCCTTTTGAGGTAGGGGCACATCCTAAAATGTAGGTAGGAAGAGGTTTACAGTGTGAACGTGTGTCCTTTTTTATGCCTGTCTGTTCACTTGTACATAGGCATTGTAAGAGAAAATGTATTTTAAAATGCATTTCTAAAAATGGAAATGAACACAGACTCAGGCAATTGCACAGCCCTCTGCTCTCAAATCTAGCCTGGTCTTTAAAATGCGCCCTCTCACTTCGAGACTTATGATGCCTTTTACTTGTCATAAAGGGAAGCGCAGAAGCCCAAATGCTACCGTGCCTTCAGACTGTAAAGAATTGCAGCGTTTTGCTCGGGTAGGTTTCTGTGCGGTACTGAGCCTGAATAGTAAAGTCGAATCAGTCGGTTAAAATGGTGTTTGAAAGCCAAAAGAGCCTGCAGAAGCCTGTTTCCAGGAGGCTCAGGGCTTTCACCTCCAGCCTGGTCTCTCACTGGCTCCGGTTGATCATTGCTTTATGGGACCATGGATCTCATCCTTCCTCTGAGCATCCTGGGTGCCAGCTGCCGTGAGATGAGCTGCTGCTAAAGCAACGCGCATTGTTAGCCCGTGTTGCCTGTATCGCTTGTCCTGCCAGCTCTTCTCCCGCATGCTTTGCCAGTTCCCAGTAAAATGGAGTATTTGGTAGTCCTGAATGGCCTGCTTTATTTATAGGATGCCTCTCAGTCCCTGGTTGTGAGAGGAGCGATGGGTGGTATAGGCTGCTTTTGTAGATTGCCGGTAACATCTAGGTGTTAAGTGCTGATAGGAGGGAAAGAGTGGCTTTAAGGTGTGATAGAAGAATCTTTAGCCAGGGATCTTGGTGCATTTGAAGGCCAGCTCTAGCACAGCTGGATTACTTGGGATTTTAGGCATCCTTTCCAGGTGGGTGAACTCGGTGTGTGAGGGAGCTCCTTCAGGTCAGCATCTGCTTGCTAATCACGGGAAGCCAAAGACCGTCTGGTGTCAGAGGCAGTCTGATGCCACCTCCCGTCCTGAAATTAGTTTACCTCCTGAGTGCTCTGGGCTGCTCCCAGTCTCCTTTCCCCAAATGAGGGAGAGCAATGGAGGCTCTCACGCTTCTTCTGGCTGTAACAACAGCGGGGATGGAGGGCAGCCAAGGGGCACCATCTCTTCCGCTTGTGCACCCCTGCATGTGACAGGTACGGGGCCATCCTGGCAGCTCTCTGCCCTGGGGACCCTCTCTGTGCCTCGCTGAAGGACCCTGCTGGCAGCTCTGCTGGGCTGACGTGTGCAGGATGCTCTGCTCCCGCGCCTCTGGACGGGCTCTGGGCGCTGTGTGGGGAAGGCGGTAGAGGCGAGCGCAGCTGGCAGCATATGGCAGCCGTCCCCGCTCGTAGCAATTGCTCGGTGAACTCTGAAAGTGGAGGACGGAGCCTGCAGCTCCAGCCAGCTGCAGCACTGAGAAATCCCATAACGGAGCCGGCCGCTCTTCTGTTACCAGCAAAAATATTACATTCCTCTTTGCCCATTTTTCTTTTTTTCCTGCTGCTTCCCTGGGGAGGTTTTGCTGTGCTTGCTCCTTCCTCCCACTCCTCCTTCTTCATCCGTTTTCCCTCGGGGATTGCTTTGTTTGCTCTCTGATGCCAGTCCCCTCGATTGGGTTGCTCTGCGTTCCTGCTGGTCTGCTGCCCCGAGGGGCGAGGGCAGCTGCTCCTGCTGTCAGTCCCAATGGTTTTCTCAGGTGGCATTGAAGGTAGGTCTGGTGGTGAATGGCAAAACCCCAGGTGCACTTGGGCACTTGCAGGGCTGTGCAGAGGCCTAAATATCCTTTAAAATCTCAGTCCAGTGTGACTGGCAGAAGGTGATGTGTGCTTGTTTGTTTTCAGCCTCCAAGCCTATTTAACCCAACATCTGCCTGCCTCCATGCTTCCAGCTGTGGATGGGAACAGGAGAGCAATGCTCCACGGCAGGCTGTGAGTCCTGGGACTCCCTGCCCTTTCCTCCAGCCCCTCCAAAGCCTGGTGGGACGGGCTGTTCCCCCTCCTCTGCCTCCTGCCATGCGGCATGGGTCCGATGCTCCTGCACAGGAGAAAATTCTTGGGGTGCTGAGAGGGATGCCTGACCCGGATGGGGATGGGGCTGCCTCTCAGGATGGAGAAGCTGGGAGGAGACATTTTCCATCTTGACTCTGTGGCTGCCCTGCCAGTTTAGCCCTATAACAGTTTTACAATCTTTATCTGATATAGGTTTAAGAGGATTTCCCTGGGCGCAGTGGGATTATTATAAGTCAGAGAGCAGTCTCCAGCTGATATTCCTTCAGCAAGTATTTATTTTAAGTGGGTTTAACTGTATTTAATTTTTTTTTGCATGGGTTATAAGTAAATTGTTTACATTATTAGAAAAGTAGAGCCTGGATAAAGCAAAGGAATGTATTATTGCTTTCCAGTCTGGGGGTGGTGGAAGGAAAGCAGCAGCTGGAGGTGGGGAAAGAAAGAAGATAACAGAGTAGTGCTGGGGGAGATGTAACATTATTCCACGCGGCACTGATTAGTAATGCTGCCAAACAGCTGCTTGTAAGTAGGAGATGTAATGGGGAGGAGAGCTGCGGGCTATGCACATCACTTGAGGAGGGGGTGGCATCTCCCCACCTCCGACCCCCGAGCCAGCCATGTGTCTGGGGTTTGGTGCAGCTGGCTGCCTGCCTCGGCCCCACATCATGGTGACGTGGACATGTTGCCCCCACTGTAGAGTTTCCCTGCCACCGTCAGAAGAGAAGAGCAGCGGGGAACCATGGTGTGCAGCATCCCTAGCCCTTGGAGTGCTCCAGAGGATGCTGACGGGGAGGGAGGGATCAGCCTCCCCTTTGCTATCAGCAAGAGATGTTTCTAGAGAGCCTGCAAAGGGAGCAGAGCTCAAGCTAGAGGGCTGAGCCTGAACAAAGGTGCTTTTGAGTGCTGAGAGGACGGTGGTTTTGCCTGCCCTTTGCTTTCCTCCCCGTCTGAGCGCTGAGTGAGCCTCTGCCACAAGCGAGGGGTGTTGGCTGCGCTGGCGCTAATGGGACAGATGCCTTTCGGTGTCTGCTCCATCCCGCTCCGGTTCCTTGACTCTCTCAACAGATTGAGCCCTGTAGGGCTTTATTCCTTACTGTTTAAAATGATAACTCAGGGCTCTGCAAAGAGATGTTGTAGTAGGGATTGGTGCGGCACAGTGGGCAGGATTTTCTGGTGAGAGGTGCTTCTGACCTGGGTATGGTGTGAGAAAAGCACTCGCTTTCTCAGACCTTGTCATTCTTCGTTTTTACCTGCCTCTTTGAGAGAGCAAGGCATTTATAAATCTGTTCCTTACCAAACACGTGTCACAATTATAACTTGTAGTGCCAAACATCTCCCAGAAGGCCAGAAGGTGTGGAGCCCGGGTTGCGTACTGCTTCGTGTGCTGCGTGGAAACCCCGTGCAGGTCCCAAAGCAGCAAGCTGATGTGCTTTAGAGGTTTAATTAAGAGGGTTAATGTGAGGCTCTCATTAAATTAGAGGGTTAATGTGAGGCGCCTGAGCCTTGTTATCCACTGAAGAATTGCATCAGCGTGCCGCAGATGACCACAGGCCCTCTGGCACCGCGTTGTCACCTTTTGAGCTCCCTCAGGTGTACAAATGCCACCTGTCCTCTGACACAATGCCTTGCAGAATGGCAGGTGACATTTGTGCGTTACGGATGGCCCACCTGGCAGCGCCAGGATTGAATACAAGGAGGAGAAAGCTGGAACAGAGCTCAAACCTGTGCGGAGCTCAGCTATCGAGTAAGCAGTCAGGAGCAATGCCAGCCACACAAAAAGCCCTGCTTGAGCTGTTTGGCAGCCGAAGCCACTCGAGTACTGAGTAGCTGTGGCCCTGGGGGATGTGGGGATGTCCCTGTGTGTGAGGGACTTCTGCCTCCAGGCTGGTCCCTGGGGTGCAGGATCCAGGACTGCTGGAGACATGGGCACCACCTCCAGCAGGCCTCTTGCTGCAGGGACCATGTGGGGGCTCTTTCCCCACCCTTTTCATGTGTCCTTCAGCAGTGCCCTAGTGGCTGATTCAGGCTCTTGACCCCAGAGCAGGCAAGCAGGGTTTCAGTGCAGTCTTCCATCAGGGCCATCGGGATACAGTAATTACCTTTGCACTGCCGCCCACCCTTTCTTCCTCTCCCCTTGCGACTGGGGAGTAGGAGGCAGCGCCGGCACGCTTTGAGGAGCTCCTTTTGAAGTGACTTTATGAGTAACGCGGGCTGGCGAGCGGTGGGTAATGAGATGCCGGCACTCTTTGCTCTCAGATCATTTCCACTCCCCTCTATCAGTGGCCAGAGCAGCGTCTGCTGCCTGCTCATCCTCAGAGACATGAGGCTTGTCAGATCTCATCTGCTTCAAGAGGCATCTGACAAGGGCCTGATGTCGACAGAGAGAAGGGGAGAGGAGGAATTGGGAGACTGTAGACATGGTTGGGTGGGTGCCTAGAGTCACACCCGTGGGGTCCCGCTTAGGCCAGGCCTGTTGCTTTAGAGAAGTGCTGTGCTGGCTTGGGGTGCTGAGCTGCCCTGTGCACCCGCAGCAGGGCTGCGGGGAGTTTCTGCAGGTTTTGCAGACTGTCTGTGCAGGAAGATGGACTTGTCCCCTCCTGTGGTGTGCTGAGGGGGCTGATAGGGCTAAGTCAAGCTGGGTAGTAGCCACCGGTTTGTGCTAACAAGATGTTTTCGATGACATGTGCCCTAGGCCACACCAGAACCCTCCACTTCTCTTGGTCCCCTCCCTGAGTGTCCAGAAGGCATTTTCTATCTCTGCCCAAGCGCAATGGGTCCGAGCCAGCCGCCACAGGGTCCCTGTGGGCCGCCCAGCCCATCCCTTATTATCTGCTAGTTGAAGCTGTCGGGAGAGAAATGCCAATCCTCTTGGTGACGGCCAGGACACAGCACTGCTGCTCGGGGTGGCCTCCTGGAGCAGCGGGACAGCCAGCATGCAGGTAGATGCCATCAGGAGCCCGGCGTGGTTAAGTTCATGAGAAGTGACAGGATCACAGCCTAGGGTGGCGTTACTGCAGGTCTCTTGACTGGCCACCATGCTGCTGTGACAGGGATGTGTCACTCGAAGCCTGTCATGACACACCTGCCTGTCAAGGAGGCAGCACACAGACATCTCTCACGGCCATTAGCTGGCAGCCAGTGGGGAAAGCCTCTTCCCAACTCTTCCCCAAATGTGGGGTGGCCACATCTGCCTGATAGCAAGGGGCAGCCTCTGGTGCTGCTCAGTCGTGTCCTGTCACAGCTTCGGGTGGGCTCACCACCACAACAGCTGTCACAAACATCTTGGTGTTGCTTGCTGTGGATCCACATAAAATCGGAGGCTTGTATTTATTTGGCAGCAGTCAGCATTTCTCGTGCAGGTGCTACCTTCGTCCTGGCTAGAGAGATTTGTGTTCGTCTGGGAGAAGAAGCAGCAGCTTTGTAAGCAGGCCGGCTCCTGTGCCTTTGTTTTCTTTGGTCCGCAGGGTTAATCTCCTCCTTGGCACCCGATTATTTGTCGCTGTGGGGAATGAACATGGGTTTGCCCAATGCGTGCTTGAAATTCTCATCTCCCTGCCTTTAATCCCTGTCTGTGAGCAGTGCCCGGGGCCGGGGTAGCTCAGACCAGAGCCCAGCGGGGACCTGCTCCTGCTGACTGCCCAGCCCCAGGCAGGTGGCTCTCAGCTATCTCAGAGGGAGGTGTTGCACTGAGTAGAGGACACCTTCCCCCAAAGTGTCACCAAGTGTTACACGTCCCCATGAGGTAGCTGAGCATCGGCATTGCCAGCTTTGGGGTACCCTTCGTCCCTCAGTGCACTCGCAGCTCTGCGGGGCAGGGGACGATGTGCTGGTTTAGGGCGTGCTCCTTGCATCCCATGTGTAACTCCATCTCCTGGCCCTGTGGGAAGCAGGTCTGGGCTCCCTGCTCCCATCTCCAGTCCGTTTTCTGCTCTTTAGGATGCTTGGTTTCCTTTCTTTCTCATTTCCCCCCTCCCGGGTGCTTTTGTCAGTGTGTAATTAGCTGGCGCTGCACCGAAGCGTTGCTCCCAGGAGTGCTCTCTCGCTGACATTAGCTGCAGACAGTGACTAAAACAAAGAGACAGCTCGGTACGCGCGACGTGTTCGCTTTGTGTGTCTCATGCTCCTCGCTGCTGTTGGGAGCTCAGAAGGGATCGCAGATGTGGAATAAACGGGAGCGCTTTGAACAAGTGGCACCGTAATCCCTCCCTCCCCTACCCCCCCGCCCCTCGATCCCCCCCTTTTTGCAGACATTAGTTTGATTAAAATTGCATGAGCCCACACACGGGCGTGTTTTATTTCATTTATTTATTTCCTCCTGGCAAGAGACCGTTCTGAGGTCCCAGCAAACAGCTCTGCCCTCTGGGAGAGCATCTGGGGAGCACTGGGAGGGGGTGTAGGGGCTTGGGGGCATTTTTTTGCAAAACTTGCTCTCACCAGCGCTCGCAGCCTGCTGCTGTGAGGCTCGTTGCACTGGTGGGACCTGCTTTTCCTGTGGAATGCCAAAAACGAGCGTGTGCTCCCTTGTGGAGAGAGGATGGGAGCTGGAGATGGGGCTGGAGGAGCACAGCGGGTATGGGGCTAGCTCTGGAGCAGAAAGCAAGTCTTCACCAAAGGCTTTTCAGGTGACCCATCTCTGTGGTGGGGGCAGGCATAAGCAGCTAGCTTAAAGCCCAGGAGACCATACAGAAATTCAGTCAAAACACAGAAAATGAGATAAATATCCTTTTTGAGCCAGGTTTGGTCACCTGGCTGGCAAGGAGTGAAGTTTTTGCTACCATTTATTTGCAGCAGCCTGTCTAGGAATGGGAGACCGTAAGAGAAGACTTCATGCTCCAGTCCTAATCCACCCCTTGCAAACCCAGGACTTTTGAGGATGCTGTGGCAGTGCTGTGTAAAACCTGCCATGTTCCTTGATGGGCATTCACAGGACAGCGACTTCACCTGATGTCCCCTGGCACTGACACTGGCATTGCGTGACACCCCCGTACCTACCTGCCCTGAGGAGGGGTGGCGGCAAGCTGCTGGCCGTGGCATGGATATGCCCTGTAAGAGGCCGTGCTGCATCCAGCAAGCTTGGACTTTGCAAGATGAAGTTCCCCAGGTTTGGTGGCAGCATGGACAGAAACTTTTTGGCCAGCCAGGAGAGGTTAGCATAACAAAGAGGCAGGTGAGAGGAAGGCATTGAATTTCAATCAAGCAGCAGCAGGGGAATGAAATCTCCTTGCTTATAATTCAAGCTCCTGGCTCAGGCATCCCTCTCTTTTACCTTGGAGCAAATCTCCTGTAATGCATAGAAACAGCTCAGCAACTGCAGTCCTGGCTGCCATTGAGGCAGAAGCTGGGGTTTATTAAAGACCTGCACAGCTCTGTAAAAAAATATTTATGATCTTCTTGCACTTAATCAGTGTAAGTCAAATATTTGAATAGGTAGGGGCAAGCGTTTTGCTAGAATTTGAGGATCCCTTTCATATTTATGCTTGGTTACACTTGCTCCACATGTATTTGGATGCTTGGCTGAGGGCAAGAGGGAGGTGAGGGATGAAAAGGACTTACTTCAGAAGGGGAAGATGGGAGCAAGGAGAGATTAGAGGGGAGAAGAAAGCAAAGGAAGGTTAGAAATGATAACAATTAGGCTGGGGGGGACCAAGAAGAGGCAGAAAAATAAAGCTGGGCCTTTGAAGAGACAGGGGATAGACAGTGAAGCCTCTTATTAAAAATTAAATGGTTGAGTCTGAAGGTAAATGAGGAGCCTATAAAGAAACAATAAAAAAAAAAGTGGAAGACAGGAAGGAGAGAAATACTTAAAAGGGAAATAAGAGGTTTTCACAGGTGTACGCCGTTGAACATGTCAGCAGAGAAGCTCCATAATCACCTCTAATACGTGACGGGTACCGGGGGCTTTGTAAAAACAAAGCAAGCCCAAACCTTGCAATTCTTTGCTCCTGAGGGCTGTTTGCTGTGCTGTGGTCTGTTGGGCTCTGTCCCAGGGCTCTTCAGGAGGGAGGCAGTGTGCACAGTTTGCTGGGAAGTCCTGTCCTAAAATCTATATGAACGGTGGATTAACCAAAGCCCAGGGTCAGCAGTCGTGAACTGTAGGGGTGGAAAGCAGATGTATGACTCTGTTCCTTCAAGGAACAAGGTGGAGTCACGAGGACCTGACTGACCATAGCTTAAAAGAAGGAAGTAGAAGACTGGTGGAGACCAGGCTTCGGTGGTGCATTTTTGTTCATGCTCCGCATGAGGATGTGTCACATCTAACTGTAGCCAGTGCAGGGCCGTGCTCGGTGTGGTGTTGGGCACCTCAGCAGCTCTTATAGGGAAAAGATGAGTAGTTGTAGTGACAGGACAAAGGGTGATGGTTTTCAACTAAAAGAAGGTCAGTTTAGATTGTATATAAGGCAGAAATTCTTCACTCAGAGGGTGGTGAGGCCCTGGCACAGGCTGCCCAGAGAAGCTGTGGCTGCCCCATCCCTGGAGGTGTTTAAGGCCAGGCTGGATGGGGCTTTGGGCAACCTGGTGTGGTGGGAGGTGTTCCTGCCCATGGCAGGGGGGTGGAACTGGGTGGGCTTTAAGGGCCCTTCCAACCCAAACCATTCTGTGATTGTCAGCCTCCTAGGAATTTTATCTTCAAATTCTTTTTGTGTTGTTTTGGGACACTCTCAGCAATCGGATTTACATTGGTGACCTGAAAGGCATTGGCATTTCTCTTGCACCGTATGAGGCAGTGAGTTTTGGATCTGGCCTGTGTATCCTTTCCACAGCCTTAATACCCCCTCCCCCATTGGGCACCTTTAAACTCCTTAAGTTCTCAAAGTAAACTGCATGGATTGAAGTCTGCAGTAAAACTGTTTTAACATGCAAGTATAAGAGGCTGCATTAGTTTAACTGAAATCACTTTGCATGGATTTTTCTGGCATAAACCAGTCCTTAATAGATCCAGGATGTCTGGGGATGATCGAGTACTCAAATAAACTTGCAATGAATTCTAAGGGGAAATGGCTTTCTGTCTCTTTTATGTTGTGTTTTGTTTTTTTAGTGATGGTTGGAAGAATGAACATTTTTCTTAAACAAGGGTCATTTTTTTGTCTTTTCTGATCATTTCCCAGCTTGTTTATTTTAGGGGAAGTAGGACGCAGCGGTGCTGTGCAATTCATTTTGCTGTAGGATGGTGGCATTTGGAAGCACCAGCCTGGCCAAGCTGTTTGCAACCTCAGGTGTAAGCCCTTTTCCCATATATATATCCCATATATCCCAGAACTGGCTGCAGATGGAAAGTATTTCCCAAGGAATTTTTCTCCCAGCTGTGTTGTAAATAGGAAAAAAACAGGATTTGGGAGCTTTGAGAGTCCAATAGAAACTTCTTCCCTCATTGATTTCTCCACTCTTCCTGCTGCGCTGTCATGGTACCACGAGCTCTTTGGTCACCCCGGAGTCTGCCAGGGCACAGGAGACCTGAATACCTAATGTGCTCAAGCAAGGGTTTTGGAAAAAATACAGAATAATTAAGAAAAAATAAATCTTTCTCATTCTTTTAGTGTAGCAGAAAAAGGAACAGGCAAAAGCTATTTTCTTCTTCCTTTCTGAAGGTCGTGTTTACAGGAATTTAGCCATGATTTGAAATATGATAGCCTTTAAAACTACCCCCACTTTGTAAGTCTGCCTTACAGGGAACACAACTTCGATAGGCAAGCTGGGAGGACATGTCCTAGCTGTGCCAAAAACAATGCTCTTGGGTCTACCTTTGGTGTAGGGTGTTGTGGTGTTTGTTTTTTTTTTTTATAAGTGGATTAATGCTTCCCCCAGGTTTAGACAGGATAGCGTGCTGAATTTTGGGAAGAGTAAGAGTAGCTGATAGCGGGCTGAGTTTTGGTAAGAGTTATTTTATAAAAGAAAGAAGAAAAATGTGAGTAGAGGAACTAGTGAAGCTTGATTTCCTGTGGTTGGTTTATTTATTTATTTATTTTGCTTCATGGTTGAATTCCTAGGTAGCTGATAAAGTTGCTTTTCCTTGACTGGGATATTCCTGTGCTTGATTCCTGTGCTTGTCTTCCAGGTTACTTCTTTGGCATCTGAGGTTTGAACAACCACTGCATTCATCTCCTCAGAGAAATAGTTATATGTGGTGGGTGTCTCCTGTGCTTCTCCAGCTATTCCATGAAACCTGTGAGATGTTATTCTGAGACTGCTCTCCATCTCTCAGTGTTCGTTTGAGAGCTTTACCCACTCTCAAAGTAGTTGCCACTTTCTAAGGTTAGGTGAGAGGCAGGCAGGCACGCTCACGCTGTCCTTTCATGCTCTGCTTTTCTTCCACCCGGCGCAGAATGGTGATGCTCCTGCAGAGCATGCACTGCAAACATCAAACCTCACCTCCTGGGTACTAAGCTCTGCTCAGGGACTGCGCTCTAGCTGGCTCCTGTGCCTCCAGGTGGTACTAATTGTGGGATCAGCCAAGCTCCCATTGTGTCACAGGAGAAAACCTATTAAATGGGTTGTGGGTCCATGCACCTGCCATGAGTTAAATAATTAATCTGCTCTGACCATTTGCCATTGGTGTCCTCTGCTTTCAGCAACAAGATGATCGCTCTCATCGACTAATCAATCATAATTCTCCAGATCGACCTGTGTTGATTTCCAGTTCTACTTGCTTGCCAAAAGGCCACTTGGATCAGGCAGCTGTGAGAAGTTCTTCCGCCCCCCCCCCCAGACAGTACAGAGCAAGGGTGATGCAAGACTGCGTATCTTACTTATCAGGCTCCTAAGATGTTCTTTATTTGCATGCCATAGCACATCTGCACAAGAGATCTCGGGCTTTCGAACTTTACAGGTGCTTGTGAGACAAGCCGTTGTCTCGGAGCTGGAGAGGGTGAACAGGCACTGAGCAGGCTCAGCTTCAGGCAGAGATCAGGCAGCATTGGTGGCATTTCTGGTTGGAAACATCAGTAGCTGAAGCTTTACAGGAAATCCTTTCCTGTTCCTGTCTCCTTGAAGCTTGCATGTCTGTAGGGAGATGTTAACCTGAGGATATCTACCAGCAGGAGAAAGTTATAAAAGGTAGTGATACAAGAAGACGCTGTTCAAGGGCACTGCTGCGGTGAGAAGTCTGCAGTCTCCTGTCTTTTCCCTGTTCCTGTTCAAGAGTCTCTTCGGGCTGATGTGAGCTGGCGATGTTTCCCTTGCTCTGTGCCTTCCCCAGCCCGCTGAGCAGGCGGCAGCCAGCGGAGCATCTGCTGCTCTTCCTGGGCTGGTGTCTCAGCTGGTGAAGCTCCGCAGCCTGCCTCCGCTGAGGGGACGCATGGAACCAGCCACGCAAGTGAAATGCTCTGTGCTGGTCATTTTGCCATTTACCTACAGGGTAGCGAATAGCAGCTGGGAAGCTGACAGCTTTCAGCGCCTTTTGCACTCTGATGCGGTGGTGAAACAGGCACTGACGGGGAAAAATGGAGCTGTCTGGAGACCTGGGGACAGCAGTGTGTCAGCTGCGTTTGGCTCTCGCTCAGTAGCTTCACCGGCAGAAGGCTGGAAACACTATAAATAAAATCCTGGATTCTGCAGGAGCCAGTGGTATTGATCCTGCTCTGGAGACATCGTGGAAACTTCCTATTTACTAGTTTATTCTTGACTTATTTTCATTGCTGCTTTTTTCGTTTGTTTGTTTGCTGCAATGCATTACTTTGATACAGTCTGTGCCTTGGGTTTAATAATAGGTGCACCAAAAACGTATTTTCTTTATTTTGATGCGCAGTTTATTTCCTGACTGTTTATTTTAAAACGCCTCCTGGCTCTGTACTGCAAAGGACTTGGGATATCCTAGAAAATCTGGGGTACTGACCTCTAGAAGACCTTACATGTATTTTGCGAGATCCAAACTTTTGCCTTCTGTCCGTAACCATCAGTTGTGTGTCTGTGCTGCTGGCTCTGAGCAAGCCATCTTTCTGTGGGGCTCCTCGCCCCGTGGGGATCTCCTGATGAGCAGCAGGGCTCGTTGATTGGCACGGGGCTGAGAAGCGACCAGTGACTGTAAAGCCAGAGGGAGTTTCCAGCTCTTTCTGCAATGGGTGCTGCATCTCAGCATTTAGCATTTGTTGTGGGAGACCACCCGGTGGCTGCTCTGTGGCTAAGTCTGCTGTCAGTGTGAGTTCATTGGGGTTGCACAAAGCTTTTACTCTTCCCCAGCAGTGAGATTTCCCCCAGACAGTCGTCCACATAAGAGCAGCCCAAGGGCCACAGCAGGATGCAGCTGCAAGGAGGGCTTTGCTGCTGGCTTGTGAAGAAGCCTACTAAGGGCAGAACGCAGGACCTTCGATCTTTGTGAAATGAGACCCTAACAAGCCACAAAAATAGTTAGAATATATAATTTGTACAGCAGGAACTGTTAACTTTCTGCCTGCCTTGTTTAGGAGCTGCTGCTGGAGACGTGGTGAGCAGAAGGATTTCTTTGTGTGCCTTGCCAGGGCGATGCAGGACTTCATGACAGAGCCTTCGTTGTTCCTGTCAACTGATTCTTGCTCGCAGCTTTCCCACCGCCTGTCGTCTTCATCTCCTTCAAGCACAGCACAGGTTGTAGGGAAGAGTGGTGTCCCCTTCTGTAGCTGTGAGGGGCGCTGCTCTAACCTTGTAGTCAGTGCTCTTCTACAGGGAGAGCAGCTTGGTGGTGGCCCGCTGTCTTCGTGGTGATAACCAGAGGGGTCAACAGAAACCTGGGAGAAGGGAAGGGCACTGGGTGCTTTGAAATGCCCAGATCAATGAATATAAAAACAAAAATATTTTTTAAAAAATTTCAATATAAAGATGGCAAGCGCACTCGTACATAAAGTCAACTGGCTGTGTGTGCCAGAGTAGCTTTTCCAGAGTAGCTGATTGCTATGCTGGAGCAGGAGAACGCTTTACACGGTCTGAAAATGCACTTCCAAGCACAGCACTTCAGGTCCTGTCTTCCTGTCCTTATCCCCTGTTCCCCAGATCACCGCCGCCTGAACTAGAAGAAGCTGGGAGCATGGAGAGCTTAAAGAGAGCTTGCTATCGCCACATGTGTAAGAGGCAAAATTACATAAGTACAGTAGAAAGAATGTCTTTGGGAAGAGAGATTTGCAGTAGTGGACGTTACCTGGATTTATCTGTGCAGCCTTTATCTGGTGGCAGAAGTCTGACAGTGTTTGGCTGAATTTGCACTGCTCGTCTCAGTTCTGCTTCCTGCAGTCTTCAGCGCAGGAAGAGAGCAGGTGCTCATCGTGGTTGGAGGGCTTGGACTCCATCCTGCAGGAGCCAGACCGTGCCTTTCATTCATCACGGGGGTGCTAGCTTCACAATAACACTTCGGGGCTGCCAAAACCTCGATGGAAGACGGTAGCTTGGAAATATCCAGCAGAAGCAACGTCCTTCGTTCCAGCTGCCAGAAACCCCCCAGCTCAGGCTGCCCTGTGGCTCAGTGGATGGCCTGCTGTCTGCTGGAGATGTACGGCTGCGCGAGGCGTTGCAAACAATCCCCGTACTTGGAACAGAGCCGTTAGACGAGATTCCTGCCGTTAGTTTGTACAGGGGATTTTTGTGTTCTGAGATTTCCAAACTTTCTCTGTTCTATTTATGTGTCACCCTGTGTCTCTCGGCAATCTGCTTGGAGACAGGCACGAAGAGACGCGATTCTCATTTCTCCTTCCCCGTCCGTGCAGCAGAAAGCCAGCGTCTTTACTTTATCTTCCCACGGGAACTTAAGACCCAGACCGGGGCTGAACGGAAATTAGGGCTGTAAAATAGAATAAAACCTAATTCCGTCCTTCCTTCGGTGCTTTGTTTGCGGGGACTGAAATGCTCTGCTTGTGTGCTCAGTAGGAAGGCTGTTTTAGAGGGGATGGGGCAGGAGATCCAGGGCTGGCGTTTTGGAAGCAAGCACTGCTTGCACACCTGTGTTACTGACTTGTGCGTGATGCGAAGTGCTCTCCTCCACTGATCAGTGCCTCTCTGATGGTTTAATGTGTTGGAGTGTAGGAGTCATGCTGGTCTGCACTAGATACGAGGCACAGGGATCCATATTCTCAGTTTGGAGCCTTGAGAGTCCTTAATTTAAAAAATGCTCTCAGGATTCCTCTCCCAAGTGCATCTCGGCCTGGGTTATCTTCCACCAAAGATATTTTTCCATAGGAAATTCTGATCCCGTGCTTTGCGGCACGAGGGACAGGCCGGGTCCCAGGAGGCAGGCGGGAGAAAGGAGCCTGGTAGGACTCAGACCCTTCGTGATTGTCTAAATGAAGGAACCGCAGCTCTTAACAAGCTCCCCTTGACCTTCGGTGTGATCTCTGCCGGGCTCCTGAAAGGCAGGCGCTAATCTCTGCAAGCAGCTCCGCGCTCTTATCTCCAGTCTGCTCCTTCTCTTCCGCACGCAGTCGGGGGAGAGAGAGAGGAGAATCCTCCTCAAAAATTGATTGTGGGGAGGGACAGCCCACCTGCCTGAAACACCGCAAACGTGGTTACAGCCCCCGGGGAATATGGCCTGAGACGGGCCGTGATTGTTCTGCGATGGCACCGTGCAGCTCCCTCCCTGCGCGGCTGTTTGTGTTGCCTGCCTGCCCGCCCCGAGTACACTGGGCTGAACGAAATAAGGCTTTAAACTAAAATTGCTGAAAAGAGGATTTTCTAAGCTTTCCACTTCTATCATTTCTTACCTGCGGCTTCGGAGGTGTAAAACATTAAGACAGCACTGCCTGCATAGCTCCAGAGGAGCCCAGGCTGTGTCGGCTCCTCGTGCTGGGTATTTTTTTGTTCTCCCTGGCTGTTCTGTGGGTCGAGGAGGCTGGGGCTTAGCAGGTTACCCTGTGCCAGCTGAGCCACAGAAAATTCCCACGTCCCTGCTCTTAGCTCTCAAGTGTTGTTAAGTAAAACGCATCAGCTTAACCCGGGGTGAAAGAGGTACGTGCCGATGTGCTCTGCCCTTGTATTTGCGGTGGCTTAGGCTTGCATTAAGCTGCAGGAGCTAACCGGTGGCTCTCGGGCTTGGGATCAGAGGGAGTGCTAAAACCCTCAAAAAGGTGAGTTTCTGCAAGAGGGAGGGAGAGGGAGAGAGAGGGATTTGGGAGCTGATTCACCTTGACTCACTGCCGGAGCCAGTTGCCTCTGCTGGCTGTCGCCCAGCTGCCTGCAGGGCTGGGTCTCGCAGAGGGGCAGGGGGCACAGGCAAAGCCATGGAGCAAGACTGCAAAAATAAATAAATAAATAAAAGTGTGCATGTGTGAGGGATTAGAGGTTTCCCTCACTGCTTTGGCTGGGAGGTGAAGGCAGGCCTTGTGCTCTCTCTGTACCCCTCGACATGCCCAGCTCTTGGGATCCTTGGTTGTGTGCATTTTGTGATTTATTTATTTATTTTTTTAATTTCTTTTAATGAGGCCACTTGAGCTTCTCCACTTACATTAGCCGTCCTAATAACCAGATGCTCCTCGGAGTGTTTCGGGGCTGGGTGGGTGTAGAGAGGCGAAGGGGCTCGTTGACAGGCGCCTCCCCTGCTCCCCACCTCAGATGCAGCAGGAGCAGAGGGGCTGCGCGGCGCAGGGGGCTCACGGACGGGGTCACTCGGGCATGAGGCACATCCTGGAGCAGGACCAGGGTGTGAAGTGGGATCCTGCTCCCGCGGCACAGGAGGAGGGCGAGGGCTGGATAGCATTGACGAGGGCCGCGTGGGGCAGGCGGGTGTGCCTAACGGGCCCGGCAGCAACAAAGGAGAAGTTCAGGCCCTGAGAGGGGAAGCTGACCTAATTTCGAGTTTACATGTCCTCTATCTGATTCTCTCTCGCCCGTTTTTCTACTTCTTGTTGTTTCTTTTGTGTTCTTTTTTTTTTTTTTTCTCTGCCCTTTCCCACTGGCTGCCTGAACTCGTCCAGTTGCTTTGAGAGATGCGTTTCTGCCGGGGTAATCACTCCAGCCAGTCATTAATGTACAAACAAGGCAACTATTGTAATCTGAGGATTTATTGCTGCTGCTGTGAAACAACTGCCGTGCCATTTTACTTAACTCTTGGGTTCCCCCGCTGCCTGCCGGCAGCAGCTGGGTCAGTACTTCACAGCCGCCTTCCCTTTAAAGCCGTCTTTGACAACCCCGTGTCCCAGACAAGATGGTGCAGGTTGGGCTCTACCCAAGGAAAGTAATCCCCTACCCAACCAGATTATTAACGCTTGTCGTGCGTTTTCCCTGTGGTGCCAGAAACACTGATGTACTCAGTTTCACCCCCTCGTGGAGGTGGCATTCCCTTAGTGTTGCCGTTTGGTGCCCGCCAGTGCTCTCCTCCAAGGTGGTGGCGTTGGCGCCGCGCTTCGTCTTGAGCAGCTCGCTTCTGTCTTGCCAGCACAACCAGAGGCGTCGGGGAAGGAGGCTGGTGGCACGGAGCTGGGATCCCCGCGGGGCAGCAAGATGTCACGGGGCAGATGGAAACATAACTCTTGCACTAATGCCTTGTAAAATCCAGAGCAGCATTTCTCAGCCAAAAGCAGCTCCCTAGGAGCGGGGAGCGCGCGCATTTGTTCTTCCTAAAGAGTTCACACTTGACACTTGGCAAGCGTAGCTCTGTCCAGACGGTGGGAAGCGGGCAGTTGGGGACACAAGGTAGCACCACGCGGTGCCCCTAAAGCGTGTTGGAGGGTAAAAGCAATAATGAAACCCAAGGGAAGAAGGAGCTGGCGGGTTTTTGCCAGGCCCTTGAGACGGCGGTGTGTAGCTGTGCTGCCTACCCCGTGTAAGTTATTTTTCTCCTGAAGAGCCTGCAGGGTAGTGGTGGTGATTTTTACCAGCTTGGGCCTCTGGCTCCCAGCCTGTTGCTCCTCGTGCATCCCCTAACAAGGAAATGGTATCCCAGGCAGGTCTGCTGCCTTGCCTGGGAGTACACAAAACGTTGGTAGCTCTCTGATTTGTGTCCAGCTTGTAACGGCTTTGCAGCCCTGCTCCTCGGGGGTGATTGGCGTTTTGGATACCTAAGAACAAACCAGAGCCAGCCCAGGGAACGGGGACACCTCAGGTCATCTATGTCCATGTGAGGTAGAGTTCATCTGGAAAAGGGGCTGGTCCTGGGGGCTTGGAGGAGAGCGTGTTGGAGAGCTTGAGCTGCGTACCGAGTCCAGGCCAGGGAGCTCCAGTCCCTGCTCCAGGTGAATGTCAGCCGGTTCCTTATCCTACAGTTAACACCTTAGTTCCCAACCTGTAAATACTTCTGTGTAGCTCACCGGGTGCTCCTCGCTTGTACATTGCTGAGGTGTCTGTACCTGAGGTGGTTTGGCTGGAGCTGTGTGCACTAGGGGAGAGGGGAGCACCTCCTGCTCCTTCCTCCTCCTCCTCCTCCTCGTGGCAGCAGGACACTTGGACTGTCCCTGGCTGGGCCCCTGACACCCTCTAGTGGCAATATCGACGTTTATTATTTCAGAAGCTCTTAAAACTTGGGGGCTGCGAGCACCCCCTCTGCAGCAGCTGGCGGCTCAGGGGCTAGCAGGAGATGCTGCCTTTCTCTGCCAGCTGGGAGCAAGGGGGATGCCAGGCTGGGTTTGGGGGGAAGCATGATACAGGCTCCTGGGTGGCATGCTGGAGGGAGGGGAAAGAGGAGCAGGAGCTGGGTGAGACAGAGGGCAAGGGTGGGAGCGGATCCTCCTGGCTGTGAAGGCAGCCTGCCGAGAGCATCCCCACGCCAGGCTGCTTCAAGCTCACAGCCTCAAGGCAGCGCGAACCCCAAAGGCTGTACTGATTCATCTCGTGGGGAGGATATGGTTGGAATTATTTATTTATTTATTTATTTATTGAAAACCAAAAGAGCACAAGGAGTGCAACGCAATGTGTTGGGCATTATCATAGTCAAATTACAGCCTCCAGCACGCCACCGCCTCCAGATTTTTCTCCAGGAATGCATTTTGCAATAGCTGCGGTGTAGGAGATGCTAACCCTCCCTCCAGGTTACGACCTGGAAACATGAAGTCCAATTGGCAAAGCGGTGCCTGTGTCAGCCTGTAGGCAGCTCGGGGAATGGGGTGGCAAGCGAGACGTGGCCGTGGTCCTCCCCTCTTCCCTTCCCACCGTGGGAGCTGCACTTCCCCGGGCAGCTGCTGCCGCGGGCTGTGCATGGGGCCCGTGCTGGGACAGGCTTCCTCTTGCCGTCCCGGGGAGCAGGCGGCTCCGTGCCTTGCAGGGCTCTCAGACTGGCTGCGGGAAGGAGGATGGGCAGGCTTTCTTCCCAGAGCGCTGCTTTCACCCTAGATACTGGCACAGGGAGGCTGGTGTGTGTAGCAGGGAGCTCTGCCTTTGAAGCAGCTCAGTGGGAAAGTAGCTCCAGCAAGATGGTGACTGGGTTTAATTTACCTACCTGATGTAAAAATAAAGTTACGAGAGCCCGTGACTGGAGGGCAAAGAGCAAGGAGCTGCACCGCTCTGGAAATCACAGGGAAAGGTTTGAAATGAGAAATGTAAATCTCCTCGTGCAGGCTGGTGAGCTGGGGAGTTTGGCCGTGATCACCGCTGTGCTTGGAGTCGGAGGGAAGAGGGGAGAGAAGCGAGGCAGCTCCTGACTGGTGTGGGACGGCATGGCCGGAGGCTATTGCTGCCCGTGGGCAGGGGATGGGGAGCCTGGGCGAGGAGGATGAGGGGATGAGAGGCAGGAGGAGACGTGGCTGCAGGGATGAGGTCAATTGGCCGTAAATGAGTCCTACCAGGTATTTTCCCTCTTGGGACAGTGAATTCCCTGAGAAGCACACGCTTGGTCAAAGCAAATGCTCTGGGCTGAGCTGGACGAGAAAAAATTCCCTTTCATTTACTCCATCCTGTGGCTTTTTTCTTCCCTCTCTCCTGCTTTGAATTTCCTGCCATAAATAATGCCAGCGGTTGTCCTCAGGGCAACTGATTGCTCTCCGTAGCAGCGCCTGAATGAAACAGATGCAGCTTTTGGCAACGTAACCAATTTTGTCAGATCCTCCAGTGTTGTCAATGAAACTGAGCTGAGATGTGTTAATTATATTCCACTGGTGCATGGTGAAACCGTGGGCATTAACAGGTTCACTGGCGCTGCCTTGTCTGCAGACTTGGGAAGGAGGCTTGCCGTATCCTCTCCATATGATGTTTCTTGAGACAGCAAAATTCATAAATAGCTCTTTTTAAGAAAGCCTTCCTTCTAGTAGCGGGACCTCCTGCTACAATTGAGACGCTTGCTAAAATTAAGCAAATCTGCGGTGCTGCAGGGTTTTTTTTTCATCCTAATTTTAGCGGCTGTTCGCTGTAAATCCAGCTGTGTGATCTTTTCTGCTGTCGCTCATGGACTGCAGGTATTTGGGGACGGTTGTCTTTTTATTTGGGGCTAGGTGTGAGCTGGCAGGCCTTTGCTAATCCTAGTGATGAATTGCAACCATAACACCCTCTCCTGGGTTCCTAACCCTAACTCTGTGCTTCTCCATCCCCCCTGCGCTACAGTGATCCCCGACTCGCTGCGAGTGACCGCGGTCCCACAGACGCTGCACAAGGTGGAGCGCGACTCCCTGGAGCTGAAGTGCGAGGTGGCCAAGAGCACGGTCCAGCACAGCCACGTCTCCATCGCCTGGTACCGGCAGCGAGGCGGCGAGGCGCCCGTGGAGGTCATCTCCCTCAGCCGCGATTTCGTCCTGCGGGCCGGGGGCAGCTACGCCCAGCGGCAGGCCACGGGGGACGTCCGCTTGGACAAGGTGGGCGAGACCACCTCAAAGCTCACCATCTACAACCTCCACCCGTCAGATCAAGGCGAGTTCTACTGCGAGGCGGCGGAGTGGATCCAGGACCCGGACAAGTCGTGGTACGCCATGACCCGCAAGCGCTCTCAGGGCACCATCGTCAACGTGCAAGCCACAGGTCAGTGTCTCCTCTCTCTTTCCTTGCTTGTCTGGGTGCTGGGAGGAAGCAGAGGTGGAAAATGGGGCTGTGCATAGTTAGGTGACTCAGGTGCTGGCCCAAGCAGGGGGCGATGCACACCACAGCTTTTACCATCTAAATAAGAGGGTCTGCAAGGCCAGCTGCAGAGCTGCCCCAGGTCCCATCACACCTAACGCTGGAGCAAGGCCTGCAAAGCCATGCCTGGTTGGGGACTTGACTCTT
The DNA here is from genome assembly GCF_963932015.1 of Anas acuta. Classification (NCBI taxonomy): domain Eukaryota; kingdom Metazoa; phylum Chordata; class Aves; order Anseriformes; family Anatidae; genus Anas; species Anas acuta. The sequence goes on along the minus strand of NC_088979.1, from coordinate 108,911,551 downwards.
TCACACTGTGGTTCTCTCTTGACTCCACAGTGGGGTTTGTGGTCTCCACAGATAAGCCCAGTTGCCTCTTGGGGTGTACCCATGGAAAGCAGCTGTTCCTGGGAGGGTTGCTGAGGTCTCTCACTGCAGGGTACCCCAGTGAGGTCCCCTTCACGTGGCACTGCTGAGACCCGGAGCAGTGGTATCCTCCACAGCACCCCAGCAAGGGGGCTTGGCGGCAGCCCCTGCTGTCTGACATAGCCAGTGTCTGGGCTGCAGCGGGAGCTAAGGCTTACATACACCTTATGCGCTTGGTGCTAGCACAGGCAATGAGGATGTGGGGAAGTGAGGAAATAAGAGTGACACATCAGAAATTTAAACTAAAACTTTGAGCAAACACTTCTGTATTGCCTGAGGCCCATTTGCAAGTCAAAATCCTTCTTGCAGCCAGCAGCACAGGTTCCTGCTAAGGATCTAAAAACCCAGAAGAGCTCTTTTGTCCTCTCTGATATCCCTAAAAGCCCTACCTTTCAGCCCCAGCAATCTGGGGCAAGCAAGACTGGGCTCCAGCTCACATCCCACAGTGCTGCTGGATCCCGGTGTCACAGCAGAGCTGTTCCCAGGAGGAAAGGCTGGGGACAAGGCAATTTGGCTGGGGAGGCCTTGCAGCTTTTGCCTCTTACAGCCAAAGCAAGCCACTCGCCCCTCCACCTGGAGGTGCACGTGTCCAAGAGGTAGCGACCACATAGGGTCTGGCAGGTTGCAGCCACCTCGCATGAGGTGTGCTGCTCTCCAGGTGGGCTTTGCCATGCTGACGTGAGCTGGTCTGTCTGTCCCCAGATAAGGAGTTCAGCGTCCGGCTGGAGACGGAGAAGCGGACCTACATCGTGGGCGAGCCAGTGGAGTTTCGGTGCATCCTGGAGGCCCAGAATGTCCCTGACCGCTACTTCTCCATCTCCTGGGCCTTCAACAGCTCCCTCATCGCCAGCCTGGGGCCCAACGCCGTGCCGGTGCTCAACAACGAGTTCGCCCAGCGCGAGGCCCTGGGCCAGCTCAAGGTAGCCAAAGAGAGCGACAATGTTTTTGTGCTGAAGATCTACCGCCTCCGCCTTGAGGACAGTGGCAAGTACAACTGCCGGGTGACCGAGCGGGAGAAGACTGTGACGGGGGATTTCATTGACAAGGAGAGCAAGCGGCCCAAGAACATCCCCATCACCGTCCTGCCGCTCAGTAAGTAGAGACCTGCCCGCTCCGTCCCGGGACGCTGCTCTGCTGGGCAGCTAGCTGGTGAAGCTGTGGTGTGTCCAGCCCAAAGCAGACTTCGGAAGGGGAATGGGGAGGATAAGGGTTTGTGTGCTGTGGAGGCTTGAAATCCCAACTGCAAGTCTTTTTTAGGGGAGGGGGACAATAGAGCAAGGGGGATTGTGCTGCTCAGGTTTGTGAGTGGGGAAACATGTCCCCACCTTGGTGATCACTCCAACCTGGCAGCTGTGGTCCTGAGGTGAAGGTCCGTGTGACAGCCTCTGGCTTGCTCCTCACACCTCTACCCTCTGCACGAAGCTGGGTGCCCTGAAGTATTCAGCAGGCATAATGGGGAGAGTGGCTTGTCCCTGCTTTATCCTAAGAGCTGCTGGGTTCCTGCAGATTGTGCCTGTTGTTCAGCTGTCGTACAAGGCGTTGGGGTTGCGCCTTGCACAAGGAGAAACCAAGGTTTGCTTGCTCCTCAAGCCCCAGTTTGCTCTTCAGCATGGAGCCCTGTTGTGGTCACTGTGTGTCTGCCAACCCTGGTGAAAACAGCCCTGCCAGAGGCCCGCCTGAGTGCCTTTTGTGTTTATCAGACGAATGTGATAAAGACATGAAAGGCAGGGTGAGAGAAGAGGGTCAGCTGATTTATTTCTCCTCCGTTTTGCTCTCTCAAACTCAGGTAGCCGCAGCATGAAGAACCAGGCAAGTGTTGCCCAGGTTACCCTAGCTACAGGGTTTGACCAAGCAGATGGGAAGCTTACAGAGGATTTTGTGCAGCGTTTGTCTCCTGTCTGTTAGGCTTGTAGGGAAATGCAGCCCTTTCCTCAAGCTTTTTTTTCCTCCTCATTTCTCCAAAAGAAATTCTAATTCTTTTTTCTTCTACCAATATTTGGTCTCATTTGTTTGGCATTGAAAATCAGTTAGAAATCTTGCACTGGACAGTTGTTAAAATGCAATGCTTTTAGGCAAAGCCACCTTTCAGGCAGATTTCATTCCTGAGGTTTCGTAAATCACCAGCTCTAGGAACAAACGTGATTTTTCAAGGGTGCTAAGTGTCCATAACTCCGATGGAAGACAGCAGGAGTAACCAGCACTCAGTATCTCTGAAAAACGAGCCGTAGAGTCTCTGGGAAGCTCAGGATAACAATTTTTTTTGATGTTGCCAAACATTGATAGCTACCTCTAGTGTTGAGAGCGATGGGAGTTTGTGAAAGCTTCTCCCGAAAGGTGTTGCAGAAATGGACGTGGCAAGATGGTAATCAGATTGACATGAATTGAAAAGCCCAGGGAGCTGGAAGCTTTTTTTTGGCAGAGCCGGTTGCATGTGGTGCATGTTGTAGCAGCACAAATTCCCTCAAGCTTTGCTGAGACCCCAGCCTGGACCTGCGAACAGAAGACGCGGCAATGCCTCCTGAGCCCTAGGCAGAGATTTTTCCCAGCTTTGGCCGACACCTGCTTTGAGTGTGCAAGGCACCAGGAGCAGCTCGCTGCCCACAGACTGTTTTTGGATGTGGTCACGCATGAACTTAAGACGTGCCTGGACCCAAATGCGTGGGCAGTTTCCTGCACCTGGTAAAACACCTCTCTGGCCAGCAGCGTCCTTGCAGACTGACAAGTGCCGAGTGTGTATCATCTCCCCTGTGTGTGTGCGTTTCTCTCCTTAGAGACCAGCATCTCCTTGGAGATTATCAACAACGCCAGCAGTGTCTTGGAGGGGGAGAGCCTGCGCTTTGGCTGCAACGTGCGCTCAGGCGTGGGGCCCCAAAGCCGCCTCTCTGTCGCCTGGCAGCTGGTGGACAAGCAGAACCGGCGCAGCGAAATCGTGCGTCTGGATCGGGACGGCACCCTGCAGCCCGGCCCCTCATATGCCGAGCGCAGCAGCTACGGGGGCATCCAGATGGAGCAGGTCCGGCCTGGCTCCTTCACCCTGGAGATCTTCAACAGCATCAGGGCGGACGAGGGCCACTACGAGTGCCGGGTGGCCGAGTGGACGCGGACACTGGATGGGGAGTGGCAGATGGTTGGGGAGCGGCATGCTGGTACCCCAGTGTCCATCACTCCTCTGGGTGAGTACTCAAGGTGTGGGAGCCGTGCGGCCATGCGCCTGGCTCAATCCAGGAGGTCACCTGCAAATACCTGGGGCTGCTCTCAGCACTGTGTGCTTGCCAGTGAAACGGAGGCACCAGCAGCCCACCTGCAGCTCCTGTGAAGGTTGGTGCAAAACGTCTGTGTGCCCAGTTGCATTTGAGGGCAAAACCTGAGGGGTGGCTGTGGCAGGAGCAAAGCAGGGGATGGCTGATGGGAGCCGAGGAGAGAGACTGCCAACGTCATGATGCCCGCTGAAAGGGGGCACCATGTCCCAACAGCCTGGGCTGTGGGAAGTGACTTGGTGGTGCTCCATCAATGGCCAGTGGGCATTAAAGCCTCCTTGCATGCTCTGGGCAAACCTCGTCTCAGCCCACCAGAATGGGAGAGCTAAACACAGGGTATGTATTGGCCCAGCCACCAGAAATCGTGAGCATCCCCAACAGCATCAGAAGTCCTCGGGAGCTGTGGATCAGGACCGGTCCTCACTGCCTCTGCCGAGAGGCCCTGAGCAGCTGACCCGGGACTGAGCCAAACTAGAGGATGTGATCGTTGCGGCTGGTACTCTGCTCTGCCAAATAGCTCCTCTGGTTCAAACACAGCAAAATGACATCAATTTAGGAGAGGGCAGGTAGGGCATTAGAGATTTTGCATAGATTGTGAATTACTTGGGTCTCACTCAGGCCTTGCTATATTAAGCCCTGGACAGGTTCCCAAAGTTTTCTGCAGGAGACCGAAGAACTGATGGATATTCCTGCAAGGTCCCTGATCTGCAGAATGCTAGAGCTATAAACAATTAGTGCGAGCTATTCAAAAGTCAAGATAGATTTTTTTTTTTCGATTATCCACAGTATTAATCTTAAGATTTGGCAAGATGTGTGAGACCAGACTTTAAAGTCATATCATATTCTGATTAAAATCTTGCTTTTTTTTTTCCCTTTCCTCCCCTTCACTTTTGACCTTCTTTCAGAGGCTGCTCTGTCTAGAGCTAGAAACCATTGCTGTATCAGTTTCAAGAACAGATAGGGACGTTAGTTTGTAAAGAACTCAAGGCAGATTCTCAGCTGGTTTCAACAGCGTCTTTGTCTTGAGGTCAGTGGCATTTGGCCTCTTGTAAGTCCATGTGTTGGCCATTCTCTTTACTTTGCAACTCGTGGAGGTTTGTTGGGATGAAGCAGGGAGTACAAGTGGTAGATGAAGTGATGAGATTTTAAAATGCGTCACTTTCACTCTTGCTAAAATTTAAGGTACTGGAAATTGATCAGCAGTTCCAGAAGATGGGATTTGAAGGTAGTTGTCCCTCCACCTCTGTCCCTTGTCCCAGAGAAATTTGACTGTCACATTCTGTCAAGTCCTAAGAAGTTCCAAAGTCCTTTTTCTATAACTAACAGAGCTGTAGTAGCTCAGTAACATTTAGCGATGAAAATACCTAATATTGTTTTCTTGCTGCTGAATCTGATATTTTTTGTTGAGAGTAATGCTTTTGAAGTGTCTTGAGAAACTATAATGGAAGGTGCTAAGAAAGAGCAAGAGAGGTTTATTGCTACAGAAAGTGCTAGTAAAAAAATGCAGTAAATTTAGTGACACTCACATTTCAAGTTAAGGTCTAATCGTTTGCCAGTCTGGCAGGGTAAAAAACTCTTTAGCTGAACCAGCACAGATAATGTTCAAACCCATAAATCTATCGACACTGTGGTTGTGAAGCAACAGCCACAAGAGAGATGTGCTGTCAGATGAGACCAGATGTCCCTGAACTTCTGAGGATCTCAAGAGCCCAGCAGGGATTTTAGTCCCTGCCAGATGGGAAGGAAAGGGCAGGCACTCTGAAATCTGTGGGTAGAGGAGGGCAGGCTGGGTGAGGAGGTTCTGCTGTATTGTTGGGGGGGGGGGGAGGGTCTTGCCCAAAATGTGCCCGCTTACATGTGTGGATGCTGTCCTTTTGTATAAATTCCCTGGTAAAATTATGGAGAAGATTATTCTGGGAATTACTGAAAAACACCTGAAAGACAATGCAGTCATTGGTCACAGCCAGCTTGGGTTCCTTAAGGGAAAGTCCTGTTTAATGAACTTAATTTCCTTTTATGACAAGATTACCCACCTAGCTGACTGAGGGAAGCCCACTGTTGTAATCTTTTTGGATTTCAGCAAAGCTTTCCATGCTGTTTCTCACAGCATCCTTCTGGACAAAATATCCAGCGTACAGCTAGACAAATACATAATGTGGTGGGTGAACAACTGGCTAATGAGTTGGGCTCAAAGGTTTATAGTAGATGGGGTTACATCAGGCTGGTGGCCAGTCACTGGTGGTGTTCCCCAGAGCTTCATTTGAGGGCCAGTTCTCTTCAATGTTTTCATAAATGACTTGGATGTGGGACTTGAAGGTGTACTAAATAAGTTTGTGGACAATGCTAAACTGGGAGAAGCTGCTGACTCCCTTGAGGGTAGAGAGGCCTTGCAGAGAGATCTTGACAAATTAGAGGGCTGGGCAACCACCAAGTGCATGAAGTTTAACAAGAGCATGTGCCAGAACCTGCACTTGGGTGGGGGCAGCCCTGAATATACATACAGACCCGGGGACAAGAGGCTGGAGAGAAGCCCTGTGGAGAGGGATCTGGTCGTTCTTGTTGACAGCAGGTTGAATAGGAGTCAGAAGTGTGCCCTGGTAGCCAGGAGGGTCAACCATACCCTGGGATACATCAGGCACAACATTGCTGGCTGGTCGAGGGGAGGGATTGTCCTGCTCTGCTCTGCGCTGGTGTGGCCTCACCTTGAGTGCAGCATGCAGTTTTTGGTGCCACGATGTAATAAAGACATAAAACTATCAGACGAGTGTCCAAAGAAGGGCTACAAAGATGGAGAAGGGTCCTGAGAGCAGGACATATGAGGAGCAGCTGAGGTCCCTTGGTTTGTTCAGCCCAGAGCAGAGCAGGCTGAGGGGAGGCCTCATGGCGGCCTGCAGCTCCCTCACGAGGGGAGTGGAGGGGCAGGCGCTGAGCTCTGCTCTCTGGGGACAGCGACAGGACCCGAGGGCACGGCATGGAGCTGGGACAGGGGAGGGTCAGGCTGGGGGTTAGGGAAAGGTTCTGCACCCAAAGGTGGTCGGGCACTGGGACAGGCTCCCCAGGGCAGTGGTCATGGCACTGAGCCTACTGGAGTTCAAGAAGGGTTTGGACAACGCTCTCAGACATAGGGTTTGATTTTTGGGCGGTCCTGTGTGGAACCAGGAGTGGGACTCAATGATCCTTGTGGCGCCCTTCCAACTTAGGATATTCAGTGATTCTAAGAAGAGGGGATTTTGTACATTAACCTTAATGTCATGAGCATGTTTGCTGAGGACCTGAGAAACAGATTTTATTTTTACATGGCAGACAGGAGGAGAGAACTTCATTAAGTTTCCTTGCCTAGCCCAGCTGGAGATTAAACTTTAAAGAGTCAGCTGATCTTGGTAAAATTAAGGTGGCTTTCTAAGGCCAGAGCTGCTGCAGTGTCTGAAGGTAATGGCTTATGTGGGGATGAGATGTGGCAGTTCTGCCTTCTCAGCCGCTCTCTTCTCTCTGGCGTAATCACTGTGTTGCAAGGGGCTTTAATCCCAAAGATTGGCCTCTCTTCTCAGTAATTACACATCCATGAGCAATGCCATGAGTAACTGGGGCTGCAGAGGTACTTATTGGAGGTGTGCAGATACGCTGATATCCACACTGTGGCTGGTCTGGCCCTCAGCAGCAGTTCTGTGGGTTGCAGTGAGCTCTCAGCTCATCCCCCAAACTGTAATTTCAAGCTTGTGGCATGCTGATCCAGAAGACATTCCTGTTTCTGGTGGGGTCTCTACCCATGGGGCTTCAGCAAAAGCTTTGTTGAAAGCCTGGGTCATCGGCCCAGCAGTGGGAGGAAGGAGAGCACCAAGTCCACCTGGACGCCCAGCAGAGACCTCCAGAAAGTAAACACTTCTTGGAGGTGTTGATGGTGGAAAACAAGGTCCCTGCTATATCTAGGCTTCACTGAAGTAATCATAACAGTAAAAAATATATATTTTCTCTCTCTAGCTCAGAACAAACGAGCAATGGAAATTCCTTGACCCAAAATGTAAGCCAGTCAACTGGGAATACGTTATCATTGTTACCTTTAAATTGTTAATAGATTGCTGGTTTTAAACTCCCCTAAACCTACAAAGTATTGGGGTTAGAAAAGTAAAGATGTGTTGACTAGCTTGTGGAGTTGTGCAGATGTGAGGGTAATTGTATATAGCTAGGATCTGTAAGAGAACAAAAGAGATGCTGTGTGAATAGAAGCAACCACCTTCTCTCAGTTATAAATTGCCTCTATTCTTGGATTACATAACTTCTGCCAACTCTCCAAAGCACAGAAGAAAACTTTTTCTTCTCATTTTCCCCATCATTCCCTCACCTGCAGTGACCAGCTACAGACCTGGACAGGGGAACAGGGAGGGAGGATCGCTTGGCCAGGAGGTGGTTGTGAATCATGGAGTCTACGAGTGGTCGTGCTTGTTCATGCAGAATCAAGCCATGCTCTTTAAAACCCTTCTCTCTCTTTTTTGCAGAGGCTGGTTTTGCTGTCACAGCTATTTCCCGCACCCCTGGGGTGACCTACAATGAGTCCTTCGACCTCCAGTGCATCATCAAGCCGCACTACCCATCCTGGGTCCCTGTGTCAGTGACGTGGCGCTTCCAGCCAGCGGGCAGCACTGAGTTTCACGACCTGGTCACCTTCACGCGTGACGGCGGGGTCCAGTGGGGTGACAGGTACATGGGCTTCCGGACCCGCACTGCCATCGAGAAGGCCGAGTCCAGCAACAACGTGCGCCTGAGCATCAGCCGGGCGAGTGACACGGAGGCTGGCAAGTACCAGTGCGTGGCCGAGCTCTGGAGGAAGAACTACAACAGCAGCTGGACGCGGCTGGCAGACAGAACGTCCAACCTGCTGGAGATCAGGGTCCTGCGGCCGGGTAAGTGTGGAGAGCACGCAAGAGGATCTGGGAGGTGTGTCGTGGGGATGGGCTGCATGTCGGTGCTGCGGTGGTCTCTCCAGAGGAAGGACTGATCTTCTGGCTGCAACTGACATCTCACACGTGTGAAAGTCTTAGGTGGGACTTGAAACTGTTCACAGGGCTTTCTTCTGGGAGGTGAGGTGACTGAGGCTCAGTCCAGTTTCTGGGCTATTTCTGTGAAATGGAAATGGCTTTCAGGATGCTGCCTCCTCTAAGAGAGGAGAGGGGCCGGATCAAAGGGAAGAGTGGCTCTCCCACCAAAGCCCCTACGTGCACACCCACCACAGGTGTTGTGCTACAGCTCTTATCTAGTGACTGGCTGCATCTCTTGCTCGGTTGGAGACATCTTCAAAAGCAGCTAGTGATTAAAGAGCCTGACTTTCATCCTCACTAGAAACCGAGCCCTTTCCAGCTGGAAGTCCCCAGGTCCATGGGTGCCCATTCACAGCGAGCAACATCTAGGCAACAGAGACCTGCTATGGCAGGGAGAGTCAGAAAACCTACAAAGTGCTTATGCTCCCTGTACAGCCAGTGGAGAGATTTGGGCACCTTCTGTAGGTTTTGTTGATGAGGACTCTTTGTTGGTGCCTCCTATTCCTCATGAAGGCTGCTAAGATGTGTGGTCAGGGCAGCTGTTGGCCACCACTGAGCTGAATGGTTTATTGCTATCTCAGCCTTAGGGCTAGAGTTCGTGTTTGAAGAGGGGCTTTTAGCACCTTCAGGGCTCTTGGCTCAGCTCCTTGCAGCACTGTCAGTCCTGCCCTCATGTTCCTGTGCAGAGGGATGCCTCCCTAGGGTCTGCCTTCTTGCTTAGGGATTGTATTTTTCCCCTCAGTGGCCCTTTCCATACTCTCCTCCACCTTCCCCAACCCTCTGGAAAAGTCAGGGGATGCTGTGAGCTCCCTCATGAGCTTTCTGCCCTCTTTCTTCCCTCCCTTCCTCCTTCCTTGCCATCATCTCCAGGTTAATCTTCTCCATTTGTCTTGATTACCCTGCCTTGTAATACATGTTTTACTGCTTGCAAGGTCACGTTGGTGATGTTCATCATTTTAGCTTATTTCCCTAGGAAACAGCAGTGACTGGAGATGGTCCCTGGAGTAATATGCTTCTTCATGGCATATTTCTGTGCGTGCATTTGTGTGTGACACAGAGAGACAGAAAAATCCTTGGTAATATCTTCCAGAAGAGAGCCTCTGTGCCACAGTTCAGTATGGCCAGGAGGACGTTTAAGCCATGTTCCGGCAGCCGGTTCTTCTTTACTGGAGCAGTAAGCATTGAGGGATGCCTTAACAGAACAAGTGATCTAGGTCTCCATGGTTTTTACCTCTCCCTATCTCCCTGCTGCTCGGCAAGCTACTGCTACACAAATCTTAGCTGTCAGTCCAATGAGCCTTGCGTAATGTTTGTGGTTTTATGGCCCGCAAGGGGATGGACAAGAAGAGGGGGGCTCCTTTCTGACCCTTCTCCTCAGAGCATCCCCAGCACTGCTATTGCACTCCGCATTTCGTTTCCATGCCCCAGGCAGCCTCTAAGAGCCAGTGGTTTGAGTTCTCCATGAATGTGGTGCTGGCAGTCGTGCCAGCGTCTGCTGTGGTTCTCGCTGGTTTTGCAAGCTGCAGAGGGTTGTGTCATCACCGGGTCCTTGGCTGGATCATCTCCAAACAGGGCCCAGGATGATGTGGGAAACACCTTCCTCGGTCACCTCCAAATGGACGTCCTAACGTCCCCACGGTCAGACCTGTGCTGACGAAGCAGATGCTGGTTTTCAGATTACTACCCAGGGCTTCTTCAAAAGGGGTCGTTTGGGACCTCAGAATAATTGAGCACCTGAGAGCGCTGTCACAGTCCAGGTCTGCAGCTCCATAAGTCACCTTAACCTGACATAACTTGAGGCTGCTACTGGATGCCGTAGTCCTAGGGGCTGCTTTCCTTTGTCACTCGCCCCAGTTCCCTGCCTTGCCCCATACACCAGTGGATTTGGGGTGAGCTGTCTCCCCTACAGATCCACTAAGGGATGTGCAACGAAGAAGGCAAGTCTGGAAGTCTTTTGGCAAACTGAGCTAGCTTGTGTTCCCAGATTGTAAGTTAATGTTGGGATTCTAGTTTTCCCTGAAGACCCCTGCTCCCTATTTGTCAGAGTGACCTTTCTGTTTGACAGATTCCAGGTGCAGAAGTGGCAATCGATATATGTCAGCCTTTAAAGCCTGTTAAGGTGAGAAAGGTAAAACAGTGGCTGCCTGATTGCTCCATTAATCTCTTCGCTGTGTGAAATCCCGCATCCTCGAGGGACTAGGTGTCGGAGCTTCCCGTGGTGTGTCAGTTTGCTGTTTCAACACTTCGGCTGTCTCTTCTTGGCACTCGTGTGGTGGGAAGGGTTTGCAGTTGCCGTGCAGGCTGAGTGGTAGCTGAATTGCGTGTGTTAGCATGGCTGCATCGTTTCATGTGCTGCTTTTCAGTTGGCTAACAGGTAACGCTGAGGAAGTGCCAGCAGCTTCAAACGCTTCAGCCCTTTCTTATTCCCAGGAAGAAACTAGCAGGGGTTGGGAAACGTATCTCATGAGGAGGAAGCGAACGGGGCAGGTAACTGCAGCACGAACCCAGCTGAGAACTGAAGGTCTGGAGGTGGGATGGCAGGAGTGTCCTGCGTGACATCTGGAGCTAGATCTGACCTTTGAACGTGATGTTCCTAGTCCCTGGGGCGTTACACGGACTGGCAGCATGAGGAGAAGCCCTATAAAGGATGCGGTCTGTACATGCAAGACCTTGCAGAGAAACGAGGCATCAGGAGGGCATGGTGTTCATCCCTTGGCGGTGCGTGACAACCCAGCAGCAGCAGCACTACCTGGCACCCCGGTGTTTCTCCCTTCCACGGCCTGCTCCTGGGTGTCACGCAGCCTGGAGCACACCAGGTTGCAGAGCAGAGGGCTCTGTGCACAGGCACGATGCCCCAGGCAGCTCCTGTGTGCTTCGGAGGGGCAGAGACCTGCGCTGCTCGAGGGTGAGTGCTGGGTTTGAGCTTCTTCCCGCTGGAGTAGGCAGCCAGCTCTGGGGATCTGTCGGGCAGCATTAGGGACCGGGCTGGCCAGTGGCTAGATTGCCTGTGGCTGTTCCGTGTCCTTCCAAGGCAGCGCTCTCCTTCCAGCTCTCGAGCTGCCTGTTGTTCCTTTCTCGGTGAGCTCATGTTGCAGCAGAGGGGAGGAACAATAAAAGTAGGCTGAATTCGTGCCAGCTGCTTCCCTGAAGCCAAAGCTGGCAGGAGACCACGCACAGGAGCACGGGCCGAGCTTGGAGCGAGCCCCAAGTGCAGGGGGAAAGCCTGCAGCCCACCTGCATCCTTCAGCCCCCAAGGCTGGGGCTTCCCCTGAGGGTTCACCACCCCTTCCCCCTTGGTGCAGGCGGTTTCTTTCGTACCCCGGTGAGCCTGAGGGTGTTTGGATTTGGCCATGTGCCCTGTGGAGCCCAGGAGAGGCAGGCAGTAGGTGTGCAGGGGACAAGGGGGACCCGAGGGCTGGCGGGCTGGCTTTGTTTGTGGCTGCTCCATAGATCTTGGTTCTCCCTGCCAAGTTTCCAGGGACGGAGCAGCTGAGACGGGGCGGGCTGTTTGCGAGCAGCGCGCGTCCCCGCGGTCTGCGGGACCCAGACAAGGGCAGCAGACAGTCTCTGGCGGCACAGGACGTGGCGGGGGGGCTGTGCTGCGGTCTGGGCAGGCTGGGACATCGCAATATGTCTCTCTTGGCAAGAAGGCTGGAGCAGATTCGTGCTGCTGCATCGCATTGACATTGTCCTTGCGTGCATTCCTGCACTCGTCTCTCCCCTGCGGGGCGATTTCGGCAGAGCTTCGAGGGGTCTGAGCGCTGCACCTTCGCGGGGAGCTGGCTCTGGGTTGGCATCACATTTGGGATCGCTCACATCCCCCTTCCCCATTAGAGAGCCCAACACGACCCTTTCCACTCCCCAGCTGCAAGCTGCCCGCAGCCCATCAGCCTGTGATAAATGCGCGGCCGCCCCTGTGCCCGCAAGTTGATGTCTTCTTCCCATCTTCTCCCGCCCTCCCTCCTGGCGTCAGCCCTCCGCCGGTCCTGTCGTGACTAATCCTGCAGCGGGCACACGGGGAGAGGCTGCAATCACCTCCATAAATCTGCCCTCCTGCTCCCGGGTTTCTGACAGTAATGAACGTGGGAGGAGGGACGGGGAGGGGCGGAGGGGGATGATAACCAAGCAGACGCCAGGGGTGCCGGGCTCCTCGCTGCTTTTTCACAAGCCGGGCTACAGCAGATTGATTGACCTGGGAACCGTCAAGCAAACAAGACCGTCAGGCTCTTCATTAGAGCATTAATTAGCTTCCAGGGGCTCTCCAGGGGCTGCTCCGTAAAGTTTGGTTTATTAGGAGCTGTCAAGTTGAAACTGTCGTGGAGGGGGAGGGTGCAGGCTCCTCGGCTGGCCTCGGAGAAGGGGGACGCTTGTGCCTGAACTTTGTTTGAGATCGGGGTGAACCAGAGCTTGGCTGCCCCAGAAATCCTGTGCTTGGGTGGGTGCAGAGCTGTCTCTCTCCTGGTCTCCACGAGAAATTGCCCTGGCCACTGACAGCAGCCTGGAAAACCTAAGGATGGTAGAGAAGAGGAGGAGGACCCGTACCTCGTGGTCCGAGCTGTCACCAGCAGTTGTAGAGGGACTGCTCGGTGTCCTGCGCCTCCTTCCCTCGGAAGATGTGGTGAGCAGCCAAGCCAGTGGTGGCTGTGACTGTGGATACTGGGATGCTGGGAGGACGAGGAGAGGAAGAGGCAGGGGAGAATTGGGAGCGCAGGCTGCCATATGGCACGCTCAGCGCTGGGAGAGGACTGATTTTCAAACAATTGCCAACACAATTGCTTGTGGAGGAGTTTAAGGGGAGGCGTTCCCTAACAAATGAAAATCAGATATTGCTGTTGCTGCCTTTCTCCCTTCTCATTTCTTAATAATGTTGTCTGTGTGTGAGGAAGCCTCTTCTGCTTGGATGCTGAAGATGCCCTTCCTACCTCTGATGGCCAGTGAGGCCCTGACCTCTCCCGGACACTTCAGTAGAGGCTCAAATGAGCCTGTGCAAGGGCTGCGAGGTGCATTCTTCAAAACCCAACACTTTTAGCCTCTGGGAGTAACTAACAATACAGTTAAACAGAAAGGTAATGGGCTGGAAACTTCCTTACACAAGTGAAGTCTGGAAACTCATCTCAAGTTTGCTGCTTGCGTGATCTCGGGGTGGCTTTGCTCTGCAGAACAGCACCGCTTCCCTGCTTTACAGCCTTCTGCTCCATCTGGCATATAGCTGCGCTCTTGCTTGAGTGATGAAGGAGTTCAAGAAGCGCTCAGCAGGGACAGGAGGCTGCTCAGCAGCAGCCACGACTGCAACACGGAGCAGCCTCCTCTCCCCTGGGTGCCCACTGGTCTTACTGCGGGGATTCCTGCGTCTCTGCTGTATGCAGGGTGTGCTGCTCTGGCCAAATTCGTGTTCTTCATCGTTACCTTTTGAGGTGCAAGTTTTTCACTTCCATTTCAAAGCATCCCCGGTTTCTCTCTTTGATACCTTGAGAGTGGTTTTCTGCTCCCGCCTGCGGGATGCGTGCACAGAAGCAGAAAGTCAGCCTGTTTGCAGTCTGTGCACACACAGCTTCTTTGATGCTGTTTTGAATGCCTTCTCCCCACACTCTTTAGCTTCTTCTTGATCCGCATTTTACCTTGCGGAGCTAATGTCAGCAGTGGCCTCTGAAACTACACAGGTAAATAGGGTGAGCACCAGGAAGACAGACAGTAATCACGGTTATGGGAAGCAGCCCTGCACTAGCATGCACCTCTGCAAACTTCCCAGCCATCTTTCTGACACCCTGCGAGGAAGTTTGGCCTTTAATAGCCAGGCTCCAGAACGACAGGGGAATTTGTGTGTGGTGCTGCCATATGTGTTGTAACTTGCTCTTTGGGTACATTTAATTACTTTTTTTCCTAATTGACGTAGCACTCTTTTGTTTGAAATCTTTCTGATGAAGGGTTCATTCAATATCTCCATGTGTTATTTTCCTCTTTCCTTACCCTCGGCGGCTGTAGCTTGGTTCTGAATTTATCTTCCAGTGATCCTATCTCCATATTTTAATTTACAAGTGATCAGTGAGCCGTATATTGTTCTCTGACAGCAGGCACAACTCGTGCTGGGAGTCTTTTACTCCCTCCCCCTGCCTCTCCTGCAGAACTTTTACATTTATTTCAGGGTTTGACAGGAAGGTTTCTGTTTTTAGGGTTGCGGGGCGCTTTCGTTTGGGCTGTCTTTGTGTTTGTTTCTGTTTCTTGAAGGTAAGTTGTCCCCGAGTCCACAGCCACCTCCAGATGCGAAGGTAGGTGAGCTCCAGCTGTGGTTCTCCCTCTCTGTTGCAGACACACACATTTCTGCTTTGCTTTGTCTGTGCAGCCCACCTGAAATGAGAACCTGGGCCACCTGGGGGCTGCGGAAACTTCGGGCATTGCTCTGAAACTAGCGGAGCGCAAGGAGAAAATGGCAGCGTGGTGTTCGAAGTCCACGCCTTGGCTTTTTTATCTGCCTGCCTGGGAGGGGGCAGCACCCGAACGTGCCTCCAGAAAGGGTTAACGTTGTCTCTCCTTTCCATAGAGCTGCTCTCCCAGTAATTCGATCATGTCAGCCTGTTTGCAGGCAATAATTCATTGTTATAGGAACACTACAGTAAAGTGACAAGTTAATAATGGCAGTAATAATGGCAGGCAAAGTCTAATGCTATTTCCCATTCTCCTGCTCCTGTTGCACCAGCAGCGGCCCATGTTGGCTAACGCAATTTGCAGCCTCGCTAATCCAGTTTCAGTAGGGATTGTGTTCTATTAAGAGAGAATAACAGGAGTCGGGAGCTGTGCTGCCATGTTCCCGGGCTCCCTGGGGAGGCCGTGCTGGCGCTCCAAGTCTTTTGTCTTTGCTTTGCGGTGATTTCTGCGCGACGCTGAAGCCCGTTGAGCAAGCTCCTCCTCGTTGCCTCTCACCGTCCTCCCCCCTGTGAACGCCTTGCGGAAAAGAGAGGGACCAGAGGGAAGGGTCACTCCTTCCAGTTCCCACGTCTCTCCCTTTTGTATGCTCCTTTTCCTAGGAAATCCGAGGCCCCCGTCCCTCATCGCGCTGAGTCAGGAGGCCGGCTTGTGCTTGCTCCGCTCCCGTCGCCGCAGCGCGTGTCCTTGCAACACTTGTGGAGGCGGAGGAGGCTCTCGATCCATGTTTTTATGGAGGTGCCGAGCGTTCGCACATGTCTCAGCCTGCGGCAGAGCGGTGACCTGCATACAGGTCTCTCGGAGCCGAGGCAAACAGGAATTAGGTCACTGGGTGCTTTCGGGGAAATGGCGAGGCGCCTGAGGGTGCGCGGCCATTGTGACTGCAGGGTTGGGGCATCAGCTGAGGCTGTGCCAAAAGCCCCTCACGGTTGAGGGGTGTCTGAAGCCAAGGGTGCCGGGCAGAGACACAGGTCCTGTGTGTAAGCATCATCTCGGGTCGAGGAAATGGGTCTCTCCCGATGGACCTGTTAGGTACTATCCCCGGTGTCAAACCGTGCGTGGGCTCGCGCTGCGGTGTCCCCGTTTCTCCTGTCCCCACCTCCCTCACCTCGAGACGGCGAGATCCCAGCGGAGGCTTTTACAAGTAGGGCAGTCCCTGGGAAAGCTGTGTAACACTTCACCAGGTCTCTCCAGGAGAGCACGTCTTCTGGAGGAGTGCTCCCCATGGGGGTGACGGTCTTCAAAGTGGGACACAGCAGCCCTCGCCGCCTCCCTGGACTCGTGACGGGGCTCCCCGGGGGCTCTGTGGTCTGCTTCTGGCTGTCTTTGTGCCCACCCCTTCTGCCTCATGGCAGCTTCCCAGGGGCGTGCAGAGCTCGGTCATCCCCTAGCTGGCAGCCCCCTCTTCCTACACAACAGGGGGGCACGTTGGGTTTTGTGGTTTTTTTTATTGGGGAGGCTGTTTTCAGCTATGACTGAGTACAGAGGTTCCCATGTGGGAAGCGAACCCTTATCGAAGGGCTGCTCTTACATTTTCTCGACACCTACAAGGGAAGATGATGCAAAAAGTCTGCGAGCACCTTTTTTATCGGAGCATCTTAAGTCCCAGATTGCGAAGTGCTTTAATAAAGGTGAGTGTTGTAACCCCGGCCTGATGATTAGGGAGCAGAGACGAGGGAGCCAGGCGGCTTTACCGCTGCGGGGAGTCAGCAGGAGAGCTGCGCATCGTGCCGCTGCTTCTGCCCTCCTCTGCTGACTCGTGTCCCTTCCCCCCTAACATTCGTGTATCCGCTCTTATCAAATACCTGGCTTGAGGAGGCTGCCTGCCTGCTTCGTGGTGTGTAGAAATCCCCTTCCATACATACCAGCCTGCAGAGTACCTGGCCATATTGTGGCTTGCTGTGGTTCCCAGGTGGACCAGATCTGGCCCCCAGCCCACAGGTGCAAGCTTTTGGGACCAGGTATCCCGAGGCGGTGCCTGTCCCTGTAAATTAATAGGGATGTTTTCCTCAGCCTGGGAGTTAATGCAGGGAGACTGTGATGCTGGAGGATGCTGCATGAAGTGAGCTGCCTAGTGAGCGTACGGACGTGCTGCGGACACCTCGCGCCTTCGCCAGCCTCTCCAGCCAGGCAGGGAAGTAACGTCCCTGTGTCCTGGCCAGGCTCCAGTGTGAGGCATCGCCCATTTAGCCTCCCGTTGCTCCTCCAGCAGCCGCAGTGGGATGCCCGTACTGGTGCAGGAGAGCATTTATGTCTCCGTGCCATCGGAGAGCTGATGTCTTCAGCACCAGCACAGTTGCAGAACTCAATACACCTGCGGTCTTCAGCCAGGTCGCATGGCTGGGCGAGGAGATGGGGCTGCTTTAAGAGAAATACAAGGGTTTTAACCATGACCTGTTGCCAGTGTAAATTGAGAGCCGTAACAGCATATGTAGCGCCAATTACAGCACATCAAGGTATGATATCCTCTTTACTGGCACCCTCCGGGGAGCCGGCAGACATCGTGGCAAAGGATTATGGCTTGCAGACGATAGGCACGGTAGCTTCACCTCAACACATGCACCTGTTTTCCTCCTCGAGCAGATGTTTGGGAAGCTGTTACGAGAACATCAGCCTCCTGCCAGCGCAGCAGAAGGCGCCGTGTAACCCTGCCTGCTCCCGTGGCTGCACCCACCGCCCCTGCTGCTCGGCAGCGCTGGAGCAGCCCTGCCCTGGCGCAGCACAGCCCCGGGGCAGGCTGCATCAGCTCCCTGTGGAGGCCCAGACACGTCCCCGAGCCAGGAAAGGGAGTTTCCCTGTGTCAGGAGGGCAAGTTTTGGCTGGCTGGCTGCCTGGGATGTCAGTCTTCTTGCAGTCCCGCTCATGCACCAGCAACTGCGGGAATTTCCACGTCGTGCTGGCGGCTTTGGACATGACCTGGCAAGTCACACGCAGCGTGGCGAGATGTTCCTGAGGGATCTGCGGAAGGGAATAGGGAAGAGGCAGGCTGGCATCGCGAGGTGCACGTTCACTGTGTAGGATGTGGCACCTGGGTGGGCAAGCGCTTGGTGTTCGCAGGTAGGAAAAGGCTGGGGAGGGCCTGCGAGCGTGGAGTTTAGGATCTCGTTGTTGGCAGAGCTGGGAAGAATTCTTCCCCACCGCCCTCACCCCCACGTGAAAGCTCCTCGCTTGCCTCTGCTGGTGGTGCTGCCAGGTGGGCAGAGCGCGGCGCCGGCAGCTCCCTCCTTGCACGCCCCGACAGCGCGCGTGGATGCGGAGCGACCCCGCCGCGTGTGTACAGGCTGCATTTTAATAGATATAGGGCTGCCGACTTAACATACACAGTTGCTATAGGAACAGAGGTTTCCTTAGGAACGGTTGCAGAAAATAATCCAGTACCAATTAAAAATAAACTGTTTGGAAAGGGGGCTGGGGGGAGAAAGGAAACTGCTGAGAAGCACCTTCCCCTTTATTGGCTCATCTCTCGGGGACTCGGAAGATTGATTAATGCTTGAAATAACCTTTCTTAGCCGACAGCGAGCCAGGGAGGTGGGATGAGCGTGCGTGCAGCAGCTGAGGCTGCTGTCCTGGGGTGAAACAAAGGGGCTGGAGTGTGCCTGTGGGGTGGGGGTGCAGCAGAAATACGACAGCGTGATGCTAAGTCTCCCCATTGAGTTGAAGTCCCCCAGAGAGGAAGAACAAGGGGCCTTTTCCCTCCTTCCCTCCCTCCGCTGTCTGCGTACCCGTAACGCAGCCATCCGGGCTTTATTAGCATACTGATTAAAGCCAGGGGCAACGTGGGCTCCAGGGGAACTTGTAATGCATTGCCAGGACGCCTGTCTCAGATGCTGTGCTGGAGCAGAAAGTGTCACTGTCGGGGGAGTTTCTCCCTTCCATTTGATGTTGCTTGCCCGTACCCATTAGCTCCCTCGCTCATCGCTCGTGCCAGCAGGCATCCGAGACCCTGGCGCCCAAGGGACAGCGGCAGGAAGGCGCGACACAAAGCGAGGAGCCCTTGCCGTGGTGGGGAGAGGAGGCAGCTCCGCTTCCTCGCAGGCGAGCAGAGGATGCGTGGGCCGGGCTTCCAGGGTGCGGATCCGCACGGCTCCCCTGGCAGGGCTCAGTCTTACACGCCTGTAGCACTGCGCTGCTGCCGTGCCTCTGGTGCCCAGGGCGCTCGGTAGGGTTCCCGAAGAGATTTGCTAATTGTATGCAGAAGACCTTTGCCAGGCAGCTCCCTTTCAGGGGGAAGCAGCCGTGTGAGGCACCAGGGGAGCTTGGAGAGGTCGGGACAGGAGAGGTGGAGCAGCACCAGTGCACACCTTCTGCCTCTCGGCTGTTGAAGACCATCACAAAGTGTCAGGATGCCCTTTATAAGCTGTGGCTGAGTGTTGGTGCCACGGGGTGCAGCAGGAAAGGGGTAGGAGCAGCGTGCAGGACCCCCTCATGCATCACCTCCATTCAGGGAAGCCTGATTTCCTACCTGTGCCCAGGTGTCCTGGGTAATGCAGCATCCTTCACACTCACACCTCCAGCTCATCCCTTCCAGGTCTGCACTTCCCCCAGCCTCACATTCAGCAGGAGCTGCTGGTCGCTATAGGAGAGGCCAAGGTGGTGGCAGGGCTGCTCAAAGGGCTGCTCCTCTCGTCTGGTCTTCAGCTGCCAGGCTTCCCCCAGTGCAAGTGTCACACGAGGGCGCTTCACATCCTCCTGTGCAAGTGTCAGTGCCGTGGGTCAGGGCTCGCCGCATCAGGCACAGCCTGAACACGCAGGGGAAGGCTCTGCCTCCTGCTCCTGCAGGGAGGGGGCAATTGGAGACCAGCATCTCACTCTACAACAAGAGCTAACGCCGTCCTCAACGCTGCATGACCGCTCAGCTGCCCATGTGGGAGCTGCAGTCACGCTTGAGAAGCCGAGAGCGGTGGCGTGGCCGTGACTTCTCCCAGGTGATGCAGTCCTCGGTGGCCCTGGAGCCAGAGCTCCTGGCTGCTGGAGCGCAGCATGTTCCCTGCAGGTCCCCCCCAGTGGGATGCTTCTCTCCCAGTCGTGCCCGTGGCTGCTCCCCTAACCAGTGCGTCTCTGTGGGTTGCGTGTCACACCGGGGTGTGACAGCAGTAGGGGCTTGTTTAATTCAGTCTTTCTGGAAATGGTTTTCTGTGGAACTGGTCAAAAGCCCATTGGTATATGCTGCAAGCTGTGTGGTTTCACTAAGAAAAAAAGCCCTCGTGTCTGAAGGACGGTTGCAGCTGAAGAGACGGGGAAACTGGGTTTGGGTGTAGCCTTCGCACTAGGTTTGGTGCTCTCAACCACAATGAAATTAAGGAAGGGAGCTTTTAAAAAAGAGACTGTGGAAAAGCAGGTGCCTCGCTGAGGGACCTGGTGGGAAAATTCAGGAATAGAGAGGTGAAAAGGAGAGAAGGCTTGGTGGGAGAACATCTAAATGTTTTTTTTCCTGAAGGTTCATTTTAAGGCAAGAGCAGCCGTGTGTGCAGCCAGGGGAGAGCTCTCTGGTCCTCCCCCAAACAGGTGAGTCTCTTTTCCATGTCCATGACCCACCTCTTCTCACCTGTCCCCCTTCCTCCCTGGCAGTGACCAAGCTGCAGGTGAGCAAGTCGAAGCGGAGCATCACCCTGGTGGAGAACCGCCCCATCCCGCTCAACTGCTCTGTCAAATCCCAGACCAGCCCCGACTCGCACTTCGCCGTGCTGTGGTACGTCCACAAGCCCTCCGATGCGGACGGCAAGCTCATCCTGAAGACCACCCACAGCTCGGCCTTCGAGTACGGCACCTACGCGGAGGAGGAGGGCCTGCGGGGCCGGCTGCAGTTCGAGCGCTCGGCATCGGGCGGGCTCTTCAGCCTGACGGTCCAGCGGGCCGAGGTCCGCGACAGCGGCAGCTACTACTGCCACGTGGAGGAGTGGCTGCTCAGCCCCAACCACGCCTGGTACAAGCTGGCAGAGGAGGTGTCGGGGCGGACCGAGGTCACCGTCAAGCAGCCAGGTAGCGCGCGCTGCGCTGCTGGGGTCCTGCGGGGCATTTTGGCACTGGCTCTTGGGCACATCTCCTGCTGAGCTCTGCTGGGGCAGCAGGGAGCTTGTGCTTTTCTTTCTGCTACAGCCTTCTCGCCCCCTCCTTGCATCCTCATGCCTGCACGTCCCTTCAGGGAGACATTATTTCCCCTCCTTCAGTGTCACCCACCTACACCTACACCGGGTTGGTGTCCATCTTAGGGACCCTGCCTGTGCCCCTCCATCTGGAGGGCCGCTGTAATGAGCCAGATTTCTTTATCCTCAAAGGTGTCACGTAGAAAGTGTGTCAGCTAGCAACCTAATGAGGGAGAACTGGTGTGTGCCTGCCTGGGAGAGCATTTTTATGTTTTGCACATGGTTTAATTTTACTCTGCATCTGTATCCTGGCAGGCGTGGGGAGCCTTGTCTCTTTTCCCTTTGCGCTGTGCACATGAGATCTGAGTAATCAGTTTAATGAGGTGGGGAGCTGGCTGCCAGGAAAGGAGAAATCTGCTCTGCTGGTGCTTTCCGTGGCAGAGGACATCTCTGGCAAAGATGGGCTGAAGGTGGCCACCAGAAGCTGGGGCCACAGCCCTCATTCTGGGCAGAGAGGCAAGGACTGTCCCTGAGAGCAGCCTGCACCCCATGCATGCTGCTGATGCAGAACATCAGTACTCCACAAGGAAGCCCCAGCTTGCTCCCGGTGCCTAATTTTGGAGATTAAATTCACTTGGTTGTGCAGGGAGTGCAGCAGGCCAGAGCATACTGCTCATGGCCAGTCCCCGCTGCTTGTTTCCGCCTGCAGATCCCCAAATTGGCTGTGGGGCAGTCAGGGAGGGGGGAGCTGCAATTTGCCCCCTCCTTCACATCACCCACCTCTCACTGGGAAGTACGGTGCCTGTCCCTTACTCCTGTGGCCGTACCAGGGAAGTCCACGCTGTGCCCCTTGAAAGAGGTTGTGAAGGAATTAGGAGTGTACCACACGTCATTTCGCTTAAAAGAGCTGATTGCAATCACCCCCTGAGTATCAATGAAATTATTGAGCAAAAACCAGGGGCATTCCCAACGCAGCAAAACACCGTGTGTGCCTTTGCCCTCGTGCCACTTCTCGTTTTGCAGTAGTGGTTCCCTATAACCAGCTGTCCCTTCTCTGCCTTGTTTTTTTTCCCCTTTTCCCACTGCAGCAGAGCTTACTGGCTGGGGTGTGACCGGGCTCGTGCCCTGCCCCAAGGGGAGAACGAGAAGAGCTTCACGTGTGACTTCCCTTCACGAGATGTTTGTGCACTCAGGATCCCCCGGGTCCTATGAGGAGATGTGGGGTTCCCAGTTCCCTGTGCCAAATTCAGCCTTGCCGGTTGCTAGCCTGAGATTTTCAGAAGGCCCTCAAAAACATCGGTCCCATTTTCTTTTCCTCGCTTTTTTTTTCCTTCCTCCCCTTCCTCTTCTCTTCCATCACACCCCAGGACTGTGAGGTGTGCACCTATGAGGGAGGTGCACATGGGGAGACCCGGCCCTTGGCATCCCTCAGTCACATTGCATTTCTCCCGGCCTTCCCCCGCAGATAACCGCCTGCAGGTGAACCAGACCCACAGGAACATCACGGTGCTGGAGAACCAGTGGGTGACCCTGGAGTGCCAGGTGAGCAGCCGGAGCAGCCCCTCGTCGCAGCTGTCTGTGGAGTGGTACGTCTGGCGGCCGGGGCACCCGGAGAAGGAGGCCGTGGCGCGGCTGAGCCGGCAGAGCACGCTGCGCTACGGGGACCTGGCGGCGCTGGGCGACCTGCGGGGCCGCATCCACATGGAGAGCCCGTCCCTGGGCCTCTACCTGCTCTCCATCCAGAACGCCACCGTGCGGGACAGCGGGGTGTACGACTGCCGCGTGGAGGAGTGGCTCCTCGACCCCAGCGACCGCTGGTACAAGCGGGCGGAGGACCTCTCCGGGCTCACCACCCTCACCGTGAAGCAGCCAGGTGAGGAGCACCTCGTGCCACCGTCTCGGAGCAGATTCGGTAGAGCAGGCTTCAGATTTTATTCACATTTGGACTGAGAATGAGACGGCGGAAGCTCCCTGTGCTTTCCAGGCAGGGTCTCTGCATGGGAAAAGGGCAGCAGAGGGGTTGAGACCCTCACTAGTGTCCAGGCAGTTTTACACGATGCTGCTCCCTGCTCCACAGGTAAAGAAGACGTGGGCCATGCCAGCTCCAAGCCTTCGTCTGGATTAGAACCAGGGCTGGGGATTCTCCACTGTTTTGGCTATGCCCAGACACAGGGAGATGGGGCTTGGGATGCCTCTCGCTCTTTCCGAGATCTAGGGGGGTGAAAAATTCTCAGGAAGTTCAAAGTAGGGAGGAAACTCCAGTTCGGTGAGTTTTACCAATAGATGACAATCTGCAAGGACAATTTACCTTGGGAAATATGGATTCTCTAGTTTTTGAGCCAAGTGACTCCAGATTAAATGCCTGTCTTAAAGGAAGGCTGTAGGTCAAACGAAAGTTATAGTCTTCACTTGCTGGATACCTTCCAGCTTTAAAAAAAAACACACTCTGCAAGTATTTTTTGGTGCTTTATGCCTGCCCACTTCAGCAAGGTGTCAGCCTCGTAACTCTGTGATGGAGCTGGCAAGATTATAAGATCCTGGGAAGGTTTTATTGGTAATTCCTTGCAGAGAAAAATTTGTGCTGCAAAAAGTGGGAGCTGTCTCAGGGGACAGCCCAGCTCTTGTCCATGAAGTCCTTGCTCAGGAAGCTTCTCTGGCTGAGATGGCTTCAGCAGAGGTCCCCCAGAGCTCCCAGGCAGACCCTGTATGCTGCATCCCTGCACAGCTCTACGTGCAGCTCCTCATTTGGGATGGAAATTGCCAGCCCTGAAGGACAGGGGACTGAACGTGAGGGGAAATCCTCTAGGCTCCACCTGAATTGTGGAAGGATGTGGAGTGGGAAGAAGAGGGGGAGTTGGGAGTGTAACAATTCAATATATATATATATTAATTTTTTTTGTTACAAGTGCTTTGTTGGTGTTTGGTTTTCTTTCATGACAGGCAGTACTTAACAAAGTGACTGAATTTAAAAATAGCATAGCTTGTGACTCATGTCTCATTAGTGAGGATCTCCGTACTCATCTTCCAGTACCGTAATCATGAACAAAGAAAAAAAAAAATACACAACCCTCAGTGTCTTCAGACTTTAGTTCTCTTTCTGTTTAACCTGCTGAGGTGGGGGAGGCTCCGTGTTTATTTTGACAAGCCATTTCCTCCCCTTCCTCCTTTTTACCTCAGAAGTCCCCAAAATCTCAGAGCTTACCTCATTCCTGTAGGAATCCCTGTGGTGAAGATGAGAACTGAAAACGCTCGTGTTGCCTCCAGTCCTAACAGCTCTGGCCTTAATGAAGATTTTCCACAGGGGACCGTTTAAGAATTGTAGGACAGGCGCTGTAGTGTGAAACCCAGACACCTCCTGTCTGGGGAAGGGCCCCAGGTGAGGTTTGGGGGACAGCAGCACCCTGTGCCCTCTCCTGCAGGGACCCCAGTATCTGCGAGGGGCAGGGCTTGCCCAGCTGGTGCTGCTGGAGGAGGAAGGAGCCCTCTCTTCAAGCTGCCGGCTTGCCCTTCATGCTGAACTCCTTCATTAGGAAGGGCTTTTTAATCTTTAAATGAAAGCTTAGATCTGGGCTGATTGTGATCCCCTGAGTATGTGTTCCCTGGCAGGATGACTAAATCAAATGTTAATTGCTCTTGAAGTCAGCCTTTAATCAACTCATCTGAGGTTCTGGCCACTGTATATCAGTTAGCTAAAAACATCTCTGTAGCCTCGCAGCAAGTGATAGGGAAGAAAAGAGAGAGACTTTAGGAAGCGTCCTTGCTGCTTCTGTGCTGCGGTCATCTCTGTGGAGGAGTCTGTTACCTAATTAACTTCCCAAATTGCTGGAAAAAAAAATCTGTCCTCCTGTGCCTCAGACATTGCTGATTTTCAAGTCCTTTGAGCACTCTCAGGCAGGTTAGAAAGCCAAGGTACACAGGTACCTGTGTGGGGTCCAGCCTTTGGGTTTCACCTGGATCACACACCCAGTGTAGCGGCCGTGGTGGCAGCCTGCTCCGCACTCACCTCTCCCTCCCGTTTTGCTCTCCCAGACCCCACCTTGCAGGTGGACACGGCCACCGCCAACCTCACGGTGCAGGAGAAGGAGTCCTTCCCGCTGGACTGCAGCATCCTGTCCCGCTCCAGCCCGGAGTCCCACTTTGCGGTGACGTGGTACAACCTGCGGGCCAAAGAGGCAGGTGGCCGCGCGGAGGAAGAAGAGGAAGAGGAGAGGGAAGCGGTGCTGAGCGTGGGCCCCGACGCCGTCTTCAGCCCCGAGACGGGTCGCTGGGAGGGCCGCCTGCGCTTCCAGCGCCTCTCGGCCGTGCTCTTCCGCCTGACGGTGCTGCAGGCTGGCGGTGCCGACAGCGGCAACTACTCGTGCCGCGTGGAGGAGTGGCTGGCCGACCCCAACGGCGTGTGGTACCGGCTGGCGGAGGAGGAGTCGGGCACGGTCGCCGTTCACGTGCAGGATGCAGGTGAGAAGAGATGAGGACCCCAAGCTGCCCGTGTGTCTTGGCTTGTGTGGGCATGACCGGCCCCCTGCCCTGGGGACTTGGAGCCTGGACCTGGTCTGCAACGGGGCGTATCTGCGGTACCGGTGCTGTTCCAATCGAGCTGCGGGCTCGTAGCCCAGCTCTGCGGGCTGGGTTGACCCCATGCTCACCATACAGTCACTGGTGTGTGGGCCCAGGGCTGTGGCACCGGGGTCTCCTCCCCCTAACTCTCAAAGCCATTGGGTGGTTTAGAGGCCTCAGAGATTGCTGAGGTCATGAGAGTTTTGTGGTCCATTAATTGAGATACACTAAGATGCTGCCTCTGCACCGCCACTGAGGGAAACACTTTGTGATAAGGCTCCCTGCTTTATAAGATATCAGAAAATCTGCACCAGGGAGGAAGATCTTTAGCACTCATGAAACTCTTAGCGGGAGATAAAGCCGAATCATGCCCTGTAATAGCTTTTTTCTGCCGCTCTGTTTTCCAGTATCGGTGGTTTTTCTCAGAGCCCTACCTCCTGTGCTGATACAGATTAATGAGCATCTGTTTTTTATGTTTCTGAAGAAGTCTGTAAGCTATGTGCTGCATAGAAGCTGTAAAACGTGACCGTCCTGTGTCTCTTTCCAGGCTCCACCCTGCAGTCTGTCATCTGCTCCAATGACGCCCTCTTCTACTTCGTGTTCTTCTACCCCTTCCCCATCTTCGGCATCTTGATCATCACCATCCTCCTGGTGCGGTTCAAGAGCCGGAACTCCAGCAAGAACTCGGAGGGCAAGAACGGGGTCCCCTTGCTGTGGATCAAAGAGCCGCACCTCAACTACTCGCCCACTTGCCTAGAGCCACCAGTCCTCAGCATCCACCCGGGAACCATAGACTAAAGAGGCCGAGAGGTGCCCAGGAGGACACGCAGAGAGAGAGAAGCAGAGACACACCAGGAACCCTAAGGAACAGAGTGGTTTTCGTTGTTCTTGTTTCATTTGTTTCAGTGTCTGTGCTCCGACGCGGCGGCTGAGCTCTGCGGAGCGCCCAGCCGGTGGGGACGGGAAGGTCCGAGGCTTCTTCCAGCACCTGTGGGAACGCACCCAGCCACCGAGACAGCACCGAGCCTGTGCGTTTGCTGTACATAGCGGATATTCCTCTCATTAATTTTGATCCCATCCGTTGTTGTCCGTTGGGCTGTTACTTTTTCGTCGTTGTTTCTTTTCCGTCTCCCAAAGAACTGTAGGCTTCCCCCTCTCTCCACACAGCGAGGAGTTCCCAGGGGGCTTTTGGTCCTGGGACGATCTCTGGAGATAAATGTGTACGTGTACCGAAACAGACTTGGTTTTTCCTCCTGAGATTCTGTGCCACGGTGAAGAAGGTCTTTTCCCAAGGTGCGCTGAACTAGCTGCTCCCTCTTCCAAAGCAGGCAAAGCCAGGACCACCTCTGAAGGGTTTAGGTGGGGTATTGGGAGGTCCATCTCAAAAACTGGCTGTAGCCTCAGGATCTTCTTGCCTCCGTCTTACTGTTCTCTCAGGAGGAGGCAATTCACCTTTTGGGAGCATTCCCCAGTCTTGGAGAAACTGAATGTTCAATGCGCTTGCAATCAGGACAAAAGCAATTTAGCTGGTCTCCAGGAACTGAGCGGGGAAACAGAAGGAAGGTACCTGAAAGCCTTGACTTTGTTTTATTGAAAGAAGGTCCTCATGCGGTCCAGCATGCCAGAGAGATGCTGCCACCACTGATGAGGCAGCTCCTCTCCGTGCCCCACTTGCCTGGGGACAGGTGGCTGGATCCAGTCTCTGAAGGCTTCAACTTGACCAAAGTAATGACTCTAGAAATGGGGAAGGAGAAAGCTCCGTGGGTTGGATTCACGGTCCCTGGATGGTTCAGCCAAGGAGCCCAGTCACAGCCACGCAGCGGGGACGTGCACTTAACCACCTCATGTCACCAGGGTTCCCAGCAGCTTGCGCGGCTTCCCAGCACGAGCTTGGACAAGGCAAGGAGCCTGCATCGCACCTGCACCCTGGGGGCTTCCACGTCCCTTTGGGTTGAGAGAAATCTTCCCGTACGTGTGTGTGCGCGTGTGCTGTTTTCCATCTCTGGGGCTTTAGGAGGAGAAACCGTTTTGCCGTAAGCCCTCTCTCCTGGCAAAGTCACCTGCTCTTGTTGTACGCAACTGCCGTGACAGGAAATGCTGTTCTTTCTGTGAAAGATATGGCTCTCACGAAGCAAACCAGGGCTCTCTCCATGTGGGACACCTACGCTCAAGTACCCCGTACTGCCAAGTACCCCTGCTGTGTCCTGTGGAGGAAACCGCCTCCTCCCCGATACACCCTAAGCGTTTTGTCTGGCGGAAGAAAATGTTTGCCAAAAACGGCCTTTTGTTGTCTTCCTTGATGTCTTCCTGGCAAATCTGGCCATTTGTTTTTTGCAGCATGGCTGAAGCTGACGTGGGCGGATGGGTGCAGCCGCAAGACCCCCCCCCGCCTCGCGTGAGAGAGGTGCCATACCTACAGCTGCCGACCTCTTTGGGAGGGTCGGACCCCTCCTTGTGAAGAGAAGGGGACCTCAGCAGATGCTCTGTAGTACTAGTAGGTTAAACCCTGATGCCTTGACGTTTCAGAAGTGGTGAAGCCTCAGGTGGGAGATCTGCATGGCACATCCTCTCTCCTGGCTAGAAGAGGAGCTTGCATCTTATCTGCGGGGATGCAGATGGTCCCACTCCAGTGGCAGGAGAGTCCGCTGCCACCTCTACTCCTCCACCAGAATGTCATTCGTTTCTTCTTCTGCTGAGAAGCCCAAATTGCACTCACCCCTCTGCAAAGTCTCCCTCCTTGAGACGTAATTGCTTACTGGCCCCAGCATACGCATAATATCACACTCCTATATATATAGATATATATATATCTCACACACCCACACACTTGTCTTCCCTTTCTGGATAAGGAGTCTGCACAGAGAGGAGTGGGATGAAAAGTGAATGGAACTGAAGAACCAAGACATGAACAACAGCAGCTGCAGCCAGTGGGTATTGTTTCATAAATGTAGTATCTCTTGTACATACTGCTTCAGGGCAGGAACTGCAATTCATTTCAGCTTTAAAGGAAAAAGAGAAAGTCAGCAGGAGCTGTTCTTCCTTGGAGAGCGTGTGCTGCATCTGAACCAGGCTCCTCCTCTCCAGCCTGCCTGCCCCAGCAGCGCTGCCCCGGACCAGGGCTCTCGTGGAGGGCTTTTCCACAGCTCCTCTCGG
This sequence comes from Anas acuta, assembly GCF_963932015.1. Classification (NCBI taxonomy): domain Eukaryota; kingdom Metazoa; phylum Chordata; class Aves; order Anseriformes; family Anatidae; genus Anas; species Anas acuta. Next base: position 108,882,934 of record NC_088979.1, on the reverse strand, counting down.
CCCAAACTGGTCCCTGCCCAGCCAACAGTTCTTGCACCGAGCCCAGGCTTTCCCAGGAAGCGGCTCCTGTGATGGTCCCAGAATGTACCTTGCCACTGACATTTCTCCGTTGTTCTGGCAGTCTGTTGCCCAGTCTCAAAGTTCTCTTTGTTTTTATAAGGCAGACTCTTCCTGTAATGAGTTTCAACATGAAGCTTTCCAAACCACTCTCTCTGCTGTAACTTTCTGTACTGAACCTGATGAAAGAGAGATAGCCTATCCATGCATGATGTGGAAAAATGTTTGGGATTTTTTAAAAAACAAAACAAAAACAAAAAAACTTTGTACTATGTTGCACTAAAACATGTTTTATACAACACACCTGAGAGCTGTAGTAAACTGTGTTGAAATTGTGATTCATACTGCTGCTGGTTTTTGTCTGATTTGGGCTTTTTGTTGTACCTTTATGCACAGTCCCTACATAAAGGTGTGCTGAACTCCCAAGCCAGCTCCCACTTTTAGGCAGCCTCTCCTTCCACCCATGCTTCTTGATGCACCAGCTCTCCTCCCTCCCCAGCAGTACATCTCTACTCATCCATGCTGGAGCTTGCAGCCACCTTGCACCCTCTGGCCCTTCAGACATACTGTCTCCTCCCATCCCTTCATTCATCCCATAGTAGCATACAGTATTTAACAGAGACATGCCAGGGCTATTTACTGAACACTGGTTTTGAAATTACTCTTAAAATAGTAAGCACTTTGCACTGAAGTAGTCTGGATTTGAAGAAGCATTTTTTAATAGAATAATACATGGTAAATAGTAGGCAAATATTAATATTCTTGATGGAAGCATAAGACTGTAGTTCACTACCTAAGTTGATGTAAACTGCAACACCTTAATTCTCTCTTTACCCACCTTTACCTTCCACAAGGGTTTAGTCAGTAGGATGGAACTCCCTGGTTAAATGAAAGAGGGAATCTTGATATATTCTTACACATATAGCAAAATCACTGTGAAATTGTGCAAAATGCATTCGCAATGCAGAAGCCAGTAGATGCTTTTTTTTTTTTTTTTTTTTTTTTTCCCGTATTCATATAATCAGAATATCCCAAGTTGGAAGGGACCCTCAAGAATCGTTGAGTTCAACTCCTCACAGGTCTACCCAAAAATTCAGACCGTATGACTGAGAGCACAGTCCAAACGCTTTTTAAACTCCGACAGGCTTGGTGCTGTGACTGCGTCCCTGGGGAGCCTGTTCCAGTGCACGACAACCCTCCTCTCAGTGAAGAACCCCTTCCTGGTTGCCAGCCTGAACCTCCCCTGTCACAGCTTGACACCATTCCCTTGGGACCTATCACTGGTCACTAAAGAGAACAGATCAGCACCTGCCCCTCCACTCCCCCTCACGAGAAACTTTAGACCGCAGTGAGGTCCCCCCTCAGCCTCCCCTTCTCCAGGCTGAACAGGCCCAGTGCCCTCAGCCACTCCTCATACGTCTTCCCCTCTAGGCCCTTCACCATCTTCGTCGCCCTGCTCTGGACAGTCTCCAAGAGTTTAATGTCCTTCTTGTACTGTGGTGCCCAGAACTGCACACAGCACTCGAGGTGAGGCCGCACCAGCGCAGAGTAGAGCGGGACAATCACCTCCCTGACTGACTAGTGATGCTGTGCTTGATGCACCCCAGGATACGGTTGGCCCTCCTGGCTGCCAGGAGCACTGCTGGCTCATGTTCAACTTGCTATTAACCAAAACCCACACATCCCTCTCTGGGTATTTATTTAGAATAAAAAATACCATCCACTAAAATAACCACATGAGAAAACTCTCTTGTCCCTGAGGCAGCTAGCTGTTTGCTCCCTCCCTCTCTCCTAGCAGGTTATCTTGGGCTGCATCTGCTACAATCACTGTGCAAAGGAGAGCTTTTAATGCTACAGATGCTCCCCTCTCAACGCTCCCAAACACCACAGTTGCCTCACTGCCACACCAGCAGACGCAAGCAGAAAACACGAGCCTCACACGGGTCTACCTACGTTAAGCAAAAGGCAGCAGGTGGCGTAAGCATGCTTCCCAGGGGGGTGGTCCTTCCACCCCTACCTAGGTGAGGCGGTACAAGTCCTTGCCCACCTTCTCCAGGCGTTCCCTGTACTCCAAGGGGGCATAGAGGGAGGCGGCGACCCCCCGAAAGCCGTGCATGGCCCCCCACCAGCAGGCCGCAATGGCGGCGGTGGAGTCGCTGTCTCCTGCGTGGAAGAAGGCCCGGTGGGCCAGCTCTGTCCAGGAGTCCCCCGCACCCAGCAGTGCATCGTAGGCGATCATGGGGGCGTCGTGCCCACTGCTGCCCGCCCAGCCGTCGTAGCTGAGGGAGGTGTAGAAGGAGTCTCTCTCTTCCACGCCGTACTTGGAGGGGAAGGTGGGCAGCGAGACCCCGTCCAAGATGCCTCTCTTCGCCAGGTATTTTTTCCATTGCTCCTCGAAGTAGTACCTGCAGAAGAGGGCACAGGACAGAGAGGGTGTGAGAGAAGTCCTGCTGCAGGAGCACACACCCGGCTGCCAGAAAACGCGGCGCCGAGAGAGCCCGGAGCAGCAGCTCAGCAAAATGGTAGGCGTCCCCCGTTGGCCAAACAAGGGACAGGATTTACAGTAAGAGGCACAAGGACACATTTCAGTGAGTTAGATTTCCCCTTCCTCCAGCCACATGGGAGAAGGCAGCCCACCACCTGCCGCTGTTGCACTGCAAAGGATTGGAAGGCTCAGACCGAGAACTGAGTCATCCTCACAAACTCAGCGTACCTCTGCCCGTGTGTGTGCACAGAGCCACGCTGAGTGCGCATCCAGATTTGGTTACGACTTTCAGACTGAGCTCAGCCCTAGACCTGGTGCTCTTCCCCAGCCCTGGTTCCCATCTTTCATCAGGTCATGGTTGAGATGGCAAGTCTAGCTGCCTCATATTGGAGCCAAAAAATGTCAAAGCTACATGACGCTAAAACAACCTGCCGATTTTTTGTTATGTTAGGTGTATTTTTCTCCTGGGGGACATCAGAGACTTTCTGAACCAACCGGATCCCGCAGTAGGCATGCGCTGCTCTCGGAGTGAACCATAATGTGATTACTCAGGCTTAGGTATAAACAGCACTCACCCTCCCGTACGTGAGGTTTATTTTAATTTTAACAAATCCTGGCGGCAGCAGTGCAACTCACCATTGCCCCATGTTCTCCTCCACGAAGAAGCCAGTGTCCCGCACGTAGGCCTTGGCATGCGGCAGCACCTCCAGCAGCTTCTTCCCCCAGGCCGGTGGGGGCACGTTGTTCACCGCAAAAGCCGTGAAGAGGGCCGAGGCCAGGGACCCCAGGTAGCCGGTGGGATGGTGGTGGGTCATCCGGCCGCTCTCGATGCTGACTTGCACCAGCGTGTCCAGCTCGTCGGCGCGGCGGAAGCGCAGGCCGATGCACATGGAGCGCATGGCAGCCCCGCAGCCTCCACCTTTGGGGCTGAAGGGGATCCTCCAGCCATCCGGCTTCTCCGGTTTCAGATTCAGAGCGTTTTTCTGACACATGGCACCTGGGCAGGGAGGAAGAACCACACGTCATGCGGAGGTAGCGTTCTGTAGCATGGAAACCAGGGGAAGGCAGGCAGGGCAGGAGGGCACTGCCCTGTGGAAGGGATTCAGGCTTCGCTATAAATGGAGAAATTGTCTGCTCGCGTCTGGCTCTTGCCTTAAATTGCCACTACACCCTGCGTTTTCTCAAGCAGACCCGATAATTCCAGTTTGTGAAAATAATTATAAAGCCCAGGGGGGTAAAAAACACCCCACTGCTGATTTTTTATTTATGCAATTTATATTGTCACTATTTACATTTGATGTTGCTTGCTTAATAGCATCTATAAAACATTTATACTATCTAAACAAGGTATATTATGCACAACTTCATCTAGATATCTAGATATCCATAAACAGAAGGGAGATTTGGAGATCCATCAGATCACGTTGATCCAGACCCAAAGCAAGACTAAGTACCTCTGCTGTTTTCCTGGCAGATGCTTAACTTCTCTGCCTCACTGCTAGGAAATATTCCCTGCAATAAACCCAGATCTCCCTTGCTGCAGTTTAAGTTTGTCAGAAAGTGAGGAACGCTGTATTTTCCTCACTGCAACAGGGTTTTGCATGAGTAGCTTTGCTGTATTTCTCCTAAATAAGCTGAAGAGTAACTGTATTATGTCAATTGAAAGGTTTGCCCAGCCCAGCTGCTCTCCGAACATAGCCATCAGCAGGTATCTATGGAAAAACTACAAAAAATGTGGCAGCTGCAATGTTTTCCTGAGAACACCCATATGGCTTTCAGCAGACAGAGGAGTCGTCCTGAGTCTCAAGTTGGGTCCAAAGGATGACATTCAGTAACACCCAGTGGACCCAGCAGCCCTGAGCTGCCCTTGTTATCTAGAACCCGCGCATGCTTTCAGCCTCCTCTAACATCCTATGGTAATCTGAGCCACGATTTGGTTATGCAAAGTGTTTCCTTTTATTTTAAACTGCCATTTGGCAATTTCCTTAAATTCCCCTCTGATTTTTTTTTTAATTGCAAGAAATAACAACTACCGATTCACCATGTTATTCCAGTCTGTATACACTTCGGCTCTTCTCTTCAGTCTTCTGCTCTAAGTGGACACCCCAATCCAACTTCGCCCTTCTTCAGGTGGGAAGCCACACATTAACTCCTCGCTGCGCACCTCCATCCCTTTCTTAGTTCTGCTATTTATTGTTCGAAGTGACTCTGCTTCTTCCAGTGCTGCTGCTTTGATAATGCTCATGTTAGTATAGCCCCTTCATAGGTCATGTTAGTATAGCCCCTTCATAGGTTAAAGCCACCTGCACAATTACATTTCAGAGCCCAGCAACCTTCCCTGGCAAAGACCAAGAAAAATTTTGAAGTGCGAAGCCTGAACGATTGTGTGCAAGGAAGAGGAAGTAGGTTTCAAATACTACATTGTCTTTGATCCTCTTCTACCTTGCTTGGCAGTAGGATTTGGTGTACGTCAGTCTGTTTTACCAGCACATGGCATTTACAGCACCCTTGTAACCAAAATACCTCCAAATCCAAGCACAGTTTTAAGATTGGCTGGCCACATACTAGCAGTGCTAGCACTGGTTGGCTGCTGTCAGTAATAATGTCACATGGATCCTTTCACAGTTCTGGTCTACGTTTCTTTAGCATCCTTCTCTCCTGACCGTGTTGGTGCATGACATGCATATTAACTCAGCACAGGGTACAGCCCGCTGTGCTCTGGTGGACCAGCTCAGTGCGTCTCAAACTGAAAAAGCAGCTCTGTCCTGTTGCTCTCACACTATTTGTGCAACCAGCCTGTCATCGGAAATAAATTTTGAGAATGGGAACAGCATATGCAAGGCTTCCCCACAGGAAAAAAAAAAAAAGGGTTGTCGACCAGTGCAGCCCACACTGTCAGGCTACTTTCATTCTCATGAATTCCCCGCAGCGTGACGCTGGCACAAAGCAGAGCTGCCATCTCACCAAGCCTCAGCCCTGCCTGGCGTGCCTGCACACCAGCCTCTGCTACGATGCTGGCGTCACACTGGTAGACGAGGCCTGCTGGTTTTGCTGTCCCACACAGCCAGGCAGCCCCTGGATCAGTCCAGATGTTCTTTATGCAGCCTTCCTCTGGGTGACTTAGAGTGAAAACTGCAGGGCTGTGTCTTTCCACTGGAAGCAGCAGCAAGCACAGCGTTTGGTAGGGGTGGCACTGGGCTCAAGCCTCTAAATATGCTTTCTGTGTAGTTTATTAATTCAGTGCTGGCTGCTATGTATCAAAATCATTAAGAGTGCTATCAGTATAATTTCTAACTGTGTTATGATTAACACAAAATTGAAGCACTTTACAAATCTAAATATACTAAGCATTGCACTTAGACCTATATGGGACCTAAAAAGATCCAGTCAAACAAAACCAAGCTTTAAAAAAGCTGTGCTAATTATCATATTTGTGTGTACTTGGTAAAACAGACTTTCTGGCAGAAAGACAAGAGGAAAGGGAAAGAGCAAAGGGACTAGGATAGCTCAAAATCAAAATATGCACCAGAAAAATTAACTCTGTAATCTTCTTGGAACTGCAAGAAGGGCATTTCATCAGGACATGTTTAGACACGTTGGGACCAGGCAACTCAGTGCTTGATAAGCAGAGAGATCGTTCATTAGCTATTACCAAAGAAAAATGAGGAAGAAGACAAAGCTTAAACTGTAAAGAAAGACTTGTTATTTTGCAATAGCAAGCAGGCGTTTGATTGCAGCTTTAAGCCTGTACATATTACTCTAGGAGATTACTTCTCATAACATGCAAATGAAAAAAAATTGTAAATCATACCAGCATACAACAGGTAGGACTCTGGTGATTTAAGAAGTGATGTATTGCAAGTATTATCCTCATGCTTTTAAACAATTAAAAGATTAAAGCATTCAAAATCTGGTTAAGGAAGACTACGTTGAAAACATGCTGTTAGGCTTTTTTTTAAAACTGGATTAAAAAAAAAAAAAAAAAAACTCCTGTTGGACACTTACCAAATCCTGGTTAGGAACTCCATGCAAACTAAACTAAATGTAATACTGTTTTAAGGAAAAAAGAAATGCAAGCAAAAAGCACTGTGAAAAAAAAGCCAAACTGGAAAAGTTTCATGTAAAGCTGGATGCTATTTCTGGAATTGGCTTTTAGGCTTCTATGCCATTTATTTTGACTTTTCATGAGCACAGGCATGTGCTGGGAGCAGTAACAGCACAGTACCAGCTGGTTAGGGTCTGTCAGTGAGCATAATGAAGGTGAGTTCAAACAATCACATAGTCACAAAAAATTCCATAGGTAGAGGACTTAGACCAAACGGAACAGAGCAACAGGCAACAGCTTTGAAGCAGAAGGTTTCCTGGAGAGCTTTGCAGGCAAGTGTAACATGATGGAAAAAGAAATATGGCCATTCTTGTGTCACTTAATTCATTGGCTTTGCTATCTGCAAAGAACAATGATTTTGGGCCTGTGGCACATCACAAAGAGCAATAATGGATGTAGGGATTCATTTGCCATTAAGACAGTGAGATAGATTGCCCTTCTCTCTTGGGGCTGCTTATTTGAGGGACCCCACTGTGGCCTTCTGGTGACTAATAAAGATGTGGGAATCCCTTTGTTACTGTGGGTTTTGATTTTCAGGTCTGGCTTTCCTTGTGTGGGTGAACAATGTGACTTTCCCCCGCTATTCTAGGGGAATCTCCTCTCTATTGGGTGAAAGTTGCAGCGGCAACTTTCCATTCTCAGCCTTAAAGGCTGCAATTCCCCAGTGAGTATTTAATCTGCTCAGAAGAGCATCATCTCAGGTTCTGTTTTCAGTTATCATCTATTTACTCTGAAATGCCTTAAGAAATTACTGACATGCAACGTCTATCATTATTATTTACAAATACAACATGGAGACCCTGGAATGCAGACAGCTTCTGAGGATATGGATTAGGTGTTCCCTTTTGTAGTAAGGCAGTGAACATTAGGTAGCCAAGTGTCAAATTTAAGCTCTCAGAGGCTAAGACCTGTTCAACTCCTTTCCTGTGGCTGCAGCAGGAGAATGCTGTTGCAAGAGCATTTTCAGCAGATTTCCATTTTTTTCCATGCTACTTTCTCTCCATAGCAGAATTTTACGAGGCAAGCATCTGTGGAACCAGTGCTCACAGAAGAATTTGCATCTCTTTGTTCAGCCAAATAACCTGACCTTTTGTCACTCCAATTAGTCACCATAGCGAATTTACTTTGAGATCCCTTACTTCCAAATGGGAGCTGCTTGTGGGCATGCTGCAGCCCGGTTACTCACATATGGACTGCAGCAGGTGTGCTATTATACTTAGCTATTAATTACTAACATTCCAATTTTAGGCTCTTCTCCTTTTCATCTCAGATTGTAGTCACCAAGCTTAGATATCAGAGACAAAAATAACTTCCAGGTGCTGTCTCACTGACAGCTGTGGTTGGTCCACCTTGGCAGACCCCATCAGCTAGGGGACCTACAAGTTGCTCCTTTGCCAAAACAGCAATAATTCTGTCAAAATTTTAACCTGCTGGCTGCTGCTATCCTGGCAAGCATCATTACCTCTTCTTAAATATTTTATTAATTAATCTGCTCTGACAACTGAAATTATCTGTCTTACTGATTGCTGGTATTTCAGTCCTGGCCATGAGGATAAGCAGTGGCTGCGGAAAGGTACGCAGAACACTTTCCTGCTCAAGTTTCTTATCTGGCTTACCAATGAGAACAATGCAGGATTTGGTCTTTCCCAGGAAAATGTCTTTTAATGTCAAGCCAGAACATTCATGCTGTATTTTGGCCAATCCAGATAGGCATGAGTCCAGCCGAACATTTTTCATTTTTAAAACTTTGTATAGCATTGCAGCATTTGAGTGTTTCCTGACACTTGTCCTGCATGCACTAGCCAAACTAGAGGCCCAGCCTCTGAAGCTCCTATTTAAGTTTATTTCAACCATCTGCAGGAGGCTGGGCCATCTGCAGAGAGAGATGGGGACCTCAGGGAGGTGCTGGGTAAGCAGGCCTGGGTGAACCAGGATCTGCAGAAATACATGGCATGCAGCTTGGATATTGCAGCCTGTCAACGTATCCTTCCCAAACGCTGCTATGCACTGCCAGTCCCTGCAACTTGTGCCCCAAACTTGGCAGCACTGTGGCCGTGCCAAGAAATGAGAGAGGCTGGACCTACAAGGTTCAGAGATCTTAAATGTGGCCTGACTGTCCAGTTGCAGAAAGTAGCCATTCGGAGCTAGCCAAAGGTAGACTTTGGGTTTAATGAACTTAATTATTCCAAGCAGGGATTTCCTTGCCTTTAAATATTTTTATGTGTAATTTATTGCATTTGTTAAAAGAAGTTCTCTATTAGTGCTCTGTTTAGAGGTGTTAACACAGCTTTTCAAGATGCACATTATACATGGGTGAATTTGTGTTTTTCCTCCAAGGGTGTAGGAAAAGACAGTAAAAATAATAATAATAATAAATAAATAATAAATAAACAGCATTCACCAGTGGAAAACCCTCTCATTCCTCTCATGAGTTCAAGGCTAGGCCTCAAACACACCTGTAAGAATGTCTTATAAATGTGGGCAAAACAGTATCTTTTCTCATCTAGTTCTGAGATGGCCAAACACTTCAGCCTGCCTTTTTCTATTCTCAATTCATCCTGAAAGAGTTACTGAGTGTAGAAAACTTTTGGCTGTACAAAAAATACACAATTAATGCTATAAAGAGCCGAAAGCAGAGCTTTAAGGTAAGAAGCTGAGCAGAAGCAGGGCCAGCCTTGGCTCCAAGCTGCATGAACGCAAGAGTCAGTAGCCACAAGGAGAGAGGGCCAGAGGACAGCTCTGCCGAGGAGACATAGCGGAGAGGTTACCTGGAGCTCTGCCTTCCATGTCATTCATGCACTCCTTGTAGTTATTTGCAATCAGGGAATAGAGATGCTCTAAACGTGGATTTTTCCCAGCAGCTACCAGCGCTTCGGCTGTGGCCAGGTGCATCACTGTGTCATCGCTGACTTTCCAGCCTTTGATGCTGATGTTGCTGAGCCCACCCATCTGCGCCAGCTCCTTGTGGATGGTTGGGCCGTGCTGCAGGAACTCCCATTTCCCATTGTAGTAGCCCAGCGTGTCTCCAAGTGCACTCAGCACCATAGATGCCACGTAGTTTTCCATCTCCTTAGGACAAAATTTTTGCCCCAGGACTGCTTCAATGCAGAAAGTACTATGAAGAAAAAAAAAAAAAAAAAAAAGAGAGAGGAGGACAGTAAAGAAAAACTTTCTCAGTTCAGTACAAGCCTCTACTGCTAACCTCTGGTAGCCTGGATTTGTGGCCTAGCACCTGCATCTCCCTCAGAGATGATGTTCCTTCAAAGCACACGCATCCCCCTGGCCCTGAGGCAGGGAGAGCAGGGCATGTCCTGCCGGGGCAGCAGCCAGCCAGGATGGTGCTGTGTGTTCAGGGACCAAAATGCAATGTCAGTACTGCAGAAATGTGTAGGGAAGTAAAGGAAACCCACATTTTCTCCAGATATAGCCCACAGGAGTAAGGAGATCGGATCGGGCCCCCTGTGATTTTCGTACCGTGAGAATAACTTGAGAGTGAAGCCCGCTTTTAGCCGCCCAGTGCCAGCCCATTCACCCTTAGCAGCATAAGGCAGAGCCTGGTACAAGTGGCAGAGAGGGGCTCTGACCAACAGCTGGCCCATCTCCGGAGGGAGGCTGGCTACAGAAACGTGTGCTCTTACAGGCAAAACCAGGCACTCCAGCGGATATTTTAAGCAACACTTCCTCCCTCCCCCCCCCCAGCCAAAACACTTCTGGGTCTGCTGCTTTTTGCTTCTGTGCCTCGATACACGATAAGGAGCCTGTAAGTCTCCCTTCGTCACATGAGCCAGGAAAAATGCAGAAAGAAAACCAGAGGCACAGCGAAAAAAATAAGCTCCTAAAAAACCGCTCTGAGGTTAAGCACGTAATTCGCCTGGCCAGGGGGAGAGGAGGCTGCTTCCTGCCGCACAGCGCCATTGCAGCCCGTCGGGACCTACACGGCCAGGATGCCGAAGGCAGGGTGCCGGCTCCTTACACCCCCTCGCCCAACCATTGGCACGACACGGCGCCGAGCCAAGGACACCGGGCCCTGCCACCAGCGCCTCTCCCAAGGCTACCCCGCTGAGGCCTCCATGATGGCAGTCATGGTAGCACTGTGGTGGCGTAGTACTTCCTCGTTTCCTCCTTTCCTCTGCGTCACCGCTGCCGCGACAGGCCCGGCCCGGGAAGAGGGGGAGGAAGGCGGAAGGCTTGCTCTGCCAGCACAGCCCTCAGATCCCTCTCCAGACACAGAGCAGCTGCAGCAGGGCCACCGAGCAAGCCCCGCAGCCACCCTCCGGCACAAGCCACCACAGCGGCCATGTCCCCGCTCACTGCTTGGGGTGGGGGGAAGACCGAGGCCAGCAGGGTGGCGGCGGAGGGGAGCACCAGCCTTCACCGACCCCGCTGCCCCCGCACTGCCGGGCTTCGCTCCCAGGGTGTCCCCTGCCTTGTGGCTTTGCCGCTCAGCCCCCTGGTGTGCTCCTGGCCAGCCCCCGCTTTCCCTCCCACACCTCCCCACTTTCATTTTTGGGGTTCTGGTCTGTCTTCGTGCCCTTAGGAGCCATACAGTCAATTTGGAAATGAAGTCACCACGTGGAGATGATTATTTTATTAAAATAAAATAAAATAAAATAAAATAAAATAAAATAAAATAAAATAAAATAAAATAAAATAAAATAAAATAAAATAAAATAAAATAAAATAATAAAATAAATATAAAATAGTAAAAACGACAGGTTTTTTGTATCCCCCCCTTGCTTTTCTGTTGAACCTCTGCACTATTTTCCTGAGCACATTCTTTTAGCCAGACCACCAGTCTCCTCCTAGGTGCCAGCGCAAGTTATCCCCTGGGCCCTGCAAGTCGCCAGCATTTACCTGGAGCTTCGTATGGGGCAGCACAAACCCCTCACAGACCCAGGCCTCCTCTGGGCAGATCCCTGCTTTGTCTTGTGTTGGTGGTCCTGCTTCTTTGCATCTCAAAGTGCTTGATGACACCATTGCCTCCTACAAGTTTTACACTTCTTTTTTTTTATGCTGGTGGTGGCTATGTAGCTGAGGGTGTCTACTGAATGGGCAAAGAAGGAAAAGGAAAAAGGAAGTAGGAGCAAGAAATAAGAATAAGCATGGCTTGGACCACCATTTGCAGAGGCTGAACCTTCTCACCAAATCACGGTCCCTTGACAGGCGCACGCCACATCTCCGGAGCCCTGATTCATGTAAGGAGGTACCAACAGCTCTTACATATGAAAAAAAAAAATCAAAATAAAAAATTCCCCCATGGCTATGAGAGAAAGCAGTGGTAGTTTTAGAGCTGCAGCCCTGGGGGATTTCAGGGCAATCAAGACTGCAGTGCCGGGCCAGAGCAGAGTCCCTGGGGAATTTGGGGGCAAGTAAGAGAGCCGGCTGGAGCTGGGCCCTGGGGGATTTCAGGTAGCTGAGAACGCTGAGCTGTGCTGGAGCGTCCACCCCGGTGGCCTCGACTGTTTGGTATTCAGTGTCCATTCAGATATTTACTGCTTCTCTGCCACCCTGCTGTAGACTTGGAGTTTGAGAAGCATCTGGTACAGAAAATAGTAACAGAAAAGAAAGTGGAAAAAGAAGTTTCTGGTGTATCAGCAGAGCCAGTGGTGCCTGCTGACCTTTTCTGCTTGGGTCTGTTTTATACAGAGCAGCTCAGAATTTACTCAGGCTGTTCCTATGCTTAAAAGCAAAACAGGGCTTTTGTCTCCTAAGGTTTGGGCTTGCGAGAGGGAAAACCCCTCCTGCTTTTTGCTGGTTCTCTGTGAGGAAGGGCTTCTGCTGCAGCAGTAAGGGCAGAAGAAAAGAATGTCGCAGGGTTCCCCAGATGGCCAGGAAAATGAGAGCACTCCTCTGCGTTAGCACAAAATAGCTGTGGCACTGAAATCTTTGTATCATGCCACTGTTTTCTGGTTCCTGATCTCTTTCAGATTCCTAAAAAATGAAACCAAAACATGCTTTGGAGCTAAGCAACGTCTCAAATGTGTCACCAAAAAACAACGAGACCTACTCACTGACAGGCAGCAGCTGAGCAACTACCAGCTGGAGCCATCATCAGGAGCCTGCAAGCATGGGGTAAGGAGAGGGGCAATTTTCAGGCTTGAATAAATGTGTTAATCCCAAAGGGACCCTGTGGGATGCATGAAGAGAGCGCTGTCCATCAGGCACACCGCCAGCCTGGGGTCGGTGCAGGGCAGCATTGCCCTGACTTATCCAACAGCATGGGAAAGTGGGGACCCATTTGGCAAGGGTGACCTTCTGTTTATAAGCCATGCAAAAAGTTAAAGTCTCATGATATTGCACCTTTCTGGGGTTTTTGCCTTTTTTTTTTTTTTTTTAATGAAAATTTAGGTTGCGGTGGACCTACGGCCAGGATATGCCTTCTGGAAAGTACCACCTTGGAGAAGCTCACTGACATGCCCCTGCCATGTGTTGGACACTGTGGTTAGTACTTGCTTAGACTCAGAATTTTCCTTCATGTTCATCTGGAAAAAAAGGGTAATTCTCTCTGACTAAAAAAAACTGTGCCTTTTCTAGATGAGCCTGACTCTGGGGGGCTGTGAAGGGCAGACTGCAGTGTTAGGACCATGTGCAGGTTTAGACCCTGTGGGACATTTCCACAGAACTACTTGAGGCCTTCAGGCCAAGATCTAGAATAATGTGCAAATTAAAAACACATGATGGCAGCTCAAATTTGTGCTCTCTTGAACCTGGCAGTGCCTCTGTTCTCAACCCTACGTCTGTCCCTGAAATGGGGCTGCAAGGGGACATCTGGGATTTCCATTCTTCACCTCTAGTGTGAACCTTTCCCTTGCCCCTTATATTAAAATGTGGCTTTCCAAAGAGTCTTTTGGGCCCTCACACATGTTCATTTTGGACCAGGGCCAATCTCTAGCAGCCTTTCCTTCTTTTAATAGCACTTTTTTTCTCTGTAATGACAGCTGGCATTTTTTTTTCTGAGTGGGGAAATACTTCTGGGCTTACCCTAGCTCTCATCCCCAGGTGTGCGTCTTTCTTTGTCACTGGCCAGTAAATAACAACACACTGCAACACGCGGTGACCGACATTCAAAGCAGGAGCCGCCAGGGCCACGTGAGGGCTGCTGGGGACCTGGAGAGCTCGCTGCAGCCCTCCACGGGCTGAGTGGAGGTGAGGTGATGGTGCGTGACCCTGTGCATGATGCTCGCCGTGGTGGGGCAGCTGGGGCTGCTGCACTCAGTCTGGGCTGGTGGCTGCAAACAGCATCGGCAGCTGCTTCTGGCCCTGCCCTTCCTTCACCTGAGGCATGGCAAGGAGCTTTCTGCCTCAGCTTCTCCTTCTGGTGGGGCAAAGACTCTTCTTGCTGCCTGCCTTCCCGTGGTCATGACAGCGGGGGGCTCCCACCTCGCTTGGTGCTGTCCAGGGAAGCACGACTGAGTAAGCAGGAGAGTGCCTCGACTCCAAACACAGCCTGTGTCTGAGGGGAAGCCAGCACAGAGGTGTTTTTGCCTGGAAATGGGATCCTGTGTGGGTGTTTTGGGGGATTGACAAGAGAAGTTTTGAAGGACTTGGCTGAAGCAGCTTTTAGCGAGCACAGCAGAGGAAGTCCCTCCGTGTGACCAACTCGGCTTCAGGGAATGCTGCTCTTCAGCCTCTCATTCAGGAAACAAAATTGCATTGCAGAAGTATCTGCCTCTTTCTTTCCAAGCTCCTTCTACAAACTGTCTGAGAGAGCTTCTGGCCGGGGCAAAGAGGAAACTGAAAAATTAGTGTGATCTGTGAATTGTGTTACCTGCACCTCTCTACAGGGTGCTGCCAAAAGCCCTCCTAACATGCATTTAAAAAATTAAGGGGAAAAAAAAACTCTTTAAAGTAACTGCGGTTCTTCAGGGTAGAAGATAAATGGAAAAAAAAAATTCAATTTCTTCACCACAGAGAGAGAGGCGTTGCGATGGCCACCAGGGATATCCAGCACTGTCAATCCCAGGGTTGTCAGCTCCTGGATGAGCTGAGGGCTGCGATCACCTCTCCCTCATCCAAATCTGGTAAAAGGAATGACAAATTCATCTTTATCACCCCTCTGCTGGGTTTATAGCTGTCTTTTTGGCAAATTGGGGTGTATGGGGACAGGAACCACCCGGGCAGACTGCAGGTCCTGCTTATGAGCCCGGGGAAGTCAGTGAAGCAATCCTGGTCAGCTGCTGCGGATGTGGGATTTGGCTCAAGCGGCGGATGTGAGGCTCTGGGGCTGGCGGGCTAGTTGCTCCTTGATGTAAATAAAGTGACATATTCATTTTCAGTCGTGTGCCAGTGCTGGCACTGTGCTCCCCACCTGCAGTACGAAGGCGTTTGTGGGCTGCTTTCTTTCCATGAACTGCTGGCAGTTGCACCTGTGTCCTTTCAAGAGAGCACAAATTTGAGCATGTAGGGGCTGAGGGACACGTTGGAGGGGTGTCATGCCTGTGAGCAGAGGGGCCCACCAAGCCTGCCTTATGGCCAGCTCAATCCACAACCACCAGCAGGATAATCTGAAGGCTCTTGGTGAGGGTCATCTGCCTGCAGCGTAAAGCCCACATGGGTCTCCATCCTACCAGAGTCAGCTAACTTGAGGGGGGTAGAGATGGGGGCACTGGATGAGGCCTGGGGGAGCAGATGTGTGGGAATGGTGTTGAGAAATTCCCGTTAGCTTATCAGGGAGCACTTACAGCACCAGGACCTGCCGGGCTGAAGGATGACTTTCCTCAGTTTGAATGACTTAAACTGAGAGTAGGCAAAATCCTAGATATGATAGGTTAGGAAAAGCCCTGTGGTGTCTTTGAGTTACTTGATTGGGTGGTTGTTTTCCACCACTGGGATTTCTCTTATGCAGGGCTGTGACCTGAGCCTCTTCTCTTGTCTTTCTCTTCGGGCTGTTTCTTCACCAGCTCCCCCTAAAACTCTGCCATTCCTTGGAAAGACTCCCGTTTGTGGCCGTATACCAAATAACAAAGGGTCATAGAATTAGTGGGAAAATGCTTAGCAGAAAGGATGGCAAGGCACGACATTTTGAAGTTTACTTCTGCATTTGATTCTTCATGAATTGGATTTCAGAGAATTGGGAAGTGCTGGTGTGTGACAGAAGAGGAACACATGAACAAGCTCACTGAATGCTGTTGTATCCATCGGTCTGACGAGGCTTAAAAATATCTGCCTGCTTCCTTTCTCTACTTACGCACTTTCTGTGATGCAATCCAATGGTGGCACTGCCCTGATGCGTGGAGAAGTCCTGCTGGAAGGAGGGGCGGGGAGGTGGTGTAAGTTGCCCTCCCCACTTCCGAACTCACACGCACCCTGTGCATGTACCCACGCTCACAGGGGAGCAACGCCTTTGGAGGAGGCCACAAAAGGCACCTCTGTGCTGCTCCCAGGATGGCCCTGGTCTGGCAGGAAGGATGGGTGAACCTTTGATGGCAATCACTAGGCAGAGGCTGTTGCTAACTACGAAACCTCTTGCTTTTAAAAGAGATAGCATGTGAGATCTGGGAGGAGATGACCTGTCACTGATCTGCCAAGTAGATGGCTGCACAGACCTGCAAGATAGCGAAAAGAGGATCTGGCTTGGGAAGAAAAACAAACATATTTGACTGGTGATGCCTGTTAGACCACACGTTGTCAAAAGTCATTTGAAAGTTAAGGAAATCACAGCCCCAGCAGGCACAGGGAGGTGTGGAAACCAAGATGCTGCTCCTTTTGTATTCCCTGGTTTCACATGAACCCAGTTTCATGAACCCAGTAGTCCCTGGGTTCATACAACACAAGGACAGTGCCTCTGCACCACCAATTCCTCACAGGAACAGGTTGCCCAGAGAAGCTGCGGGTGCCCCATCCCTGGAGGTGCTCAAGGCCAGGCTGGATGGGGCTTTGGGCAGCCTGGGCTGGTGGGAGGTGTCCCTGCCCATGGCAGGGGATTAGAGCTGGATGATCCCTAAGGTCCCTTCCAACCCAGTTTATGGCTGTATGATTCTATGAATCCCTCGGTGTGGATCAGAGGGGAGAAAACACTCCTTATAGAAGACCCCTCCCTTTTGCTCCTGCCCAAGCCCACAGCAGCAAGAACGCCAAACAGCTTCTTGTTTGACACAGATGTGACAAGAGCATGAGCTCAGGGACCAGGCTTTGTGTCAGGACAGGCGTGTGCTGGATGTGGGAAATGCATTGGTCTCTGCTCTGTCAAAGCAGCCACTGCCGGAGAGCTGGGGGGTGTAAGAGGCAGCACAGGGTGAGATCTTTTCCATGCTGTTCAGTCATCTGCATGCGCTGGGACTGGTGTGCTGGAAATGAAACGCTGCTTATCCTACCCCAGCCTCCAGAGCCTTCTCCGTTTTTCCACAGAATATCCCTGGCATGCCAGCCGCTTTGATGTGACCCAGCCATGCATGGCTCGTTTTGGCTGCGATAGCGAAACCTGGGAGGCCGTGCTTGGCCTGACACAAATGTGTCTAGCCATAACTGAGGCAGGATGAGGAACCCGTAGTGCCTCATGCCTCGGCCAGGAGGCAGCCAGCCAGAAGGACTGATTGCACACCAGCTGGAAAGCAGGCGGCTGTACGCGTGGGTGCTGGGAGGGGGGAACGAGGGGCTACATTGCCCCCAAGTTCAGGAGATAGCATGTGAAAACACAGCCCAGTGGTAAGGATTTCTGCCACTGAGAGGAGCGTAGCAAAGGTCGTTCCTATCATTACACAGCCAAGGCTGGAGAGGTAGGTGAGCCAGGGCCTCCAAACAGCCCGCTAGCCTGGCCTCAGTACATGGAAAAAGAGTTACAGTGCAAAACAAGTTTACCAAGGCTATCTGTCTCATGCCAGGCTATCCTGGTAGGTTGGTGGGGTTGTTTGTTGTTGTTTTTTTGATAAGATAATTGATTACATGGACAGAGGACTTTGGAAAGACAGCTCTTACAGACAAAACCACCAAGCTGGAGAAACAGGATTAATGTGAGTATCGTAAGTATTTACCTAAAGAAAGGATGTCAGGAGGCTCTGTCTTAAGGGAAAGAAGCAGGGTGGAAAGAGGTTATTAACTGGGCTCCTCAAAGGGCTGATCTTGTTTTCCCAGAAAGAAAACAGGCATCAATCAGATTTGGTCAGATCTGAAGGGCTGGTCGCCGCAGAGATCACTCAGCCTGCAGCAAGGAGAGCTGACGGCACCGAGGGCTGGAATGAGGGCAGCCGGATGAAAGTCAGCAGCAAAAAGTCACAGCTTGTGCGTGCAGAGCCTGGCTGTAGGACATGGTGCTCCCAGCTTGTCCCTGCCATCTGGAAAGTAAAGGGGAAGGGCAGTTCTGGTTGATCATAAATGATGATGAATCCTCACCATTGTGCAGCTGAGGAGAAAGCTGTGAGCAGAGATGAGGTCTCCTCAGGTTGAAGACACTTTAGGGTGTTTATGAAGGCTCTTCTTATTTCCAGAGGTGATCCCAGGGTTGCCAGTGATACCTGCTCAGGCTTCAGTAAACAAGAGCTCAGCTCTGCAATGCCAGAGAGGGAATCTGTGTGTATATACGTGCCTTAGCATGCCTGCTGAATGGGCCAAGCACAGCACCTGTGCCATGAAATTGCCTTGTCTCCTTGTCTCTCTCACGGCATTTCATGAGCATGGTGAGGTCTCAGGCCTCACCTCAGCCTGTGCCCTCTCCCAGTGCCGTAAGCAGAAGACAAAATTTTGGTGGAGGAGCTGAATTCAACAGGCAGGCACACCTGAACCTCACGGCGAGTGGATGGTGTCCCTGAGGTCACCAGGAAGGCACAAACAAGTACCCGTGCCCCAGAGGTCTGAGGGTTTCGTCCAAAAAAGTGTGATACCCATGTAAAGGGGGAAGTCCCATGGCATGCACTTACAGAAAATCACTCTTTTTTAGGTTCAAAGGGAAAAGAAACAAACCAACACTGGACACCACATTTAGGCTTGAGGTTCAAATGTTTTCAGGTTTGGTTCTTGTTTTAGGTTGTGGGGGCTTTTGCTTTTGTTTGTTGTCTCCTGAACTCCCCCTCCCACCTTCAAATGTCAACCTGGCAGGTTTCTGGAATTGAGTCCTTTTGAGCTTTGCTTCCTGAAAACCTTGAGTCTGCACTTCCCAAGTTGGTGCCTGATCTGTGTGCCCATTAGCACGATCTGTGTCTGCGGACACATCGGCAAGGACAGATACATAGCTATCCCTAAATAAGTAAATCTGCCAAAAAATGTTGTGTTTGGCAAGAAAACAACTCTAACATGAGGAGTAGCCATCCCACAGGGTGTCAGCGTGACTTTACTGCAGAGAGAGGTTTTGGAGGCTCTTTGTACTAATCCCTCTACCGAGCACATACAGTTCTGCTCTTGGGGTCTGACTCCCATTGAAATCAGTGTTTCTGACACAGATCTGTGTCAGAGCAGTATTCACACTGTCGTATAGGACAGTTGGTGCTGATTTCATGCCCTCTGCTTGCAATCAGTAGCCGTCCCTTCGCTCTAACCTCAACTCACCAGGTTCTGCTGCTGATGCTGGTTCTAGGGCTCGTCTGATACGCCAGTAAATTGATGCATCTCACCAAGATGGCACAGAAAAGTCTATTTTAGTGAGTTAGTTTTTCACTGGGTTAGCACGTTGAATCAGATGCCAAGGGATCACTGAGGGGCGAATGTGCCAGGGTGAGGTTTGTCCCTCTCTCTGACTGATCATACTGAAATATTTCTCAGGATTCTTGCAAGTGTGCAGCACAGAAACCACATACAAGATGAATTAACTGGGGGGTACTAAAATCAAAACAAGATTTTGACAAGCAAAACTCACTTACAGGGAGTCAGCCCTTAGTCATACTTACCAATTCCCCAAGCTGGGAGGACAAACACCCAGCAGACCTCATGTAGAAGGCAGACTCTTTTTCAAATGCTATGTTATACCTCAGCTCATTCATTTTTACACGTGCATTTTCATATCTGTGCATTGTTGTGTTGACACGTGCTTAAAGGCTTACATGCTTACTTAGCAGTGTTTTAGTTTCTCGTCGTCACTGTGGTTTTATGATTAGGACAGCTTGAACTTCGGTGGACCTCTCCAAAATATCTAGGAACAAAGCCCTCAGACACAGCAGAATCAGAGTCTTACTCTTTTTTTTTTTTTTTTTTGCCTACTGAGCACAAGGGCTGTCTCAGTTCCCCACGTAGCACAGAGCAGTCCTGTCCTGTCGGGATATGAACCAGATTGAAAATCACTTTCCCCATGACCCAGTCACTCATGCCAAGTAGTACAATGCCTGATTAGGCAGGCTTTCCAGGGGGCCGGCTGTCCTCAGCTGCTCTCTGGCACTGCTCACACTCACGGCAGAGAGGGCAGGGCTCCAGCAGCCCCCTGGGGTCAGGCAGGTCCTTTCTTCATGCCTGAGCACTTCTGCATTCAAATCTCAGCTGTGTAATAATGCAAAAATGGAAAATACAGCCCGGCGTGCACCCCCAGGTGCCGCATTTCAGCAGCATCTCCCTAATCACTCGGCCACTGCTGCCGCACGCTGTGCTGCCTTGTGCCTGCTCTCTGTGCCTGGGCCAGCATCAGTGCCATCGGGAGGAGGCCACCTCAGCCACAGCTGTGCTTTCCACCCCAAAACTCCTGGGATGGAAAACACAGGAGATTGGGTTCTCCATTACAAGCCAGTGAACCACTCCTGCTGCAAAGGAAGAGCCTGCAGGAACTACAGAGAGGGGGCAGTGAGGGCTGCGGATGTTAGCTTGCGTGCATGCTGCAGGGCAGAAACCCGCTCTCTCTTTCTTACGTGAGCCACATGAGTGTGCTGGGCTCTTCTGCATGGTGGTTACACACAGTGATGTCTCATAACAGCAGAGCACAGTGACCGAGCCCACAGTTTGCTGTGCAGGTGACTGAAGAAGGTTAATCCCAGATTATTAAGACAACTTTGTTTTTGGCAAGAAGCCCTGGTGCTTTCTGAGCAGCAAGCATCCGATATCCATACAGCATCAGGACTCGAGTTATATGTTCAATGAATCACCAAACGGTTGAGGTTGGAAGGGACCACTGGCGACCATGGTCACTGATGAGCAAGTTGAACAGGACTGGACCCAGTACTGACCCCCGGGAATATCGCTAGCTACAGGCCTCCTGCTAGACCCTGTGCCACTGACCACAACTCTAAACCAAATTACACTGTGCCAAATAGGGTGGGTGCATTTTGCATTTGCCTAACTTTAATTATTTTCCCTGCTTCTGAGTCATAAGATTTTGTTTAAAATTTATTCACCACTTCTGACTTAATATAGCCCAGCAGACATACTACCCATGCTTTCTGGTGCATGTCACCAAAGCATGCGGGTCTGTGCATGGCCAAGCTGGCGCCAAGCACTACTTCATGCCCTGGGCATTTCCACAGCTGGTTATTGCATATGCTGGACTCTGGTGAGGGTCAGGCGCTGTACTTCTGGTAATTCCCCTGTTCCCAGCACACTCTGATAGCCGCAACTCTCTGTCTTGGTCTTACTAGGGCACATGTTGGGACCTTCAAATTACTGCGCTAAGCAATCTGTTTTTTTCAGCCCAGGTCCCTTGAGAACTTGGGTCCAGGGCAGTGGAGAAGCACAGTATCTAAGGGGTGATGTTAGGGAAGGGATGCCAGTAAATGTGTGCAACCTTTGCTAAGCAATTTTAATTTATTAATACAATTTTTCCTCCTTCAGTTGGCCTGAGGGCCAGTGCACATCAAATGCCAACCCCCTTGAAGTGGGCCATAGCCCAGCGGCATCTTTGGATGAGATGAGTTTGGAGACCTCTCAGCAAAGGGTCTAGAGCACGAGAGGTGTGGTTCCTTCCCATGTTCTGAGGAGCCAGGGCCATCTGTCCTGCCTTGAAGAAAGTGGGTTGTGTAAGTGAAGCCTGCCATTGTTTCCTGAAAGTTCTATTTTTTCTGTAAACAAGAGCATACTTAGGCTCTAATCTGTGCTGAGTTGAAGCATTTAACTTCTTCCAATCTTGGCATCTTTATGGTCTGAAGGTTGGGGACGGCTAGGGGGAGAAATGAGAGCAAGAAATGTCTTGAGCTGTGGGGTTTTTGTTATTGTTATTTTCCTTTGTAAGACGAAAGTGATTAAGTGATTTTCTGTAACCTGAAACTGCTGGATTTTCCTCTTTCCCCACAGTGTTTCCCTTTGTTATTGCCACTGCGTAGGAGACAGCCTATCTTTGTCTGAACAGCTTAATTTCTCAAGACATTAGGACTTGTTTAGTAAGGCTGCCTTTTGTCTTTCTCTTACAGGAAAAACCTATAAAGTCATTTACTTCCACTAATGAACAAATGAGTGTTACCAGCAGAATTCAGTTCATTGCTCCGTGTACCTTTTATTTCACATGAAAATATTGGAGCTATCGAATGCTGAGAAAAAATGCTTCCTAGAAATGTTAATCTGCTTTGAAATGGGGGTCATTTCTCAGACAAAAATGTTTTTAGGGCACTTGCACAATGATTTTTTGGTGACGTACATCTCTGTAAACACATCTTGGATACTTTCCGTTCAGCCTGGACGTCCTTGTGCTAACAGCATGCAGGCGTGCTTTGAATTCAGATTAACAAAGGTGGGAATGTCAAAGGGATGCCAGTGCTGTAGCAGGGCATGTGGTTATGAATCCTCACTGGAGAGCATGTGCTGTGTGTTGTTTTTCACTATTTACCCACTTCTGCTCTTTCTGATATATTTCTGCTGTGAGATGTTGACTGAGAAACAGGAGAAGGTGGTGGTTTGGTTGTTTTCAGTAATCAGAGAGTGGTGAAAATAGCAAAAGTCTGATTGTGCTGTTTCTGCAGTGGAGGCCCTGCCATTCGGAAAAATCCTCAGTGGGTCAACATGAGAAATCTCGTAGTGATGTAACTGAACAGTCTTTCCCTCCAGTGTCAATGATTGCTACCACAAGTGCTGATTAGTGAAGTTCATTTCTTCCACACAGCACATACGCTGCAAAATTTCACTTGTCTTTTCTGCTTTTTTTCCTCAACGTTTTGTGTGAAAGCAAAGGAAAAATGTGGTATGTATGATGTTCTCACATCTTCCTCTTTTCCACAGCAATTGTTTTTAGCAGAATTTAAAGTCCGTTTTCTTATTAAATACAAGCTTCCCTTTTCAAGTTGCCATGCTTCTTACACATGTTTAAACTTGACCCTGGAGCACATATTGTTAAAATGCTGAAGGCTTATTAAAGTGCATGAGAAAGCTTATTCCTACGGGACTTTCCCTGTAAATTACTGGGCTTATAGTACCTGCTATCATGCTCACATAAAGCAGCCCCTTTTGAACTGGGACTTCAATACGAGTCCTTCAACTTTGTTAGCGCTCCTGACTAAGACCGACTAACACCCCTTGCTTGAAGGGCTGGCTTCTGAGAATCAAGGACATGTGCTTAGCGAAGCTTTAAGTGATGGACACATTATGACTTCTGCCTCTGATCAGAGCAGAACAAAGCACTTGACTGCTGTGCTGTTTCTGTTGTTGCAATCACCTCGCGATCAGGGAGCTGTCTACACGACAGGATACCAACAGCCATGATACTTCGAAAAAGAGAAGCAGCTCTGGCCAAGAATAACATCCTTGAGTTCGGGTTTCTGTGTCCAATCCAGACAGCCTTAACGAGGCACTGAGATGCTCTGGATTGCTCGGTGGGTAAGAAGGGGCACAAGGCTTTCTTGCTGCAGGCTGGCAGTCAACGAGGGGGACCCAGCAGAAAAGACAGGGTGGCCAGGAGCTTTTCAAGCAGGCTTTTCAGGGGCTGGGAAGCTCAGATACTTTCCCTGGGACTGCTCATCTAAGAGCAAGGTTAAACCCCAAGGAAGAAATGCAGATGTGGATGTAACAGGCTGGGGTTTCTTTTTAGTTGTGATATGCTAATGGCAAAAAAGAAAAAAAAAATTTTGAACTTGAAAATTTTGAAATTGAATTTAAAATGAAAGTGAGATGGTAAACTGCGCAGCTAGAGCAGGGCTGCCAGTAACTGTATAACGATGCAGGATACGTGATTAGACCAGGAGCAGAAAGTTGTGGGGGCCCATCTGACTTGCAGAGAAGCTCAGTCCTTATTTGCCTAAAACGCTGCACTGCTGTACGGGAGTGGTGGGGAGGGGAGGTGGATTGGTGAAGGGAGAGCTGTGACTGTGACTGAGGAAAACAGCCTATGTACAGCTGAGTTCATGGTTTGTTTTTCCTTCTCTGCCTACAAAGAAAACACTTGTCTGTAAGCATTTGTACAGCCCTAATGTCATCTGTATTTTCAAACTGTGTTGGTGCCCCCATTAGAATATGCATGGGTAGAGTGCAAATGTACAGGATTGAATTCAGAGCCCAAATCACGAAACACGTGTACAAGAAACCCCACAGTGGACAGGCACAGTCCCACTCTGACTCACCATCGTGCTCCTCTGGGCTGTTTCATATAGAATGTATTTTTCCCTATGAAAAAGGTGTAACCTGTTCTTGGTCTGGTATTTGATCTCTCTGTAGAAATGCCACCTGTTTAGTTATGTCAAAATAAAACCGATTTGTATTATGGTGCAACAGGCCTGATTCACTTCTACATCAGTCCCTCTAGCCTACCTAATTCAAGGCAGCTATACTGGAGAAAAACTGGGGCAATGCAGTGGCAAATCACTTCTGATAAAAAAGATGCGTTTCCTTTAAATCAAAGTAATCTGAATCAGCAAGCCAGAAATCTTCATTTAAATAATTGCTTTTAATTGTTTTGTGTATGTACATTATTATTTTATTTTTCCCTGAAGAAAAACAGGTTTCCATCAGTGCGTAAACCTTTCACTGTGATTATTACCATTAAATATAACCTCTGATGCTATATCTGGGTTCATTTTATTTTCCCATAGGCAGGTGCACTGTATTTGTACAAATCTATGTCGCTCAGCACATATTTACTGATTTGGGCTCTTACTTACTATTACTAAGCTATCTCTTTTTATGCTCAGGATTTGCTTCTGAGTGCTCGGAAATCAGAGTTGAGCTAAGATGTACATCAGAGACATCTTTAGTGAAACAACACCTCTTGTGCCTGCAGAGAGTTTGGGCACAAGGAGGGGACATTTATCGAAAACGTGCTTTGGATCTGAGAGTGACAGAAGCAGTACGAGGAAAGAACTAGCTGACCCTGACTCAGGACGACCCCACAGCCCTCGCCTCCCTCACCCTCCCCTGGGGCAGGAAGGGGAGCCCAGCGTCGCCCCATGCCCCATTTTGGGGCCCTTTCCTTCCTTCCCGAGCCCTAACACCTCCCGGCCGTTTGTTTCTGGGGGTGCCCCGGGCGGCGGGGCCGTGGCGGTGAGCGCTTGGCCTCACACACGCCCTGTGAGGAAGCCGTGGGCGGGCGTGAGGCAGCTTATCAGGCCCAGCGCCTGCGCGCCGCCCGGCCTTCCCCCAGCACCCCGGCGGGGAGACAAAGTCCCCGGGCGAGGCCAACGGCCACCGGGTGCCCATGGCCTGGTGCTGAGCCCCTGCCTCCTCCCTGCGGCACCGGGAGGCCTCACTCGCCTGGCGAAGCCCCGCAGTGACGGGGACAGAGTGGGAGGCTGACTTGAGTCGGGTTTTTGGGGAGGCAGCAGGTGTCGGGAGCTCACGGGTGCTGTGGCTGCCAGCCCAGCGCGGCACGCAGATGGGGTGCCTGGCGGTGATGGCCGGATGGCCACTGAAGAGGTGGCTCGGACTCGCGCTCCTCATGCTTCACCTTGTCACTTTGGGTAAGTAAAATCAACCAGCACCAAGGGAGATGCTTGCAGGTGCCAGGCTGGAGGTGCCGGGCGGTCTCCTCACCTGGGTGGGAGGACGCTGGGTGTTGGCGGGGTGGCTGATGCCCATAGGGGCACACGGTGGGACCCCCCCAGCCTCCCCGGCGGGGAGGAAGCGGCATGTTGGCCCCGAGGGGATGAGCAAGCTGCCGGCTCCTGCGGCACGGTGGTTTCTGCAGTTTTTTGGCTGAAACTGAGTTTGTGGAGGGGAGACAGGGCAGGGTGGTGGGCTGTGCAGCTGCATGCCAGGGCTCCCTCCAGCAGCACGGCTCCGTGTTGGAGGACAGCGAGGGCTGTCCCCATGAACCTGCCATAATGCTTGCCAAAGACCACAGATAGCCCTGACCTCAGGAGGCTCGGGGTTCAGTCCTCTATGCTGTGTGAAATGTTAACCCTGAAACCACACGAAGCTCACTCCCGAGCTGGGATTTGTTACGGGTGTGAAACAGGCTGTGCTTACCGGCGGTCCTGGTGTTTCACGGCAGCTAACGATACCTGGGAGCCAACCTGGGCTGAAGCGGGGCTCCCATTAAAAATAATGCAGAATTAGGAGGTTTTCATGGTGCTGTTGTGAAACTGTGAGATATCTGATGCTCTCCGCTGGGTTTCGTTTTGACTTTCAGTCTCAGAATCTTAAAACAAAACTCAGAGAATTGAGCAGGGATGCAATCACGGGGCTCGCTTGGGAAGAAGGCAGCCTCGGGCCCCCCTCATGAGATCTGTGCTCGACGCTTTCCCCCGCGCTCCTTCGCTGACCTCTGTGCTTGTGAAGCACATGTCAGCCATGGGCATGTTGTGCCCGCATTTCTGTCGGCAAATAACCTGCCATGTGCAGAACTGCCTCTCCCTCTGTAATTTAAGAGCTGGTGTTTTAATGTAATAACAAGCAGGCGATAATTCAGCAGCCCTGCAGTTTTTCTGGAAGGGGTGCTGATTCCAAGACCAAAGACAGGCAGCAGCCAGATCACAGAATCACAGAATTTCTAGGTTGGAAGAGACCTCAAGATCATCGAATCCAACCTCTGACCTAACACTAACAGTCCCCACTAAACCATATCCCTAAGCTCTACATCTAAACGTCTTTTAAAGACTTCCAGGGATGGTGATATACCACTTGATGCGAATAAGCAGTACTGGAAATAGGGGGTTGATAATATTAGCAAACTAGGAGTCCCTGCAGTTACTGTACTTTTCTTGGCATGTTTTACTAAGGGAACACTAGTTCATCCCACTGGCTGTCTCTCCACCAGTTTCTCAGGCCCCTGCTTATAACTTTTGTACACCCTGCCCCGTTTTGACCAAATCCTGCAGGAAGGCAGAGCTGCGGTGCTCTTGCCTGCTGCGTGGAAGCTGCAGGCCCCACATTGTGCCCAGCCAACAGCAAGGGGGAGCGGGCTGTGAGGGGGCTCAAAGTAGGCAGCACGACAGCCCCGAGGGCCTGGGGATCAGCTGGGAGTGGTGGGGAGAGGTGTCTGGGCCGGGAGACACCAAGCGTAGGCTTTGGTCAGCCTGCGGCTGAGCTGAGTTACTTCTCTAAATCTGATTGATTTCAAAATTCCAGGGTTTAACTTGGCAAGACGCAGAGCAAGCAAAAAGCTATTTTGGAAGTGTTGCATCAGCTTTTGGGGTGTAATTGTTAGATGCTTCCCACGCGGTGGGGTCCTGGTGCCTTGGGAGCGGGTCGCTTGGCAGACTGATGAGGGCAGCACAGCCAATGCACTTTCTCCCTCCCTATGCACACATACGTACCCTGCCACCTTTCTCTCCCCAAATTCCTGCATTAGTGATGCTTAAAAATCCATGGTACGGTACCCACATATGAGCAGTTCTAAAAGCCTCACCAGGATTTTTAGGTGATGCCTTCCTGAGGGCACCCATAGGGACCGCGAGGACCGGCCCCAGATCTTCTCGTGGCAAAACTGTGAAGCCTTGGGAGTCGTGGCCCTGCCAGTGAGTTTCCCTGCCCTGTTGAGCAGGTCACCAGGGCCAGCATCTTCAGAACCGACACTGTCTGGGGCTGCTGGTCACCACGGCACGGCACGAAGTGGGCACCCACAGCCTGTGGCTCCATCGTGCATCCTCGGGCTCGGCCCGTGTGTCCTGGTGCTTGCACACCTTCCTGCTGCAGTGCTCTGAAAGGCCAAAGAGCACGCTGGGGTGAAAGCAGGTGCTCTCCCTATGCTGTATGTCC
Organism: Anas acuta; assembly: GCF_963932015.1. NCBI lineage: Eukaryota > Metazoa > Chordata > Aves > Anseriformes > Anatidae > Anas > Anas acuta. Next base: position 108,855,329 of record NC_088979.1, on the reverse strand, counting down.
ATAAAATGGTCATATTGGGAATGTCAGGCTGAATTTTTACATGGTGGCAGTAGAGGGCATTGAGGTGGGGATTAATTAAAAAGGATGATTTGAAGATTGTACTGTATAGGAAATGATGCACGCCCAAGCTGCCTCGATATATTTGTTTCCCCCTACATTGAATTTTGCTACTCTGGCGTTCACCTGAGGTGACCCCCTGAAATATCACTGTAATTTAGAGCTGCTCCCAAGATGTCGTCTGCTGCTGGAGACACTGATGAGCACGAACGCCCTGCCGTCTCAGCACGGTGGAAAAGGGGCAGAACAGCCTTGATTACATCCTTGATTACAGCACAAACGTACTTATTTATGGTCTGAATGCAATGCTGGTATCCTCATGGGCTTGCTTTTCTCCTGCCATTCACACCCACCTACTAATCGCAGGATGGCCATGTTCTCCAGCCCCGTTTGAGGTTGTTATAATGGGAAAATATCGCTTGAAGTCACCCACAATGACCTTTCCCTGCCCCGGGCATGAAGCTGGCGTAGGCACTGGTAGCTGGGACCCAGCTACCCCTGGCCTGTGTCCGTGGAGTATTCCTTTTAGGCTTCCCTGGAGTCTTTTCATCTGACCGGAGGCAGTCCCATTCTCGGTTTCTTCACAGTCGTGAAATTTTTGGGAAGTTCTGAGGAAAATCCCTACGGCTTTTCTGAGTTATTGGAGAGTTGGGGAGGGCAGGGGGGAATATTCACTTCCCTCGGCATCGCGAACGAATGTTTGCCCACAAGTAACTCACTCTGGGAATCCCCTCTCGCGTGTTAATACCGATAAAGTGCTCAGAGTGGAGCTAGGTTTTGGAAGGGGGTAATGAGCCTTGAGGTGAAGAAAGATTACCTGTTTCACGGCCTCTCCCAAATGTTCAAGCAGCAAGTAGTGAGCTCCAGGTGCTTCGCAGCTGATTTCCATGCCAGCTCCAGTACAGGTTGTGCTGAGGGCAGATTGTGTGGTGGAGGTGGCAGAAATTTTTCTTTATGTACAAGCTTTGCCCACTTTGACACTGGATGCAAATTGAGTTTCTATCTTATCACTCTTGCTGTCTTCAGCTTTTTTCTTCTTTCTTTTTTCGGACCAGTTTCTGTCTCCTCCCCCCATTCCAGATACGCAGAAAAGAAATGTCTTCGGTTAAATAGCAATGGCAGCGGAACTGAGGAACTCCTTTCTCTGTCTGTCTGTCTATCCAGAATGAAACCTGCTCTAACAGCCTGTCTGGAGAAACAGAAACCCATCTACAGGCTTTTGCTTATAGACTGCTTTACTATTTCTGGCTTTTTTTTTAGATGAGAGAGCTCTTTGGGGGAGAAAAAATAAATTGAACAGACAAGTGAAATTCCTACACAGTCAAATTATAGTTATATGCACGTATATAGAGTTCGTAAAGTTAGCCGTGCAACATTTCTTTCACCCACATTGTTTCCTTTTTCCAGTTAGAGCAGAATGAACACAAATACCTCCGGCGAGCTCTTTACTCTGAGGCCAAAACCTTTTTTGCATTTCTTGGATCGCCAAGGCCTTTGCAGCCCTTTTACGATGTGAATGTCAGGCATTCCTGCATTTAAACATGCAAAGTTTGGGGCCGAAATTTGTGCACGCTGAGGGCGATTACCAGCAGAAGTGGCTGCCCTACACGCCCTCACACCTTTCCCACTCGGTGCTGCCTCAAGCCCCAGATACAGGCATGGTTGGTGGCGTAAGTAATAGGGCATGCACCCTGCTGCTCTCCCCGCTGGGCCTGGCAGAGTTTCCTTTTACCCCTTTTTCACTTTTTTTTTTTTTTTTAATTTTCGTTTTCCACTTTTTATCCTTTTTGCTTCCTTTTTTCCCTTTCATCCAGCTGCACCCCAAAGTTGTGCCAGGCTGGAGGAGAATTTCCACCTTCACAGAAATGCTCCATCCTTTCTAACATGTTTCCTCCCATAAGCACTGCGTGCCTTCAACATGGTATTCTTCATGATGTGGCAAGGCAGATGCATTAGACACACTTAAAACTGTTTGTAGACGAAAAGAAGTTGGTTTTGCTTTTAAGGATATGAACTTTATGCTGAATTGTAGCCGTTCAGTCCCCTTGGAGGGGCATCGATATCAGGAGTCTCAGGAGGTCATTTGAGAATATGTAAATCTTTCCCAACGCGGAAATGCCACAGGCTCTGCTTCTGCTTTTTCACTGTTATGCTTTTAAAATATCATTCGTCCCAGGGGACTCCCTGGCTGAAAATAAAATTGCTGACTGCTGGGTGGCATCTCTAGCTACACGGTGCTCAAAAGCCGTCCGTGCCCCAAATGCCCCTGTGTCATATAAAAAGCTAGAAAAGACCATCGAGGCCGGTCCCTCTGCACACTGCTGAGATCTCTCCGTAGCAGGTACCCTCTGGTGTAATTTTACGTGCCTGACAGACCGAGACTTCATCCCTGTTCCTGGCACACTGCTCCCCGAGCAGACCGTGCTGTCAGCCGCTGCTTGCCACTGGCGGGGAGCCCCGAGCTGCGATGCTGCCGGCTGCTACCTGCAGTGCCCGAGCAGTCCCTGCCGAAGCATCATTTCACTCCCTCTGCGGTTTCTGCAGCTTTCAGACACCCCTGGGCCGCTCTGTTCTGCTTTGGTTAGCCATCCTTCTCTTTAATATCTGTTTGCCAGGCGACGCTTTTATCCAGGGCTGTTCAATCTTTGCTCTAGCTGAGGGGCTGTGACAAGCTCACCATCTGCAGAGCGCCGCTGAGTTAGTGCCGGAGCAGGGACCGCGGTGTGTGAACAGGATTTGTGCTGGCAGGCCTGCGGCTTAGTCACAGCACAGGTACATACATATTGCTGTGGCGACAGGCAAGCACTTCAGACAAATAAAAACTGCGACTTCTCTAATTCTTACGTGAGAGGGGTAACACTTGATTTTCCTGGTCACTGGGTGTTTTCACCTCCTGTTAGTTTCAAGAGGGGCTGGCTACATGGGGAGCATGTGAGGCAGTGATATTTAGTGAGCACCGAAGAAAATGGGGGCCTTAAGCAGTGGGGAGACCTTGACTTCAAAAGGTTTGCTGTGAGGACTGCAGTACTGATGGCAGGAGCGCTGGAGGAATTCGGAGAATGATCTGAGGACATCTTCAGCTGGGAGATAAATATAGAGGAAGTACAAAGAGATCCAGTCAGCAAGGGACAAAGGCTCCAGGGGAAAAAAAAAAATTAACAAATTTATTTTTGTCTTCATGTGCTACAAATCTCCCCCAAAGGCCTGTCTTACACAACTGCCACATCTAGTTTCTGTCCCAAACTGGGAAATGGTAAGAGTGCTGAGCCAGATGCAGGGATTTGAGCTTGAACGGAACTAAAACATGCAAATCCTCCAAAGGCATCCAGATTTTTTGTTTCCCCTGCCCTTTTTCATCTAGCTGGGTCACCTACTCCCAGTGCAGGGAAAGGAGAAAGGGGGAAGGCTCGGAAAGACTCTTCCCTTCTCTCCTTTCCCCAAATCAGAAATGTCCCCATCCCCAGCGTCCCTCCTCATATACACTGACAGGAGGTAAGAAAATAAGGAAGCCCTCCTTCCTTTCCTCCCTGAGCAACATCCATGCAGAGGGCTCTGCGGCAAAGGGGAGGATATTCAGAAATTATTTAGTCGTCATCACTGTTCCCCCCAAGTACTTTGACTTCTCCTCTCCAGCTCCGTGCTCGGAGGCGACCTCCTGGCTAGCACCAAGATCAGAAATTTGCCAACTGACTTGTGATGTGAAGAGTTGCAATCTTACTCATCTTATAAGCAAAACAGACTGGACATACCCAAGCGGTGGGCTTGTCCCAGCGCGAGGCACTCGTGACTCAGAGAGCGGCAGATTTTTATCTTGAGAAGTTCCGAAACAGGACTCGGGCAGGGCAGGAGCAGGGGGGAGGAGGACTGGCTGGCGGGAGTTGCCCCAGCGCTGCAGTGAGCCCCTTCACCAAAGTGCTTCAGATTCCCTTTCACCTTCTCAGTTGCTAATTGCAGATAGGGCAAGTTTTCATGATCCGTGGAGTTTCTTCAAGGCCAGGTTTTTGTCAGAGCAGCGATTTAGTCGCTACCTCCCTCCCCACATCTGGGATGAGTAAGTGAACAGGACCTACCAGAAGGTCACCATGACACTCTCTCCTCCATCTGCCTGGTTTTCATGGCATAAAGATAACCAAGAGGGAGTGAAATTAAGTTTCTGGTGTTTTTGTCAGGAACCTGCCAATACAACTCTAGTCAGAGGGAGGAAGGCTTTGGCAGGACCTGATGGGAGCGGTGCGTGTCCGAGAAACCAAGCCCACACCTGGCAGCACACGTGTTGGGACAGCCGCGTGAGCTTCTCTGAAGCGAGTGTTGCCCACAGCACATAACTTCTTACCAAGGTGTCATCAGGGAGACAAATAAGATTGATACTTTCCGATTCGTCATCACTAGGGCCCCGGGTTAACAGCCTGCTGGAAAAATGGGCTTAGTGCACATCCCCTGAGATGTGCTGTCTTGCTGTCTGTAGATGCAGAAAGGTCTCCTCTGCTTTTCACAGCTGCTTCGTGATTCCAAGGATTTCTCCTCTGAAAAAGAAACAAAATTAAAAATAATAAATAATAATAACATTAAATGGAAAAAAGGCAGCTGAAGGAGTGGGGCACAAGAAGTCAAAAGATATGCCAGGGACATCAACGCTGTTGCCAAATTGAGCTGTATAAGGCCGGGCAAAGCAAGGTTGGTGCTTTGCTCAGCAGGAGTGTGGCTGTGAGGATGGAAGCACACAAAGGTAGGAAGCAGAGCTGAAACTGCTGAGCAGGGCACCCCCACGTTATGGCTCAAAACCAAGCAGAGCTGAACTTTTAGAAAACCTCTTTGCCCCTGCTCCGTGTCTCAGGCCTGACATGACATCGTAAAGTAGGATCAATCCCAGCTCTGCCCTGCTGCGGGCACACTTGCCAAGGGTGAGCACGTGTGAGGCAATGAGCTGGAACGGAGCCGCTGCCAGACGAAGTGTGTGGCAGCTTTTCTTCAGGATGCCCTTAACCCTCCTCCCTCACCACATCTGGGATGAGTAAGTGAACAGGACCTACCAGAAGGTCACCGTGACAGCAGCTAAACTGTGACACCGTGAACCAAATTCGGTTCACAGCTGCTTCTCTTTGCCAGAGCAGTGCAGAACAGCTGAGGGATGGATAGCGGCAGTAATTAATTCATTACCGAGGGCTGGGCTGGAGTTTATGAAAGGGGAAAGGAGCATTCCTCTTTTCTCTGTGTGCTGAGACCTCCCTGCGTGCTGAAATCAAGCCTGGGCAGCAGGACCCTTGGAGACTTCCCAGGTAATTGTGTGCAGGTTAGTAGCCAGTCCCAGGCTCTCTGAAGAGGGCTGCCAGCACCTGCTTTTCTCTGTTTCATCTGGTCTTTCTCATTTCATGAGGTCTTTGTAGTGAAATGCAGAGTGAGGCAGTGATTTTGTCCCAGTGTCTCCACACAGGAATTATCTGAGCATCTGTTGGGCTCTTTTCGGTATATTCACAGTGTGGGTTAGATGACATATAAGGTATTTCCTCCAGTGTTCAAGTGTAGCACAGGATATTTGCTGAGTTTTATCTTCATGGAAATCCTTGAAAGAATCTGATCGCTCACTGGTAAAATTTCCTGGGGTAAAGAAAAGACCAACGGGGAGAGTCCAGTCCAGTTGAGCTCTTCAAATTTCTCAATTTTTAAACTAACATAAAAGCCTGACAGAGCTTTTTGTAGAAGTGTCATTTGGAAAAATGTACAGGTGCACTGTCTTATGTGCTGCTTACTCAGAGGGGCGAGGGACTCCAGGTCCACCACGAAGGACCTTTCCCTCCGTGTGGCTTGCCTTGTGGGTTGTGTGTGGAGCGAGGTGACACAAGGTGAGGCCAAAAAAAATGTCAAAATGGCTCAGCAGGATAGAGAAGTGGTGGGTGGAAGGGAAGGAGATGGCTTCGGGCTCTCCTTTCCCAGGGAATTAACTGAAGTTTCCAGCAGCCTGACCCTGCTCCTCTAAAGCCTTGCGTGGTCTTTCGCTGCCTTTTACAGGCAAATGTCTCAGCAGCGCTCTGTCCCAGAGGCAAGCCGCTCTCCTGTGCAGCCTGGCCAGCAGAACCAAGCTCTCTGTGGCCGGGGGAATTTCTGAAACCTGGCTGCCGCAAGGGATGAAGGAAAGGGGGAAATCTGGTTAAAGGTTTTGTTAAGAACTAAAGATTGTTAAAGACTCTTCTTAAAAAAACGTGAGCTCAACAGCCTTTCCGCCCTCTGTTTCAGAGTGAACAAGGAAGGATGCTTTTCCTCTAAATTCACCTTTCTCTTCTAATCAGCCCTGTTGTGTTTAGGAGTAGTTTGAATGAAACACACTTTTTCTGCTGTTTGGTCAACCCTTTCCTTGGTTCAGCGCCGCGGGCTGCCAGCGGAGGAGCAAGGCGAGTGCCCAGTGAGCAGGCAGGCTTCGCGGTGTGCAGGAGGGTGGTTTATTTCTTTTTCTAGAAAAGTCATTAAAAATTATTTCCATGGTGGATACCTCCCCCGCAGCCTGGTTATGGAGAGCATTCAGCGCAGAAATGGGACAGAACTGAGTTTTCATTTTTGCTTTGCAGTTCACCTTTAAAGTGAAAGGGGACTTTTGTGGGACTGAATGACTCTTCATGGACCTTGGTTCCTTCAGGCCTGCAGCATTCAGGTTGCAGTTTCAAGGGTGCAGAGCCTTGTAAGGGTAGATGTGACATCAGCAGGAGTTTCCAGCCCCTGCACATGTACTGCCGAGGAGGTTTTTGTTCTCCTTTTGGTTGCAAAGGAGACTCTTTGGGGCAAGGCGCGGAGAACCTCATGCAACTCATGATGCGATGTCTCACTGACATTTACTGTACGCCTACTCTTCCCCTATTGCTGCAAAAGAAAATAGAAAATACACACTCGACTGCATTGTTATCACCAGGATCCACAGTCCCAAAGCTTTCCTGGCTGCTCCTGGAGGTCTCGCCAGCAATAGTAAGAGCTGAACTGTGAGAACAGGCAAAGAAGTGGTCGAGGAAAAACACACACAGACACACACACACAAGTGCACAGCAGGAGGAACTTTGAGAATCACCGTCCCAAATGGGTCGCTTTTAAAGTAACCAGAAGGAAATGCTTTTTCACACAGCATGTAATCAAGTCATGTAACCCACGGGAGTTTTGCTGCGGAAGCCAAAAATATACGTGTGTTCCTTAAGAGGCACAGCCTATTTGTGGAAGGTAGCTCCAGCAGTAGCAATAAGCTGCCAACGTCAGGAAGCCCCTAAGTTTGTGACTGCCACATGTCGGGGTATGCCAGGTCTCATCCCGTGTAGCGTGCAAGAACTGCTTTTTCTATGCTTTTGGGCCAGTGGCTTTCTGCCACAGGTCAGTGGGCTGAGTGGGCCCGCGCCGTGCCCCGGTCTGGCTGTAGTCATGCCTGTGATGCATTGTAAGGGGAAGTACAGGTGGGGGGAAATCGTGTCGGAAACTATCACCTCCTTCCCTTTGGAAGATGAGTGAAGTGGTGAGATAAAGCTGGCACGAAGCGTGCAGGAGGGATGGAGAGAGCTGTGCTGCGGGGGACGGGGTGGGAGCTCCTTTCATGCCCTGTCAGGGCTCGGGACTGCTAAACTGAGGCTCACCGCCGCCAGTGGTTGGCACTGCACTCAGGGAGCTCTCCCTGTTCAGGGCCTTCCCAGCACCGCTCAGAGGTGTTTCCTGAGGTCTCTGCAGGGAAGGAAGAGGGAGTCTGAATCTTCTCTGCATCCGCCTGATTCCTTATTTCTCTGCTGTCCGTCAGTGGAGTGCAAGAGGTCGCTCTGTCTCCCCCCTCTACTGGAGATAAGTGCTGAGGCAGTGAGGCCTAGGCAAGCAGGGCAACCCCAAAACAACCCGGCCTTGTGGACTAGGGTGTGCAGGGGATGAGCATCACCCCAGAGGCTACACAGACCCAGGAAAAGGCAGACGCATCTACCCTGGCCTTGCACAGGGCTGCAAGCCAATACAGTGCTGCAGGAGCCCCTGGCTCGGTGGCTCCCTTGCGGTGTCTGTAGCCTGGTGCCTGTGAGCACCCACTGCAAAGAGGAAGGGAAGTAGTAATGTGAAGCAGTGGGATTACTGCCAGCTTGGTCAAAGGTCAGCAGTAATGTGCACATTTTCCTCTTGCAAGAGCCCCAGCTTGTCACTGAAGGTGCACACCTGTACACAGTGCCAGGAGGGAGTTTGGGAATACCTGTGCTGGTTTACAGGTAATCCCCATGGGCCTTCAAAAATATTAATTTGTTTTAGCTAGGCTAGGAAAAAAATGTTTACTTGTTAATACCACGCTAGTATTATGATAAAAGTGTGGCTCTAACCACAGTTTGTTATCGTAGGGCTGCTTCTAGCTTCTGGGATCTTAAAAGGCTGTTTGTGTGTTGTTTTTTAAAAAAAAAATAAATCAAAAAGCAAATCCCCCAGTCTAATCAACCACTGTGGCCATATCTGGGATGCAGGGACCACAAAGTTAGAGCAGAGACTTTCCCAACACCGAGCTCTGAAAAGGGAGAACAGAGGAGGCAGCAGCTGGAGCACGTATGTTTTTATCATTTCACCCAACGATCATGGCAACTCTTCACTCTGAGGTGTGGTGTTGAAAGCAGCACCAGAGCTTATTTTCAGGCAAGTAAGTCTCCTGCCTTTGCTTTTGGTAATTCATGCTGAAATCGTTGCGTGCCTGCTGGCGATCATGAGAAGGGCTGGAGCATCATATAAAAAGGCGCCGCCAAGGCAGTCCTCCCCTCAAGGAGAGCTGAAGCTGTAGGTGAGGCGAGGGGCGAGGTAGATAAGGGGGTGCAGACAGAGCCGAGATAGGTGAGCTCTCCACAGCAGGCCCTGCCCCAGGGCTGCACCCCTGTCTCACTGCCTTCTGTTTGCCCCCGTACAGGCTGCGCGCTGCCGAAGGAAGTCAAGAGCAAAGTCGGGGAGAAGGTCGGCCTGCCTTGTTGCCATGAGATCCCCAGCTCGGAAAGCCTGAGCAACTACCGGGTCTACTGGCAGAGGAACACCAGGGAGGTGGTGCTGGCCTACTCGGAGGGGAATAAGATCCCAGATTACGACCAGTACGTGAACCGGACAGAGCTGGACAGCAAGAACCTCACCCTGTGGATCTACCCTGTGGAAATCCTGGACAATGGCACTTACCAGTGTGTGGTTCAGAACCTCAGAACTTCACAAGACTTTTCACCCCACGTTGTGTGTGATGCGCTCGTGTCCCTCTCTGTTACAGGTAGGTGGGCTGCCTCCCTGCACCCGAGGCTTTCTGGCACCAGCCCCTAGGGGAAAAGGGCACTCCTTGAAGCTTTAGGCATAGTGTAGCAGGTAGCTTTTCATCGGGAAGCCTAAAACAGCACCAGAAAGTCTGTTAAGTCCCCTGTATTTCCCTTCAGGCAGCCTTCCTCTCGTCCTTCCAAAACCACCCCAGATACAGAAAATTGCCCTTTCCTCTCCCACCACCACGCTCCCCTTGATGACACCCTCTTGGGAAAGGCCATCTCCCAGGTCCCACTGCCACTGGGTGCCCTGGGCCACCTCTGCCCCCTGCTGTCTTTTGGGCAAAGCAGAGACCCTCGGTGCATGGGAAGCACCCAAGCCACAGGTGGAGCGGGGTGGTGCTGCTTCTCCTTGGCCCCAGAGGCATCTCCCGTGGGGCTGGCCCACGCGGGGGCTGCAGGGCAGCTCCACAGCCTGAGGCTGGAGACTTGAGGCTTTCTACCTCAAAGGCAAAACCCAAGTTCCTTTGCTCAAAACGAATCTGAATCTGTTGTTGGAGGCTGCAGAAAGTTCCGCTGACATTATTTTCCACTTGCGCCACTTGTTTTTGTCGTGGTTGGTTTCAACCAAAAGCAGAGATACTGGTAACGTGTGTGTGTAAATATATATATTTAAACAGATTTGAATACCTTTAGCAGCAGAGCTCCAGAAATCCTCCAGAGAACCACTGAATGAGCATTCCCTACCTTGAATGAACATTTGTCAGGGGAAAAAAAAAAAGCCACCACAAGTTCTTGAGGTTTGGCCACTGCCTGCCTACTTGGGTGAATGAATGTTGGACATACATGCAATGAGACCAATTCAGTGATCCTTTTGGGAACCAATAAGTAAAAAATGGCGCTGCACTGCTGGAACCCTCCCTAGCAGTGGAGGGGAGTATTGCTGAGGGGATCAGTTATTGTGGGAACCAGCAAAGGGAAAGCTCCCTTTGCCACAGCTGGAGCCAGGCTACCCTGAGCGAGAGAGGTGGAGCAGTGTTATGCCCTGATGACTGATCAGGGAGCTTCGGTGAAGCAGACTGGGAGGTTTGAAGGGACTTTCCAGATGTCAAACTGGATGTCAACAGTGTATTGCTCAACAGCGGGCCTGGAAGGAGAGCCGGGTCTGTGTCTGCCACTGGTTGGCCATGCAATGTTGAGCAAGTCTATTTCACTAGCTACTGGGTAGCCTAGGCTATGGTTTCATGGTCAGCTTAGGCCATGGAAGACATGTTATGACCATAAGGGACCGTTCCCCATTTCCTTGCCTTTGCAGGCTGCCTTCTGCAGGTCCTGTCACTCATGTGGCCAAAGTGTAAGTCAGGCAGGGAGCAACTGCAGACACAACCGTAGCTGCTCCAAAAAGGGCTGTTCTGCAGTGCGATAAGCAACATGCTGCAGCTCTCTGTGTAGCCTGGCCATGGCTGGGGCTGTAGGGAGTGGGCAGGCTGTGGACTTGGAGCTGGCAGGGGTGGGAGGGAGAGAGGGGCAGTTTGGTTCCTTTGGAAGCAGTGGTACTGGTGGATGCACACCCACCAGGAGCCACACGTTGCACTGCTGCTTCTGACTGGTCCCTGTCTTGCCCAATCTGTGGTCCCATAGAGGTTTTGTCCCGTGGAAGTGCTGCCTTAAATAGTCCCCGTGCCACCTTTTGCCTCCGCTGAGGCTACTTACTGCAACCCGTGGGCATCCCCAGTAGTGCTGATGCAACGGTTTAGTCATGCAATGAACCAGACTGGCAAAGGGATCCAGGCTACCAATGAACCCAGCTTTTTCTCCACCTTCACCCATACCTGTTTTCTCACCTATTTGACCATGAAGCCTCAGAAACACTTGCACCAATACATCTAAAGCAGAGGGAAGGCATGAAACAAGCTGTGTGGGTGGGTGGGAAAGCTCCAAAAACCAATTATGGCAATGCCAAAAAAGTCTGGTGGGAACACGGTCTGTGTTCGTCAGAGGAGGACCTATGGATTGCTGTGCATCTTTGCAATTAGCAGTATGACTGGGTCTTGCTCTCAGCTGAGCCATCTGGGGGCTCTCATAAAGAAACTATAATTTATTCTGGTACTGGCCATCGTGGCTGAGAGGCCAATGTGTGACTAACTCTCCCCCCCAACAGAGATGGACCCTCTGTGAGCTCCAGGGTGGGAAAGGACAGGGCAGAGTGTGTGGGGGGAGGAAATAGTCTGCCATTGCCTCTAATACAGATTTTTGTTCCACTGCTTCATAGTCAGTCCAGTCTTATGACTCTGTTGCTCCACAAACTGCTGTATGTAGAGAGGAACAGCAGGACTGGAGAGGTGGCATCACAAAGTTTGTGACACCTGGGATAGTGATCAGGAAGGAGAAGAAGCAAAGGTCAACACTACAAGGCTGGGGGGGAGGATGCTAGGGCACAAGAAAGGCCAAACAGATTACCACAGAGGGAGAGTGTCCCATGGGAGAGTCTTTACTTTTACCATGGGTGACCAGGACTGTGGGGAATCTGACGGAATGGTTTCTCAATCTTTCTTTCTTCAGCTGACTTCAGTGAGCCAAACATAACATCAGATGTCATTAATACTACTTGTGAATCAACGGAGATGGTGGTAACATGCTCTTCTTATGGAGGTTTCCCCAAACCCAAAATCTCTGGATTCTTCAACAACGGGTCCCTCGTCTGGAATACCACCTGGGTGTCTGAGTCCAGACTCAGCCCATACAATGTCACAGGGAAGCTGCATCTCAACGTGACCAAAGACATCAACCTCACTTGCTCCGTTGAATACAATGGCTTTGTCAAGTCCACCAGTTTGCTTCTAAGTAGGTTTCCATAATTGTATTACAAAAATGCTTTGCTGAACCTGCTGATTGGCCTCTTTGAGAAAGCAGTAGATGTTTGTATACCTGTTCATGCAAGGACGACCAATGATCCCACCTGTGAGCTGCACACCAAAATATTTCAATGGCTCTAAGACAGCAGGGATGGTGGAGCAGTTATAGCTGTTTCTGGTGAGCAGACATGGCTCTGGCTTCCTGCTGCTCTGTGGTGGGCCACAGGTGGGTTGACAGGGCGGCCGGATCCCACAGCCTCAGTGGCTCACACAGGTTGGGATCGGCTCCATTTAGTGCCTGTCTGTACCAGCATGGTCTTGCTGCCAACTGCGTGACACAGACCAGGTATCTGAATGGAGGGACTTGAGAAACGTGTGTGCCTCAAATGCCACAGGCTGTGCTTACAATTTCCTCATTTAACAAGCGTGTTTCTTCTTGCTTTAGTGACAGAAACCATCAGCTGTGGTCTAGACAAAATTCTGCTTTCATACATACATTAAATATAGGGTTAAGTCATATGGATAAAATTGCTTGTGCTTGGCTTAAAATTGATAAAATAATAGGTAAGTGTGTGCCTTGAAAAACTTGAGGGACAAGTGGAAACAGCATGAGGCAAGGCAGCATGCTACAGTCCACATGTTTTTGCAGTAGAAAGAGATGCACAATAAAATTCTTAATGCCAAAAGGATTGTTTTTTTTTTATGTTGTTACCAGAAAAAGTATTTTAAAATATGTCTCTGGGTCTGATGGTTTCACTGTAGAGATACAGGCATCTTCAAGGGAAACTAGTGAAGTGCTGTTGGTTATCCTAGGGAATTTTACCTTATTCATCAAGGTACCTTATTCATCAATCTTACTGAAGTCGAAGGGGCTTGTGAGGAGAGGTGCCATTCAGTTTCAGGACGAATGCCAGAAACTAGTGCTTTATGAATTTTGGTTATTACTGAATGTAGCGCATAATCTCCCTAGAGATCATAATAGAAGGAGGTTACAAATATCATACTGCATAGAAAAGGAGAGCAACAACAAAAAAAAATAGTAGTAATAACAATACACTGTCGTCACGTTCTCAGAAAAGGAAGCAATCAGCAATGAGAACAGCAGCCACAAAAACCCTGCCTTTCGGCTTTTAAGAAGTGTAACCAGTCCCACTTTGGTACAATGCAAATGGTCTGCTAAATGAGTTTTCCATGAACACAGAGTTCTAGACAGAATGAATATAGCTTCTGGTAAACCCAGGAGGCAAAACCTACAGTGGGAGACACGTGGGGCCAGATTGTGCAGTGGATCAGGCTAGGGTCTTAGGAGTTGAATGAAGCTTAATTGCACTAGAAGCAGAAGATGAAAATCTGAAGACTGTGAACATGTACCTGGTGTGTCCTTTCCATTGAATTAGGGTTGTCCTGTGTGGTACACAAACGGCCTGTTACCTACTCTCATTTTTGAGTAGCAGAACAGTTATCTCCAGCAGTGAAAAACAAAAAGACGCAGATCTGCTGAAACTGAACTCTGTCCCCAACCCCTTTTCCTTCCATGATGGGACTGACACCTCCAGTCTATTAAATACCTCTTGTTTTCCATTGCCTGTGAATTCAGAGATGAAAATATAGGCATAAACCAGGCGAAAGCAGCAAGAAAAACTGCAGAGTAACACTAAGAATGGAAATTTCCTGGATGTGGGCTCTGTCTTTTCTACCAAGCCTAACCAGTTTCTTTAAAAGGAGCTTATGAGCCTATCTCAGTCCTGCTCTGAACAGAGATCCAGCATATTGGATGCTGTGGATGTGTTAAAATTTCAGCAAAAAGCAAGTGTGGGGGAATGGGAGGGCCTCTACAGGTTAGGTGCCAGCTTTGTCTGTTTGTTTATTGAATGTGTGCTGAATATCCCAGGTTGCATATCCCAGTTAGGATTTGGCCAGAACCACCAAAATTTATATACCTTCTCTTACATGAAAATGACAAAATGTTGTTGGGCCCTTTACTTACGTTTTGTTTCTTCTGTCTCAGCAAAAACAAATGACTGCATTGCCCCTACCATGCCTCCATCCTATAATGTCATTACTGCTACAAGTATCATCTTTATCATCTTTCTTTTGGCTATCACCCTAGCAGCAAGATACTTCCCAAGGCATGGTAAGTATAGCTCCTTTATCTAGAAACAGTCCCTTTCTGTTTATGGAGTATCTATGTAAAATACACTTTTATAGAAACTGTACTGACACAGTAGGTATTTTTGTACCTCCTTCTCATTTCCTTTTTTTTTTAATGCAGCATCTACTATCACAAAACCTAAGTCCAGCTCAGGACTTTCCTACGTTTTGTGCACATGCAGCACTAAGTGTTCTGGTTTGAGAGTCCAGAGCTGTTGGGGGTTTTGTCTGCAGATCAGAGTATTTCCAGAGAACAGTGGTATACGGAGCTGGATTCACAAAGGTCCATTTTTATGTATTAAGATGCTTGAAGATGCCATGGCTTGGTCATCGCCATACATACAGCTGGGCACTATCAGTTTCAAAATGGGATCGATCTGTCCACATATCCTACTTGGACAATCCCTCAGAAAAGTCACAGAGCCAAAGTTACAAAAGTGTATGGTGCTAGGGCCACAGGAAGGACTTTAGTACAGCGACGTCTCACTTTTAGAAGAACCCCAATCGGGAGACATGGATTTGTCCTCTTTGTTGGTCCAAAAAGGGCAGAGGTGAGGTGCCAGGTCCTGTGCTATGAAATTTTCAATAACTTGAAACATGTCCATGGTTTTTTTGATTGCAAAAGGGACCTCAAGCATCTCAGGGTTAGGTGGCAGCTGAGCAGATTTTTTTGTTTGTTTGTTTGTGGCTCAAAAATCTTACTTACTAGCTGTTGCTCCTAGTGTTGTCTAAGCTGGCCTAGCCAGAAAGCCCCTGAAGATGCGGGTAGGCATCTAAAGGATGTAGAAAGGCAAGTTGGCACCCAGCCGGTACTGAAACTCAACAGCAGCACACGTCCTGTCAGTGCCCTGTTAGTAGCTCTGAAAAGCAGTCCTGCAGGAAGACAGCAGGCTGTGCAACGTGCTATAAATATCACCCAATCGAGCTCTGCCAGGTCTCTGGGGAAGTGGAGGCAGGAGACAAGAATCCCACACCGAGAGCGCTCAGCGCGCTTGGGCCAAAAGCCACCAGTCTGCGCGTCACAGCCCATCATGGTCACAGCGGTAACCATCCCCCTGCTGGAAAGAGGTCACTCGTTAGGCAACAGGGACTTGGTTCACTCGGGAACACGTGAGTTTGTCATGTTCCTGTCTTCCGCTACCTCTGTTACAATTTCAAGCAAGGTCACTCACAAGTCAGGGGCATGGAGGTGGTGTTGCTGTGCTCTTCCCCTCGTCACCAACCGCACGCTCTCAAAAAGCAATGTGACCGCTGCATCAGGCTGGGATGATTATCTTTTGGCACTTTATCACCAAGAAAGGGAGCATCTGGAAGGCAGGAACCCTCTTAGCCACACCTGTGCACCTCCAGAGTGCTGGCTCTTCCCTGGAGCCACGTCGCTGGGTGAGCAGTAACCATGCTGAAAACATGAAAACCACAACCCAACACAGCCTGTGCTGTTAGCTGCTGCGTGGACAACGAACTTCTAGTTATGGAAAAAAAAAAAGAAGTGGAATTGAAAGATCTGTCTCTAAATAAGTGCAGGATGGAAATTAAAAGGTCTCCTGCTATTAGCATTCTGAGGTAGCCTTTTATATATAAACCAGATTGCTTTTAAGGTAGATGCAGGAAGCGTACCAATGCAGCAGAATGACATCACCTGCACTGTCAGGAGACTCAGCTGCGTACACTCCTTTTTAGTCCCATTTTCCTAACACGCACAGGGAGCAGATCTGCCGAGTCAGGTGGCACAGTCACTTTCCAGACCATGTGAGATGTAAGAAACCAAGGCTAGCGTTTCAAACCAACTTCCCAGTTTGTACAGCTTGCTGCGCTTCGGTGCTGCTGTGCGCTACCACCTGTCTGAGAAGGGAAATGTATGTCCTGAGAGTGCTTCCCACTGGTGTCGCTGCAGATCACCCTTCAGGAGATGATGTGGGAGCTCAGAGTAGGTCTGAGAGTATCTCTGCTGCTCTGACATAGGGAAAGCTGGTCCAGGAGCTGCCGTGGTGCTCAGAGTCACTTCGGAGCTCGAAAAGCCATGCTTCAAGGAGCTGAAGTGTGGGAGGGAATAGAAAGAGAGAGCAAAACGGAAATAAGGGTTCTCAGATGTGTGATTGTGGTGGTGACCAAAACATGTAGGTGCTTTGTTGAGGTTCACACCCCCTAATCTGAGGAGTTTGCTGCATTTAGTAATGTGTGCCTTTTACCATTGTTTCCCTACAGACATTATCTTAGCACGTGGCGACCTGTCTTTGTATCAGGCCGACATTCTAGCTCTGTGCTAATGTGAACAGTTTTATCCACATGACACTATATAGATAACAGCTCTATATAAAGGACCTTCCTATCAGATCAGACTGTGTCTGTGGGCTAACCATATTCAGATGTACTGCGGGGATGAGCCCTGCCAAGGAAAAATAGGCATAACTAGATTTAAAAGACTTTTGTTTTCTTTGCTTTACTTTCTTGAAGAAGACGTTTGCATCAAACACTTTGATCTGCAGTTCACAGAATCACAGAATGGTTGGGGTTGGAAAGGACCTCCAGAGATCATTGGGTCCAACCCCCCTGCTCAAGCAGGGTCACCTAGAGCACATTACACAGGATAACTTCCAGACGGGTTTTGAATACCTCCACAGGAGACTCCACAACCTCTCTGGGCAGCCTGTTGTAGTGCTCTGTCACCCTCACAATAAAGAAGTTCTTTCCCTTATGGCAATTGACTTCGAATCCCAAGTGCTAATGAGGGATCTTCTCTTTCAGCCTGTTTTCATTGTTCTAAGAATCAAGACCCAATGGACGAGGATGAGAAGGAAAGTATGAAGCCACCCACGATCTCTAAAATGACATCTGAAACATCATCGGTATGACCAGATCACATTTGCAGGTAATTTTGTTCACCACTCCTCTCTTGGCAAAATAGATTCTCATGCAATGTTAGCTCACAAAACGGTGCATGGTTTTGATATGAGTGTGCACCTTAGCATAAAAGTGGTAGGGCTCTACTGCCAGTTCAGACTCATGGTATTTCCCAGCCATGGGATGAGGCTCATGTTGCTTGTGGGGCATTGCCTTCTAAAAATTATCTAGTGAAAAATGTTAGATGTACTCATGTACAAATGTACTCATTTGCGAGTAGTGTATCATCTGCTGTTCCTCTCTAAGACTTCCCCAGGAACCACTAGTATTAAAACCCTAACTAACATTAAACGGTAATATTGAAAGGAGTTACTTTTGTTATGAGGTGTTGTAAAGGACGGTACAGGAATGGCTGGGGAACAGACTGGCTTACCAAGGGTTTATGACTGTATACACCTTGTTTTGAAAACTTAGTTGTGTTCAGGGCTGTGTCCTCCAAAAACACATTTTCCAAATCAGGAGGCTCAAGGAAAAGATTAACAGCTAACTGTTACTGCTTGTCTCATTATCCAGGCGACTGTATTTCCTGCTCTCCCCTCAGCATGCTGAATTGCCAGGGTGATGCCACAGAGTAGCAGATGTAGAGTCCTAGAAGTCATGAATTTGTCACACTGTGTTGCAGTAATCTAAAGGCTTAGAATTTTTTGAGACAGAAAGAAGGGGAAACTATCATTCAGGCCACTCTTCTCATTTCCAAACTTGACCACCCACTCATATTTTCCTCTGGGGAAGGCCCTATCTGGAACAGATACTAAAACCTTGGTTAGCACGAATCCTGGGGGGTTTTGTGAGTGCTGTTCACGGGTGGGAGTTCACCTACTGGATAAATCCATTCTGCCACATTCCTCTTTTGTCATAAAAGTTTTCCACACTTTTTTTTTTTTTTGTAAGCTGCTGTTATTTCCCAACTCCATTGACTGGAACAGCTGCTGTCTGCGGACAGGGATGGAAGCTGTACATCAGGGCAACGTATTGCTTCCTCAGTGGCAGACTGTAATCTCGTAACTTTGCGATGCACTGAGCCATGTCCTATTGCTGCTTAAATAGGGCAGCACATTCATTAGTCACCCTCTCTCCGCTGAGGGATGGCACCTCTGTACGGTCCAAAGGTTTTCACAGCAAGCAGGTGCCAGTCGGTAGCTCAGAGTAGGGCCCATCTTGAGCTGTCTAGTTCTGACCAGCTGGTTTTACTGTAATAGGAGCCCTCTTGTGGACTATAGCAGGTGATCCCAGTTTTTCCTCTCTGCAACATTTTGACTTACATGTGGGATTAAAAAGAAGGGGGAAAAAATCAGTAAAACGTTGTTTTTTTTCTTGTGTCCCTCAGGTTTCTTATCCTGTGTATTCTGCACTGCAGTCCCCACCGTTCTCTACAGCAATGCTTATTGCGTTGACCCTTTGGCTCTCTGGAAGGGGATGACAGCAGTAGAAAAATTTGCTCAAGACGGACAGCATAACCTTTTGTGACCGAATACAAAAACCCACCTATGCCACAGAAGCTGTGGGGTGGTCCTGTTACAATGGGGTTGCTGGAATTCCAGCTGGGAGGACCCTCCATGTTCCTACAACAGGTAGAAGAAGAATGCCGTCAGCATTGTGCTGCTCCAGCACGCCAGTGCAGGACTTTGGGATACTCTGATGCTGCCTCTACGAAAATCAGGGGGCCTGCAGAGACCTAGAAGGTAGCCCCCATCCACCTACCCCTGTAGTAATGCAGAGCTGGCCCCAGACCCCACCACAGTCTCAAGTCAGGCTGCACCTCCATGGTGCAACTGGGAGCAGCTACAACTCCTTATATTCAGCCTCGCGCCGGTATTTGCCAGCACTGTTCTTTGTGCCGGACGAGTCTGGATTTAGACTTGACCATTACGGATATGTGATATGACATTCCTTCTTCCCCAAAGCGGCAATAATCACACTTTTCAGGAAACAGCACCTCGAGGTGGAAGTACACACCTCATGCTCATTTTCAGCGCTGTGAGACTTTGTAGGGAATGACAGATACTGACGGCACACCTAGCAGCTATCTAATATTGCTTACCTACAGCAGTGGCACAAGTTCTCATAACCTTTCTCCCCTGAAAGGATGGCCCTGCCAAGCCAGGTATGAAGACGCAGCTCCTCCATTAAGTTACTCGGTTTCTGACACAGCCCACCCCACTGGTGGTGGTGCACGTGAGCACACGCACATGCACACGTATACAAGCTCTTATATGCTTGTTTTATATGCTTCCTACCTGCACTTGTTGTAAAGCCCAGATTAAAGGTCTGTAACACTCGGTGGTTAACTTACACGTACCTACAAGAACGAAACTTAAGTCAGGGCCTTGCCCCATAAATACGGGTCTGCTTGTGTTTGTACATTTGCCTAACAACAGTTATATGGGTCTCCATTTTTGGGGGGGAGTCTCTCACAGTGACATAGGGATTTACTTTGCTTTGAATGCTGCTGCTTTCTGTCAGCGTTCTCTCTACCCAGCCAGGACTTGAAGGAAGTTCCCTGCGGGATGCTAACATGGGATAGGACTCATCTGATCTGGGTGATATTCTTGCCTACTGTGTAGGAAAAACTGGTTTCTCATTTTGAGGGGAAAAGAGGAGAAAAAGCCCAAGCCCCAGCAAGCTTCCTAAGCAACTATGCATACTAACCTAACTCAGAGAACTCGTACTCCTGAGTATGCATACTAACTATGCATGCTAACCTAACTTATACCCAAGTATGATAGTACTGTTTTGTTTTTTCCTTCTGTTCTGTCCTACTGCAAGCTGTACCTGTTACCTTATTGCTTCATTCATGTACGTATTTTAGCAGGGTAGACCACAGTCTGAAAGCGCCAGTCCATCATCTTTGTGGGAGATTCTGTTGCTCAAACTCTCTATCTTGCTAGGACGCAGCACAGAAATATTAATTTCACTTATTTCTAGCAGGTAAATATTGAGAGAAAAATTGTTGGAGGAAGCAGGAGCACTAACAGCAGTTTATAGAGGATTGAGCTATGAGAGGTGAAGGGATCAGGGCGAGTCACTAGTGAAAAATAAGACACTGCTCTGTTTCTCTACTGCAGAGTCATGCTGCCCCATCAGCATTTTTCCACCTTCCCATTCTATGAAGTGAAATGGGAACTTCAGAACAGTTGTACTGAGGGGATTTTGACAGATAAAAGGAGATAAGGTTGCCACAAGGCCCTCAGTAGGTGACAGGGAACCAATGTTCTTTGCACGTGTGCACTCATTGCAGGCAGGACAGGGGTGGCACAGAAGGCAGCGCTACCAAAACAGCAACCTGACCTTATCACAGGAAGGCTGCCAGGGAAATGCGGTCTTGTGCTTTTCATGTTTCAATTTCTTTCAGCCTACATTTGTTCTTTCCAGCACAAACTACCAGCTTCTTGCAGGCTAATGCCCTCTTTTTAACTTCCATCATTTCCAATGTTTCCACCTTGCCACCCACGCTGCAGCCCTGACAGCGGTGCCCGCACAGCATCTTCCCTGCGACCATCCCATGCCCTGCTGCTGCTCCTGGCTGATAGCACGGGCCTCTTGAGAAGGGTTTGTCTTTTGCACAGTGCCAAACCTTTCTACATCACACCAGACTCCAGTGACACTTTAAATAACTCCTTAAAAAGGAAACAAAAACCTTCACTGACAAATATGTCTAGTATCAGTTTGTTTTTATACTCTTGATGGGCAGGTTGTTTGGTTTATTTTTTTCCTTAAGCACTTACATTATGAAACATGTTTTCTATTGCTTTATGCTGTATTCAGTGAATTGCACACAAATGGTTTCCATGAGACCTTTTCAGCTTTATATCTGGGTCATTGTACCAGGTGAGCTGCTTTGTTTATCGCAGGTATTTTGTATATAACATTTTTTTTTTCCATGGATTCTCCTTTAATTGTATTAAAAGTGAAATGGTGAACTCGGTGTCCTATACTCAGTAATAAAAGATGTCTGTTCTACATCCTGGGAAGTGGTAGAGCCTTTCAATTATTCATGAGCCCCATCCACCATGTCTCAGCTACTAAAAACGTGGGCTGTGTAGCAGCAAGGTAGGCGATGCAGCTGGCTGATGAAACCATTACACTGGCTACAGCTGGCATCAAGACCCAGCTCTGTTTGGTGTGCTCAACAGCGATGACAAAGAGCACTTGGGTACCCAACTCCTAACTTCCACACATCTCATGTTTGTGGATCTGCCAGGGATTAACTGAGGAGCTTAGCTGTGTGGCAGGTCTTTCTTTTCTCCCCCCAAAAAGAGAGTTTCTCTGCAAAAGCAAAATCTGGCGTAAAATGTTCCTACTGCATCCCTGCTACTTGTGTTACCTACCCTGCAAGTGGACAGCTGGTAACTTCTGCATTGTGCTTTTCTGGAGGTGGGGGGGTGAGGAAACCCTTATGTTCGTGTTTGAAGAACGCTCTGAACCAACTCTTCCCACAGTCTGGACAGTGACTTTGAGTACAAGAAATGAGGAACCACCCTTAGCAGGAAACAGAGCAAAAAATGGCTGTCCATCGTGAGTTGAATGTAGATGAAAAGTCTGTGCTTCCCCTTGCTAAAGGGCTACGTAAGGACATCGAGCACTCCTTCCTTCCTTACATGGAGAAGAAAAACACATAGGACTGCTACATCTTGGCTCTGACTGCTCTCCCAAGGCGGAATGCCCCTCATCAATGGTCACAGACACAGGAAAATTAGTATTCCTTAGGTGTCACATCAAATAGGCACTGAGAGGCATAGAGAAAACTGAGCAATGACACAGCTAAATGTCATGAGAACTGCGGTACGGACAATAAAATGTGTGGGATAATGGGTGGGGATGTAAAAGGAAAAAAAAAGGAGAACAAAGACAAAACATTCCTGTTTAACTACAATGGCAAAATGTGACTCAGAAGGGCCTATTTTGTCTTTTGAGGGGGCAGAGGATAATCACACCGATGTACGTGGAGTTTAAAACCAGAAGAGGCAGAGACCTCTCCATAGCTTGATTCTTCACATCCTTCACTTACACAGAAAAGGGAAATCGAAGCTGGGTGATGAAAACCCTGAAACATATGCACTTCTTCAAAGGAAAAATGAACTACAGTGTTTAAAAGAAATAAAATGATCATTTCATAAGTTAGAAAGCACAACACCTTCTTGGAAGAAAGCTGTGCCAAAAATTTGTTTTGGGTGGGTGGAACACACTCTGTGGAATCAACTGTTCGGATTTCATTCAGCAGTAATTAGCTGTAACACAGGAAAGAGTCCATGTGGAACAGTAGGTGGGAAGGAGACCTGAACCCCCCTGCCTGTGTGTAATTCTCTTTAATAGGAGAAAAAAGAAAAAAAAAAAAGAAAAAAAAAAACACAAAGAAAGGGGATCAGGACTCCGACTTCCTTCTGCTTTGAGGGAATGTCAGTAGGCCGCCTGGCCCTTCTAGGTGCGGGCCATTGATGAACCACCTTCAGCCCTACTCACAGGTAATGTCTTACAGTTACCTCTGGTACTAAACAATAAACAGAGCTGGCACCCTGCTGGTTCTTGCTACCGCCTGGGCAGGGGCAGTCTGACAGTGCCACCAGGCTTCCTTGCTTCCTGGTGGGATCTTAGATGGAACCCTTCTCGTGGGACATGGCTCCAGTGTGCTTCTCTAATGTAAACGCTGTACTAAGCATGCAGAGATTATGGACACAGTCACCACTGCCAGATGGTTTTATTGAATGTCACAAACCCCGAAGGTCATTTCCCCCAAAGGCAATCCCCTAATTTCCAACCTTAAAATGAAGTTAGAGAATTTTTTATTGCTGTTAAATCTGTCCACGGTGCCAATTCTTCCACCATGACCACCAGAAATAAAAAGGAGCCTTTCTGTGGCTCCTCTCAGCCACACTTTAACTGAGGAACTCAAACCGTGTCTTTTTCAGGGTATTTCCTTCTCTCTCCCAGCTCCTCCACCCCTCCTCAGCACTGATTGTGAAATACCCTCAGTAGTCAAGGAGACAAGTGTGTTTTTCTGTAAAAAAGCCTGAAGAAACCACCATCAGCGAAAGAGAATCGGTCCCTGCCAGGCAAAGTCCAGGTGTGGGAAGGCGATGGTGAGAGCAGGAGGAACGCTCGCTCTGGGGCTGCGAGTGCTGTGCTGACAGCAAGGTCCTCGGGTGCTGTCTGTAGCACAGCTCACACCAGTACACAACCAGTTTTTTGGAATTGGGGTACCTTTAGCATCCAAACTATTAACAGGCTCCTTTACCTTCAGTATTTCTACATCGCCAATGGCTTGGGCATTGTCAGCAGTGCAATAGGTTCTAGAAGAGGCCCTGGGGTTGC
The DNA here is from genome assembly GCF_963932015.1 of Anas acuta. Taxonomy (NCBI): domain Eukaryota; kingdom Metazoa; phylum Chordata; class Aves; order Anseriformes; family Anatidae; genus Anas; species Anas acuta. The sequence continues at coordinate 108,831,847 of NC_088979.1, read as the reverse complement.
CCTCATCCCCAGCCAAACCTAGCTGGCACTTGCTAGTCTGGACAGTCTACACGTCCACTTTCTGAAGTGGAAGAGGTTTGGCCTTTCCGAGCTCTTGTGCAGTGACACACGTCCACAAAAAATATTTTGGGCAAACTGCGTTTTCAGAGGTGCAATGGATACACCTGCATTCACAGGAGACTTCCGTGACCCCTTGATTGAAGACTTTTATAAGCAAAATCAAAATACTTTGTAGTTGCTTATGACAGAGACTTTGGGGAAGACTCAGTAGCTCCTAGATTCTTTTGCTATCTCCATCTGTGGTCCTTCCAGGGTGTTGCTTTCCATTTGGCCCAAGACTTCGGTCACACTAAGCCTGGATTGCCTAGAGAGGGTAAAGAGAAGGCAAGCATATTCCTGACAAAGGCATTCCTGCAGAATCCCAACTCTTCAAGAGAAGTTTCTTCTAGAACTGGCACTAATTTGTGAGTTTTACATGCAGTCAGTGTCACAGCCCCTTCTCCCCAAGAAGCTGTCCTTTCTTCCTCTGTTTAGTGGGAATGGAAGGAAGGCAGCAACACAAAAAGCAAGAGTTCCACCCTCTCTCAATTTTGGTAAAGAAACACTAACGTGCATTAAGACACATCCACCTCTCCTGCTTGTCTCCTCAGACATCTAAAAGCGAAAAACGGATGCAGTTACTGTGATGGGGAGCATAAATTCTGAACTAAACTTGCTACAAAGTAAACAGCATCATCAAACACTGGGAAGGTTAAATCAGCAGTTCACAGACTGACGTGGAACAAACCAAAAATTAAAGAGCAGAAATGAGGTTTACAAAACCTAGCATGTCATGGTTTCTCTCAACGTTTGAGCCACACAGACCTAGACACACCTCTAACGAGACTTAACAGGCAGCACTGTCCCTTACCACTCTGCCAGCTTCTGCTCATACTGCTCCCTGCGCTCACGATTTCTCTTCTCCTGCAAGGTTTCACCAGCAAGATTTTGGATGAATATTATGAGGCCCCCTGCAGGGATCCTGGAGAAAGAAGGAGAGAAGTCAAAAGTCACCCAGGGGACACACATTAGTAATAACTTACCGGCAACAGTAAAAGGAGCATGCGGGGGCCAGCCACCAAATCACTGGAGCGTAACTTTCCCCAGTACTCAAATCACACCACAGACTAAGGTACTCCTATTCTAATGTCAGCCACCAAATGCAGCCTGTCTTCAGCTGTGACTCACTGTAGCCCCTCTGATATTATATTTGGAATTTACCCACCAGCAGGCACACCTAAGGCAAGGGGGTGAAAGGTCTTAACATGCCCAAACAACAGCTACAGATAACCTAGTCCATAATTTCGGCAGTCATGCCCCTGCTTAACTTCTGTCCGGCTCTGGAGGTACTTATGTTTTCACTGAGTGAAATGAGAATGAAAACTTGTGTTTCTCGTTTTTACACAGATTGCTAACCTACTGGCTGGCAGCTCCCAGGGTGCCCCGCTGCTCAGAAGTTGCCATCAGGTCATCCAACACCCCTCAGGTGTTCAGCTCTGGGTTTGGAGCTGCTAGAGGAGCAGTTGCTGACACTGCTGAGAAGGGAGCCCAGAAGCTGCATCTCTTACACTCCTGGCCTTAATCCCAGACAACACAGATCCTTAAAAGAGATGTCAAACTGCACAACCAATTGGCTCGTTAGGGACCATGCCAAGGAAGGGACATGGAAGACACTTCTAAACTCATCCTCATAGTTTGCCATTTAATAGTAGTTAGCGCAACCAGCAGAAAGATGCACTGAGTTCTTATTACTGAGAAAAACAAAACATAAATCCAGAAAGAAAAAGCAGTTAAGCATCTGGAAGAGAAAGTCGTCATCTTGAGGTCCCAAGAAAAATACAGGAAGCCCCTCAGGGCAAGAGAGGAAGAAAGCTCCTGCAGACCCACCTATGATTCAAGGCTCGGTGTGGGAGGCCGCCAGCTAACACCTACCATGCCAGTCACACACCGTGACTCAGCCCTGCACCGGCAGTCACAGCTTACCCAAAGGCCGTTCCAAAGATGAAGCCACTGGCCAGTCCTTGCAGGCCCAAGTGCATTCTGAAGAGGGCTCCCGTGAAGCCTAAAAAACACAAAACCACTGAAACCATAAACAGCCCCCTCACCAGCCATGGCAGACCTGCTGAGGGTGCTGCTCTGCCCCATTTCTGCTCTGCCCCGTTTCTGCTCTCCATAAGCTGACATCCACTTTTAACAGAGCAGAAACCAAGCGCTGTGGCCAGTGGGAGGGCCCCTCACCATATAGTCACAGCAGCCTGAAGAGCAGGCACTTTAACAGCCAGGGCTGAGCTGCTGTTGCAGTACTTCCCCAGGTCTTTATCCACATGCTCTCTGCACTAAAACATTGCACGAAGCTCCTTCTTGTTCAGAAAGACTCCCCAAGAAATGCTAAAATGTCAAAGTTAACTCTGAGATTAGAACTGAGTTCCCTGCTGGCTGGAGCATGATCTCCCCACCACTTTTTTCCCCTTCTATTCAGCAGCAGCTAATAATAGCAGCTGCCATGTAAGGCAAAAAGGAACAGTAAAGCACGCACCCAACTGCAAGGGCAGGAAAGCCTCTAAAACTCAACAAGCAGATCGCTTACCAGTTGCCAAAAGGAGACATGCAAAATTTGGCATGAAAATGGTAGTTTATAAACAGTGCACCAAACTGTTATGAAGAGAGGAAATAAGAAATGCTTTCCCTGCTGAAGAGGTGGTTGCAAGAGCAGGTTATGCACTACACGTTGCATTTAGGCCATGCAAGCATTTTTCACACAGGAACTCCAACAAATATTTAAGACGAACTAATAACCACGGAACTCCCGAATGGTTTCAGAAAAGCACTGGTATCTTTGTTACAAGGGCAGCAGCTGAGCAAAGTCACAAAGGCGCTCAGCAGAACAGGAAGCAAACCCCAGAAGCTAGCGACCTGCTGAAACCCAAGAGAGATGGATTCCTGCTTAGGATATTTTGTTTACGACTTCTGCTCCAAAACAGAGAAGCACACAAAGGTATAGCAGTCTCACCTCCTGCTGTAGCATAATTACTGATGGTGGTTTTATTGCGGTACGCAGACAGGCTGGCGCTCACAGAGCTGGAAGGATAAGGCACAGAAGTCAGCAGCTACACGTGAACAGGGCAGGTAGCAAACCACAGCTTGAAAGAAAGCTGGATTTCATTAAGCCCACCCTCAGGATGCTTCTAACTGCCCTGTTCCCAACCTGTCCAGAGCGCGTGCACACCAGCCACAAATGCCTTGACTTCTGTAACTTCACTGCATGCAACTGTACAGTCAGAAGCAGGGGAGTACCACCTCCAGACCTGGATTTTGGATATTAATTTTTTCTTTTTGTAAGTAATTTATTTGTTTTTTAGATCCATCATATATTTAAGTCTAAAAGGAACTGAGCAATGCAAAGGTCCTGCCAGTCAGTCATACAGCTACCACCAGAGCTAAGTCATACTCGTGGCATCAGCAGGGTTACCCGCTCTTGAAGCATGAGGTTTCCAGCCAGGATAGACACACCATCTTCTCCAAACACATTAACTAAGCCCCAAACCACTCTCTGTTCCCAGTTCAGTAGTCGCATCCTTCCCAGCATATCGGCAAGCCTCTGCATGACATCAAGAGCAATCTTCTTCTCTTTATCAACACTGTCATGTCAGCCTTGCCTTTGTACAAGTAAAGCTTACGATCTCTCTTTAAAATGGGTAACTCGAAATTCACACAACTGCAGGACAAAATCTTCAACTTGGACTTTACGGAAACAATTAACACTGAGTGGCAAACATCTCCCTTCAAAGCTTTTTACAAAGGGGTAGTGAAAAAGGACGATGGATCTGATTGCAGGGGAGACATCTGGTGGACAACAGCGAGGTTGCATGTCCAGTGCAGAAAGATCTAAAGTAATCAAAGGTCCTGAGAGAAAGCAAAGAGCATGCTAATGAAACCTAAGAAGAGACACCACAGCAAAAGGAGACAAAACACAAGAGAAACCAAGGAAGAAATACAGAAAGGTACAAAACTAGGAAGAAAGACAGAAATATAAAGCCAACTTACTGGGAAATAATGCTAGTCAATACTGCTGGTATCTGAAAACCTAAAGGGGATCTTGAACACAACATAACTAGAGATACAGCTAGTACAGGTCTAGAACTACATGAATATCTACCATTTTCCAGGCCAGGGAAGAGATATTGCTTGTTTTAAAGGGCTTTAGGAAGAGCATGCCTAGTTTGACACTTTAATGTCAGAAATACAGACATGTCCTGGGGAGAAAAATCAGAGAAGTGGAACACTATCTGTGCATTATTTGCATAGGAAAATTTGAAGGACTAAAGTGGTACGTACATATGGTATGTCTGGTGATCAATGACTGCGTAGTAACAAGACAATCATCTGCAAGTACTTGAGGACAAGCACAAAGAATTGTGAGTAATGCTGCTGTATACAAACCAGGAGTAATCAGACATAACAAAAAGGAGAAAAATTAGCGTGGGATAGAAAGTTGTTCCGGAACAGCTAACACTTTGTAATACTCTCCCAGATAAACATGTGAAAATACATCAAACTGAAGAGATAAAGCAAAAGCAGACATAAGCCGTTAAGTACTGGGAAAAGCACTGTTCAAATCAATAATGGTATGGATTAGATGTAACAAAGAGGGCTTTCCCAATGTTTTGTTTTTGTGTTGGTTCATCAGAATACTGGGATAATTAAAAAAAGCTTAAATCCTCCTCATGGTTCCACCTTATCAATCAGACTCGCTGTTAACACAGTATTTTGAGCCTCAAGATGTAACGAGCAGTCTCCGAACAAGCTGCACACATTGAAGGCTCCTTGCTGCTGATGTTCAAACTTAAGCCAGTTTTATCTCCCGCTATTACTACTAAGGAAACACTTACTTGAATAGTGCCACAAAAGCTGCTACTCTCCAGCTCCAGCGCCAGCCATAGCGGATGAAACTCCTGAGACCCGCACGATGAGCAGATTGCTAGAGCAAGAGGAGAAAGGTGACTGGTCACAGACCTGCTCCTTTTTACCAGCACCACCCCACTCTATTCCAGGGTACAGGCGATGGTTTGTGAGACTGACATCACTCAAACCGCTGGGAATGGCACCCTGACCCGTACAGACAGAGTTGACCCTCATCAGACGAAAGGGAGCTCATGCTCATCCCAGCCATGAACAGGAAAATAATTAATTAAATCCAGTTTGTAATGTCAACTTGGTCTTAGTAAAGACCAACACGTGCTGCAACACGTCTGGGGGAGACAGCAACAGCTTTCTGAGAACGATACGGGAGACTAATAGAGAAGAGGGGACAAACTGGTAACTAGCTTTTAATTATGATGAGTTGATATATTATATATATATATTATTTATATATATTATATACATATAAATATATTCATATTATGTATCATTATATTAGTATATAATAATATAGTTGATGTCAAGAAAGAAAATAAATTCTCTTTTCCCGTGACTGTGGTGTAAGTGCTTGGCACTGGCGCACACACACAGGCCAGCCTGCAGGACTGGGGACAGCCTGACAGTAAGGCCTTGTAGGAAGCAAGGCCAGGGCCCCCACCCGAGCAGGGCCACCCCCCGGGTCGGGTCGGGGCGGTTGGTGCCGTACCACGGCATCGGCCCGGTTCTGGAAGAGCTCTCCCTGGCTGCGCTCGATGAAGGCTCTCCGCGCCTGCTGGAAGGCGGGCACGCCGCCGTACGCCCAGCCCACCAGGCCGCCGGTGAAGGCCGACTTGATGATGTTCACCGCCTCCTCCGGGTACTGCTGCTGGTCGCTGCGGGGGCACAAACCTCAGAGTCACCGCATGAGGCTCGGAGCAGCCCCCCAACGCCCCCGGCACCCCCCCAGCCACGTCCCCGTGCGCCAGCCCCAGCCTCTCCTCAGCACCCGCAGCGACGGGCGCGCCGCCTCCTCCCCGGGCTCGCCCTCCGCTCACCCCGGGGAGGTCCCCCCCGCCCCGGGGCCGCCCTCGCCCCCCTCACCCTCGCCGCCACAGGTCCCGCAGCCGCTCCCAGCCCGTCTCCGGCGGCGGCACAGGGCGCCCGAAGCCGCCCGCCATGGCCGCGGCGCTGCGGGGCGGCGGCAGCGCCCCCTGCCCGCCCGGCGGGGCACGGCGCGGCCCTGAGGCGGCGGGAGGGGAGCCGGGGGGGCTCCCAGCCTGAAGGCTCCTCCAGCCGGGTCCCCGTCCTGCTGGAGGTGGAAAGTTTCCAGTCAGCATCACCCAGGACCTGCAGTGGTGACCTGGGCAGGAGTATTTCACAGATACCACTGAGAAACCCCAAATATTACTGTGGAAGAGGAAAAAACAGACACGCTTCACTTTCTCTGGTGAAACAGCCAGGCGCTATCCAGACCTTTTCTTACCGTTCTGATTAAGAAATGATGCATCCGACAAGACTTCGTTTTTGGTTATTTTATTCCAAAAGCACATCACTAAAAATGGTTGAAAAAAAGTATACATTGCTGTTTCAGTTTCTCAGGCTGCTGTCTCTTCATTGGCTAAGAATACAAGACCACAAAACCCCTTCCACTCTTATACAACTCTTTTCCTCAGAAACCAAGCTATTTTAATACCCTGATTTATTTTCTTTGCCCGCTGGGAGAACCCAGCCAGTGGTCACACAAGCGGTGCGCTGCTCCAGCAGCTGGTGCTTGACTGCTGGGTCTGGCAGTTATTTCCCTGTGCCAGGGGCTGGCAGTGCTGCTGAGGCCTCCAAATGCATTCGTGTTGTGCATGTACCTGGCATTACTGTCCTCGGTAGCATGTTCTCTGATCCAAACTGACTACAGACAGGAGTAGGAGCTGTTATCCCTTCTATTACTGTGTTGTTCCCTATGACTGGGGCTGCAGAGGCCACACTGGGATCCCACGCTGCTGGCTCAGGCCAGCAGGAGCAGTTTGCTTCCCTGCACTCCAGCTTCTGAAGGCTTGGGCACCCACATGCCAGGAGTGCCAAGGACTGTGCTCAACTGACAGATGACCACTGACACCCAAAGGACATACCTGGGACAGCAGCTGCTCTGACCCTGCTCACACAGACGAGCTGCAGCACAGAAGGAGCAGTGATCCCAAAGCATAAGGGCAAGCAGCTCACAGCAGAAGGGGACTAGACAGGCTAGGAACCAGCACAGTCTAGCTCTTTGCCACTAGAAAACTTGTTTTAATACAAAGCTTTGACATTACGGAGCAAACAGTAAGTAGGAGAAACTAAGCCTATCTGCATGCCAGAGAATGTGCTGCTTCCTACCAGGCCTCTCCGTTCAGGGGCAACAGAGAATTTTAGAAACTGCACTCCTTATGAGCCGAGCAGCCTGTAGTTGGCATAAATACAGTCAGCCTAAAGAACCTGTGACTTGAACTTAAAATGAATAATATCACGAATAGCTGCCATTGTGTGATTGAAGACATTCCCTCAGACAGACTGAGGAAGATCAGAAAAGGAACATAACAGCTGGGTGAAAGAAAAGAATGATGATGGAGTGAAGAGGTGTTACCCCCTTTAAAATAAAATACCCTAGTAAGGTTGCAGAAGGGGATCAGAGCAGAGAATCTGTGAACATCTGGGAAAAAAAAAAAAAAAGAAAGAAAAATAAAGAACCTAAGAGCTGAATCTACCTCTGTGTATACTTTCTCTAGGTTCTTAAGGGTCCCAGGACATCTGGCCAGCGGACTGGTGAGAGCTTGCTAACAGGGGCTCAGTTTTGCACAGCCATGCATCCACCTCATTGCCCCCGCAACAGAGGACAAACACTGCTTATCTCAACTGCTTGACTGTCTGCTACTCAGGCTAAGTACTGTGGTAACATTATCATCACCAGACATTCTCCTATGAGGTAGGTAATTTATCTGTGCAAGGATAATTTGTCCTCTTAACAGCCCATCAAAGCCTTGCCATCAACCTCTTTAAAAACCTGACACAAACATCAGAAAAGTAAGCTATAAGCAATCTAAAAAGGCTACCCCAAATCCCAGCACCTGCTTCTGTCAGAGAACTCCTAATATCCCAAGTGTCATCACACAGATGAGAAAACACTGATCACTGCCAAAAACAGATGTGCATCTCCCAGTTGAGCGTAGCGAATACTACCTTGCCCATGAGTACAGAGGACCTGGCAAAAGGTCCAGTAAATTTAACATGAAGGCATCTCATTAACTGAATGGGATTTAGGATCATTCTTAGACAGGTAGTAACAAATTCCCAAATGCTAATTATGCTCTTCCAGGCACAGGCATAACAACCCCACTAAATAGCCATAATCCAACATCCTACTTAATGTTCTTACGGCAACAGTAACTGGGTCCCACTGCATGTCTGCATGGGAACAATTTTCAAGTTAGCCTATTGCTGTTCTCTGTAGTCTTAGTACAAAGGATAATAGATCTAAGAACAAGGAAGAAGATACACCGATCTTCAGATTTCCAGAGATCAGTTTGAGCTGAAGAGAAAAACGGAGAAGTCTCTACAGTTCGGTTTTTGGCCATTCAGAAGTGATCTCACTGTAGTTCTTCCTCCTTTTCACTTTGTAAGTCAAGACTTGGGAATATTCTGACAACAGATGCTCCCAGTAGCAAGAGACATCCTCCATCTGCAAGTGTTCAGTGATGAATTGGCGTCCCCTAGAGACACACAAGGCACAGTCAGAACCAATTTCCAGTTCCTGCAAGAGTCTTTGGTTCTGTTTTATATGTATATCAACTTTCACTCCTCTGCTTTTTTTCAAATGAGAAACAACACGCATTGCTCTGTACCGTCTATTTCAATTTCACAACTTTCATTCAGTCTCATAGCTCTGACACTTGCAGTGCTTTTGTTATCCTCAAGATGGTATTTGTTATCTGGGATAATAAATATCAGATTTCACGTATCAGATACAGCCTGAGCAACAGTGGTGCCTGCTGCTTCAGAAGCCAGTCCCTGCCAGCCTGCGTATACAATAGTTATAACGCAGACACAGTTCCCAGGGGTCAACTCGCTTCACACCAAGACGAAAGCTCTGAACTTCTGATGGCTTTCAGTGGGGTTCCTGACATGGGTCACATCTGAACCAAAGACCTAAACATATAATCTTGTTATCCAGTTCCCCCTGCTTGTATTAAGTCTTCCAACCCTCCTGCTGTTATTGCAGAAGAAAAATATACTTTACCCTATTAATACCAGGCTGTCTTTGACAGGTAACCCCTTCAAAAGCTGCCTAAGAAAATGTTTTAGATAAGAGTGCTTGACAGACAGAAAGGACACACGACTTACCTCTCTGCAATTTCTTGTGC